>NW_024519206.1:595191-1795191 GCF_017590135.1 Pyrgilauda ruficollis | reverse complement strand
GCTTTTGACAGCATATGCAAAGTGAAATAGATTTACAAGGTAAGAAATACAGGTCAGACATTCTCCAAAACAAGAAGAACTGGTGTTTTGACCTAGTATTATTTTTATTTAGAACTAAATTTATTACTGAAAAATATTCATATATAAAAGGGCACTGAACCAGCTTTGAATATCAGACCTGATTTTTAGTTGTGTCTGTGGACAAGGACAAAGGCTTCTTCATCTACAGCATTTTCTCTAACAATGAGACTCCCCATTCTTCCTACGTCTTCTATTTCCTTTATTCACTGCTCAGAGAATGTAAGCCTGGTGACTTTCATTGTGGCGCTTTAGTGGACTATGAAGCCAAAAGAGGAAGCCTAAAGACCATGTGTGATAATCACAAAGTTCTGATTAGGAGATTCAAATTCTGTCACAGTCCACTGAAGCCAGAATCAGAGGGCTGTCAGATCACCACATGCTGCTGGTAAATCACAAATAATATACAAAATGTAAAAAACATCACAGGCATAGACAACCTCTTCCAACATGTAAGGAGCACAGATATTGTGTATTCTCAGGTGTTATAACTTCAGCAATACCTCTTAATAACAATACTATCTAACTCTTAATTTATTTTCTCAAAAAAATTCATATCAGAATGAAAGACTCCTATATGAATCACGTAACATTCCCTGATCCATCTTGTAAGAAAAAAATGCCTGACAGCAGTCAGATGTTTCCTAGCAGCAATACAATAACCATGCCACTTTTAGTTTTTAATTTTAAACTTAAATTCTTAAATGAAAAAAAGAATTAGGTTTGTATTTTTTGTGGGTTTTTTTTTTTGTTGTTGTTGTTTGTTTGGGTTTTTTGGTGTTGTTTTTTGTTTGTTCATGGGTTTTGGTTTTGTTTTGCTTTTTTTTTAAGTTTTGAATGTTTGTATTTGGTCAATATAATTTGTAAAGGAGTAATCCTCCTATTAATGGATATGACCTTCTTATATGTATGTGTAGCAGAGTGATAGAGAGAAGACTCTTGGTCAGGCACAAGCAATATGACACTGATTATGTAGATTATTATGATTAGACTTGTTGCTAATACAGCATTTAAATGTTGTCAGTGCAGTATATAATATAAACAGGTGTAAAATGTTATAATACAAGCAGGTTTGGCTACAAATGAACAGGCTTACAGTCTTTGGCCTTGCAGAATTCAGAATTACAAAGCACCTATGTAGGTACTTCAGGATTTTATCTTTGTGTTTTACCAGATCTTAGCACCTTTACTTACCCACCCAAAAGTGAGTGATCCCTGTCTTAGGGCTGGACATACCCTGTCCCCACGTGTCCCTGTGGGGCTGGGGATTCACCAGATATCTGCCTGCAACTTCAGCATACCAGTTTACTCAGCTGGCCCGGTCTGCAGGAGCATTTTAGAGATTTTGCAGATTTTTATAGATTTTGATGCATACCAAAGTCAATAGCAATCACCATAACTCCCCCATCTCTGGAATGGATTGATTATGTGAAATCATTCCTCCTGCAATTCCCATCTGGTGTTCTCACCTTAAGACAAATCATATTGCCCATCAGAGACAATGGCAAGGGAGAGGGGGGATGTCTTTCATCACCATCGCAGCATGTCCAACAGTTCTGCTGTAACTCTTGACCTGCTGTTCAAAACCCACCTGGTGGGATAACACTTTTTATTATAGTGAATACTAAAGGGATCAAGCGTGAAAATAAGAGACACCTCTGAGACATGACCATGGTGAAGGTTTTATTTGACCAGGACATGCATCTGCTTCCACTGAACCTAGTGGGAGTTGTGTGGCAGATGGTACTGAATGAAGTACAGAAATGCCTTAGTGCATACCTGTCACAGTGCATGGTAACCAAACAGATTTACCTCCACCTCAGTGTGAGCTTGCATGAAGAATATGTTGACGTAATGACTACTTAGCTGTGCCTTTGTCACAGTCTGTGCCCTACCATCTGCTCTTCAGCTGCACTGGAATCTTGGCACTGGAGTGTCCCAGAGTGCTGCTGGGTTGGCTTGCTTGAAGCAGGCAGGTGATTCAGGTAAGATATGTAAAGTTCCCGATTTCACAGACCCATTGTAGTTACTGCTGATTACTGGTTACCTATTTATGTTAATTGGCTGTTAGCAAGTGGAAGTCAACTCAAATTTCAGGTAGAACTTGGTCTATTGTATTCAGCTAGTCTGACTACATGTTATAAAAACTTTTGCCACAGGGACATTTAGGTGTGTTATTTATGTTAGGACCAGCTTGTGTTTTGGAAAGAGATAAATGTTCTCTCCTTCAAAGCAGAGCAGAACAGATACCATTACAGAACAAACAGTGAGGCTTGGCGGCTAAAAAGTAGGTGAGCTGGAGATGTAAGGAAGACATGCTTTTAAAAGCGTGGGTGTTTTTGTTGTTGGGTTTTTTTTTCTGGTTTTTTTTGCATCTATTTTCTTTTGGAAATCACTGGTGAGGCATAGCAGTATGAAAAATTATTAAATGAGGCAACTGATGAATATTTTAGAATCAAGTTCCTATGTAACAGCTAAAATTTCTATTCTCTTATATGTATTTCTAAATGAAAGTACATAAGCCTATGAAAAAACAGGTACTGAGGATGAAAATTAAATGCTCCCACACAAGAAAAAACAATTAGAAAAAATTGTAATTTTAACCCCTGTCTGCAGCTCCAAAGTTAGACAAATCTATATTAACCATTGCAACCAGTGTCCCACCAAATTTCTGTACAGCAAGCTTTTTTTTTCTAAATGATAGTAAATTTTGTTATAAGAGGTGACAGAAGAAATCAGACACTAAAGCTTTCCATGCATATGATCCAGGCATTCACTTAATACATGCTTCAATCAGACACAATCAAGTTGAGCACACAAAAGTGTTTTTCGTGTTTCCAAAACCAAACATTTTTCATCTTGCTGAAAATACAGTAAAATAACTCATACAAAAGGTGTTGAAACACAGACCTCTTGCACTATTACAGTAACATGGATCTCCTGGAGATGTGTGTCTTTCTTTTCTGAATGTTGGAATTGTACAGCTTCTAGTTTGACTAATTGTAAGCTCCACATATCTTTTTTTGCATATTTGATTCTATTCCTTATAATTTAATTAATTGAGATAAATACTCTGGTATTTGTTTGTTGTTTTAATGAAAATACTTAACTAGGAAGAGGCAAGACTCTTTACCTAAGAAGTTTTGTGAGATGAATAATTTATTCTGCAGGCATAATATATCAAGGAAGGTAATTTAAGTAAGCTTGCAACTCATACAGCTAATTAGTTAAGTGACCCTGAAGCTTCAAATAGGCACTTGATATTTGAGGTACCAACAAAGATTTTTTTCTAGCAAAAATCAGTTATTTGTATGTGAAATATGTAGAATTATTAGAGTACATATTTCTTTATGATTGGTCACAATTGTCCAAGTTTACATGAAGGTTCAGAATAAAAATCTCTTCAGCCTATTGCATATGAAGGTATAAAAGCGAGTTATTTTCCTGCTATTCTGCTATTTTATGTGGTCAAGTGTAATTAATGAAACTCCATTTAGAACATGGAAGATATTAATAATTTAATAGAATGTCCACATTTCAGCACAATACCACTCACCAGTGAGTATACCAGTTTCTCTTCAAATTTGTCCAGATTGTTTACCTGAGAGATCAACATCCCCTGTGCATTTTTAGAAATTCCAGAATTTCTGACAGTATCTGAGATGAAGTGCTCCAGGCAACAATTACAAAATATGGAGAAGCCATAGCTTCCTAAAACTTTAACTATTTTAATACATTTTGGTGCTAAAATGGAAAATATGTGGGGTTTTTTTCATATTTCAGCAAGTTTCAAAATACATTTAAAATGTCATTACGTAATAAGGATTACTTCTAAATCATTGTACCACACTGGAACTCATGCCTTTTTGAGTATTATTTATGGGGAAAAAAGAGCTGGTATGTCAGGTCAGGTAATCCCATAAGTACTGGTAAGAACAAAGAATATCCTAGACTTAACTTTAGTACTCATAGGAAAATCTCCTGCCACCTCAAATAAAGAGTTCCACAGACACAGCAGAGCTGGGAGAAGTACTTAGGACTTCCAAAGACCTCACTAACACCCTGGCAAAAGGATTTATTTCAGCCTGGAGAAGAAAAGGCTTTGGGATGACCTTATTGCAGCTTTACAGTACCTGAAGGGAGCCTACAAGAGAGATGGAAAGGACTTTTCACAAGAGCATGTAGTGACAGGACAAGGAGGCATGCCTTCAAACTGAAAGACAGCCCGGTTAGATTAGGAAAAAATCTTTACTGTGGGAGTAGTGAGGCACTGGAACAGGCTGCCTACAGAAAGTTGTGGATGCCCCATCCATGGAAGTATTCAAGACCAGGTTGGATGGGGCTCTGAGCAACCTGCCCATGGCAGTGGGGTTGGAAATGGATGATCTCTGAGGTCCCTTCCAACATTGTATGATTCTGTGATTCTATGATGACTGAACTGTTGTGAAAATATGCTGTGTGCACTGCAAATCCAGCCAGACCTAACCCACTGGGTGCGCATCAGGAGGTGGGAATGTGGTATGGTCGCTTTCCCATGGAGCCTCATGCTGCTCCTGCTTTACCCACAAAATATTGTGCATCAGTGCCTGGTTGGATGCTGCAGATATAACCTTGAGGACTTTGCAGCAGATCCAACCATTTACCTGTTGAGAGAAGTTTATTGTTTTTCTTGTTAGCCCTTCTGTGAAGACAGGGCTGAGTGCTGCCAGGTCCCATGCCAGCAGATGCTCAAGGTCGGGGTGGACGGGGCTTTGAGCAGCCTGTTGTAGTGGAAGGTGCCCCTGCCCATGGTGGAGGGGTTGGAAATGGATGACATTAAAAGGTCCCTTCCAGGCCAAACAATTCAGTTATTCCAAAGCCCCACACCCTGGAGCTGACCAGCCTGTGTTCCTGGCTCCTGCTCCCTTGCATGATTCCAGCTGTCGTTGTCACCAAACTTGAACATTCTTTAAAGAACAACTTGTTTCCTACCTGCTGCTATAAATCCGACGGTTTAAAAACTACGTCAGTTGAGCACAGGCGGTTTGTAGCCCACCGCTTGCTGCAGTGAATCGAAGCCTTTCTGAAAAAGACTTTCGGGGGAGCACATCTTTGCGGGCAATAGCTGCGACTAAAATTCAAGCATATTTTATCGTTTACTGCCATCTTCTGGCGACTGGCTCAGCTACAAAAGACCTGCTGGGTAAAACGGCTCTGGAAATGCGGCCGCGCCTCTCGGCGGGTGCCGCCTGAGGCGGCCCGAGGGCGAGGGCAGGGCCTGTCGGACACCCGCGGCTGTTTTAGATTCAGAGGCTCTGAAGAGCCCCACGATTTGTGGTCAGTGCACGTGGCTCGTAGTTCGTGAGGTGAAAACAGATCCTGTTTGATGAGCAGATGGGGTTTGATGAGCTCTTATAAAGGTGTGTGCTGCTTCAGCAGGACAGTCTAACCTGGCCAAGGGATGACACACGGGGCCTGTCTTCTGTGCTGGTGCAAGGGAAGAGCACAAACCAGACAATCTCTCTGCAAGAGGGACAGTGACGAGCCCAAGTCTTTTCCACTGCCCGTCTGCAGCTGTAACACATCGGGGAGTTGTTAGAAAAATTCCCTAATAATTGTATGCCAGTCTTTCCAGTGTGAAATTTAGTAAATATTTTTGTTAGTTAATGTATACATTATATACTGTAATACAATGGAATCGTGGTATTTTATTGGACACTGTAGTATTGTTTGTGCTTCAGTAAAACAAAATAAAGCACTACCTGGCCCTAGAAGTAAATGCCTTTGCTTCTGGGAAGCTTAGAGCTGTCTATGAAGGATAAAGGATATGCCTGGACAACCAAGATAACCACCAGCATCCCAGCCTCTCTGACACGTCTTTGAAACCTCTCAGTGTCATCTTGTATCATAGATAACTGGCAAGACTGGCTCCAGGGACATCTGGATCAGCAGACAAGCAGCAAGAATCCTGGAAAAATATAGCTGCTTTGCAAAGTTTTACTGTGATTGCTTATCAGCAGCGTGGGTGTCAGTGATTAGTCAAATTGTGTTTTACCTGAATGTAGGAAGGCTAAAAGAAACTGTAAAGCCACATTCATAGAGCACCATGTTGGCTGGTACACCTCATGTGCATGAATAAATATTTACCCTTGTAATTCTGTACTGTTCCTAACTTCTCCATTCATATGGGCCAGTTGTATATTTTTATGATAGAGGTGAGCAGAATTGTGACACAGCTGCTGTGACCCCCACATGTCTGATCAGCACTGGAAATGGCAGATCCATGATTATCCAGGACCAATCTGTATTGTTTATATCTTTGTTGGGGTTATAGTTCAGTATAAACAAAATAAAGCACTTACTGACTGGACCGTTTGCACAGGTAAATGTAAAGCCTGGGAAGTTTGCTTTAGGGGAGGAAAAAAACATCTAGTCATTAGGGAAACTGCTTCTTTCACTGGCCCCAGTGAAGGGACCTTGGGTAATTTTCCACTCACTTTACTCGTCCTTTGGAGGTGTAAGTATCAACAGTTCTGTAGAAGCATGGCTGATGTGTAGCTGGGTTGTCATGAACAGGTTCTGATGCCAAGACAGAAAAAAAAAAAAAAGAATTCCTGGTCTAGAAAAATAAGCAATACTGCTTAACTGGTAAACTTCCGTGCAGGACATTAGAGCTGAAGGGAGAGAACAAAACAGTGCCAGAACTTGATTTATATTTGCTAAAGGAGTAGCCTCAATCATATTGTTCCAGAATATTGCATGACCTCATGTTCACTGCATGTTCCAAGAAATGACAGTATCTAAGCTCTGAAGTGGTTCTCCACAAGCTCTTCAACTGCTGTGGAGCTGGAAGTGATGCATGGTACTTCATATTCCTTTAAAGTCACAAGTTTAGCTTTTGTAAAGACTGACATTGTATTGCTGAAACATGCTGAGCATTTACAAACGTGAGGAGACCTCATGGCACTCACTGTTGATTAAAAAATTGTGGTGATTTTCATAGTGTTCCATTTGATGTGCTCTGGGTGTTGTTCTTTAAGTTTTTTATGCCCCAGTAGGGGAGAAACAAAGACTGATGGATGTATATATCTGCTACTTCAAGAAAATTAACAGGTTGATTCTATGCTCTTGAGGGGTTGCCACTGGGCTTTTTATGCTTTGTAGTCTAAATTCACTGACCTGGCTTAACAGTGTGAGAATTCAGTGTCATGAGTATTATTTATAACTTGTCTTCATGCCATTTGGGGAAAAACAAAACAAAAAACCAAAGCAAAACAAAACAAAAACAAGCAAACAAACAAAAAAAAAAAAGACTGGTGGAAGAAATTAAAGAGACAGAAGAAACAAATGGTATCAGGTACTGTTTTGGTGGGATTGTAGCTTAAGGCCTCTCCTTGTGTCATGAATGAGTTGCTAAACAGTGACTGAGAACTGGAAAGTGAACAGAGACTGGAAAGTGAATCAGCTTACCCTAAAGTACACATACACCGTATAATCACCTGGATTGGACCATAATTTTGATCTCCATTAACTATATTAGTATATAGATATTTACATTTAGATTACTGTACTGGGGTGTGTTGATCTTCAGCTGAAGCATTTCCTAAATTGTTGATATAACACTTGGGGAAAGAAGTGGCTTCTTGGTGTTTTTTTTGGTGTTACTGCAGTGGCTATTTTCTGTTCTGAATCAGCATGATTGTTGGCAATTGTTACAAAGTAAGGGATCATATTATGAACATGGTCTTTTTTTTAAAGTAAAAATTGATTGCTATTTAAAAATCATTGCCGGAAGGAACATTGCCAGAAGTTAAACCTGAAAGGCCTGAATCCCATTCTGAAACCTATTTTGTCACTTTTGAGATTTTTACCTTTTAAAACAATTCATGAATATATTCAACTGGTAGATTTTGTAGAGCTCTTGAAAAAGGCATGAAAATCCAAGTTTCACTGAATAGGACAAAGGTTTCATTCACTTTAGCAGGTTGCTTGCGTCACTGGCCGAGAAAGTGTGCTGAGATTTAGGACTTCCAATCTGATTTTTGGCACTAGAAGAGTGATGTAATTTCCTGAGCTGTGTGTCCATGCTGGAAAATTAGAAAACATGGGCATTTTGTACAACCAACTTTATTTAAAAGCCCAAGAAATGACACATTATGGTGAAACTCAACTGAAATGCATTGAAAATTACTTCAGCAATTTTCAATTACTGAAGTAAATAGTAACTTCTATTAAGTAAAGAGGATCTCTGAAAAGGCATGCTTTTCACAACTATAAAATTTTTGATCTTATTGCCATAATAAGATTTTGTAAAATAGTTAATCTTTACAAAATGGAATGTATTATTTCTTAGTAGCCATGAAACAAAGTCACCCGGAATGAGGCATTGTGATATCCCATTTTTATTGATAAAACCTCCTTTGGAACAATATTGCTGTAGGAAAAAACCTAGATGCTGTCCTTACAGGACTCCTTCATGAACTCTTATTTAGAACACTTATTTATAAGGTGTAAGTGGGGAGTGTCTAGGGGAAAACATTAATGGAAAATTCTGGATGGCATTTTAGAGGCCATAATTTCTACTGGTTCTCAGGAAGGAGTGCATGAGCTGAATATTCTGAGACTGAGGTCATGCAGAACTGGAAAAGTTTAGCAGAAGATTCAATTCATATTAGCTATTCCTCCTCTGAGGGTGGGAGATTCTGTTTTACATTTCTTTAAAATGATGCTTTGAAACTTTAATGTAATGTAATTTGGCTCCATAGTAAGATCAAACATTCATGTGTTGCACTTTCAAGTTTGAAGTACAAATTAACTTTTTAACAGTTTAGGCTACTACTAATTTGTAGGATCATTTTTAGCTGTTTAAAAAATAATTGTTTGCCTTTTCTTATTTTAGTTAGAATTTTTTCCTTTTTTTTTTATTTGCAGCCAATGTGAAAAAAAAATAAGCATCAGTATATTGTTTTTTCATCCAACTTGGTTGCATTGTGTGTTTTTTCTTTATCTTACCTCCACATGAAGAACCACTCAAGAAGAGTCCTATGAGGGTATATGCAGTTTCTGGTCCCCATGGCAGTCAGCTGATCAACACTTGTGAAGAACACTTTGCTTCTCTAATGTGACTGATTTCTAGCTATTAGATCTCTAATGACTTTTATCTATTAGATTTTCTGTGTGGGCTTCATTCAGACTGGTGCCTACTTTGGCTCCAGAAAGAAGGTCATAGAGTAGTGGTGGTGCAGAATCACACAAAGAGCAATTTGGCATGTGCCAGAGTGGATGTCAAAATAGTTAGACAAAAGCCATTGTGTGTTCCTAGGAGATTGATCACAAGCAGGGCCTGAAGCAATTCCTGAAGACCGAAGAAGCTAGCAGCAGCATCATCTAACACTACTCATCCCATGAGTTTCTTGGAAAACATTGGGAAAAACATTACCATGGGTGATATGAAAATTAAAAATACTCTGGAAAATTGGATAGAGTCCTTTCTTTATTCTTGTAGTAACAGCAATGTGGAGAAAAACAATACTGGTTTTCACTTTTTTTGGGTTGTGACCTAAAAACCTTTGTGATCAGCTGAATAGAGCACAAATATTTTTGGGCAGATTAGAACTGGTAGGTGACATACCCAGTGCCTGTGGTTGCCTGTGTACAGTGAAAACCAAGTGGCTTTTTAAAAGACCATTTGTAGATATGTTTTGGTCACTTGGAGCAGAAAGTAAGTAACTGCATGGAGTTTCTCCAGGCATTTTTCAAAGAGAGGAACTGAGAACTGCTATCTCTGGTTGTGTGGCTGGTATTTTAACCTTATCTAATGCACACATTGAAAGAACTGTTACAGGTATCAAGGAAAAAAATCCTGTCCATTGATTGTACTGAAAGGATTGTGGATAGACTTGTTCTTCATAACTGCAAGTCCTTTTTCCTTCATCCAGAAGCTTCACTGATAAAATAGTTCATCTCATACAGCTAGAAATCTACATTAAACATACAACAATAAACCCTTCTATTCTCTGTAAAGTACATTAGGCAGCTGGATTAAAGGACTGGAAAAGCTTGATTATAACTGAAATTTATAGAAATGGCAATTTTGTCCTAATTAAAAGGAAATTTGAAGCCAAAATGAAAATAAATCCTGTAGCTTAATTTGGTATAGCTATTATTCATGAGTAGAGAACCTACTGTGTGAAAATTCCTTGGCCAGATTATGTAATTTTAAAAAATTGTATTGTTTTTAAAAAGTTTAAAAATATTTTCCCCCCTAAACAAACAGTTGTAAGGAAATGTTCTGACATTAGTACTTTAATGGTCTGCAGTGGCTGTAAGAAAGTTTTGATGCTTGACCTTGTCAAATGTGAAGGTAACTGACCTCTAGAGATGTGTTGCTGTGCTTCTGCTGAGGATTTCAATGGAATCCTCAGTGATGGCTCATACTGTAATGAATGACTGAAGGAGATGTAAGAATAGTGGGTCTGTTACCTACAGTATCTTGGGGGCAGTTTCACTAAAGGCTACAGAAACCTTTGTGGCTGATCAGACTACTCTAAGAGGGTTCTTATCATGAACAAATACATAACATGATGGCCCTAAAATATAGAGAAGGCTAATTTTGTTTTTCAGATGCATTTGCTCCTACTGTTAAATTGCAAGTCCTCCAAATACATACATACATGCACTTTTCTTCTGATCATACAACTGATCTTTTTGCTTAGTCTTGCTAAAAGCAAGTTTTAGTTCCTTTGTTTCCTCCTCCTTTTTAGGCTGCTGTTTATCATCTCAAGCCATTTATCTTTGGTCAAAAATCTAGGAAAAATCGAATCCAGGAATTCAGATATATGCAGTTTTTTCAGTTTTCTATTGTTACTGTATATTTAGTTCCACAGTTGTGTTTTTCACAATTTCTTCTTATTAGGAGTGTCTGGGAAGGACATGGGTGCCATAGGGGCTTGATCCTGACTCCTGTAAAAGAGAAATGTTGAGATAAGTTGTTTTTGCCTTTTAGTATGAACTTGAGTTTCATTTCTGTCTTAACTGTGATTCAAAAGTTTTATGATTAGAGGGCTGGTCTTTCTTTGCAGCAGAAAATCAGAGTGCAAAAATAGGATTTTTTTATTGTCTAGCTGTTACTGTTTGAAGGGAAAAGTGATATAAGAGAAAACTGATGCATATCCCTCAGGATTTAATGGAAGAAATTGCTTTTAAAATATCAGGTTTTCTAAATTTGCAGTTGGTGCATAATTAAGACTAGAAGGGCCTTCAGGAATTCTGAGACTGGTTTTATTTTTCATAATGCTGTTTACCAGCAACCAAAAAGGCTGACATCCTAGAGACCTACAGTGACTGTGTGAAGACTTTTTGTCCATTTCAACATTCAGTTTTATGTAATGCCATTTTTTTCCTTTATAGTGAACACATAAAAATTGCTATAAGCTGAACTTTTAAGACAGTGTAAGATTGTAAGGGCAATAATTCTAATAACTCCTGTAGATCAGTGCTTGAAAACAGATACTCCAGAATGTCAAGCTTCATATGTATTCCTTGGCTCTGAAAGAAACTGCAGTAAATGCTGCTTTTATAGAGAGTTTCTGTGACTGCCAGCAGAAGGACTGTAACACATTTATAGGGAGTAAAAACTGGAATGAAACATGCCAGACTAGAACAGCAATTCCTTCCTTTTTACTACTGGAAGACGATTAATATAATAAATCATTAGGTCAATAATTGGAGATATATTTGAAAGATGACTTAACTATTAGAAGTTATAATTTAACTGCATGATAAATTACAAATAATGACAAATCTGTATACCATTTATCCCAGCCCAGAGTTTTTGTTAAGGAATATGTATTTTCTCTCTATTTATGAATGCAGACAATGAAACAAAAAACCCTAACTTCTTTTTTATTAGTGTGTATGTGAAAGCAGAAATTTTACAAAGGCAAAATTCAGCAATAGCAGCTTTTAACTGGAAAAAAATGAGTGACCATTGGTTACTAGAAAGGGTAAAGCTCATTGTATTTGACAGCAGTAAATCAGAGTATGGAATCCTTTGGGAAGTAATTCATGTGATATTATATCCCAACTAATTACTGTACATATGAGATATAAAGTTCACAGTATGTTTCAAAGCAGACATGACCTTTCTTGGTAAGAAAAGACCCATTTGATGCTTTTGATTTTAAAGTGAAAATGCACATTTCTGTAGATGCTCATATATCCTGCCTGATTTTCCACTGAATGCTGTTCAGGCCATCCTGATAATGGGAATGTGCTTTGAGACTATCTCTAGTCTGAAGCTGAGATATTGATAAAATGAAAGTCCATTGTAGGACCACTGAGACACATTCAGGGAGCTGGAGCACTTGACAAATGAGGAGATGCTAACAAAACTGCAGTTGTCCAGCCTGGACAAGGAAAGGAGGATTTCTGATTAGATATGAAGAATGAGAATGGCTGTGTGAGGCAACAGACTGCCCAGAAAATCTGTGCTATAATCATCCTTGCAAATTTTCAGTATCTGACTGTTGCCTGTGTCACCTAACTCTGTAAGTAGCATGCTGTAAGATGGAGACAGAATGTGGTGTTTTCTAAAGATTCCTCCAAAAAAGTTATTCTTTGACTCTAGTGTCTTTTACTTGAACTTTGTAAGATACAGAAAAATATGTATCTTGTCAGTGTGATCATTGATGTTAGTCTAATAGGGAATGTAAAAAGTGCAATTATATATGAAAAGTATGTAAGAAAGTTTGGTTGTTTTGTCATTGTGCAGCCTTAAAAAATACCTTATGGATAAGGTATGTTTCTTAAATTGCAATATTCAGAAAAGCAGAATTATGTTTTCAGTGTTTTCATCCTTGATTTTAATCTTTCCCTGATAAAATTGATAGGAATCTTTCTGCTAATGCTTTTTCATTCTTCTGTCTAGTAAAGTTTTCTTACTTATTATCAGAGATTGTAAATGGTGTGTGCTTTATCATTGCAGAATTTTCTCAGTGGAAAAAAGCCACCTCCTCTGAAGAAGAAAAATCATTCTGGAAAGCAAACATCTTTCCTTACTCTCCTACTCTATGTGACTATACACTCTTCAATATTACTAGGATGATAGCTATTTTAAAGACTGGAACAAAACATGGCAGTGTATTACTGGTAGACCTGGGCAAAACTGCTATGATAGGGGAGAAATAATGGCAGAGTAGGAATTGTATAGCTGTTAAAGAAGCCACAGCATAAATCATGAGAAGGTTCTCTACAGGCCTAGATTGTTAAACCCACTTTGTCTCAGCATCATGGAGAAGGATTAAAACCCAATAAAACCCCTCTTCCTTTATTGCAGAATAATTTGCCTATATTACAGCCAAGAAGGCCAAAACCAGCCAGCCAGAGATGGTAAATGGCAATGTTTCTTTTACACTGAGAATAAATTTCAGGAGGGAAGTAATTTTCTATCATGTTTTCTGAAGTAAAGGGATTTGAAAAAAAACTTCTGGACTCAGATAATTGAGAGCAAAAGCCTGCACAGTACTTTGTGTAGGAAGGTGTTTTATGTATGCAGTGTATACCTTTTAAAACCAATTCCTTTCATATAGAAAACAGCTTGAAAAGCTGGAATAAACCCCAGGAAAAACAAGTGGTACAATTGCTCACCACCAGCCTATCCCTGAGCAGTGACCTGCAGCTCCTTGCTGACTCCCTGCAGTTCATATACTGGGATATGATGTTCTGTGGTACGGAATGTGCCTTTAGTCAGTTCAGGTCAGCTGTCCTGGATGTGCCCCTTCCCACCTTCTTGTGCAGCTGCTCTCTGACGGAGAGAAACCAACAGACAGAAACTGAAAATCCTTGACTTAGGGATTAAGGTGGTGACACATTAATGTTTTCACTACTTAGCAACAATAAAAATACTAGTGTCTTACCAAATTTACTCTCACACTAAATCCAAAACACAGCGCTGTATGAGCTACTAAGAATAAAATTAACTCAACCCCGAAACAAATATGAAGAAGCACATTATTTCTGGGAAGCAACCTTATGTATAAAATCCATTTGGTCTAGATCAGCCATTGTGTCTTTCACTGAAAATACTTTTGGGTCTGGATTTGAGAGAAAGATGAGTAAGCACAGAGCTCCCAAAGTGGTAATTACATTAGAATCTGCAGTTTGTATGAACTTCTAGAAGTTTCCTTCCAAAGAAATTGTTCTCAACAGAAATGAGAACACTGCTCTTTCCTCTGTGGTAAAGAAGAGAATTTATATACATGTTGATAAATTTAGAGGTGAGACTGACCTCAATATCCTACCGGAGTTTTATGCATTTTATGGGAGGATGCTGATGACAGAAATAGTTATTTTAGTTTGGCTGCTTCAGTTAAGTAGGTGTCTTAGCTTTCAGTACACTTTAGACATTGACCTGGACTTGTCTTGGGACTTATTCCTATTTGTAGACATTTCAGTGTTTGTTAAGCTTCTTACATGCCTGATGCCCTGGGAGCCCAGTAACAGAGGTAATTAAAAAAGACAATCTATCTTATGAAAATATCTATGGCTTGACTTCATTACACTGCATAGTGGGAGGTCATGTATTCATACATAGGAAATGTGCAGACATGAGCTGTAGGAGTGCAAATCCTCTTTGCTACCAGATGATCTTAGATATAAATTTAGCTATTCAGGAAGATCCAATTTACTGTATAGAGAGGCATAAGTGGTACTTAAAGTATTCCCTCAGGAGGGAAATGATAATTTAGTTTTATTTTTCTTTCTTTTCCCCACATTAGAAAGAGCAATAATAAGATAAATTTTTTAAGTGTAGTAGTTTGTGTGAAAATATCATGTCTCAATTTTGCCAAACAATAGATTTGCTGTTGTTAGGAATGATATGTGTGAATGGCACACAGCCTTGCTGTAAGATATTGAGAGTAGAATCCTTGTAAAAAGCAATATCCTAATTTTCCAGTTAAATAAATGCACAATCAGCTTCTTCCTGATACAATCTGAAATCAGAAAATATAAGAAGAGACCCAAATATAGCAAGGCAACTGAAAATTTATTACTTGTAAATCGGTCTTAGAACAGAATGACTAGTTTAAGGTAAGATAGAACTTTTCTATCTGAGATTGGCCCTTGACAATGCAGTTGTAGCAGAACAAGAAATACAGATCTCACTTCCCTTAATGAGACTGCCTGCAACTTTCTGTCCAAAGGAATGGGTTAAAAAGGTTCTAGATTAGAACTGAGGTGTTGGGAACCAGGGCAAAAAAAGCAAAAGGATCTGTTCCGTGGCTCCTGCCAGAGATGACTTAAAGTCTGAAGGCAAAAGGAATTCCAAATGTTTAATGTTGATAGAGCTGAAACACTGGCACATAAATTCTATGTTTATGGTATTTTTAAAAGACTTTTAATGATTAATGCTGGTTTTCTCAGATGAAGGGGAGACAGAAAAAGTGCCGCTAAAAGCCTCACAATAGTTCCTTTGTATGCAAAGCCAAAAAGACCTTTTAAAACTTTATTTGGCAGTCAAAATAAAAATTACTTTGGGCTTTTGATGCCCTAGACATTTATTTTTTTATATGCCATATGCTCCTTTAAAATTATTTGTTTTAAAAATGTTGTTTCACTTGGAGGAAATGTGGAACAGGAGGAGAATTGCCACCAGCTGAAATTCTATTTTATCTGTACAAGAAACTACAAACTATTATTTTACCTTTTCAGATCTCACTGCTGACCGATTTAATCAAGTTTTGTGAATTTGCATGACATCCCAGGGAAGGACAGCACCTTTGACTAAGAGTGCCGTGTGTGCTCATGATGATTCTAATTTTCAATATCCTTTCCTAAAACAGGGCAGCTATTTAACAAAAATGGGAACACTGTCCCAAAGAATTTGCAATCGGAGTTGACTCTATATGATTACTTATATTATGGAAACAAGCAGTAGTGAGAGAACAGGATGAGGAACTAATATAGTTATCAATGATAAAAGATGTTCTTGTTGAATTCTGTTTTTTCTGCTAAGCTTCCGAAATCCACATTTAAACAAGAAAGTAAAGAGTGCATCATTGATTCATTTAGCACAGGGTTTGTAGGAGAATGAGTTTTTAGGGCTGGTTTGAAGCAGAAATCACCAATATTGAGAGAGTAGGCTTTTATGAGATCTTCACACATGAGGGGAAATGAGGCAGTTACAGACCCCTGCTTTTTAACAACAGTACAGGTTCACTCCTGAGACAGGCTGGAGGGACTCAGCTGACTTTCCTGGCACAGCACGTGTAAGCAAGCCAATGTGGTAGTATTGCAACTACCATTAATTAATAACAAAGAAACTGCTAGCAGATTTTAGAAAAAAATTATAATGAATAATAAAACTATCAGTTCTTTTGCCTCCTTATAGGTGAAATTTTCCCAAAAGCAAGAGCAGTAGCCATTTTACTTACTCTAGGCTGTATGTGCAACTCATTGTACTTTGCTGGTTTATAGTCTTATCTTTGTCCCTGATTTCCTGCTTCTCTGCTCTCTCTCACTTGTACAGACCACCAGGCTACACCCATTATCACATTTAAAGGAATTTCTGGAGATGTGATTTCTACAGGTAATTTCTGCTTTTTCTCACTGTCAGCAAGCTCTTTTTCAGCTATGGAGCTTATGAATGGATCCCCTAAACTGAGCTTCCCTCTTTATTGGTTGTTTTCTTGAAAATGCAATGGACAATAGGTCCTGTTTAACTGCTGGGTCCATCTTAAATTTGGGCCTCTCTTTAATGTACAAGAAAAGGTTTTAAAGAAATGTCAGTGGTTTCTAAACAGAGCAACTCATTAAGTTACCTCTTTTTCACTAAAGGAAGCTTTTAAGTACAAAAAAGAATGCTTTTAGTATCAATTGTTATTTAATAAACTTTTATTTGAAACTATGAATTTGCAGTTTATTAACTGAAATTCCATCCCTCTCCACTTATGTCCTCCCTCCCCTGCAGTATTTTGTTTTACTATGGATGATTTCTTCTTTATGCCATCTACAAATGGCCAATAATGTGCTACAAAAGCACAGGAAACTCTTACAACCTTTTACTAGACAGAAGCAAATATATAACTAATTTGTACAAACACAGTTGTTTTGTACCTGGGCTTCCTGTCAGTGTGCCCATTACTCCTGAGCCCCTTTTACCTGTGAAGTCCTACTCCTGCATGTGTTCTAACCATGCTCATTCTCAAGTCTTCTGCTGAGCTCTCTATTCCCTTCTCCTCTGCTCTGTATTAACTCATTCTCTTTTTGTGGCAATGAGTACAAATGGGGCAAGGGAAAGGAAAGGAGGACAGCTCTGTTAAATTCTTTCTTAGCAAGAAGCATTGTCTGGAAATCAAAGCCTTACTAAAACTTACTTGACTGGGAGTTGGACTTTGATGGTCCTAGTGGGTCCCTTCCAACTCAGAATATCCTGTGATCTGTCATTCTGTAGAGTGGGCAGGGGAACCTTCCCCCCTTGTGCCCGGGGACAAGGACTATGTGGTTCTCAAGGAGACTGAGACAGACAGAGGACATGGAGTGCTGCTGTGTAAGCAGATGAGAATTGAGATCATCAAGTTGTTGATCTGGTTTTGGTTTGTTTCTCTCTAGGGGAAGGTAGTGTTTCAAACTGACAAAAGTATGAAAAATAGTGCATTCAAACTAAAGAAATTTCTGTTTCCTAAAGAATTTTAGTTTCTAAATTTCTAAACTACTCAGTGTGCCACTGTGCACCTTTAAGAATGCTTTTGTGACACAGATTTTCTGTAAAGTGCAGAAGTGCTGCAACTGTGTTAGTAACACACAACAGAATATACTCTCGGTGAGTTATTAACAGTACTGAGAGAGGACAACTCAAAATGTTGCAAGGTTTATTTCCATAAAAAATAACATTCTGTCTTTTAGTTAAATTAGATTTGCACTCCTTTTCATAAGGTTAGTTTTGTCTTTGTCTAGCTGGCTTTTCTGCAGCTTGCAGCTAGGTGGGGTGAGCGCAACACTAAAATTCAGTCCAAACACCAGCGCTGAATTGTGAAATACAGTGAGTAGCTAATTTGAAAGTCTGAGAGTATATTCAATGTATGGATACACAGAAATCTTGTTTAGGTAAAACAGGCTATATTTTAATTTTTGGCAATTCAGTAAACAAGATACAACATAGATTTTGGTTTTATGTAAACCATTTCAAACCTTTACTGCAGTCTTCATATTTATCATGGCTTACACCTACAGTACCAGGTTACATTCTTTGGCATTGTCTCTGCCTATGTAATTGATTTAGAGGGTCATATGTGGAATTTAAAGGTGATGGGGAAAGGGTTGTGTTTTTATTTCATAAAACAAATCAAACAAGTAAAGGAAAACAATATTTTAAAATTTTTCCTTAAATATTCATCCTTCTAAATCACTTAATGGAAGTAACCACTAGATAATCATCTGTCTTTCTTGGTTTTATGCCCTATTGTTAAATTTTTAACTGCTTTTTTTCTTTTTTTCCAACCATGGACAGCTGAGCCTTCATTTATCTCCGCTGTCACTTAGTTCATAAAAACATGGCAATGAAAGCATGGCGAGACTTTGAGAACAAAATGTTTTCTAATCAAAAAACATTGGCAGCTAAAGGAAAGAAAAAATTGGATGCTTAAGAAAATGTTAAATAGAACCAGATGAAATTTTAAACTTTGCAAAATGGAATACTTGCATACACTTTCTGTCTAGAAGATACAGAGCCATGGATTTTGTATCACTTACGCCCTGATAGCTATATGCAATCTACAATACTTATTGTAGAATTTTTTCCACCAATTCCTTTGTCAATCCCAGAAGCTTTGATGGTGAAATTGCTACACAGGGGGAGCTGAGGAATGGAAAGAGCAATTGACTAGCTCAAGGTCCTACAGGAATACATGGTAGAGATGGCAGCTGAATCCAGGACTCCTGTATCACGAGTCAGTTTTATACAAAACAACCCATTTTCTCTACCTAGCACAATAAAATACTGTCTTTTGTCAATGAGCAATTCAGCTGCATAAAAAGCTTGTGAAATCATGGTTCACTAGGGTCCAGTTCCAGAGTTGCAAAGTGCCACAGAACAAGTTCATTTGTGTTGACTATCTGAGCTAGTCTGGGCTTTGGAAGGCTCCTGTGGTACTGTCTCTGTGGAATATGCCTGTAGCAGTTTAATTCCATATTTTAGTTCCTTCTGTATACAACCAATCCGTTAACCATTAACATTTTTGCTACTTTCTACAGAGTACTTTATATTTTCCAAGTGTGCTATTAATGCTAGGCACACCAGTTATGTCAATGAAAAAGTGAAGATGGAAAAATCTTATGGCATATTGTTTTACTTTGGAGGAGAATGAGACATGCAGAGGTTAAGTAGTGTGATTGTAGAAACTGCGGCCTCACAATTTTCACATGGATCTCAGTGGCACAAGCCCTGTATTTCAGCCACAGCTCTGTCTGCCTCATTATGTTGTATTGATAAGTAATTGCTTGCCCTCTGTTTTGTTTTCCTTACATGCAGAAGACTCACGATCTTTTGCGTGTTGGTGCACAATGCCTTGTCCTGTCATCAATCCAACACACCAAATTTTAAATATCTTGTAAAGGAGGTTAGGTTCTAACAAAGGCTACACTACTTTCTCAGTCAAGGTGAGAGGGCTGCTATACTGCACTGCACACACTGTTTTGCCAAGGGCACTGTGTACAGAGGAAATGAACCTCTTACCGACTTCCAAAATTCTGAATGACTGTCCTGGCTTTGGTGGCACAATAGCTAAAAGTCAGTCTGGGTTTGCTGCAGTGAAGAATACTGTGTATTTCTCTTCTTTTTCTGATGAATCTGTGGAATAGATAATGATAAAGGGCACTCTAGTCTCAGAGAAAATTGCTGATAGCAGAGTTAGGACTGTTGATTTGACCCTAGCTCATACTCTCTTCATGATAATGCTGTTTACTGATGACTACATTGATCTGCTCTCCACTCTTTCCTAAAAAATCCAAAGGAATTGGTTTCATTTTGCATATTGTATTTAAATACAAGTTTCAGACTTTTGAGTTGGACATCTGGCTTCATGAACAAAGGATGGTGCTTTCTCTCCTTTACATGCTCATGAAGCAGGAAATTAGTCTCACTGAAAACTGGTGAAGGCAGCTTTCCTGTCTCAAAAATTGGCTGATGTGCCTCAGCCTGCCATATATACAGAGCTAGAGAGAGTGCCAGGCAGAGCTCAGTGACTGCTCTCTGCACACTGTGCTACACAAACCGTGGTATCTTGGTCACCAACAAGGCGTAATAAATACTACTTCCATTTTAGCATTGAAGGTGTTTTCTCACCTCTTTTGGAACTCATCTGTGAAAGATTAATCAAGCTTCCAATCAACATGAAGCAGCAAAGATTTAACAACTCTTCTTTGAAAAAAAGCCTGAATCTGGCACCTACTGTATCCTATTTGCCTGTCAGTAGGCTAGGCAAGTGGCTTCCTAATTTCAAGAGAAGTGCTTGCAGAGAGGGATGATTGCTCATGCCAGTAGCTCTCTCTGATGAAAAATGGAAAGCAATGATTATCTTCAAAAGTCCATGAAGGTTCAGTTAAGGTAAAATATGAGACATTTGATCAAAGGACTAAAAAGTACACAAATCCCAAGTGAAGGTCTGATTCCATGACAAATAACTCTGTTCAGCCTTTACCAAGAGACATAAGGGCACCAGAAAAACCATTCTGGATGATTGAGGATACCCATCCCATAGTTTGCTTTAGGAGGATTAAGAGCACATCTGCTTCCCTTTGTCAAGCCACATATTTCCCAGACTGTTGATAGATTAGGTTAGCATCAGTGAGATGCAGACTGCCTGATATGTATACTTTCATCCTCTTGAAGCCTTTTCCTTTGTTTCAAGAGTGGGAAAAACCCTGAAATAAAAAAAGTTCAACAAAGTATTTTTTCCTCAAAAGTTGGTTTTTATTGTTTGCTTATTTTAGGAGGAGTAAAGAAAGACTTATTATCACTGAGATTCAAACAATGTTTTTCAATCTATTTCATATCTTTGACAGTGAACTGAAAAGTCGATCAGTGGTGAAATTCAGTGACTTTTACTTCCTAATTTGTAGTCCAAGGACCTACACCCTTATCTGGTAGAGAATCCCATTAGAGATTTAGTTTGAATGAAGCTCTGAAGTCCCTCTGTGTCTGAATGAGGAATAAGGGGTTTGAGACAGAACTAAGAGCCAGGAAATCTTCAGCTTTCTCTGGTTTTAATTCTGTATATTTTTCATTAAGTCCCATGTGCTTGCATGTCAGAAAAAAAAACGAAGCTATTTTCTATCATTCTTTTTCTAACCATTTGTTTTAGAACAGGCACAGGGCTGCTCTAAACTAAACTGCTTCCTAATTATCCTTAAAAGACAATTTCATGTGAGTGATGAAGATAATGGGTGGAAGATGGAGATAAAAGAGTCACTGAAGTTCACTGGTTTTTGACCTCCTACCCTGTCTCCCAGCCCCCATTGTTCCCAGGCCTGGCAAGATGAAGACAGAATCTGGATCTTAACCATTTTGTAGCCTGGAGCAAGTCAAATCTTGAAACTTATTGTCTTTTTTTCCCCCCCATTTGTAGGAAATAATCTCAAAGTAGTAGGACTACCTCTGCAAGTCAAAATCAAAAGTATAACTGTAACCAGGGACTACTATTATTCAATAATTTGGTTTAGCAATAAAGGAATATTTTGGTTAGTAATTTAATGAACAATGGAATATCCACTAATCAGGTAGATCTTGCAAAAATTTTCAGAAAGCAGCAATCTATTTTTTTATGCATCATAAGAACTGAAGAAGTTGCTATATATGTTTATGTAATGTACAGGGATTGCCCTTCTCAGAAAATTTTGGTTGTCATTTGCCTCTCATTTTTTGGCCAGGATGTGGCTGCAAATCTAGAAAATAAAAAGAATACACACTTAACATTCTTTAGCAGTGTAGATTATTTAGTTTTATTTTCTTTTTAGGAGGAAAATATATTTCACAGAGACTGTCCACTGAATTTATAATGCATCACTATGGTGATCACAATGAAAAATGCAATAGTTATGAACCATCATGTCCTACAAAATATTAAGAAAATGCACAATTTCTTACAATGGTGATGCCTTACCTGTAAACCTATGGTTCTGTTTAGAAAACTCTTCATTATAATGAGAGTTGTTAAATAATTTCCTTTACATACTTTTGTCATTGAAGTTAAGAGCTCAGTTTTGCTTTTACAGAAGTGCTCTGCTTTTAGAAGGAATGTGGGGCTTGGGCCACATGGGGAAAGAGACAGCGGAGTGAGGCTGCAGCTGGGGAGCTGCTGCCTACCTGCAGGACTCGGAGGGTGGGATGTCCCTGCAGACCAACCGCTGCCGGCTGTGGAGCGTGCTCCAGCATCCCTCCCCACTCACCCGGTGCCCCGTCTGCCAAACAGGATTTGTCAGCAATCTAAACCCATCTACCTGATGTTGGATCCCAGAGCTGGAAGGAAGCTGAGGAGCTGTGTGGTCGCCTGGGACAGAAACACCGCATTGAAGAGAGCGAAATGGAGCCAGAGGAATGTCTCGTGTGTGAAGTATGGGGCTTGACAAGTCTGGCACTACTCACTCTGATACTGCTTTTGACTGAATTAGCTTTTGGTCTGAGTTGCACAATGATAAATCTATGTAACTCTATTGAAGTTTACTCAACAAAATTAAGTATCAGAGTTTATTTTAGGAGTGTTACTCTGCATTTTACCAGATGCAATTAATCCTCTCCGGGTTATATTGTTGTCTTTGATTCTGAACACCTGAAATGTAAACAATACATCCAGAACATTTATGGAGTGAGGAAAGGACAAATTCTCTTCCTACTCATATCTATGGAAAATTAATGTTTAGGACTTGACACTGGTTCCATCAAGGCAGAGTGTAGCCCTGGATGTGTATTTTAGATGAGACTCAAGCTGTGATTGGGTGAGGTTCACCTAGACTGTAAGCTTAACCAAACCTTTTCCTCTCTTGTAGTAACTGCTTTCCTCTTCCCATTTCCTTCCACTTCTTTTTCCATATTAATGATTAATTGCTTATGTTCCTGCTCTCTTACTAAAATGCTGAGTCTTTCACCTACTGTTTCCTTTTGGTTTATTCCTTTATAGTTGTTCCAGCTAAGCACCATCTATATGCAAAGCATCTAAATGTTTATATGGAACATGTGGTTCTTATTTAGCTTTGCTCCAGACATGACGTGTATGTGCATAGGAAGGAAGGTGAAGTAGTTAACAGTGCTAACAGAAAATCTAGATATTTTAGAAGAAAACTGCTTGCTTAAGTGAACTAAAAAAATATAATCTTTCCAATTAAAATATTCTTAAATCAAGAGAAAAAAGAGATCCTGGATTAGTACTCCAAAAGGAAATATCTTTAGCATTGCAAATTGTTGCTCTGCTGTCTGAAACTACGGCAACATTTCCAAAGTCTGTTTTAAATAAGCAGTATTCTTATGGAATGCAAAATGTAAAGCTTAAATATGGGTTCATTTCTTTGCTCTTTTCTATTTACTTTTTTTCTCCTTTTAATTTTTCCCCCTTTCCCTCTCTTCTACTACTTCTACTTTTTAAACTTTTTTCTACTTTTTCTACTTCTTCTTTTAATTTTTCTTTTTTTGTATCCTTTTATTTTCTTTTTTTCTTTGTGCACAGACAACTTTCCAGATTTAAAAAAAGAATCTCTCTTCAAGATATGGAAGGTTTTGTCTGACTTCACATATATTCATGAGGCAGTAGTACTTTAAATCTCATTTAGCAAGGAAATAATCCATGGTGTCTTTAGTCCTTTTTACTGAGGACTCTAGGACTAGCTGACTCTAGGAAACCTTTTACTGCAATCTATATAGAAAATAAATTACAAGGAATACTGGAGCATCAGGAGACTATTAGCTTGACTTTACTATGGTTTACAGTGAGGATTTAGATACCTGAGAGATAGCTGTTCAAGACCTTACGTGGCTGTTGTGCATCTAGGATCTGATTTTTCTGGACATTGTTGTGCTTCTGAGCTCCCATACAGGTTAAAATTCACCTTGCCTGTCATAAGGAATATAATTTAAAGGGAAATAAAAGCTATGTGTGTGCGAGAGGCAGTTTAATACTTGCACAGACATGGAGTAAACTCTTCTTTGAAGGTAATGGAGACCGAAGGTTGTGATGTACTACCATAGTTCTCAGGTAAGACGCAGTGGTCTCAGTTTCTGGGTTGGAGTGATGCCTCCATCATCTTGATTTGCAGATCTCTCAGGTGGTAGGACTCTGTGTCCTACTAGCTGAACACTCTCAGGAGAGTGGTCCAAGGAGAGTTTCTGTCGCAGGTAGCCTTTGTGTTGCTGCTCATGGGCTTTAGAACTGGGGTTTGAATTCCACCTATTATTGCAGCATTGCCATTCTCTACAGACATCACAGCTTTTGGTTTCCATGGTACTGAGACCTGTGTCTTGTTAACCAGAGGCAAGGGGTGCAAATTCAGTCTACACTGCATATCACTTGCAACATCAGGGTTACTTTGCATCCCTCACAGTATATAGAGGGAATGGACAGCAGAAGCTGGACAACACTTGAAATAGATTGGCTGTTTTTTTTCTCTGTGTAGTGAGCAAATAGCTTCTTACTTGTTTTGGTGTTTCTGTGCCCCTCTCTGGCAAAGTGTATCCATTCCACTTCTTATTTTAAGTCCTTTTGGACAGCAATGTTCTTTTTGTACAGTATCTAGTGGAGGGGGTCCACAGCTGAGGCTGTGATGAGTACCGTGAAAATGCAAACATTAAGAATATAAAAATGTATCACATAAACCCAAACCCAGCTAGCACAGACTCCTCCTTCTGATGGTGGGCAATTTTGACTAGTTAGAGTACATATATAAGATACAGGGCAAGTATAGCAAGAGGTTTATTCTAATTTAACTTGCTGATAGTGGCACTCAGCAGCTCTATAGGGACTTGTGTAGCCAGGGTGTGCATCTACATCATCCTGTGTCACAGACACTAATGGACCTGTCCTTCACATCCATTCCTTTCTCTAAAACAAAATGTAAAGTAAAACTAGGTAAATACCAAAGATTATATAAATATTAGTGTGGGTGAAAGTTAATACTATGGAGATTAAATAAGAGATCAAATTATGTGGATGAGCTGCTAATGCTGTTAGAGATTTTGGGGAGTGAGGACAACACAGCTCAGAAACCACTAGCTCTCTCCTTCCAAACATATTTTTATTCCATGAGCAGGTCGGGGAACCACACCTCAATTCTCAATTCCTCAATTCAAGTTAAAAAACTTGTAATGTTTTTATTCTTTTCAGCTTTAATGGCTTAGAGCACGAGAGCAATCTGTAGCTATTATTTACAGGAAAATAATTTTCCAAAGACCTGTGTTATAATTTTTTTCTTTAGCAAGACCAGTATACTTGTGCCACCTAATTTTTCCTGTGCATAAGAAATGCAGTTTTAGCCAAGAGAATGAAAAATGACCAACCTTGTGTCACATTCTTCATTGGTCACTCATTTTGTAATCCCAGAAGAATACCCAAGCCTGTGTAACTCTAAGACTAATTTTAAGAAATGCATTAATGCAGTTTCCTATTAATAATGCTAGTGGGATTTCACATAGATAAGGAAAGTCGTCTTCTGATCTGCTGCTGGACAAAGACCTCTTATATACCTTAGAAAATAGTATGGCTTATAACTATCTCATGCTTTTCTTTCACAACTCTTCTATCACAAAAATCTATCAGTTTTCTCACAAGGAGCTACACAGATTCTACATGTAGTATTTTAAAGCCAAATAGTTTTTGCCTAACCTATTCCAAAGATATCTTATCAGATCTTTGGCTAAATAAATATTGTTACATTTTTTTAAGTCTTGTATATCTGAAGGAATAGCTGGATGTCCTTCAAGCATGTAGAGTATAAAATATAGGGAACATCAGTGAGGATGGAAACAAGGGAAAAATGTTCCAGGCCAAAAGTACTAGCTGAGGACAGTGATGAAAACTGGGGCTTCGTAGCAAAATTATCTTTACAATATAGTGACTGATGCAAAACTATTGTGCTCTTCAGTGCTTTCTGCCTAAGAATTTGCAGCCTAAAATAAAGTTACATTTTTGCCTACATCCCTAGGTGATAGGTAAATAATTCCAGGAATTACATTTAGTTGTAAAGTCCTTTTTCAAGGACAGTCAAGCAAAATTCTCCTTGACTTGAAACAGGCATTTGCCTAAAAAAGTGTGGCAGGGCACAGCTCATTAAGACAGTCTTGCATATATGGTAAGAATAAAGCTGTGAGTGAAGATCACTTTTAAGATTAGCATCTTCCACATGGAGAAGAATTAAAAAAATCATATCATCAAGAACACTCAGACATTATGTTTTTAAAGCAGAAAGTCAGTCTCAACATTGGGTGCAGAAAGTTATGTTTTCACATTTTAAATTGTGGTACTTGTACATCAACTGGCTGGAAACAAATGTTTATTTTCTGTCTGAAAAATGCACATTTTTCCAGCTTAATTGCCTAACAGTTCTTTATTTATGTTGGATGTAAATTCATAAATGTCTTTTCAGAAATAAACTTGCCTGCAGATGGCCGCTATATGTTTCTGGAAATATTTTTTGAAAAATGTCTATTTAAACTAGCTTTGGTGGAAATCTTGTAAATAAACAAAGGTTTCAGCGAATTCTTGTAAATATTCTGGAAAGAAAGCCATGTCAGGCTGATCATGTGGAGCTGCACTATCACAGGTTATATTCTCACTGAAACTATTTTACTGCAGATATTGGCTATGATGTTTGATTTTGCTTATGAATGGGCAATGGCATAGATACTTTTTCATGCAGCCCCTACTTCACTATTTCTGGTAACATAAATAGTTCCTGAGTTGGTAGTTTTTCAAAGCACTCATTGAAAAAAAATCTTTGAACTTTGGTTGATTTCACTTGGAAGTGTTACTTTACATCATGTATTAAGCAATTCTCTCCATTACTTCCAAGTCTTCAAACACAGCTGTCCCCACTTTTGTAGCTGTAAAATCAGATGGCTAATATCTGAAGTGAATAGAGATGGCTACACTGCAGCAAAAGAGATCTCATTAATTGGTTTTAATTTTCTTGGGCCTAGAGGAAGAACCTAAATCTCTGCAGCCAAATTAAAATTCAGCCATAATGCACAGTCCCACAGTTCACAGATAAATCTTGACTTTCAGAGTAGATGTACCAGAGCACTTCAGATCCAAAAGTGAAAGCATGTTCTGTCTGAATTACAAATTACTTCTTAGGGGGCTGGTCACTTTTCCTTAGCACCTTTCCTATGTCCTTCTCAACTCTTTATACTCACACCTCATTTCTTCGATAATTTCTACTAAAAAGTCTCTGCCCATCATCAGAGCATGTGGATCCTTGGAAGGGACATGGCTACATTTGCTGTTCACAGTTTCTCATGGACAGTACATTCCTTTTGGGGTGGAGAGGACTGCACCCAAAAACAAATGTACTGCCCATGAGAAACTGTTTGGGACAGCACGGTCAATCATTAAACCCAGATGAGAGAGAAAAGGTTATTGCAATTCATAACCTGCTCTTAGACCACTGCAGGAGAGCTGTCTGTGCTGCTAGAATTCACAATATAAAATGTCTGTTAGGCCCATGTAAGAGAGTGACAGTAGTGACTGAAGGCCAGCTTTGTTTACCATAGCTCAAGTCCCAGCTTTAAGGCACTTAACACACTGATAGATGTGGTTAGGTGAGCAGAATGGAGTCCACCCTGTGGCACCACCCCATCCATATGCAGTTCATTGTTAATATATAGCTAAAACAGGAAACTTCTACAATCAGATAAAGAAAGCTCTACAGTATGTGATTATGGCTTGGTCAGATGTGAGCGTCTGTATGAAAAATAATACCTCAGGTTGGATAACAAAGAACAGCTTGTATTTGAACTTGGCTGTGGTAAATTAAAATGAATTCCCTGAGTCCCTTTGCTCATGGTAGCTTTCAATTTTGTAGCATTTTTCAACCCTTTTGCTCCTTCAGGGTTACGAGTGATTAATTTTATTGACTTAATCTCAACTTGATATTTTTACTGTAAATCCTTCCAATGTTCAGAGTATAATTATAGTTTAATGATTTAAACTTGTGGATTCTATTCCCCAGAAAGAAGACAATATTTCACTTTTACATTTTTAAGGCTATTTTTCAGTGTCTCTTACAAAATGAGGAAATAAGACATAGGGAAATTGGGAATGTTTGTTTGTTTGTTTGATGTATTAATCACTACAGGTTTCATCATTGATTTTTTTCTTTTGCCCTCAATTTATAATTTTATAATGAAGTCTGCAAGCAATTTAGTTTTATCCTTGAGGAGAGTGGGCAGAAAAAGAATCAATAAAAGAGCTGAAGCTTAATAAGAAAGCAAAATTGTGATCCTTGAACTTCGGTATAGATCTGTATTGTGTATTCTGTGCACCAAACCAGTATTGATATTAATGGAATTTCACTGTGTGTAATGAGGGGAGAATATTCAGTGAATGAGGGAAAAATATTCACTGGAGATTTCCACTACAGTTGAAGGATCCACAGCATTGACTTGGCCCTAAAACTAGAGCTCTGAAAGATAAAAATACCTAAACTATCAGGCACCGTTAGCATTAAATCTAGGTTGTTATTATGTAACAAGTACAACATTGTTTGGGTAGCATAAGAAACAATTTGCAAATTTAGTGAAGGTCAAATTTTCAGAGACTTAGTGTGATCTCCATTCATATATGCCAAAGTCACGTTCATGTTCTCTTTTGTCAGCTACTGTTTGTGTTAACAAATAACAGCTTTTAAACCCAGGAGTCCTGCGCTCCATTTGTGCCTGCTTTTTTTTTTTTTTTTTTTTGATAACCTGATTGATGTAAAGGCGATTTCAATCATTTCTGCTGTCATCTGCCAACAGGAAAAAGGGTTCATGCAAGAGATTTTGCTTTGAATAACTAGGCACTAAGTTCAGGCATATTTTGAACATCTGGCCTATAGAGGTGTTGTATTCCATAAACAGAACAAAAATTGTTTGACATAACAACTTAGGCTAATCAAGATGACTAAAATATATATTCTTTTAGTAATGAAAGTTTTTTTCATCTTCTCTTGGTCTTTGCTTTTTGTACCTCAGATATCCAAAATGAAATATGAACCTGAAAAAACGTGACAAGTAGCTGAAACTTTTTTCACCTTTTTTTTTTTTTTACCAGGATAATTACCTTTACAGCATCATGCTACACCATCAGCAAGTTACTTTGAAGGAGTCTAGGAAGATGAGTATCCAAACTGCTCTCAAGTTTTCACTTATGTCCAGTTACTACTGTTCTAATTGAGTTGTGTTGCTATTTGAATTTTTGTTATTCAAAATTGCAGTGGAACTTTGCTTCCTTTTGTAAAATATTGTTTCTGCCCCTGAATTTACATTTTGGGGTACATGTGGCTGGGGACATGCTCTGCAGCAGAACACAGCAGAAACTTTGTTAAGAGACTGAAATCAGCCTAATCTGTGCATTCTCTGAAAACAAACTGTCCCACTCCTCATTGCAACATGGTTGGATGCTAGGCAAATACTGGGCTCATCTTCCTTCCTCTGCTGTTCTTCAGGAGTCAAGGAAATGCAAAAGGTTTTGTTGGCATAATAAACTAACTGTGTCAGGCTGGCACAGTTAATGTTGCCAGGCTTCTGAAGATATTCCTTAGACTTTGGGCCCTGAGTGAAAGAAGTAGCACTGACAGAGGGGATTTTGACTGTAGAACTACTACTGTGTTGGACTTTCTGCTGATACAAAAGTAGGGCATTGTCCTACCCCTAAGTGAGCACTCTTTCTAATGTATAAACATACTTTAAAAAGGATGTGGTTTTGGTAAACCTCAAGGCATTCCTAAGTTTTCTATTTAGAACTGACTTTCAATTCTTTCTGAGGGCCAGTGGCAGCTCTTCATAGTCAGTTGTGTGCAGTCACTTTGTGAACAGACTTAATTGTAACTATTTCTACTTAATTCACCATCCATCCCCAAAAGCAACAATTTTCTTCCTAGCTTTTCAAGAGAGTGATAGTGACAATGAAAAAAAAAAAAAAAAGCCAGGAGCAACAGTGTGGTTCCTGGTTTGCACAGAGTACATGAGACAGAATATGGACACTGGCATCTAATCACTACAAGCAAACTTTGCAAGTTTCCTGCACAATTTAACTTTCCAGAAAGTGAGAGTCAGTTCTTAAAATACCCATCCCACAGAAAATTCTTTGATCAAAAGGAAGCCTTTCAGTTGGGTAAAATGAATTAAAAGGTTTGGGGTTTTACAGCTCCTATTAAAAGCATTGCCACAGTCCTGTGTTCCACATGGCCATGACATTTGTTCTGAGGATAAGTAGAGAAACAATTAGCTTATAATCATCTGCCTGTCTTTTTGTCTTTAGAAAGAGCTCATCAGCTTTCAGCAAGCATTGCTGAATGAACTTGCAAGATCTTGTTTAGATCACAAGGTCTAAATTAATAAATATAAATAAATGAATAAATGAAATTGTGAGGTGTAAATTTGCTGCATTTTTTTCTAAGCAGAATAGAGGCTTTGATGAACTGGAGATGCAGAGTCCCTGGTTAACAATCTGACTTTCAGTCTGTAGGATCTGTATCTTGCAGATTTTTTGTTTGTGGGATAGCCACTCATATCTGAGTAGGGGGGAAACTTTGCAAGTTGGTTTCACCTGTGGATCAAGGGAAAGAGTGAGAAAGCTGACACTGAAAGAAGAAGAAGAAATGGAAATAAAAAAGGATAGCTTCAATTTCCTTGTCTACAGGTGAGTCCTTCTTTTGCTTTTGGTTTTTGGAAGGAGGATCAGTCATGGAATAACACACTTGTGCAAATTTTTGCTTAGAAAATTGCAGCAGTTTCTTATGAGTACAAAATGAGACTATTCTCAAAATCAAGCTCCATATGATTTTAAATGTAGCAAAACCTAATAGTTGTATGTAGTGAACACAATTTTCAGAGCTTAAATACTCATTGTATATGTTTGTGGAGTGTTCAACTCAGTAAACTCATATTCAACTCATAATAATTCTTGGAAGTATTCGGAGGCACCATATGTTCAAAAAACAAAAATTCCCTATCCACAAAGTTATGGAGAAATGCTATCATTTTTAAGGGCATTTTTAAGAACAACTGCCCCCCCACATACAGGTATAGGGATTCTGGTCAGCAAACATTTAACAGATTCTGTATTTTTCAGGGGCACTTTCAAACCACATTTCAGTCCTTGTATGTGACCTTACACACCCTTTTTTTTTTTTTTTTTTTTTTCCCTGAAATTGTGCCCTTATACAAATACTTGATTTTGATAAGAGTTCTAATTTCTCAATTTCCACATATAATTGCTGTCTTGTTCTTGCAAAATTGAACAGGCAAATACTTGAAAGCTAGGGCTGGATGATGAATTAAAAGTGTTTCAACCTTTAACCCCACATGTCTTTCAGTCCTGTCTACTTGCATAAAACTGACAAAACCACATTTTTATGGTTTATTTTCTGTGCAGCAGATATAAACCAGCTTACTAGAGGAAAAGGAAACTAGATCATATTTTGCTTCAACCAGTATCAACGTAAAGAGTGCAATTTGAATTGCAGAAGCATTGTGTGTTATTGAAGGAAGTGTAAGAAAGAGAAAATGCCCAGCTTCTTTTTGCAAACCTGAGCTGGACACAGCAGGCTGACAACTTTGGGAAATTATATTCTCCTTTCCTATAGAATGGTCCTCTATGAATTGCTTAGGAGGTCATTCATTTTAGGGATTGCCACTCACTACATTTGCTCTCAGCTTCCCAGCTGCAGTGAGAGATTATCACACAAATAATTCAGCCACCTCTGGATTACCTAATTTTTAAATCTAAGTTTCAAATCAATTCATTGATATGAGACCATTTCTTGATGCCTTTTACCTGCCACATTGGCCCTTTATTGAGCTAGCCAGATTGACATTTGACTTGTGTAAGTAAAGCTAGAGTAGCAAGGATGTTCTGATACATATTAGATAGAGAGATAAATTCCAGCAGAAGTGTATGCCATTTAAAATAACCCACAAGTCAGGCTGTCGTTGCTTATCTGTTCCTTTTCACTTTTGTGAGACCCTGCCTTTTCTGCTTTTTGTACTGTCAGCAGTTCCACTCCTCTTTGATAAAAATAGCTAACTAAATTTGGGGGAAAATCTCAATCGGGGAGAAATGCTGCAGATGCTGAACTGCAGCCACCTTCAAAGGAAGTTGGGATACATCTTTGAAATTAATGTTGCAAGCAATGTTTTGTAACTATATGTTACAAAGAGGTTAAACTGCGCTAGGGAGAAAGCAGCAACAGATGAAAAAATGCAACAGGAAGAAATAATTATTCCTATGAAAATAAAGAAGACTAAATGTATATAAATTACTTTTCATGCCAGAGCTAAACAGGCCCCTTAGGAAGATAATAAAGGCCTCTTGAACCTCAAAGGCTTTTTGCTGCCTTCATGTGCAGCTTCTTCTGTAATACCTGTTTTGTTCAAATTAAAACTCGTGCCCCTGTTGCTCATATAGAAATCTTTTCAAGCACATTGAAGGCATAGCTCTTGGGACCACAAGCAGGGTAAAGCATTCTGAAAAAATATTTTTCCCAAAGTGAATTTGTAATTTCTTTAACCCCATCCCACCAACACAAACCATAACAAGAATTTTGATGAACGTGTTTATCTTCAGAAGAGTGTAAGATGTGAATAAAATGTGTCTTGCTTTATTACTCAGAATTAATGGTCTTGTAGTGTAAATGCAACTGATAGAGAATATTTGTGCTGAAGTAGCACAAATAGCTTATTTAACAGGTATGATATGAGTACAATAGTAAGCCTATGTACAGTGGAAGATCTGTTTGAATCATGATGAACTTTGTGAAATTAATCATAGCCAGACTGAACAAATGAGTCCAACAATAAATTGTACATAATTATAGTAGAGTAGTATAAATGAGACCAACAGTTTAACTAATTGAGTGCCAGCTGATGTTTTTCCTGCAGGAGTTACAAACAGACCACAGATTTAAATTTTTTCCATAGCAATGTTAATTTAAAAATATATATCCTACATATGATAAGAATTGAAAGGTATTTTTTCCTGTTTGAAGAGCCCGTATGAAAATGAAGGATAAGATAGTTTCCTTAGGAGACAGTCATGATCTCATAAAGAGGAAAATGAAAGTCTAAATGATATCTGAAAAATTTTAAGCTCTGCACGATTATGTCTGGAGGAAGAAAATAAGGTACCAAAGCAATGGCAAACATGGTGGAGACATAGAACTGGAAGTATTGTGGGATCCTGTCTTTTTTCCAAATTGAGATGCTCTCTGGTACCAAATTTTTAGTAAAGGACACTGTGTATTACAAGTATTTTAATATCCAAATGTTTTGAAATGAAAAGTAAAGAAAAAACAGTAGAACTGAAAGCTGCCCTAAATAGCAGAGATTATGAGTTAGGGTGAATGAGAATGTATGTAATTTGTAAAATGATTCTCGGAAGCAGAATGTCTGTAAATGTGAGGAGTTATGTCAGTAAATGTGAGGAAGTGGTAGGAAAGCTGAAGAACTGAAGAGATCATCCCACATTCCAGAAGTGTGCACAATTCCACCATGGTGCAATTTGACAATACAAATATGTGGTGGTGAAATACTTTGGGTAAAGATAAAAGGAATAGAAACCAAAAGGAGAAATAATAACAACCATCTGTTATACTTCAGAAGATCTGGAAAAGAGTGGGGGGAAATAATTCCCTTTTTTTATGCTGTGGGATGCTGCACTCCTGAGGAATGTTTACAACTCATATATTTGCTGTTTAGCAAACCCAACAATCCTGCATCACTGAAAAGGTCTGTAAACTATGCAGAAAACAGATTTTGGAAGCAGTGCTTTATTCTGCCTGTAAAGTAAAGGCCTACTGTGAGGGACTGGTGAAGAATCATTCCCTTTGGCAAAACACCACATGTTTTTGATATAGTCACTTTTCTGAATCCCATCCATTTTTGGGTGGAACTTTTGAGGGAGTTTTGATGACATGGCAGTCAGCTTAGGGGAGAAGTGTGGTATGAAGCGATAAACATTTATCAAGTATTTGTTCTTGCAAGGCAGGGCGTAACTGAATGGTTCTTTGGAAGGTCCAAATCACCTGAGCTTGAGAGACTTCACAAATTGATAAAGTTCAATGCAAGTTTGAGCTTTGTTGTATCACTGTGGACATTTGTCTGCCCTGAAATGGCACACACAAGTCAGGGCACTGCACAGCTGGAAAGGTGAACTGTAAATAGAATGAAAGAGTGCCGATTTTCCAAATATACACTTGAAAGTGCTTTTCTTTCTTGAGTTCTAAAAAATGCTGAAACAGAGGTTTGAATTCTGTTTTTGCAAAGTAGAGATTACTATTTGTTTCTTTTTATTATTTTCAGAGTTCCAAAAAGTCTGAATGCAAGAGATAAAGTTTTCTCTGTCTGCTTCTTTTCTCAGTGTCTCAAGTTGACTTACACAATGACAAGTTGGCATTGGGTGGGAAGTGTTCACTGACAGAAAGAAAAACACACTGTTATTTCTAAGAGAAGGTTAGAGCACAAATATATTCTTTCTTTGTTTGTATGTTTTTACAAACCCCCAAGCTACTCTGGTCAAGTTCTTCATCCACATCAGGGTCTCCACTTCCTGTCCATAGCAATTTAGCCCCACAAGTTATAACCTTCATTCCTGACCTATATTAAAATCTTCTCTCTATGGAGTTTGGTCAAAAATACAGAAAACTGCATTTTGGTAAGGGCAGCAGCAGAACACCCTAGGTATTCTTAGAGTTTGTTCTTATGAATTTCAAAGTTTTGCTTAACCAAATAAATAATTGAGTTGCTTACAAAATCTTCTTCAGTCCCCTTCAGTGCTAACCATACTGGAACCCTCACTCAAGAATCTGCAGTGATGTCAACAATGCTTCACTGTAATGAACATCTTAATGAAGAAACATGCTTGACTGGTGTGATTAATTCTTATAATAAAATTCAAAACCAAGATAAAATAGCCTGTAACAGTAAAGAAAAATTGTTGTTATATAGGAAAAATATGAAAGGATATTTTTTCCTTTTTTAGTTTAAGAAACCTGTGAGCAGTGCAACCGTTTCCAGGTTTTCTGAAATACAAAATTATGTGAGTAAAAGCCAAAGGATTTTTCTAAGCTAAATCAATAGGATGCTGCAATTATCATTTTCCCAGTTAATTCATATCTCTCTCAAAATCAAAGCATGCTGTTCTGAAAAGCAATATAAAGTTAAAGGAGCAATGAATTCTTAGAGATATTTTAAGTATCTTCAAGTTATTTATGTGGGAAGAAAGCTTTCAGTAGCAGTGGGGTAGTAACAACAACTAGAATGAGTATTTTTCAGGAAAACAAGTGGACATGAACTTTTCATGTCCAATATTGGACACAACATTCATAAACTTTATGGTAAGAAGCACAGGAAAAGGGACTTTGTCCCTATTAGAATTTGTTTAAAATTCTCCCATAAATTGCACTAAGCAGAAATATTTGCACAAATATGTCACAAATATCTCTCAGGCACTGCCTTATCACACATTCCTCAAAAGCACTAACCTACATGACCTTTGTGTGAGTCTCAGGTGACTCCAATTATTCTGCTGTGAGCTCTGATTCTTTTACATAGTCTGACCTTCACTTTAAAAAATTGAAGAAGGAGGAGGTCTGGGGGAAATGAAAGCTGTATCGCATGGCCTGACCACACTTTGTACCCTATGAGACAGGCCACTGACATCATGGAGAGGTAGAGGGAGGGAATTTATCTCCCAAATCTGTAGATATCAAGAGGAATGGAGTTCCACCACACGGGGGTCAACTCTGCAAAAGCACTGTGTTTTGACACAGTCAAGTTAAAAAGTGATGGGAAAGCGGAGATAAATGAGAAACAGAAAGTAGGTCACGAAAGGAAGCAGAAATGTGGACCAGGTTGTGCAAGAACAGAGGGGTCAAGGCTTGAACAACCTTGAAAGTTATCAGTAAAATCCTGAACTCAAATCTCTGTTTCATAGGAAACCAAAATTGTGATGTGAATAAAGGGTCAGCATGGTAACAGCAGGGGCAGCAGCAGTGGGATGAAAGTGAGATAGGATGCTTTGATAAAACGTGTTGCTGATGCAAACCCTCAAATCAATGCCACTTCCATGCAGAAATTTGATCCATGCAGATCCAGGTCCCACCTAACTTTCTAGAAAAACTTCCACCCAGTTCACCAAGGTCACATTTTGGCTCCTGAATTTAAATAAAGTTAGATACTAGAGTGCTGTAAGCACATAACACACACTTCAGTGTGCATCATTTCAAGGTTTAGCTTCAGGATTCTTTTGCAAAGGTTTGTGTGTTTCCTACCTGTCAAAATGCCCCAAGTACAAGACTGTCCTCTGCTCTATATGACTTGTTAATATGTGGCCAAAAATAGCATAGGATGATGGACAATTCCGAACTTAGGTTTGAGCTGGGATTGGGAAGAGAATCAATTTGCCTGCTCTGTGTGAATTTCCACTATTTCTAGACTCTTCTTGTCTAGAAACAGCTTGAAAAATCAAAATGCATTTTTAAGCAGGAATAACATATTTTAATGGATAAGCAGTTTGCACTAGTTGAAATATTGTAATAGGTTCACCATTCTTGCTTTCAATCCTGACCTTATAGTTTTAGATTTTTTGTTTTTCATACTTCAAGTAACTCCACATTTGAAATTTAAAAAAAATGTGGAAAAAAGTTTAAAATAAGTTTTGACAGTTTCAAAACCTTCTAGGGTTTTCTTTAAAGAGAAAAATTAGTGAAACTTACTCTTCTATAGGTAGATAACTAAATCAGCACTTTCCCTTGAAAGGTCTTATGCTAAAAACATTTTCACTTGATCTTGACTTTCGGTCAAAACTCAGATCTTAAAAGAAATGACTGAATTTGGGATTGCCTTAGACCCACAATAGAAAAAACCTTCCTCCACTGTCAAGCTGTTATCGTGTCAGAGAAGAGCTGCCCCTTTGTGTGTGAGTGGGAGGTAAGCTGCACAGGCCCAGGTGCTGCATGCTGACATTTACCTTCTTCCTACACCAGTGTTTGGTAACCCTGCTTTTGCTGGGAGCTATGATCAGTCATTTCTGTGCCCAAGCCAGACAGGAGCTATGGCTGTCAGATAGAACATGCCACCATCTGGCCTTTCTGTGGCAAGAAGGCTCTGACCACCTCAGAATCACTCCCCAAAATGTTCAGATTGGGCAATGCATCATTCTGGCTCACACAGGCAGGTTTCTTTCCTGTGACAGCCTTGATGAGGAGGGAAATGCCTTTGGCTCTGAGTGGTGGGAAGCACACTTGCCTAAGCAAATATGTGTAGACATCGCTTATTTGAATCTACTTTTTGTTATTCCTTTTTTCTTTACTTATCAAGCCCTGCTCCAAATAAAGGATTCTGATTTCACTAATGTTTAACAAAAATACAACAACTTCAAAGTTAGGTTCAGCTGTATCTAATCTGTACTTTATATACCTCATATACTCTGTACTCTATATACCCCATTTTCTATCTTAAACTGAGATTACTGGAGACAGGGAATGTTTATACTCAATTGTCATATTATGCAAATAAAACAAAAGGGGCCAGATTGTGGTTCAGAGTTTACAAATGCTTTGGGGAAGGTAAAGATGATAAAACACCAGTTTTGCTTGACTAGCAAAAAGCCATTGTCAGTACTCCCTCCCAAGAAAGAGGAGGGGAAGGGTATTGAGGAAAGTGCAGTGTGGTCCATAAATCCTTTCTGGATATTTCACTGTGGGTTGGCCTGTCCTCATGCTCTCTGTGGTGGCTGTGTGTAAATAGCTCTGATGTGACATTAAAAAATACTGTGAAATCAGGATTACTGTCATCCCACTCATCATAACATTAAGAAATAAATAATTATTTTTGAGGAGTAATTATTTTTGAAGTAGGAATATGTAAGTTACATATTTATATTACTTGGACTTTTTAAAACTAGAAATAGCAACAAATCATCCAGAGCATGTGGTGCTCACTTAAGAGTTATATAGGAAATTAGTTATGAAAGGAGTGAACTATTAATTTTGGCATCCAGTCTTCTAAAATTTCCCCCTTGCTTAAGAAAATAAAATTATGCAATTTAAAAAAAAAGACTTGATGGTGGCATTGAGGATATATAAATCTTAGCAAATCTGATAAGTGCATTTAGCAAAATGGTAGTAGCTGTAATAAAGAATAGAAACAATGAGCATATATGAATGTGACTGTTATCATAGCGAACAGAACCAGTGAAGATACTTAGACATGATTTACTAAGTAGGACCCAAGCCTTGTGTTTACTAGGGAATTGTTCTTAAAAATTGCAGATTTCTTTGAAGGATTCAGCCAGCAATCGGTCAACATTGGACTGTAAAATCCTTTTGATGTGTTCTATTAGGTTTTCCAGAAATATTTTGAGGAAGTTCTCATCAAGTGCTTTTAAGGAAATAAAGTGCTGTGGCACAAAAGAAAGGATTCTAGCATGTCTAAATAAACAGTCTGGAGGTAGAAAATAAAATAAAAAGTTGATTTGTTTGCTTTCCTGGTTGATGCACCAGTGGAAACCCACAGAGATCATTGCTGAACTCTGTGCTTTCATGCACAGAGCTGCAGCTCTGCAAAACATGCAGCTCTGTTTTAAGGAGTCAACAAAATAAGGTGACACTGCTTTATGAAACGGAACTAGAAATTCAGGGTAGTTTTGAAATTATCTTAAGGTTCTGGCTGAATGAAAGTGTAGCAGATACCATTCCATGTGGGAAGATGTAAACTGATGCACCAGGGGTTGACTCTGGAATTGACACTTGGAATTATTAAGAGAAGGTTAGAAAGTACTTTGTAAGTCTGTGAGTTAGACATATATTGAAGACTGCATGTGTTCTTATCCTCTGCCAGAACTAGAAAGGGTTGATAGGGTGCTCAAAGCTATGAAATAATTTCCAGATGAAGATTGATTACATAAACTTGGTATACTGATAGCAAAAATTTGCCTAAGGAAGGAGGGAACAGAAATTTTGAAAGGTGAGCAGGGAGGTGTACAAATAAGGGCATGGAATAGCAAGTTTGACCAAAAAAAGTAGGTTTGTTTTTTTTGTTTGTTTGTTTGTTTTTTTCCACAGAAAGCATAGTTATATTGTTGATGGCATTAGCACAAGTGACTAAGGATGCCAGAAATTTACATGGCTTCAAAAGGAATCTGATAAATCCACAGAAGGACCCATTGAGGGATGTAGAACATAGAGATGCTGTTTTTGGCTCAGAAAGCATTGCAGCTTAAAGAGTGCTCAAAGCCGGGGGGACATTACTGCATTCTTATCCTCACTTACATGCTTCCCCAGCCTCTCCTGGCCACTGCTAGAGGCAGGATGTGGGACCAAACCTTCCTTGGTGGCACCTACCACCAGCGCTGTGTGCCTGCTCCTGCTTTCCCTCTGCCATAGCTTGGAAATTCTTTGCTTTTGCTGGGGTGTTGGGAGCAGTTGCAAGTGTTGGGGGCAGAGGGAGGATGTCCATTCCCAGCAGCATGCTTTTGCCTTGTTTTTCCCACTCTAATAGCAGCCTTAAGGGCAGACTTCTTATCAGGCCACCTTTCATAGGTATAGCCCAGCTCTGAATCCTGATATTTGAGGTAGTAAATCTCCATTTTGTCAGTACTACAGGAAGCTCTGCATGGACTTGTCCAGTGCTTGGGACCTTTGAGAGCCAGTAGACCTGAGTGGTAGAGTCATTCTCACTTGCTGAGAGATTTTAGCACTCAGCATGAAACTCCTCAGAAAGACATTCAGGAGTTTCCAGTCAAACATTTAAGTCACTGCAGGATCTACTGGAACTTGGCCTGGGTTTACTCAACCAAGAAAATCAGGCCAAGCCAAGCAAATAAACACTCATTTTCAAAATATATCCTGAGTCTTCAGGTGCAGACTTGAACTCCAGACAAATAGGAAGTAGCTCCTGTTTTTTACTGAAATTGTGTGAATTTTGGGGTACTAGTATAAACCAGCATTTTTTAGGGGACTGAAATTGCTTGCAAGTATGAATCACCCACAGCTAAATTCAGATGAATAAAGAGTAAAACAGATATTATATTAAAAAAAAATAATATAATTCCTGAATATTCTGAAGAAAAAAAAAATAGAAATGCTAGAATGTTTATTTTTGATGTTTATTAAATAAACTTATCTTTAGTATTTAATAATAACTCACTGAAAAAGAAAGGTTCTAAAATGAAAGCAAAAGTCATTACAAATTAGCTTAATTCTAAAATAATTCCTATTTTCCAAAAACCATAAAATATCTGTTTTGATTCAAACTCAACTGATTATATTTTGTTTTCCTTTTTTAGTGACTGGATAAAAAACCTACTTGTTTGTCTAGCTCTTATTTGGGTTATATTATGAAAGTTTTACAAAACGATTCACACTAAATTGAATGCATCCATAATAAATTATAGCTGCATTTTCCAGCAAGAGTAAATACTGTTTTTCATCTTTGTTTGCAAATAGTGGTTACTGCCCTATGAATATCAATGAAGAAGGATAGAAAGGAGAAGTTCAAAAATTTAAATTTGCACAGTTATTGAAGCTTCTTGTTTTAAGTGCTTAATGCCAATTAATGCAGATGCCACATTTTTCCTTTCTTCTTCATGATCGTTTTGACTTCCTCAGCTTAAGGAAAATATTCAGAAAAACATCAGTTCCCCTTTTCTCCCCCCTCTCTTCTCTTTTCTTCTTTTTTAACTGGGTATGGCTTCCCTAATTCTTCTCTTTCTTTGAATCCTTCAGTGCTGATAAATTCTTTTAAACTAAAATTTGTTTAATGACTTCGCGGAAAATTTCCTTTGTTGATTCCTCTTTTAAAAAAGGAGTTTATTTTAACAGAAGAATAACTGACTTTTTTGTGTAATCATTCACTTCAGTGCGCGCTTGCCAAAAGGCCCACACAAATGAAATGCTGTCTGTAATCTCACTTGGCCATGCAGAGGAGTGAGCTCCCCACATGTGTATTTGCAAGTTGAGGGAGAGCTTCCCTATGAGGCTGTGGAGCCCCATGAAGCAGAGCTGCTATTGCTTTTTTCCTCTAGCTAGTTACCTGTGAGGACAGGAGATGGCATAAGCCCAGAGAACATGTTAGTCCCCACAGCCATTACTAGCAAGGACTTCCTCTCCCCCATGCATGGTACTTCTGGCTGAGCCAAGCCCCTTTTCCACCTTCCCTTGGAGCAGCAGATGTCTGGCACTGCTACTGGGTATTGTGCTGGTTTGCTGCTGGTATGCCACAAATGAGTGATGATTTTCTCCCACAGAAACCCCTTGGCAAGTACATAACATAGGCTAAACCCATCCTTTCACCCCAAGACCCAGTGGTGTGGCACTCACTGCACCTGCTCTCTTCCCACTCAAAACAGGGTAGCTTCACTCCTGCCATCCTGTCTGCAGTTCCTCATCCCTTACACGATGCCCAGCCCAGGAGAGTGTTCTGCACCCTCTCCATGGGCACACCAGTGCTTCATCCCATGGCCTGCTTTTTTACATTCATGGATGTGGTCAGTGTGCTTGAAGCTACATGGAAGGCTGGTCCTGTGGCTTCTGCTCTGCCAAGCATAGGGACGTAGCAGAATGCATCTTCCTTTTGGAAACGTGGAGATATTTTCACAGACGAACAATACTTGACACCATCACTACCACTAGTTGCCATTTTGTTGTGTCAGACAAGAGCTACCTCCCAGAGGAAACCAGACATGGTCTATATCTGTCCTAAGCAATTTATAATTTAAAGGCCCTGATCCTATGCTGCCTCGTACGCTGTGTGCAATATATATTTGCATTAGGTCTTTACCCAGATTTGCCTTCAGAATTTATCAACCTTTGTCAGGGTGCTGAGAGTCTCTTTAAAGGCAGGATAGCTTCTAGAGGGAGATTTACGGAGCATGGGCTCATGTATAGCTCCTGAACCACCAATATAGCTTACAACAGAAAGCTTATTCTTCGTTCTAGCCTCATTCATAACTGTTCCAAAATATGTATTATCATGTTTAATCTTCACCTGCTTTAATACTTCTTGCTTTCTATATTCTTTGCATTTTTTTTGCTTCAATGTTGGTCATTGAGATTTCCCTTTTATCCTCTATCAAAGTTCAATTTTCACTTCTGTTTTCCTCTTTTCAATGGTGAAGGTTGTCTTCAACCAAACATGCAGGCATTTCAGTTTGTGATGAATTCCTGATATAGTTTTTAAAAAAGTATGACCTATGGTTTGTGAAAAATATTGCAGGTTTTATTCCCTTGAGTGGTTTTTACCCAAATTTATCTATTGTATACCTATATCTGGTTGCTATCACTGACATGACTGAACAAGGAAGAGCCAGTCTCATGAAATGTCTGTGCAATCAAGTCTTTAATTACCATCACTGAGAGACATTAAAGTCTGCAGTAAGAAAGACATTTTCCTTTCACAACGTATTTCCAAACCCAACGTGGCACGTAGTAATTTTCTGTTGTTGGGCTGTGTTAGTTTCTGGTGTAGTCTCATAAAATGTTTTAGTACTACACCAAGAAGGAATTTAGAGCCACAACTTGAAATGTCAGTTTTGCTTCACAGTGCTATAAATTACAGTTGTCTGGCATAAACATCAGTGGAAACACTAATTTCTTAAACTTAATGTATGTTATGTACAAGGAGCTCACATGGCTCTATTTACCTTTTTGTGATTGTTTACCTTAAACATCCAAGCAGGAATAGCAGACCATGCAATATACATGGAAATTCTTTAATGACCACAGCAATGAATGATTTAATGCAGATTATCTAACAGATATGTTCACATTTTGCAGTTTAAACACTGCCACGTTGTCTGAAAATTCTGGGACATGTCCATGAACAACGGCAGAGGGTTTTGCCAGAAGCACAGGAAACTAATGGCAATTTGGAAAAACAAACTCTAGTTTTCAGTTTGTGAAGGATGATTTCAGTGCATTATGGGTTATCATGTATAGTATAGTTAAGCTTAGAGACTTCAATTTTTCACCTCATTAAATAAGGCATAGTAGAAGCACATAATGAACTTTTCTGAAAATGTTACTTATAATCTGCAAGACAGGAATGAAAGAGAAGCACAGAAAAATTAAGCCTGTGAAGAACATGGTGCAGATCAGTGTCTGAGTCAAGAATATAAACAGAGTTTTCAAACTCTTCACTGGTCCTTTTCTTTATTTGAATCCCACTGCCACATTCATGAGATTAAATCTAAGCACTGAGAATCAAAGGTTAATTTTTCTGTAATCATAGCAATCAATAACATTGAATGGTCACAACTGCAAATAAATGAGTTCAACTTTGGAACTTTCTGTATAAAAATTGATGGATTTTGCCACTTCTAATCCCACCATATGCATTTCTTGTGCATTATGCACAATATTGCTGCCAGCTACATGGAGAATGCAGGGAAACTTATGCATGAAAAGCTAAAGGAATTTCCACAACTGTTCCACAATGGGGCTGGCATTGTCATTTTTTTCTGGGTCTAGTGGCACACTGAAGGATTCAGCCACAACATAAATAATCAAAAACCTTCCCAGTACATCTGAAAAAAAAAAGTAGGCATGCTAAAATATAATTCCCCTGCAAAGAGTAGTGCAGAAAAAGCAGTGTCATATTACTTTAACAGAAGCATTTAACATTTTTACTGACAGAATCTAAAGCATGTGGTTATGGAGTGTGAAATCCTCATTAAAATTCCTCAAGGAAAATCAGTTGAATAAATATCCAGTAATTGTTGCAGTGCCCTCATTGCTGTAGTTTTACAATACCATAATTCTCTCCATTGATCAGCTTTATTCTCATATCATATAGAGAGCTCAAATTCTTGTTCAGGAATTTATTACCCGCCAGGGACAATTCTGATCTTTCTAACTCTAAAGCTGTATAAATATGCTGCAATAACTGTGGTCATACCAGAGCATTTATGGAGCTTCCCCGTGCTACTGCTCTGGAGCAGTGGCTGTTGCCTCTCACTGCACACTTCTCCCACTTTTCCCTTCACATGGTGCATACAGAGAATGTGGATGAGGCAAGTGAGGTTCTGAAACAGGCTGATGAATCAGAAGTGGGAAAAACCACCCATTTCATTCATTGTGCTCAAGTCTCCTTTGAATTCCTGCCTTTGCTTGTCTCCCCTGTAGAGGGGATTTCTGCAGACCACAGTGAGCTGTTGGACCACGAAGCCTGGAGCTGCAGGGGTGGGTTATGAGCTAATACACAATGGGTGTGCCCTCCTTTCAAATGATCCTGAATGGGTGAAGATTTGAGGGAAAACTTCAGTACCTTGATATAAGTCCAAGAGTTTCTTCACAAGTGAAAAGGAATGGCCAAACCCTCCTCCTGGGTGAAGGGTACTGGAGAAATTTGATGTGTATTGTGTCCAGTATTCATTCTTACAGCTATTAAATTTAATAAGCAGTAGTATGTCTTTACCTGGGTCCTGTCACTATTGTAAAGTTCTTGGCAGTTCAAAAGGACCAGAGGAGAGGAGAGAGGTGTTGAATGTATCTCAAAAGAGCTGCTGGCTTCCCCAGTGGCAAATGATTCTTATTTTGGTTAAACTGGAAAATATTCAAAACCTTCATGTCTCCAAGCTGTTATGAAAACGTCTCTGCATGTTACAGAGTTAAAAGTTTTTAGCTGTATTACTCTAATAACACGAGGCTCTCAAGAGAAAATTCACAAAAGCCTAATCTTAAAACATTTTTGCTGCCAAAATTGCTAAATCTTTGAACAAGGAAACATTATTAAAAAATCTGATACTCTATGAAAAATGAGTGTTTAAAAATTGGAGGCCAAACCCCATTGCTAGAATATGAAATAGAGAGATTCTTGTCTAAAGATGCAAACCTGCATGAAATTTAACTGTTGAGTAGTAAGATTCTGCCTTTAGTCTGGATGGACTACTCCAGAAAATTCAGTAGTGGATATACTGAGACCTGCCAGTCCAAACAATCAACTGCATGACTGTTGTGAATTCATACACAAACTGATCTAGTTATGCACATGTGTAAACAGGTAATGTTCAACACAAAGCTGGTATATTTTTCTACACATTTTAACCAGAAGGTGGCATTGTGTAATGTCTTTTGCAAGTAAACCATCTTTGTTTTATTTTTATTTTTCTTTTATAAGACTTGGACTTCAGAAGCAACACTAACTCATGTTTTTCTCTTTTGATGTTTTGGGGGGATTTATTTATTTTTACAAATGTGATGAATTGTCACTCACGCATGTTTCATCCTCACTGCAATTGTGTTCTTTGCTGACAGTCTGATACTCATGTTATTGTTTCATTAGCCAGATACATTTCTGGTCAAAGAAATTGAAGAACTTTATCTAGAACACTGCCTGTATATACTCTGTTGTGAAATGTTATTTCAGTTTCGCAGCTACCTTATTATTTGAAATAATTTATAGTGATGCCAATACAAATTACATTGTGTAAATTCACAGCCAGGACAATTGCATACCACTGAAGTGCAAACTTCATTTATTTGGTGACTCAGTGACTCTGTTGTCCTAGAACAGATACTATATCTAACAGATAGTGCCTGGTAGAAGTCAGAAACCAAAACAGGCATTGAAATGGTCTGAATGAGTGGGAGAGATTTACATTTTGCAAACTGCTTAATCAGAGTCCTCAGAGGTTTGAGAGGTATCTGAAGTCATAAAGGAAGGTCAGCTGTTTTAAAACATTTGTTTGTGTGTGTGTATGATTTTTGAAAGGCATGGGATTGACAGATTCTGTCGATCAGGTGTCATGCTCCATGTAGTCCAAGGAATCATGTAAATTGTGGGAAAAGATTTCTACAGGGGATGGCAGTCTCAAAAACTGGATCAGTCTCTTCAGCCACCGTCATGTGCAATGGCTCCTCCTCTGACTCTGCTAATTTTAGTTGTGTCTGGTGCAGTATGAGCAGCGGTCCATTAGAAGCCACACAGCAGCCAAGCATAAGAGGTTGACAGCTGTTCATCACCTGAACTGATCCATCATCCTCCATGCTGAAGAGCTATTTTACCCATTCTTAATTAGGCGTTTCTCAATTTCATACAGGACTGGCTAATAGTGGGCTGACAAACACATTCTGCTGACAGTCTATTGATCTGCAGACCCACCCCATACACAAAGAAAGCATTAGTCTAAAAGTACTGATTTGCTGTATTGGTGGCTGATAACAATTATTGATGGCTGATAACAATTTACTGATAACAACTTGTCTGGTACTTTGCTAGAATATTTTAATATCAAAATGGAAATAGAGCTGTATCTGAAAGTGAAATGTATTTAACTTTTTGATGGTCCCATCACCAGCATCTCTGCTTTTCACATTCTGTGGTTTGATTCCTTATGTACATATGGGGCCAGGGGCAGTACATAATGGCATTCATCCAAACCTTTCCAATCGAAGAAAAAGCAAGAAACTATAGGCGTCAAAATCAGAAATGCTATTGCCCTAACCTTGCAAAGAGTCTGTGGACAATATGGCTGATTAAGATTTCTGACTTCCAGAAATAGCAGCTTGACTCACCACAATGGACTCATAAATGCTTTCAGAAATAGCCATCATAATTATCTCCATAACCACTGATTAGCAAACCATGTTGATTCGTTGACAAAGAAATATCCCTGCAGCAGCAAGTCACAAAGATTGCATCACATGATCAACAGGTTTGATGTCTTCCTGTGCTGCAGATGGTTGCAAACTGTTTATCCTCTGCAATGTGCAATGTAATCCAAGATGTCATGCTAATACAGTTAAGACACCTACTGATACTATACTGCATCAGATTGAAAATTCTGGCATGATCTGTATTTATTATTTTAAGGAACAACTACAGGTATTGCCAAATCCTAGAATCTATGGACTGCATGCTTTCATTGTATCTCAGTACTGAAGCAAACCTTCTATCTGTATTCAGGAGAGTACTGCAAGCACACAGCTAAGACCTTTCCATTTCTAATTATATATGATGGAAAAGGTCATGAGACAGATGAGAAACCATATTCAATCAATACCAGACAGATTTTTTTTCCCCCACTGATTTTGGAAAGTATTTCCATGGTTAGTAACACTCTGGGATACACAGAGGAAAAAAAACAGTAAACTGGTGTGCCTGTAAACATATTTATTTGGCATTTTGCTTCACTGAGCATAGAAGTCGTCTGGCCAATCTTAATTTTTTTCTAAGGGACTATCACAAAAAGACCTGTAATACAAAGGAAAAAACAATCTGCAAATGCTCCCTTGAAATGTGGCCTTTCCTGCCTAGTTACAGAATGAAATCAAAACACAGCTGCAGATTTGTTGACCTGCACATGAGATTGAACCTATAATACAAAAAAATTGAAATCCTTTCCTGATGATAGGATTTTCTCTATTTAGGCACCAGTAGTGGGAACAATATAATGACTATAAGGATCTGCAGACCCCTGTATAATGTTAGAGAATGTCATGTTGAGAAAGGGCATATGTTCTCTACATCACTGCTTCTTAATCTTCTCAGGTTTTCACAAAGAAATCATATTAATCAAATCTGCTTTCAGGTATATAAAAGTGTAGCTTGAATGGTTCGCAGCTTAGGAAGGAATTGAATGTAGAAGGAAACCCTGGATAGAAATAAGCCCAAAACTTAAAATAACTTGATGTTGTCAGTATCTTACTATATGATTCTGAATAGATGTGACAATTTTGAGCCAAAAAGCTCTGAAACTGCCCCATACTGTGGCTGTGGAGTGGCTCATGAATGCTATACAGGAGCAGGGAAATTGCCAGATGAAATCAGACTGGTGAGCCATCTGCTACTGGCTTGGAAAGAAGAAAAAAAAATAATCCAAACACAGCAAAACATCCTACCCAGAAATACATCAGCAAGGGGCAGAATTCTGCCTGGCACTAAAAGACACTCTGCTCTCCTGCCTCATTTGAAAATCTGCTTGAGAATTTGAGGGAGGTTGGGCAGCATATCTATGAGGTGAAGGTTTTGTTACAGTCTGGCGCCTTTTCCATTGTCCCAGAGAGGAAAAAGTGAGGGGGCAGAGAGGGGAAGAGAAGAGGACATCCCTTCAGTTCCATGCAGCAGGGGAATGGGTTGGGAGGGAAAGTGGTTGGCCCTTGGAAATGATCAGGAGAAGCCAGTGTACTCCTCCATACATGGGGGCTGTCTGGGATCCTTCATGCTTTCACAAACAGGATAACCTTCCAGTCTCCCTCTGACATTGTGCCACCTTCTCATTTTGGGTTGATTTGGAGACAGTCTTTTACCCATGGAAATACATTGGTATGTTAAATACACTAGATGAACCCCACAACACATGTATGTGGTTTCCTCTCTCCTATTAATGTTTAGTACTTACCTGGCACAGCTTTTGTGTTTGGCACCTATCTGACTGCAGGGAGATATTTGATCCCCATGCCCAAAAACTGATGTTCTGATGATTCAGTCTTGTTCTCATTGAAACGGGGATTCTTGCTGCTGACTTTGGATATGAAGAGCAGGGAGGCCATGAGGGTGCACTCCTTCCCTCTTTGATGAATTTGAATATCAGACTTCTAGTTAGATGATCATCATATCACAAAACAACCTGAGATAGAAAAGACAGAATGTTGGTTCTGGCAATAGGATCTAAGGAGCACTTCTCTGTCACTTAAAACAAAAGAAACAGCATTTCTTTTGAAGGCAAAGTATATTGAATTCTAGAAAAAAAAATCCCACAAATAAAAAAAGAGGCAGCAATCTAATGAGAATTATATTTTAAATTGGTGCCAGAAAAACAGAATATTCCTGAGGTCTTTCTGAATGTGTCTACTTCTGTCTGGACTCTGGAGAAAATCTACTAATAGCAAAGGCATGACATTAGATTACAACCACAAAATTGCAGTCTTAAGACTGTAAAGAAAATGGGTTAAGTCTATACCATTTCTTATTTGTATTATAATCCCTTCCATAAGAATAGCCTTTCCTGGAATTATTGAAAAGGAAATTCTCTCATGCTTGTAAACGTAATTTTATTATTCCTCTCACTATATTTGTAAAGATAGCTGAAAATGTTTAGCTTACCACTTTTCAGAATGCTGTCCAAATCTGAGGGTGGTTACTATAAAGGGAATCTAGCATGGGCTAATGATAATTATGCTGTGGTATTTGAAATCAGAAGTGTTTAATTATGTGCAACACATGTTAAAGTCAAACTTCTAAGGAGAAATGAGATTTGCAGTCTATGGGGCTTGCAGATGATCAAGGAACAAGATTTAAGACCTCTGTCCTCTCTGACTACTGTTGGTATTGACCACTTGTGTATCCCATGGAATTCCGTGTTCATGACAGGAAGACAACCTTCATGTTTGCAGATCTTCTAGGTGGAATAGAATGGCTATCAGTAAAACAGAGGAATATATCCATCCTGAAAAACCAAATTCTACAACAACATGATCTCATAGAAGAACTGTAAGTGGAAAATTGACTGAGAGCAGCCCTGCAGAGAAAGACTTGGGGGTGGTGGTTGATGAAAAACCCAGCATGAGCCAGCAGTGTGCACTCACAGCCCAGAAAGCCAAAGGAATCCTGGGCTGCATCCAAAGAAGTGTGGCCAGCAAGTTGAGGGGGATTCTGCCCCTCTCTGCTTCTCTCTCGAGACTCTGCCTGGAACATTGCACACAGCTCTGGTGGCCCCAGTGTAAGAAGGACATGGAGCTGTTGGAGCACATCCAGAGGAGGCTACAGAGTTGATAAGAGAACTGGAGCGCCTACCCTACAAAGACAGGCTGAGAAAGTTTGGCTGTTCAGCCTGGAGAATAGAAGGTTGAATGAACACCTCGTGGGAGATTTCCAGTGTCTGAAGGGGCCCTACAGGGAAGCCAGAGTTAGACCCTTCATCAGGAACTGTTGTGACAGGACAAGGGGAAAGGGTTCAGACTCAAAGAGAATAGATTTAGATTAGATGTTAGGAACAAAATCAGGGTGGTTAGGGTGGTAAGGCACTGGAACAGGTTGCTCAGAGAAGCTGCGGATGCCCCAGCTCTTGCATCATCAAAGATGAAGTTGGATTGGTACTTGGAGCAACCAGGTCTAGTGGGAGGTTGGAATTTGATGATCTGTGATGTCCCATTCAACCCAAACCATTCTATGCTATCATTTATTTTTTTCCCTTAAGGAAGTCCCAGTTCTCAAGATGTTGAAAGAGGAGTTACTTCTTGTAGTTAAAGCAAAATATGTACAACACATATTTTGTAGCTGTGAGTTGAGTCTCGTGACTGAGGAGCAGGAGATGCCGTGGGCCTCAGAAGTATACAGCACTGTTTTCTTTGAAACAATCACTCAGACATAAGTGACTCACTGTGAGGTGCTGGAAGTCATGCTGGTTCACGTAGCACTCAGCGGTCTAACAGCCTCAAGCTTCATGCAGGAAAAAAAAGACAAATTTTTCATGCATTCATCAAAATGTAAAGAGAGGAACATGCTGCTCAGATTGCTTTTTTGATGCTACTGGAAATCAACCTATCTAGAAATTGCACTAGATAATCTGAGGTGAGCTATGATGTTTCAAAAGTACTGATTGAAGGAGATGATGAAGCTTGCTCACATAGAGTTAAGCTTGCTGACATGCTAAAATCCCTTGCTGAAAATATAGAAAAAAACTATTTGATTTGGGAGAAAAGACAGAATTGGATTCTGATTGGAATTATTTACTTTATTTTTATATTATAATCACTGACTTTGGGTGGCCAGCTGATATGCAAAGATGAGCATTGAAGGCAACTTAGCAGAAAACCACGATTCCATTCTAAGAGACTTTTCAATTTTCTTTTTTGCCCAGAGAAGTGCCTGAGAGTTGAAGCTGACTTGTCAGAGCTGCACTGAGTGCAACATTGCTGGCAGCAGTGGAGAGAGGCTGAACTCATCCAGGCGCCATGTCTTTCCAAGCACTTCGTGATGGTGGTGGTGAAGAGCAAAGAATTTGGGACGTTCTCATTCCGGGTGTACTGTGTGCAGCGTAGTGTGTGTATATATATAGATTCATCAGTGAAATTGACAGTTTCCCCTGGAAAAGTAGAATCATAACAGATTGTTATCTCTCTGCATGCTTCCATTTGGACTGACTTCAGCTCTTTCTATAGCAGAGATGACTTGTTAAAGAGATAAAACTATGTGCTCATATCCTTCTTGATGCAGCACTTGACTCTTCTTTGCTCAGCACGAAATACTGTCACTTGGCCATTTTATCTGTCACATAGAGACAGCAGAGGGAATTGGCTAATGCGACTGTGCTTCAGAAGATTTTGAACTCTCTCAGGTGGAGATGTGAGCCAGACATAAATCCAGAGGAGGAGTACATAACATGGCTGGACCCTTCTTTGGGTGGGAGTGCTCTGTAAGTCTCCATCTGAGCTGTGATTTTTGGGTGTCTGATCCTTATGATAAGATGGACTAAAAAGTGGATACACATGAAGCACAGGACCATGGAGGGCCCCCCCCCCCCCCCCGACACTTTCAGACAGAAGCTTAGAAAATTTAAACCATTAAATTCCATTTTGAAGTTTTTTCAATTCAAAAAGAAAAGATAAAATTATTTTATAGATAGCCCAAAACAGTATATTCAACAAGGGAATCAGATACAGCTCTGTTCATGACTGCTAACTCACTCTGTCTCAAGAAGGCTTTCCTCCCAGGTAACTGCAGAAAGCACAAAATAGGCAGAGGTCACTTTGTACCTGCTGTCTTCTGCTTTTTCTCTAAGGAATTGGTGTTAATCACTGTCAGATGCAGGATACTGGGCTGACAGAATCTTTGCTCTGACTCAGTGGTGTTCTGAAGTTATATTTTTATGCATCTCGGTTTCCATACCAACTGCTTGGTGTTGCATACTCTTGGGAAATTCTTGCTGCAGACATGGTTTTCTAGTAACTGAAACCTGAGACTCTCTTACATCAACTCTGTAGATCTCCCGTTTTATAAATCTCTGCCTTTCTCCTCATGCAAGTCTACTCTCCCACCTTCCTTTTTACTCCTGCCATTGCACCTTCTAAAATGCCAGGTGTCCTCCTCCTTCTCCAGACACATTCCTGATTGCTGGTATGGTTTTTGAGGGTTTTTTTTGCCTGTTTCCATCTCAGTAAGGAATTCACTTGTATCACTTAATTCCAGCAGGCCACCTATCTTGCCAAATAGTATATTAGATTGTTTACCATAGTGTTCTTCACCAGAGCCAGGACTAGTTTTTGTTTCTTTGAGTTCCTCTAAACACAGCTAGAACATGTTAGAACATGTTTTTTTTTCTGTATTCAGCGCAGCACATTACCCTAACTTAAAGGTTACAGCTTACTATGTTTTAAATGGCTGGTTATACTTCCTCTTTGTCAAAGGTAGCCAGGTTTGTAAAAGGAGAAGAAAAATAATTGTATGCACACTAAAATTACTGAACTGTGAAAAGAACAGCTAATAGAATTCCTGTCTGCTTGTCACAGGATGGTTGAGAGTCTAGAAACATTGGAGCATAGACATAGAGAACACAGAGAAAAAAAAACTTATATAATTAATGAAAGTTGAAAATAGGAAGAAGTCATGCAGTCTGGGTGAGGGGTTTGTAACAGGTATCAGGATGGAGCTAGGGCTGACTGGAAAATATCAACACTTAGGTAGAAGACAGAACCCAGAAATTTTAACCTTAAGCACAAAAATTGTCTAAAAATCAAAACTCAAAACATGCAGTTAGGGACTTGTTACAATTTCTATTTGGTTTTCTTGTTGGTCTGTCATTCTCTATTACTCAGTTTATTTATTCTATGGTAGGCCATCCCTTACGGATCATGAAAATCAGGCTTATGAGGATCTTCAGGAGAAATGAAAACCTTTATGTTTTCAGAAAGAAAAGAAATTTATACTTAAGCCCTAAGTGATACCAGTCTTCTACATCCTAACAGACATTTTGATTTTTGTTTTCTTCGATGTGCCATATGAATAAGGAAATAACTGGAGAAAGCACATATAGGGGGCAAGAAAAATGTTTTGGTTATGATGCCATCTGTCCAATGCTAGCTGACTGCTGAGGCAGTGGAAATTAAAATTATTATAATAGTTTCTGTAATCTTCTTAAATCTTAAATGAAATTAGCATCAGGATTGGCACTTCTAGACTGAGTTGATGGCTGATAATGGGTCCTTCTTGCCTTCTCTAGTTTCATTTCTTGTTAGTTGCTATTACATGTTCATTAAAAAGTAATTTGATAAATCGTGGGATTTCCTGCCTGTAAAACAATTATCAGAATGAAGAGTGATGGCAGTGGCTGGGGAATATGCTGAAATTTGGTAACCCTTTGTGAAGGCAAAGCAGGACACAAAAATTTTACTACTTAATAAAAAATTATTTAGCATTATAGTATTTTCTTCTACTCTCCACAGAAGGATTTGAGGCATTGTCTGGGTTCCAGCTCTGTGTCTGCCATGCATAAGCATGTGACGGCCACTTTTGTCAGTATTTTTGTGAACCAGTGCTGGTTAATCAGATAGAAGGACAAGTTGGTAAGATCATGACACTGTGGACTGGAATTCACAATTTTCTTACAGGGGTGAGTTGTGAGGACTGTACTGAAATAATTTTGAGGAATCACTGACTGATTAATTTAAAAATTACAGAGGCCTGTGGGTATCCAAATATAGACTCTGAACTTCATTATGGCATGGACTTATGTGAAGCCATTCAGGACCAGGTGATTTTTAGTGGCCTTTCTGTACTTTTTGAATACTTCTATTCAACTGCTTAAAAGGTCTCTAATCTCACATTGAGACTGAGGAATGGTGGAGGAAGCAATGAAAGTTTGGTGAGGAGGAATGGGGGAGGCTGAGAGAAGAAGAGAGAGATTGTTCAGACAGGCAGAGAGCATATGAGCAATAACTGGGACTGTGTTTATACTGTCATGTTAGCTTAGGATTCAAGGTCACACTCAATGGTTTCCTCATTGCTTACACATTAGCGTTCACCCTGGCCTTTACTGGCTGTCAGGCAGACCTTGGGTCTGACCATGAACACAGCTGCATACACACTGCCAAAGCCTAAATGATTTTGAGGTCTAAGGAATAGTCAAAATTTATATGGAGCGAGCTGAAAGAGTCAGGCTGATGGGGAATGAAGTGAAATAAATGATGGAGTGCTGGACAAGGAAGAGTTAACCTCAGGGGAATTCAAGAGAAAGCAGGATGGTAGCCAAGCCAGCTTGAAGGACAGAGGAGGCAGTTGTCCTCAGCAAATGTAAACTGTGTTTTTGAGGGTTTTTGTAACAGATGCAGATAACCAGGAGGCACTGTCCTCATAGGGTGAGCTGGTGTGAAGCATGGAGAGAGCTACTGAGAACAGTCAGCACACAGCCCGGGACAGCACCCGCCCAAAGAGGACTGTGTTTCCCGTCAGCAGGGGACAGTAATTCTTAGCACAAAGATGCAACAATGGCAACAATCTTCTTTCCTGGAGATCAAAACAAATAATCCAGTTCATACAATAGCTCTTTAAAACACACAAGCATTTATTTGTAATAGTTGCAGTAGAAGAAGGAATTAACATAACTCTGAGCACTCTCCAAGGACAGTGCGTCTTCAGAGCCAGAGAACACACCTACGCTCAGTATGGTGTGTGCATGTATGACTCAAAAATAATATTCACAGCTGTGGTGGTTGGGTCCGCAGAGCATGCCATGAGCCTTCCTCTCACAGTAGATTATCCTAGACTGCATTGTTCTGGCAGGGAGACATTGCATCTGGCTCCCTTTGGAGATGCCAGGAAGCCAGAAAATGTGAGTTTTCTCCTACAGGATCACTCTCATTCATCTTAAAGGTGGCAGGCTTGTTGCAGATAATAATTCCTCTCTCACAATCTGGCTCCTCACCATCTTCATAAACCCTGAAGAAAATATTATAGTACCCTCAGGCCCTCAAGAATGCTTATACAGCAGGAATTTGGCTTCTTCCAAATGTGATTAATAAGCTTATTCATTACATTTTGCCCCTTACAATATCAAAAAGAGAGGCCAGGTACCTATGGCATACATGAATTTATTCCTGTTGATGAGGACATAGGCTTGCCTGACCTAGAGGGCTTGATATCTCCAATAAACTTGTTATTGAAGGAACAGGTGAAGAAGCAGTTAAAAGTGTAGATGGGGAAGAAGAATTAGGAGCAGTCAAAGTTTATATGGACTGAAGTGGGCCAGCTGAGGTTAGGCTGAAATAAATGATGAGAGATTGAGATAAATGATGGAATAATAATTAGAAGATTTAGAAGAATTAAGCAAGCAAAAAAGGAATAGCCCCTACAGATAGGGACCGGTACCATGGCTGCCTACTGAAGTTAAATGGCATGAGAGGAAGGTTCCCTGTAGCACTTAGCACTGGGTGGCCACAGCTATAGTTTCTAAGGCTCAAGTGTTAGCTGAATTCTTGAATTTACAGTGACTGAACAAACATCCAGGCCAGAATATCCAGGAGTTTTCCTATCAGCTGCAGAGGGCAAAGTCTTAAAAACAGTATAGACTGACCTCATGTTGCAGATTTTTTCATATCCTGTACTAATTTTATTATTATTTTATGAACTGCATTACAGAGGTTTCCAAAAGCCTGATTCATGACTCACGATGTGTTAGGTACATTAAAAGCACATGGTTTTTGTCTTCAGGATAGTCAAAATATATGACAGGAATCTGCAGAAGGAAATAAACATGAGACAGTGAGAAGAAATTAAATAATGTACACATGTACAACATTTACATTGTAAGTTTAGTTACTTATGAGACATGTCATCTAAGACACCATTTTAGTCTTCCATAGTTCTGTATCTTTTACAATGGAAGGTATTAATTAGTTGGAAGTTACATTTTCTTCAAAGAAAAGTCACAGGAAAAATTTCCTTCCTGGAAACTGAAATGGCTTCAACACAAAGACAAGCCATTAGTTAGTGTTCAGTGATTCCTCCCTTATTCAAATACTGTCTTTCTGCCTTACTCACCTGAAGAAGCTACACAATACACAGCAGTAGCTGTTTAAAAAGGATTCAGATGAGACAAGAGGAAAAAGAAATAGGAATAATGGTAAAAGACCCTAGGAGAATGTATGGATGGACAAAGGTGCATGGTGAAAAAAAAAAAAAAAAAAAAAAGAGATAGTCACAAAATAAAAAGTAGTCTTGGAAAGGGGACCTTAAAGATGATACTAAAGGAGATAGGACACTTTGGAGGTGATTTGGAGTAGCAGAAAGAATTTTATATCCAGTGAATACAATTCCTAGTCTTTTTAAGGAGCTGCATAATAATTTGATGGTGAGAAAGAAGCATGTCTTCTCACTATGTGGTCATTCAAATCATGCTAACATACTGGCACCCTGTGCATGATACTGGATTGCTTCTTAGTGAATGCTGAATAATTACTCTTACCACTGGAGAGATTAATAGAATGAAATTAAGCTTCTCTAAATGCAATCTTGATTATTAGGGCTCTGAGTGTGTTGCAGGGAATGCATTGCTCAAGTGTTCAAAAAAGTGCACAGTATGTACTGTGTTATCAGTATTTTAAAAGTTAAGAGTTTGACGGGAATTCCAGCATTAAATGTAATCCCATATGAAACACTCTCCAGGAACTAATCTATTGCCATTTCCTGTTTATATAACTAGATAAACCATATTGAATTAATAAAAATGCATGGCAAAGCTTGATGCACTTAGCAAAGCATATACCACTGACACATCCTTAAAAAGCCTACTGGTTTATACAACACATTTCTTTTGCCCACTGTCTAGTCTTTTGAAAAGTGTCTTGTTTTGGTACTTAGCTCTGGCACAGAGCTACATGGAGGAGGATGTACCTCTCTCGTGACCAGATGAGGTCCTGAGGTACTGTTGCTTCTGCACCCAGCACGGACTGGACTTTTTTCCTGGTAGATCTGGGGAACCTCTGTGGAGAGTCAAGAATCTGGAAACACTGAGCAGAGACACATCCATTTGGTGCTTTCCCCTTCAATGTCAGAACTTCTGAGCCGCACACTGGCCAGTACTGACCTGCTTCTTCATCTCTTCATGTTGTGAGAAGTAATTGTGGCTTCCTTTGCAGGCCTGAGTGAAGACACAGAGCTGGCACAGATCAAGTGGTGTTCCTCAGCCCTTCTTGGACCAAGAACCACATTGCATATTCAGCAGGAGTCTGACTTACAGTCCTTGGGAGATTTCCCTGCTTTATCTTCTCAGCACATGCTTTTCCTGTTGGGGTGATGTTTTCTGACAACTATTTCTCCATCCAAACCAAGAGATAACTTAAAGACCTGGTCCCAGCCAGGCACAATGCAGGGACATTTTAGATACGAATTGTATGAGCTCTCAACTTGCTCAGCATAAGCTTATGAGCTCTGTGTCAGAGCTGCCAAGTTACGTTTATACTGGGTCTGTGGTTGACTACTAGCACTTATGTTCCTACTTTTTCCATTACCTATGGTATCCTGGACCTCTTTCAGTTCAGATAATGGAGTGTTAATAAAGGTCCTTTTGCTGTAATTTACATTAAAAAGGACATAAACTTTTTTAAAGGAAAAGACGCATTTTTCCCTCATGCATTCATTAAACAGTGAAAGGGGTAAGACCCATACTTAAAAAATAATAATGAAGAATAGAAAAAGAATAACCATGGAAAAATAAACTCTGAAGTCATTTGGGAGGAAGAGAGACCAGAGCAGAAATATCCTGTTGTAAGTGTTCCATGGCACCATACAACCGGAAAAAAAGGGTTCTTTTAGTTAACATTTATTGTTAACACTCAATTGCCCAATATTTAATAAATTGCCCAATATTTAACAAAGTTTTGCAATGAAAATTCTCTCTCTTTTTTTTTTTTTTTTGTGGTTCTTTTTGTTTGTTTTAATTTGAAAGGGCAAACCTCTAATGAAGTACATGAAGAACAAGTAACTGAATGTATAGGATGACGTGTGTCACTGCGTGTGCCACCACTGTGACTGTTCTGGGAACTTATATGATAATGAATTTGTCTCAGATAAAGACCAGCAGATGTCCATGATCCTCTCACAAGGGTCCTCATCAGATTTATTTCTAAAAACTTATTAACAAATTTTAAATCTTAATTAGTAATGAAAATTTTGTACTACAATTGCTTCACTTCATGTTACAATTACAGAACACCTTAGCCTGTTAATGGCAAGTGAAAAAAGAAAGGGAAATTTTCAGCCTTGGAAGATTTGACTGACATGTTTTTGGTTTTGAAAGATAGGGAGCTGTTACCAGACACAAAGTGCTAGAGAAAGGGACCCTGCACAGCTATGCAGACGCCTGGTTTTCAGAAAAGTTTTTTGTATTTGTCTAAAATTTTAGTCATCTGTCAGTTAAGCAACAAAGATTAGAGCTTAATTTTGTTTATTTCCAGGAAAAAAGCAAGGATTTTTAAACTCAGAAACATGCCAGGTTTTCTTTAAACGAGCCATTGGTACAAAATGAGAATAATAATCAGAAGTCCCTACTTGATAGCACAAATTTATTTTCATTTTAACTAGAAATTTTTGAAACAGCAAATGCTTATACACAAACTGGGATTTGTACACATTGCAAAGTCTTTGTAAAGACAGGAAGAAGATAATGTCAAGCAAGTATGAAAGCAAGGTATTCACAAAGCTGGTACTCTCATGAACATACATATTTTCTTTTACCTTTCAAAAACAGACTGGCTTGGTAAAAAATTTACTGACTGATTGTTTTCTCAGAATTCATGGGACTGTTGCAAAGTACAACTTGCTTTCTTTAAGATTTTTCTCTTTTCTGATTAAAGCTAACATTATGGATGAGAGATTTCAGTCATCCCTACTAGCTCACATCTTCTCTTGTTATTCCATCTGTCATTGCCATTTTTTGGAGCCTTAGAGCTGAAAGTAGATTAGGGCACCTTTCAGAGCTACCAGCAGAGGTAAACCCTCTAGATCTATGCAGTCCCTCAAATGATTTTTCAAATGGCTCAAGATGCTGAGCTTTCTGCCTGCAGCTCATTTTTTTGTCTCCCAAGCGCAATGTAGGTCTCTGGATGACAGCAGCTCCTGGAGTGCTGCAGGAATCAGAAGCCCATCTATCCTGAGAGAAGGGTGAAATATTGTCATTGTGATTATAGACATAGTTTTGGACAATTGCATGAAATGATGTGGGAATGGATAATGGCGATAATATGGTAAAGGGCCACAAACACAGGTTTTGCTGGTGATGGCATGCATGACACACATTTCTCTTGCTTGTATGAAACGTGGTTAAAATTTCCAGGTGAGTGTAAGCTTTGACTCCAGTTGACACTCTCTTCTCAACACAGGCTATGCATGCAGTCCTGCCATGGGCTGTCTGTAGCCTACAGCATACTAAGACCAAGAACAATTTTATTTTTTTGGATGACTTGTGTTACAATCCTCCGGTTTCTGATCTGGGGCTGCCACGCTGGAAGTCTTTGCTCCTTATATTGTCCTTAATCATCACATAAACAGAAGGCAGGTAGTGGAGAAGGCAGAGATTGGATGGCTCTAATACTGGTCGCATAAAATATGGAAAAAATTCAGGTATGAACCATGTAATTTTCCTTGAAAGCAGTGTCTGGCAGTGAGATCACAAAAAGCTGGGCTTTTTTTACCCTAACAAGGATTACCAGTACTTTGTTTTTGTTCCTTATCTATCATGATGATTGTTTCTGTCTGATTGTATTTTTTAAAATAAATACATTCTTAAGAACTGCAATAACATTCAACCCTTCGGTTCAATGTTATTCTAGTTCTTATTAATGTATTTATTACTGTCAGCCACAATATTTTTAGATCATGTATAATCACCTCGGAGTTATTTCTGCATTCAGTAGCTATTTCTGTTTCAATAATTTTGTTTTGCACCTTGCAGAGGCTGTTTTCCAACACTCTGAACATCCCTGCATTTGATGGCACTCCATTTAGATAACTGCACAATCATTCCACATCTCACCATGATGGCAAGTCTCTGGAAATTCTGAGTTAGGTCTGCTTGCAGGAGTAATGCATGGAAGAGCTGCCAGGCTTTTTTGTGAGTGTCTGGAAACAGAAAAACATCTCCCATCCATCTCCTGAATGTTGCCTAGCACCTTGTCCTTTTGGAGAAAGAAGACAATATGTTAAACCCTGAGTAACATTCTACATCAATTTGCACCAGTGCAGCTCTAGCAGAGATGACTCATTTCCATTTCTATAACCAATGTTGATCCAGTTAGATATGATGGCACAGGTTCTTATTTCAGTCAAGGGCTGCTACAGGGCAAAATTGGGCAAAGCACCCAGGACATAATTAAGAATAACTTCCTATCTGCCAGAGAATTGTCTGGAACCAACGCTGGGAGACTGTGTAACAAACAGCCCCTTACAGCATTTTCCATGCTGTTTCTCATGCTCCAAAAATCAGATAGGGATTTTTTTTTAACCTTCAAAGCAATGGAAAACAAATTAAAAATTTTCTCAATACTGTACTAATTTTGTGTGTATATGTTTAATGTGAATTATCTCTAAAAATTGCAGACGAATAGGGAATGCCTACATCAGTATATTAACCATCAATAAATGAGAAGTGACAGTAGATATACTGTTGGCTGCTCCACACTTTTCTGAACAACATCGTTATAGTTAAGACTGGAAACAGGACAAAAAGCACTTTTGGTGGGAAAGCATTTCTAGAATTTGATTTGCCTTTTAAATTGGCTGTTTAAAAACTTTGTAGATCACTACTTTTAGTGTAGGTTAGTCATTATTTAGTAAGAACATAAAACAAAGAAGAATCCTGTTTATAATTCTTAATCTACTAAAGTTATTATCTAGCTAGCGGTCCTGAGAGAATATTCAACATCTTGAACTGATTTGTGCATGCTTCATTAGCTCTTTATACCTTAACTGCATATAATCATTCCCAGCTCTGTCATGGTTATCACGGTGGAATTTCCACTGAAGTCGATGAACTCTGAGTGTAAATTGACTGCAAAACAGTGACTGGGACAAATTCTCTTGTTATCTGAAACCTTTAAAATGCCACTGGCTTGAGTGGAATTGCTGGAGACATGACTGAATTTGGTTTAATTTTATGGTATTTATTCAAGTTAGTGCCTTGAAGACCTGGATTTCTCTCATTTAATTTTAATATTTTGAGCTGAACTTGACAAATACTGATAAAAATAGTGCCTCTAGGGTTTGATTGAGAAATCTTTTTGTGACAACTTGAAAGATGTCTGTTAGCATCAGCATGCCCTTGACTGAGCTTTTAGTGACCATAGAGGAAAGGTAATTGAAAACATCAGTCAGCTAATAGGGTGCTTTAAAATGGTCATTTTAAAATGGATCTTTAAAAATACAGCTAAAAGTTTATTGCATTCAGATTTGTGCAAAATACAACCATTTCAAATATAGATTAAATTAAATAATGTGATTTTGTTTCATTTAACATTCAGGCCACATTTTCTGACCTTTTCTCTAAAGGAAAAAAGGAAAATAAGAGAGGAAGGGAGAGATCTAGAGCAATCAAGAGGATGGCCAAGCAATCAGGAACATACCAGCCCATGCTGAATATGGGCATGTGCACTTCTACCTGAGATATAAGAAGACCCATTAATTTCCCTCTAAAGACGGTTCTATGGATTACCTTGTGGGTGTGCAGTTTTTCAGGTGATTCTGGTGAGAAAACAAACAATCTTGTTTGTTTTTTTGTTTTGTTTTTTTTTCTTACTAGATCTGTACTAAAAATATTAGAAACTGACTTTATAAAAGAGGAAGTGAATTTTGCGGATTTTTGTGTGTGTCTCTGTGTGTGTATGTTCCCTTCACAGCTACTTCTTCTCGTGCATAGAAGAATCTTTGCTTTTTGACTTCCAAAGATTTTCACTGCAGAGTTAATTTCCGCTTTGATTTTACATCTTATCTATATACAAATTTTGCTCACCTGACTTTGGTGATGCTGTAATTTCAGGATTATTGACCCAGCCAGGAACAGTGATAAGAGGATAACACGTTCATTCAGTTGATTGTCTTCCAAGCAGGATGCTGACTAACTTAGTTGCATACTAATAATTCTGCCATCCTTTTCCACCTATCTTCCTTTTTATGCTCAGAAGACCTGACAAATTCCATCACAACTCATCATTTGGGGAGATCTGTAGAGGCTTTCTGGTGAATTAAATCACTTGCCATGGCCCCTGAATTCCCAGCCACATCTGAGCAGGAACACAGTACCAGAGGGGACCAACTGCCTAGAAAAGGCTTTGCAAAATGTCAGTAGTCAGAGAAAAATAAAGATTTTCTCAGCATCAACACGTCTTTTTATGGGCTCCTATTGCCATAAAAGGTCCCCAGCTTGTTCTAATTATGCTGCATATTTCTAGCTGCACAGAATGATTGTAGTTAGAGGCTGACAGATCTGCATCCTTTTTTAAGAGCAGTGTTAAAATACTATTCCTGCTTTCTGAAAGTAATGAGCTGTACTGCAACCTTAGCAAAATTCACAGGGTAAATGCACTCTAAATTATGAATATTACTTCCTAAAACTCCACTAAGGTTTCCCACCCACAGGTTGACTTAGCCAAACCCAGCTGGACCTGTGGTATGTGACGAGATCACAGCATTCATTTCTTGCACTGTAGGTGTCAGTTAGGAGCCTATCAACATTGCACTTGTGCATATATTTCTGAGGATTCATAATTTAAATATTCATCGATCTGAAACTTGGCATAGGTGCAACATTTGGTTTTAAGGGGAAGAAAGGTCTTTAGGTAATCCACTATTTTTCAGATTTTGGAAATTTTTGCTGGAATTCATGTTATGGGAACAGAAAAGGCAGTCATTTAAATGGAAGTATTAAAAGCTCTTTCTGTGGAAGATGTGGTGTGCTAATAACCAAGAAAATGTGAAGAACCATGCCCTTAAAAATGCAAAGGTACTCACCTGGTTTTTGTATTTTCATCATGATTGCATGTTAAGTAAAATTTATAACAACACTTGTGTACCATATCCAAGGTATATATTCCCATGACAGACTTTCCTTATGCTTAAGGTGGAAGTTTGACCGGCTCCACTATGCTCTGGTGAATGATGCAATGAGGCCAAATGCTGTAATCACAAGTTTCCCTTCCCTTTTCTGCTCTGACTTGAAACTGAGAAGAGAAAATCAAGTTCCTAGATGAGTGCTCTTTTAGCAGGTGCTTCCATCTGAAATTGCAAATAAACCATATAATGTATTTAATTTAATTGAATTCGTACAACTAAGCTCTCATTGTTGCAATGGACTCACGCATAGGATTTGGAATGTGGACTGTGTACTCAGGCACAGTGAAGATGGGGAGCACAGGATAACACATGGAATTTCTGATTCAAAACCATGCAGTGCTGGTATATTTCACAGCAGAAAGGATCCCTAAACTTATTGTTAGATCCTTGGTGACTGCTGAGTATCAGAAGAGCTCTTTTCCCATTACATTTGATCCAGCCATCAGCTGGATCTACCACACTGAGGGCAGCTTCTTTCTCCCTACTGCAAAAGTCTCCTTTATTGATCCAGGGTCACATGGAGATACAATGTGCTGACCAAAAACTTAAAACCTAACTCTGTGTCTGTGTTGCCCAGCAGGGTTCAAGTTACAAAAGCCAGTATGCATGCACTAATTAGCTGACACTCTTAGGTCAGGTCAGGTCTCTTTATGATCTTGGAGGAAAAGACAGATTTTGCCAACACTGGTGCTACTACCTCCCTGATCCAGAGCTCTCCCTGTCGCCCCTTCCCTCCCCTCCTTCTGACACCTAAGGCTAACAGGTATCTCACCCGCTCAGGAAAGCCAGGATTCCTGTGTTGTTCCAGCTTCAGCACAGTGAAGTTAAATACTTGTTTACACCTTGGAAATTAGATCTAATTAACTGAGCGGTGTGAAGTGAGTGTGCAATAGCTGCTTCAGAATAAATCCATATGTAATCCTAATCTCTTCCAGATGGGGACATCCCTAGGCAGCTGAAGTAGAGCTCTCCTGCTATGTCCCCTCTGTGCCACCTCTCTGGAGCAGAACCACGAGGGTCCACACTGATCAGCTTTTGCTGAGCTGAAGATTTCCTACTTGCTCATCCTATTTGGTTTATTTTTCTCCTAGCCAATTTCTTAAGTATAAGCATACTTTGCTTTGTAGTGCATGATTTCTTGATTTCCTCTGGAACCTCCTGGGAGGGACTTGGTCGAAGGCTATTAAAAAGTTAAAAGAGTTACATCATCCTGCTCTCTTATCTGCTCTTATTTTAACATACCCAAAGTATTATACTGTGTTGGGACAAGGAGCTGGCTTAATGGAATTGGCAGTACCACTGAACCCCTATGGAGCAGTACTTTTAGTAATACTTATTTAATGCCAGGTTTGCATTTAGTTAATTAATGATAGAAGAATTTTATCTATCTTTCCCAGTTTTGTGTCCTGGTAATAATCCTGGTTTGACATTTTCCTTAAATGGGTCAAAAATTCCTGTAACAGGGAGACTGCTAGAATGAAAAAAGGATAGCTTTTTATAAGTAAACATCAAGAACATTTTTATTTTTTTCCTAACAGAATTTAATTACCCCTTTGCAGCCAATTACACATTTTTCCATTCCACTTTGTCTTACATCTTTCTTTTTTTTTTCCCCCTCTTTCTGTCTTTTTTTGTGTGTTAAAGCACTGGGGCCCATAAATGAGGAAAAGATAATGGTTTACAATCAATGCCCATGGACCAGAGAGCTAATCTGAATTTAACTAAAAAGTCAATATTTAGCTGTACCTTATCAGTGGAGAAATGTCAAGCACAGAGATAGACATGAACAAATTTCCAACTGATTTCTCTTTCTTATGCTTCAGCATTCAAAAAGCTTCATGGAAGAGTTTCAACATCAGATAAGACAAAACTGCAATTGAAAAAAAAAACCACATAAAAAATGACAAACTTGTGGCTACAGAGACTGGAGTTTATGAAATGAAAACACACATCGAAAATTCATTCTAATCTCTTCTTGCACATTCCATTGGTCACCTTCCAGTCTGTGTGATGCAGCAGTTGATAGTTAAACACTGCAGGCAGTCTTTAAGAGATAGCGGCAGGAAATGTTTTCTCACTGAGTGAAGTCATAATTTGCTGCCACCCAAAACAAAATTGACATAACTCATTTTGAATTAAAAAATTGCTAAGGATTTTAATACACATGTGAGGTACCGACTGGGTACTGTGCTGTTTTGCAAGGACAAATTTTGCAGAAAACAATTTAGTAATTAAAATTTGTTTGGTAACTTAGCTATCAGCTCAAAATGGACATAATTTCTACTGCAATTCATTTAGCTGGCTTGATTTTTGTGAAGGAATAGCTCATGGAGTTACATCAGTAAAGAATGTAATCCTTGGCTAGAAATCAGGACTGCTTTGTTTATTCCCATTGCCATTCACTCCATGGATGATCTCTTAATTTTAAGACATGATGACCCACATCTCTCAAGCACAGTCGTGGGGCTTCCCAAAGTAGGGGTAAAACACTGTTTTTAAGAATGGTCATAGCCCAGGAATGCACTGGGTTTGTTTGGGTAATTCCAGTATCTGTGTTTACTGCTCTTTGTGGGTGGGAGGGAGGGAGAGGATGGGTGAAAGGTGGCCTGAGGTGTGCAAAGCTACAGTTCTGCTGCTTTATGCTCTTCTTCAGAAATCTCCTTACTAAAAAAGGCATGTTGGAATACCAAATGTTGCTTAAAATGTTGGTAAGAATAAACCCAGCAGGGTGTAAAAATAACTGCATGATGAGCACTTATGAAAGCTTAAACATAACAGGAGCAAGATTGTGAGGAACTCCCCAGGATTGAAACAGTGATGGAAAAACCCCAGAAAAGAATAGCTATATTGGAATCCTCAGAACTGGGGTCCACTCATACACCAAACATACACATTTGGTTTAGGATTGCACCACCGTTCTGAACATTTCTGAAGGAGTACTGACATCATCAGACTTCCTAAGGTTCCCAGATATTTCTGACTTTTAAAATTATGGATGAATGCCTGCCATAATTAAAACATTAACTTTTACATTGCAAATGTTTTTTATTCAATGAACAATTAACATTCAGGATCAGATTAATATGAGGAAAAAAGACAATAAAGCATCTTGATAAAGTTTTCATCAATGTTTGTGGAAATACTTCATTAACAAGTCAGTTTCTTCTGAAATGGAAAGCATTTGATATTAGCAGTGTGTATATGTGCACTTTATCAAACAAACATCTTGGAAATGTAGACAGTTTATATACTGCTGCTTCATGACTGCATCTTCAAAGGTTTTTATACTTGGATACCTACACATAGCCCAGCCAAAAATTGAATTAACTTGTTGGAAAAATAGGGGTTATATTAAAATGAAACAATTTTTATGCAAATTGACATTGATATTTTCCTCAGAATTGAATCTAAGATAAATATTTTATAAGTTAATAAGAACATTATTCATGAGAACATAAGAACATCACTCATATGAAAAAGTTTTATGAGCACTAAATGACACCTTTTGCTGCCTGGGATCACTGCTATTTTATGTCCAGTTCATGAGAAGCCTGCAGAAAGATTGTTGCACAGTTTGCACTGTAGTTTTCATGTACATTCAAGATAATCAAAAAGCCTTTTTAGTTCTGAAGTGTACCTTTTCTTCTCAGAAAAAAAATTACCTGAAAATAATGCTAATATTTTTTATCACATCTTGGTCCCATTGGACATTTTTGAAAGTTTGGAATATGGCTCGGACATGGGTAGTAAGGTGCCACCCCCAGGGATGCGTGGGGTGCAGGATGTTTGGGAAAAGTAGGTAGAGAAGAAGAGGAAAACTCTTCTCCATATAAAGGAGCTATTTTTTTTGCACAGAGCTCCAGTGTGAGAACAGAGAGGTGTCTACACGTTCTCTGGGTTAAAATCTTGGGGGAGGTAACACTGCTGATGCTGCGGGGTGGGTCTGATAGGGGCTGCTGGCCCTGCCCAGTACCCTACACTCCTCACTTTGCTAAAAACTGCACCATGCTGTGCATTTGGTAGTCAAAAGACCATGAGAAGGCAAACTAAATTCAAAACCCAACAGGTTTTCCTTGCTGCCTGTAGAAATAGTGTAATTCTTATATCTAGTGAGCAGAATGTGTGTCTGAGCTTTTTGTGTTGACCCTGGTGTGTCCCAGTGACTTATTTCAGAGAAGGCTGCCATCACATCCATCACAAACTGCATCAAAGAGAGGGAAAGGTTGCTCAATCAAAAAGGGAAGAGCCTCCAGCCCTCCATCTGGACTGGCTTTAGCTGCACTAGAGGAAACACAGCTAGAGTGGAAGATATTAGATATATGTCTGCCTGATATATCTGTAAAGATTTCATTTCTACACAGATGTCAATTAAGGAAGTTCAGATTTACAACTGAAATTATATATATGGCTGAACTTATTGCTTTTTACCTAAGCTAAAAAGCTGGTCATTTAATGTGAGACAAAGATATAGAAAATTTTCTTTTCATAACTAGTTGCAGTCCTGGTACAGGAACATGTTTAACAGGTAGATTTAACATATTGCTTTGTTCCTTTACTACGTCTTTCTGTCATGACTTTAAATCTGATCCAGATTGTTTTGCAGTTGAAGTGCAAATAAAAGAATTGGAAAATATTATTTGTGGATTTTTGCCTATTGAGAAACGCACAATTTAAAGTCAAATAAATAATATTTTGAAATTCTATATAATTTAAATGCAGCATTTAATTCATTTAGAACTTAAATTTCTTCATCTGCCTAGGTTTATTTTATGGAAAGGCATTCTGTTTTGATTTCCAGACACCAAGAAATGGAGAATCCATTGTTTTTCTTGGCAGGTTCTTCCAAGAAGTAATCACCCATAGCTCTTACAATACGTTTCCTCTTCTTAGCTCTGTTTCAACCATTGGTCTTTGATCCACTTTTCTTTGGTAGGCTAAGGAGCACATTATTAACATCTGGTAAGTACTTAGAGGATAGTGTCAGGTAACTCCTGCATCTTTTTTTTGACAAGCCAAAGAGACGAACTTCTTTAAAACATTCTCAACAAGGTATTCATTTAAAGTCTAGAGTTATTTTTGTAGCTTCTCTTTGTAACATCTCCAAATTTCAACACACTTTTCCTAATGTAGATACCAGAAATGAACTTGATATTCCAGAACTGATCTTGCCAGAGCTACCCATAAAGGCAGAATGTTTTTCTGCTCTCGGCTCTTTTTTCTTTATCCAGGGCTCAAAGAGCGCTTTGGATGCCACATTGTACAGACTCCTCATGTTTACCCTGTAATCAATCATAACTTACAAATATGTAGCCACTGCCTCCCAAAGGTCTCATCCCCTCCAAGTACAACCTCTGTTCTCTGTTCCCAGCTCTATGACTCCCTGACTGCTCAGAAAAAGCCTTGGATGATGAAGAAGTGCTCTGGGGGAGTGCCACTTGCATGCTTCTGCACGTGCAGACCAAGGCTTTCCATGGATGGGGGCTCATGGCTGGGCAGGGTGGCGAGCTGAAGATCAGCCCTGCTGTGGCTTCCCTGGGGCAGGGACTGGTGGTCCTGGGGGGTTAAATGGGATCCTGGGCTGCGGGGAGCTGGGGGGCCCTGGGTGCTGCAGTGGGTGAGCCAGGCCTGCTGGTGCCCTGAGGAAAGAGCTTTCCCAGCTCTTACACATCCCTGGCTGGGTCTGGGCGTAGGACAGGGTGAGGGTGGGCTCCAGCTCTGGCCAGGCACAGCCACTGTTGCCTTTTGATCTGAACTGGGCTGACATGGACACTGCTGCGGCACTGCAGCCTCAGTGCTTGCTCTCCTCACTGGCCACACTGAGCACAACGCCAGTTTAACACCCTTTACTGAGCTGTCCTACTCCAGCCAGCTGCACACAGGCAAGAAATTTATGGTTATTCCTGAATAACTTGTGGCTTTTAAAATTTTCCCTTAAGGAGCCTCGAGAAAGCAGATGCCATCACCTCCTGTTTCTTTCTTTTGCAATAATTGCCTGGTTTTGCCATTTAGAAAGTTTTCATTGTCTCTGACTTTTATCTTTTTAACAGCAAAATAAATGGATTTGTTCTGTTCCTGCCCCTTCTACACTCAGAGAGCAGTTGTCTTTCTGTTCTCATGCCTCTCACAGTTCTCCATGTCTGAGACTAATAAGGCAAAATTCTTTTAATCATCCCATAAAAATCATATTTTCTAAGTTTCTTATTATTTTTTCTTCTTCTGCCTGTGTCTTATTTGTTTATTTTATTTTTTAACATGCAATGCCTCAACAAGTTCCTATACCATAATTGTGATTTTACCAGCTCCAGCTAAAATAATTACCACTTAGATGCTGCATATGATGCTTCTGTTAAACAGCATTTAACTAGCAATTGCCTTAAATAGGAGGGTTCCTGAAGTAAGATGTGAATATAGTAATCACACAGATAGTTCTACTCTGGAGTAAAGTGCATTTTATGCTGTTTGCTTCCCTGGAAAACTCAGTGAAGGATACTTTCTGTTACATTAATTGGGGAGAACAGTGCACTAAATTAAGGAATGGCAACCAAGATATTTTAATTTTTTGTCTTTCATTATTTCTGTCTTAGTTTAGCTTTTTCTTTACAAATGCATGTGTTGGCTTCATTGTCTGCTTTGCATCATTCAGCTGTCTGGCTTGGTATGCTCTAGGTCAGGTCACATATATATCATTTCTGAGCAAGGAAATTCTTTACTTTGGATCAAGTAAAATAACCTTGACTTATCACTAAAAAAGAATAATTATCAGGAATGTCTGCTTTTAACTCTACTATTATGTGCTGCATATAAATTCTGGTGTGAGTGATACAATAAGCAGGGTTATTTCTGAGTGACAAAACAAGCCATACAAGCTGTAAGTAGTGTGAAATTTTGTGTCAACTCATCATGCTGATCATTAGTCACATAGGCAATAACAAGCAATCAATCATTGACATGTGATAACTGAAAATGATATTCTAAAATATTTCTTACAAATTGGTCATATTTCAAGATGAACAATTGGTGCACGTTTTGGATTATTCGTTGAACACAAGCCAGATATAAAATATAGTAAAAGACATAATAGACTAAACTTTGACAGATGATGTCTTTTCCTCTGTTCAAACACCATCAGTCAGGGCTAACACAGAGTTCCAGCATTACCACATGGCACTCAGTGAGACAAAGCACATGCTTCACAGAAAATGCATGTTTGATTTCTAAAAACAACTATTAATATTCAAAATAATGAAAAAAAAACCTCTTATAGATATTTACAACCAGTAAATGGCTTCTTTATTCTGTGAGTTTTTTCTGAGGCAACATTTTTCTCCACTGAGAAGATAGTTTGACAGTAATATTCATTCTTTTAAAAAGCACTGATGTGATGCCAAATATGAGATGAAGTCTAAAGAAGAAATGAAATTATTTGTCTTGTTGCAAAACTCCTCTTGATTCTTCTGTTAAGCAGTAAAACTAGATGAATGAAGTGAACATTAATTTTTGACCTTTTCATATATTTTTAAAAAGGACTTTGTTTCTAGAGGGATGCAAATTTTCTTGGAGCCAAGGATTATATATAAAGAGAATGGAAAAAAAAGTGGAGGAGGAATTCAACTTGAGCTTCATAATTGAAATCCATTAACAAAAAAATGCTGCTAGTTTGGAATGAAACAAAGTTATCTGAAGAAGAGTTAGAAACATTTTTATATTATGTTAGATCTTTTGTTAAGGTAGGTGTAAGCCTAGTTGTTGAACAGTTGCAGTTAGCACACATATTTCTGTCTGGACAATCTAAATAACCTGTCAGTGGAGGAAAATGAAAGGGTAATTTTTCCAAACAAATCTGTTATGATTGTCTGTTGACAGACATTACACTGAAGAAAAAAAGGAATCACATGCAATCACCGAATTTGATAAGCCCTCTGTATGAGAAACCCTTTCTCTTAAACACATCAGATCATCAGTCCTGTTTGAAACCACTCAAATTTAGAAAAAATTCCATTGTGGATGTGAATTTTGTAGTCTTGGACTGTCTCCAGCTCTTTATAAATGCTATGTTTTTTAGCTACATGAATACAGTTCTCTTGTTACACCTATGTTTCACAGACAGATCCAATGTCTTTCAGTCAAACGATACAGCTATTTAGATAAGAAAAGAGAAGAAAGAGATTCATTTTCAAATGAATCAATTATAATTACAAATAATAAGAGGAAGGCAAAAGGCAAATTAGGAAAGTATAATCTTCACAACATTTTTAAGAAATGGATTTATTTACAAATGTTCTGTAAGTCACCTGAGACCAAAAGCAGTAGCTCTTTCTGCTGCACGGAGATTGATTTCCTGTCATTTGAAGGTTCAGTCCACAGTGAACATGATATAACAACTCATACCCCCAGCATCATAACAACTCATACCCACAACATCATTGCCACACACCCCAAACACCACCTACCCTGGCAAACTCTTCAGCCTTGATCTTCTGGGAACTCTGAGAAAATAATTTTAACAATTCAATTTCCAGCATGAGGAACTATGGAGGGGAAGTGATTGAATGACTGACATTATCCACTGCAAGGAGGTGATGCAACTTTGTGTTCTTGCTTGTGTCTTTCCAGTGTGTTCCCTTGGCAATTGGTAGAGAGTCATCCCTTTCCTGGGACAAGCATTTGTTTCCCTTTGCAGTCAGAGAGGTAGCAGGAAAGTGCAATGCGAGGAATCATTTTGGACTAGAATGATGAGGGGAATGACTGCACCAGGGTCAAGGTGACACAGTTGCTTCTGACTTTGGATGGCAAATGAGTATGCATGGTAGGAATGAATGCCATGGATCACACTGAATGATGTGGTACCAGATGTGGTACCAGAGACAGAGAGATGAAGGGAAAATACTAAGGGGTCAGTTGTTCAAGGGAAGTGGACATATTTTTAAAAGCTCAGTTCTGGGTATAGAAGGATCATTAATGTCAAAGCAAAAAACCAAACCAAAACAAAAAAAAAACCCCAAAACCAAAACCAAACCAAACCAAACCAAACCAAAAAAAAAAACAAAACAAAACCCCCCAAACAAACAAATAAAAAAAAAAAAAAACCAAAAAAAAACCCCAAACCAAAACAAAAAAAAACCCACCTAAATTAGAACTTTATGACATTTTATGACATTTTGCAGCATTGTACTGGGAATAGGGACTCACTGTAGGATATAGATATTCCTATACAAAACCAAAACCAAATTAAAAGAACACAAACATGTGCTATGCTTGCATTAGATTGATTTGAAAAGTAGCCTGAGGGAATAAAGGAAAAAATAATAAATCATTAAAAATATTAAATTAAAATTATTCTATAATGAAAAGTGAGAAAATGCAAGTTTCCAGAAGAGGCTTTAAGTGCTCTAAGCAGAATATGTTAAAGTAGTAGAAAACATACACATCCCTAAACAAAAAAGAAAGCAAGGTATAAACCCCTAACTCCTTCCATGATAAAATTGCCGTGGTGATTTTTCAGGTGGCTTCAGAAAATGGAACATCAGTCCACAGATAGAGGCCTAAGTGGCGAGAGATAATGTTATATTCTGGAACAAAAAAGATGCAAACAAGTTTGTCAGGAGGAACCAAGCAACAAGAAATAATTCCTTATCAAACACAGGAAGACAGTGAACTTTTATCAAAGCAGCCAAATCCTTCTTGCTGCCTTCCATATCAGCAGAAAAAAAAGTAGGAAGCACCATCTTCCTAGGCACAAGAAGATGTTGATTTTGTGAAGCAGAATGAGCAGAAAATGATCTTTTATAGCTGCTTTGGCACTGAAATTAAAATTAAACAGGACATGGAAGTCCTTTTCTGCAAAGCTGTTCTCCAGAGCCCCAGTCTGTATTGGCACCTGGGATTGTCCTTCCACAGGTGTTTTCATCTGTGCAGGAGTTTTCATTTGTGTTGGTTTCACCAACCATAAACTGGTTTGTGAAATCATCAAATTTATTTCAAGAGGCTTATATAATGAAAAAGTAAATAGAAGGACATAGTTATAAATCACTGTAAATCTGTAAATACACATTTTCAGCACAAGTCTGGCAAGGTCAGTTGTGTTTTCTGTGTGCAATGATGTTCTATGAGTAGGACTAAAGAAAACTTCTATGCAAACTTTTACAGCCTTTTGATGAGTTCACTCATAACTTGCTAGGAATATAAAATTAATTATAAAAATGAAAAGAATAGCTGTGTTCTTAGAAGGCAGATTGCATGAGAAAGATGGGAAACACAGTACATTTTCAAAAGTAGGAATATACTGACCTGAGCATTTTGCCTCTAATGAGACTGTGTTGGTTAAAACCCTTTCACAGTCATTTGGGAAGGAGAATGGAAAAATGAGACAATTTTAATATGGCACACAATTGCTTAATTTGGCAGGATTATGGAAGACTCTGGAAAACTCACAATAGAACTAATTTGGCAAAACCACGGCAGACAGTTCCATAAAGCCAACAGCAAGATTGCACAGATTGAAAAGACTTTTTTATAATATTTTGTGCAAAAGGTTGGGCTCTAATTCACTGTTGCCTCATATCTCAAAAGAACACTTGGAGTCTGTGCTAAGACATCACTAAAAGTTTCAGTATTTTGAAAAAGGCCTTCCTGAGGCAAATTGTATTCATTTCTGATTAGAAAAAAATCAAAAGAGACACAAGTAGATTGAAGATGGAAGGATTTATTTGTAGGGAAAAAGGGTTATTAGAAAGACAGAAGGCCCCACAGAAGCTAATAATAGCAGACCTGTAAAAATGACTATTGAAAAAAGAAGAAAATTATTTGGTAAATACCAATTCAACTAACTGTAGCAAATAGAGTAATTACATAAAAGGATGGTCTAAAACAATTGACAAGCAGCATTTGTATTAAGTGCTAAAAGTACAAGAGCAGAGATACTGAACAAAGGACAAATATAGGAAACAAAAGCTTTAAAGAAAATATGTTGCATTGACAAGCAAATGACCTATGGAAATATGTGCTGCTGGGTGTAGCTGGAAAATGGTAAAAAGGAAAATATTTACAGGAATAAGAAGAGAAATTAGTGTAGAGAACAGAAACTATGAATCTTTTGAATGCCACATTTAAGCGCGTTCATCAGCCATTGAACTCAGCTGAGCCTGAGAAGTCCTATGTCCTGTGTTCAAAGATTTTGATCAGCTGTTTCCTAGGGACTTTAAATGAGAGAGAAGTTGCTTTGTAAGTCTTCCCCATTTGAATCTTTATTTGAAGCTTTTGATCCTGGCAGAATCAAAATTGTCAGTTTGGGTTAGGTAGGTCTAGGTCTGATCCAGCAGCAATTCTGTTCCTCTTAGGCAGCTGCCAAGAGAAGGGATTGAAAACCTGGTGTAGAAACTGACACAGAGACTGCTGTGCCCTTGAGACAGCATCTGTGTGCCAGTTTAAGGTTAGGAATATCTCAGCAAGGTGGATAAAGCCTGATGAGGGAGAGTTTATAAAAACACCAGAAACAAATGTCTCCAGCACTTGCAAAACACAAATTTATGAGATTGTGAACTGGGATTCTCTGAATCACCTTGTCCAAGTGTACAGGGCAAAAAAAGAACTGGGTTATAGTACTGCAAAGGGAGAACGGGCAAATTAACCAAACAGATTTTTTCCTTTTGATTTTGATGATGACAGAAGTCAGTTCAAGAAAAAGCTGGAACAACACCTGTAACTCTTCTTCTGTGTCATGGCATTGCTGCAGAATTTTTCTACTGAGAGACTTTCGCCGTGCAAAGGCTGAGCTGAACACATGGTGTGAGCTCTCACTCTAAATTCTGTTTGGGTTCCCACTTTTTTTAAATGCATTTTTATGGCTCCATCCCCTACAGATCTCTTCAAATAACAACAACAACAACAACAACGACAACAAAGAAAAAAAAAAAAAGAAATATCAAATAAAAAGTAGAAACTTTCTGCACATAAAAGCATTTGAAAGTTACTTCACTTTCAGAGCAGTTTAAAAACCAGTTTATCAGAGGCAATCCATCATCTACACAATCTGCATGTTTTAAGAGGTACCTACTACCTTTCACGAGACTCGTTATGATTTAATATGCAAACCTAAAATTAAAAACAACAGTAGTTTCATCAGCTAACAAGAACTACTGGGCAACATTTGTAAAATGTGGTATTTCCTTTCCAGTAAGAGCTGTTGGGAGTGAGGATTATGATACAGTGCAGAAAAGCAAAGGTGCCACTTGATATGTAGCAATTCTGGTGGATGTCATTTGTGGGACACATATAATGACACACCTTTTTTTCCAAGAAATGTTTACTTTTTAAAACACAGGCACATGTACAAATAGATATAATAAAAATTGTTTAAAAATATTTCTAACCCTTGCAATTCTGTTTAAATAACACCACACTGAGGGACACAATTTAATAAAACACAGTTGTCAGGATTTCAGGTGAATAATTGGTAGGGAAAATTAATTTTGGACATTCCATTTCTTCACAGATTTCTGCTGCCTGAATGCTGTGAGCTATATCTGAAAAGAAGCCTTGGGCCAAAGCCACACCCATTCCTAAGTTTGTATTTAATTTCAAGGCAAATTTTTCCATTTTAATCCAGTTTGGAGGACACTGTTTTTTTGGGGTTTTTTTCATGCCAAAGAAAAAGTGTTCCTATTTTTTCATAATCACAGGTTCACCCAGATTTAGAGGTGAAATGGTTTTCAGTAGCAGAGAAAATGTACAAATTGTATGGTTCTATACAATACTTTTACCAGTACTGCAAAGATCTGGGGTGTCCTTCCACGTGTGTAGTCCTTATCACATGCGCTTTGTACAACTTCTTAATTTATGTTAATACTTCAGTGATAATTAGACAGCAAGACCATTTAGGTTTGCCTGAATCATATTCCACAGACATTGTGACTCTCACCAAAGCGCCAGTCAATTAATTTGGAACAGATGTCACCTGTATAGTGGGATACAACCATCTCTCTTGAAAACCAGAGGGACCCCTCAAACACATCTTGCAGACATTCTGTGCTGGGCATCCTCAGTCTCTGCACCTTCCTACTTGGATGCCATATAATATTATTTCTGATTTTAATCAAACTGGGCAAGTGAGACATCCTTGGTATGCCCCAAAGACAGAAAAGGCTCAATATGCATTTCTAATGGAAAAATGTTTACATGGTGGCATTCTGCTGTGGTGCTAAGTGCACCTTGTGTGTTACAACATCTGTGAAGATGTTGAAAAAGTTGCTTTTTAAAATCCATACAAGACTCTTGTAATTCATTTTCAGCTGGGTAACACACAAGAAATGTTGCTATGAGAATGCATGTTATGCTACCAATAGATTTTCGATGTTATAATCTACTTAGATTAATTAAGAAGCAAAAAAAATTTCTTTTATGAAGGAAATTATTATTTTCCTTCATAGTACTTCATTGAAGCAGATGAATTCAGAAAAAAAAATTCATTTTGTTTTGTTCATCGTGATTTGTTGGCACACATTTGTGCACAGGTACCCAGGTTAGTTTTCCATCAACATCCATCCACCTTGAAGCAAGAAGAAAAATGGATTCATCTGGATTTCATATAAACTTTAGATACACTCCAGAACATCAGAGAAAAAGGACTAAATATGCAGCTTAATATGTTGTTTAGTAAGTATTATCATTATTTCTATGTAAAATATTCCCTGGTTAATATTTTCATGCTTGTTTAATGTCTTTTAATGTGGTGGAGTTTCACTGAAAGGCTGCTCCAGTATTGCAGCATCAGAACTGTAATGCAACACTACTGTGAAGCTGGGCTAAGAAAAGGTAATAATCTTCTTAAGACAGAGATATGGAGTGACTTGCCCAGAACAGAATGGGAAAAAGGTGATGGCATGTTTTGGATGCACAGTCTGCCCGGATTCCCTGCAGACACATCTTTTCACTAAAGGGCCAGATACCTGCAGAATAGGGAACCTTTCATCTTTATCTCTTTCTTCAGAGCCCATCAAGATCTCCCCATGTATAATTTGGGTACATCTGTGTGGATGGAAGTTTTTAGAGGGAAACATGTCTGGCAGACTCTCAGGACGAAATTATTTACTAGGAATTGGTGAATTGGCATCAGTCCCTGGCACTGGGAAGTGTTGTGGGAAACTGGGTTCTAGCTGAATTGTACTTTGGTAGGAAAAGAGGAATATGAAAAGCAGCACACATTGCAGAAGAAGAAAGTAATAAGTATTTGTAATTTTCCAGCTTTCTCACACAGATTGTTGGGGTCAGCAACACTGGGAGATTACCTTGCTACCTCTGCATAAGTGAGAGATAGCAAATATCTTGCTCCCCTAGGGGGATTGTTACAGGAATGAACCAGATCTGAGCTCTAGGGTCTAAGGGAAGTTTTAACCATGTTTGTGGAGCAGAAAGAGCAGAAAGGTAAGTTGCTCCCAGCTAAGGTGGGGAGTAGGGAAGCAAGCCAGGGGAAGCTTTGTTCCTCTCCTGGTTTAACAAACAATGGAGCTCTGAAATGAGAGCAGGGAGTCTCACCTACAATGTGCTAAAACACTAAAGGACTGTGTCAAACTTCACTGGATGCTTTTTGGCTAATAATAAAACAATAAGGCTCCTGAACGAAGTGCTTCTCTGCTGAGCTGTAGCTAAGGTGAAGGAGCTGTTTAGTTGCTGCATAATGTATAGGGGCATTTGGAGTGCCTTAGTGAGAGCTCCACCACTGGGTCCCACAAGAGAGCTGCTCTTCTTGCTGCTCAAAAGACTGTCTTAAGGATAATACTGGAGGCTTTGCACAAAAATCAGCTTTGGTTCTCCACTTGGTTGCAAGCAATTTAATAAGATTCATCTGTGAAGTTGCAGGAGTACAGTTCTCTTCAGACTTGTAAGGAGAGCTCTCGTTCCTGGCACAACATAACAGATCAGAAATCCCTTTCTGCTTTCTGATGATGGTTTTGATTCCCAGCTAAATTGTAATTACACAGGAAACCCAAATGTAAAGCTGTACAACAGGGAGAGGTGCTCTTTCTTGTTCAAAAGCATCTCACCATTCTGTGGGTGGCCGCATAATTCAGCAGACGCCCACAAACGGCAGAGGGTGGTGTCAGGCAGCTCTGTCAGCACAGCACTGCTGGGCAGTGCTGGGGCACACCGCACCTAAAAAAAGTAGGGCACCCTGACTTTGCCAGGGCATAAAACTGGCACTCAAAACAACATACCAGAAAATATAATGTTTGGAGAAATAAATGTGAAAGAGTACAAATAGCACGTAAATTGGGATTATATTTCTCTTATCAGGGGGGATACTTAATATTCACTTCCTCAATGAAGTGCAAAATTAGAGAGCAATGAAAGCCACTAATAGAGGACAATGTTTTAGGATTTTTTGTAATATATTATTAATCTGAAGAGGAATATACAGCAGTTCCCCATTACTCACTTTGAAAATGTGAGTAAATTTGCCTGTCAGGATTCATTGAGTCCCTGCTGCCCATTTTCTGCACCACAAAGTTTATTCCTTTATCTTAAAAATTCACATTGAAAATGAAATGTTGTTTATTTAAAATTTTTATTATCCAATGAATGACTTACGTGTTGTCTTCTGAGATGGTTAGACAATCAAGTTGCAACAATGCATGGAGAAAATGAAATGTGGCTACAAACAACTGAAAAATGTTAAAATGTACCTCTGCATCAATAATAAAATGCTGTTACACATCTGAGTCCAATCTGCTTGTTTTACTGACAAAAATGTGGGTTTGGTCTGGAAAGCAAAGCAAAAGCTCTGAATTGCAACATTCTAGTTGAATTCTGACTCCAGGCTTGCCTGACTGTCAATTCAGTTGTGATTATGGCATGTTTAATACCAAAAGGAATATTGCCCATGTTGGGGTTTTGTTTCCCTCTCACCCCTGTCACCAGCATGTCTGTGCTTCCACTGCTTATGATCAGGAAGGGATTAAGGCTCAAAATGGTGCCCAGATTTACCAAAATTACCGGGTGTTCTGAAATGCTTCTTTGCAGCCCCTCGGCACGCAGCCTGCCCAGCGCCTCCCTCCTCCCTCCTCCTCCCAGCAGGATCCTTCTCGCCTTGCCCTGCTCCCGAGCCCTCCCTGTCCGGCCAGGGGAGGCAGCTGAGGCCCCGGGAGGGCACTGCCCGTGCCTGTCCCTGTCCCTGTCCCTGTCCCTGTCCCTGTCCCTGTCCCTGTCCCTGTCCCTGTCCCTGTCCCTGTGCCGGTGCCAGCTCTGTGCCCAGCCCCGGCTGCTGCTGACGGTAGGTCCGCACTCGGGAGGGAGCCTTAATCCGCTCCTGCGGATGCGGGGCAGGCAGGAGGCAGAGCCACGGTTTGCTCTGCCATACAAGGGGGAAGCTGTAGCAGGGGATGCTGTAACAATAATATTTGGGCTTGTAAATTAATGTGATTATATTTAGAAGGTGTGGAAGGGATATATTTTAACCCCACCAAATGTCAGGTTGCAAAATAATTTATACCTCCACTTCACACAAAGGCAAAACTGAGCAATGGTTAAAATTCAAGTCTGTTAATATTTTGATGCTCCATCATAATAGCAGATGTATAAACTACAGGCAAGAACACACTGAAAGTATTTCCAAACACTTACAGTCATCAAAAAATAAAGTGCTCAAGGGCTTGAAAATTGTCAGTCCCAAAAAAACTTTTTTTCTTCTATTTGAAAGCCTAACAACACTGTGGCTGGTCATTTATAACAATGGCATGCTGGGAACCTACAGCTCCAGGGTCAAAATTATTTCAGCCCTGAAGGCTTTTATTCTAGACTTTTCTCCTTGCTCTTTCTATACATAGGGCAAACAGAGGCGGTCTGAAGATGTGATGGTACATGGCACAGATGCTGCCTGAAGCAATTCCTGTTGCAGGCGGGTCCCACAGTGCCTGAAAACTGGGGCACCATGGTGGGTGGAACTGCACAGCCTCAAAATGATGCTCCTACAGTCACGCTCCTGCCCTCAGGAAGTCAGGAGTGTGCCTGCTTTCAGCGTGTCCACACACACACACAAACATAGTCTGACAACTTCAGTGACCATTTCCCTTGATCTCACTGAAAGGTCATCCAACCTGGTTTATGATTTTATTGATTTCAATGTCTAGAACTCCAAGCAGCTTAAAAAATCAGAACATCTGTCTTCTCTATCATCAATAAAAATGACTCAGTAAAATTGTGACCTGTCATCTATAAGTATGCCTGCAGTATGTACTATGAAAACCTCCAGGGAATAAATAGCAAAAATCTAATGAATGAAAGGAGGCAAAACTATGTCAAAATTTTAAATCAAGTCTAAGGTCATTATTTAATGATCTGTTAGTCAGAAGCTGTTTGACTGGTCTTCTTTAGCTTAACAAATACATTCTTTCTTACAGAAAGCCTTCTAAATACTAGACAGCCATTCTATCTATAATAGCGTAAGGGTTGCAGATTCAGGTTTGATAAAGAGGTATGGACTATGAAATCTCCTGACTATTTTCTTTCGTGTTTATACAATTCTGTGTCTTTTGGGGGCAGATCAGAATACCACAATGACATTTATCAAAGTGCAAATTACAGTTTTAGAGCCACCTCAGCTAATGAGTGGCTGACCATTTTCTACAGCAGGGGAAGGAACAATTCTGTATCTATAGTTCTGCTGTGTAACCTCTGTTTTACAGCTCTGTTTTCTGTTGTACATTGATCTGCTGCATTTTTGATAATTTCACTGTATATGCAATGTCAGTTCTACCAGGTACCTCTAATGCTGGCCTCCTACTGTATTTCATACTGTGAACGGAACAAGGATGTTACTCTTGGCATCAGGCTGAGGCACACATTTTAGGATAAAGAAGCTCAAAGACCAGTGAGGCAGTCAAAACAGAGGCAGAAACAAACAAATGTAACAGTTCACAGTTGGTTTCCTGGCACATTAGTTATTTTGTTAATCACTGCTGATAGTAAAATCCTTTCCAAGAAGTCCTTCAAACTTGTTATTATTTCTCTTTGAAGCTGTGGTTCATTAAGGTCTATTTTGTTATTAGCATTGAGGTTCCTCAGTAAGGCTCCAGGCTCCAGGTTGGGCACAAGCAGTTTAATAAGATTCAGATGGTATACAAGCTATCAGAGAGGTATAAAACTCTTCAGACTTGCAATAACAGCTCCTGTTCCTGGCAGACCATAATATCAGCAAGCTCCAGTTCCACTTTCTGTTCACTGTAGATAGTTCTGATTCACAGCAAAATTGAAATTACACAGGAAATCAAAATATTCAAACTTAAAGGTATGTGACAGAGACGCTCTTTTACTCTTCCAAGACTATTTTATAATTCTGGGGAATGAAGGCATATTTCAGTGTTTAGCTAAAAATCTCACAGGGAAAAATTACATGATAGGAAAAATCCAGCAATATAAAAATAATCTAATCCTCGCTCAAAGAATTGAAGTGTGCACAGTTTAAAAATACACGATTGTAGAGATTTACATTTCCTATTGTTTAAAACATTGCTCCTGGTGTTTAATGTAGAAAAGAACGAGGCAGGAAGAGAAGAGCAGTACTGGACAGAAACACCTGAAAATATATTTAGCTCATCAATATCTCCTTATTCAAGCTCTGATTGGAATTTTTGCATAGAAATGAGGTTAAATCCCTAAGTAGCTGCTAATCCCCCACTTAGAGCTGTAAATTTCCATGTTGAACAGTATCCATGTAGCTGAAGAATGTCAGCCTTTGCACATGTCTGCATGTATGTATGTGATACACCTGTGTCTGTTTGACTTGCAGAATTCAAAAAGGAAAATAGCTTTGTATTAATATTCATAGCCTTCTTTATTTTGTTGTGCATAGAAGATCTGATGCTTTTTGGCTGCAAGATCTGCCATGCTGGTAATGAATTTACTAGCTGGAAATGAGCCAGCCTCACCATCTATTTATCTCCCATTTAGTTTGCTTGTGTTATTGGCAAATTGCACAAATGTATAAACATCCCTTTCATTCTGAGGGAAATGGAAAACATAAAAGATGTTCAATATTTTTTGTGTGAAATGTAGATACCAGTGAGCGAGATAAATGCTTCAGCAAAAAGGAAAAAAAGAATTAAAACTGGCAGAAATTATGTGTTCTTTGATACTCTTTCAGCTGTATTTTTAGACTGCTGTGACTACAAAGAAATAATATTCTGATGCATATATATATATATATATATATATATATATACACATATATTTGTATTTGTGACATCCATACAGACACCCCCCCTTCCCCCCTTTAAAAAAGCACACTGTCCCTAGACATAGTAAAGAAACCATGTTCTCATTTTGGAGCTCATCTCAAACTCAAAAATTAATTCTACAACTCATATTCATAATTACCCTTATCAAGTTTTTTTAAATAATGAGTTTAAATTCCACAGAAACCTGGCTTCTTTTCCTCTCTCTGTCTCCATGCAGAAAAGCTGTTGAATAAGCACAATATATTTCTTATCTTTCAGGAACTCAGGCTAGTTCACAGCATAAGCAGCTAAGCTGAAAGATTTAATTCATCTTGTTCATTAAAATTCAAATAATTATGAAGTCAGAGATGTTAACTTTTCAGTTATTACAATACAGCTGGCAAACAGAGACTGTTGCACCAACTGGGAGACTTAAAACCTCATCTTTGGTGGCCAGGTAATTTTATTTAACAATTTAGAAGGAATTCAAATCAATACTTCTGAGAAATCTCCTTTATGAATTATTATTATGATTAATTGATTTAAATGTGCTTTTAAAAATCTCATGATATTTCACATAACATACATGTAGGGATTATTTCAAGCGCCTGTGGGTGTGTTCCTTTGTGTCTTTAAGTACTGGATAGAGTTCAGTGTGAAGATGAATAACCCACGACCCCTTTAATCTCTGATTCTTCAGTTTTAATGGGAAATTGCACTTAAGTATACAAGATGGGTGGGACTGCTTGAAACATTGTGCTCAGGAGACAGGGTAGATCTGGGTTTATAACCTTTGCTGAGGCAGTTTTGTTTCCTTTTTCAAAGTTACTCTTTGAAACCTCCCTGTGAGATATTTTCTTTCACTAGCTGTATTTGCCTTAGCTCAAATCTTAGAATGCTTCCAAGAATAATCACCAAAAAGTCAAGTGTATGGTTTGTCACAAAGCTTTAGCATTGCCACACCTAAAGATGAAATGTTTCCAGCAAGGCATTTACTCCATGGTGAATTTCCACTTGTTGGTGCTACTGGTCAGAAATGTTCTGAATGCATACAGATTTATCAGTCATATAATTAATTTCTGTCCTTAGGGAAATTCACATGAACTTCAGCTGTGGTGGTGCTCATTTACTGCTGAAATTGTACTTTCTCCTCAGTTACATGCCAGAATATGGGCTCAGCTCCTATTAGGCTTGAAGAACTGTGAGTGAGACAAAGGGAAGGTATTTACAGCACAGCCAGCCTGGCCCCATTTATCAGCTGGATTTCAGCATTAAACTTTCTTTAAAAGAGAGAAACTAAAAATTGACTGACCACCATGTGCCACAATTATGCCCTACAGACATGTCCCATGGCAATCCAGCATGTTTGTGGATGCAGTTGTCTGGGTGGTGAGGATAAGGCTGTTTGGACAAAGGAGGGGAGGTTATCTGGCAGGCTGATGCCTTTTTTGTGTGAGCAGAGATACCGGAGATGCTTCTAGGGCAAAGGGGCATTCTCTGAATCTGACCTCCAGAGACACGAGGAACTGCTGGGTACCTGGAGAGCTGAAGATGCTTACTTTCATTGCAAGCAGTAACTCCTGGCAATGTGTGCAATGACAGTAAGAGAAAAATTCGTGGACAACGAGATAGGAAATTCCTAGCACCATCTTCACACCCCTCATAAACGAATAGCACTTTCCAGCCTTTTATATTAAGTGATTAGAAACAGTTAAATGAGCATGATTGCTATGGAAATTTCATAGGCATTAATGTTTCCTACTCCTTCTGTATTGAATGCCCTTGTGACAGAAGAGAAAGAACAAACATCAAAAGTACCTTTTAACTTTGCAATTCTTTCTAAATTTCTTTAAACTTATAGGCTATACTGCTGGCTTTCAAACTTCAAAGCATGCAGGAAGATCAGGGTCACTCAGAAAATTATTTCTCACAGTTTAATAAAATATGCATGTGAATTGTATGACCTGCCAGAGAAATTATTTATGTGTTAATGTAATGTTGTAACATTAATTACACACTTTAATTTCTTCCTCAGTCGCTTCTTCACCAATAAGAACAGTAGTGGTTCTAAACTGGGGTTGAAACATATGATGTACCACCAAAGCCTAAATCATTTCCACACTCAATTGCTTTTTTGCTTGCACAAGATAACAATTTTTTTTTTCCATACTATTATTGTTAGTATTTGGGCAAAAGGAAGAAACTGAGTTCTTTCAGCTTTTACTCAGAGTATTCATGACGGATCATTTTCAGTCTCACACAGTCTTGTAGTCTGCACATACCATGTTTATTAACAGTTGCAGATATACCTATTGCATGGTTTTTTAAAATGAATTAAAAAGCTTTTATTTATGGTTACTATTGTAAAATACTTAATCCCATAAGATTGGTTCCTTTGAATTTCTTTCCTTAGGGGATTTCCTACCTCTTTTTCTATGATATACATGTGTTTAAAATCAGGTACATGCTTGTACAAGGAGATATACATTGAGAAGAGTCTTATCTTCTGATTTACTACTCATATAAAGTTCTTAATAGGTACAGAAAAGTTCTGCATCACTTACTTTAACAATGACCTGTAGCAACTCTACAGTTTAATTCTAAATTGTCTGGAGACAATGGGAAAAAAGGAAAATGGGTTCTTCTCTCAACTACCATGCAAACTTTCTGTATGGTCTTTGCAAATAATCTTGTACCGTCCTCTTAAGTGGAAGTCTGAGGCCCCTAACTTCATTAAATTGGTTTGAAATCATTCAAGGGAAAGTAATATTTTACAAATATTTTTATTAAAAGTATTTGCTTTTATCTGTGTTCATTGTTTTAACTTCTAACATTTCTTTCATTACTTTTATGTTCTTGTACTATGGCCCAAGGTAAATTAAGAAGTAGAGTAAATAAGAGAACCCATTTGGCATTGCTGGTACTATTCATTATGTTATATATGTCTGTATTGCTTTTCTTAAATAAATGCTCCTTGTGTCTTTAATCTTCTGAAGTATCTATCTGTCTATTTCAATAGTATTTCAAAGATTTTCTTAGTGACAGTGATGCTGGGATTAGTATTTTTTACAAAATTATTGATTTTTCTCCTGACAGTGTCCAATTGTTCCCTGCTGTACTTTTTGTACTGTCACAGAATAACCTAAACCCACAGATCACTAATGCCTATTATGTTTTCTCTAGCTAACACACCACCTTTCTTGTATTTTTTCCTGGCATCAATGTGATATGGAAGAGGTTCTCCACTTGCTCCACATTCAGTCAGTCTGCATCCAGTCTTGGTGGCACTCAGTGATGTCATAATGCCACACGAGGCTCTTTTGTCATGAATGTGCAGAGCTTGGAGCTCAATTTGGTTTCATAAACCTCCCAATAAACTTTTGGCACTTATGCATTAGGTTTTGAGCTGTGCCAGATTCCGCTCAGTGTGATGCTGAGCACTGATACATTCAAAATTAGTATGTATTGCTCAACTTTTGAGTCACACAGAGCTGTGCCATTGTTCAGGCTGGAGACAGAGATTGGGACCTGAATGCCATCATCAAGTGTGTCAACACCCACATAAGAAAGGCGTCTTTGTTCCATGTAACATCCTTCTTTTAGAGAATGAATTGAGAAAACACAATGTCCAAAAAACAAATTCCAGAAGTTCAGTTGGTATAAGGTGCATTGGAACTGTCACAAAAGTCATGGACAAGACATAAGGAGACACAAAAGACACATGTAAAAGAAAGTAACATTTAACTTGAGCTTTTCAAATGTGAAATTTTTTGAGGTTAGGAATAGGGTTAAAATCTACGTTTTCTTACATGTTGTCACTCTTTGGAATCTGCGGGAGAAAAATTGGAATTATGAAAATACCACAGGTATTTTTTGGGTACGTCTGGTTTAAAGGAAGTCAGGAAATACTTAAAACCATAGAAAGACATTTTTTTCCCTGACATTTCCTACCATGACCATTCTGTGATATTTTAGATAAATTTCCAGAAGCTTTGGGCGGGATGTTCAGGTTTTGCAGTTCTCCTTCAAAATGTGTTGAATGGTCAAACTTTCTTGCGATTCACTTGAAACAGCTAAAATGTTTCCATTCATCATCAGTGGTATTATGTGTATTTCTCATTTATTCATGTCCCATTCATGGATATAGATTGAGATTCTGTATATTACAGTCCATTCATAGATATAGATTGAGATTCTGTATATTACAGTCCATTGAGTAAGTGGTAGAATGTTACTTCTGTCTAAAAGATTTTTTAACATTTGGGTTTAGGATTAGCAGAGTGGAGCCCTGACCTTTAAACCTAAAGAACCCAATGAAGAAACCAGAGAGACAGGAGATGAATGTCAGGGATTGAGAGAAGACAAGAAGATCCTGCTTTGTATTTTAACTTACTCATTTTTCTAGTTAAACATTTGCTCATTCTGAAAGATCTAACTCTCTCCATAAGTTTGCAACACACAATCACCCCTCCTGTCTCTCCTCTATGTTTGCTGACTCCAGCACGGTGCCCTCCCCTGTCCCATTGCCACCCTAGAACTGCATGTACCTTCACAGCCCTCCAGTGGCTTCCTGCCTCTGCCCTGTGCCACTGTGACTGCTCTCAAAGCTTCATCAGCTTGACTGACACTGACATCACATCTACAGCAGAGATTTCCCAAGAGGAATGAATTCTGCTCTTCTCATAGTTGAGTGTTTTCCTCTTGGCATCCTGCCCTGGTGTGGCTTTGCTAGAGGTGTTTAGGCTGGAAGTGGACTGTTAATGCTGGCATGGTGGAAAACATGAGGAACAAGCCCACGAGAGGTGTGCTGCATCCAGAGAGACCATGAGCATCACACAAACCCAGGCATAAGTTTCACCCCTTTTCAAGTTCCTTCACAGTTCCTATTCCCTGGTTCATGTCCCAGATAATCTCCTTCAGCAGGCACTTGTCTGGGTATATTATGGATGACTGGCAGATCAGGGAAGCATCAAGCGTTTATTCATTAATAATTCTTCTTGGCAGTCCCTCTATTATTCAGACTGTCTCAAAATTTCAAGTTTGTTTGTTTGGTTCTTTCAGGTAACACTGATGTCCACACATGCCATAATCTTGCTTCCCTCCCAGTATGTGAGACCTTTCCATGTGGCCAGATACATTTTAACAAAAAATTTTACCTAGATGGCCTAAGCAGTGGCATATTTCCCATGAATCTATTCTGCTTTCAACTGGGAACAAAAACCAAATCAGTACTGTTATTCTGTTTCTCAGATTTCCTGATGAAATCATTAATTAAGAGGACTGTCTGGCTGTATTTGCATACAACACATTTCTTTCCTATTCTTCATTATACATATATAATTATTTTTACATTGCATTTCCAGAGGTGAGTGACAGCATACAGATACCAGAAATGCTATTCTGCCTCCAGCAAATGCTCTGAGAAGTGTATGGTACTAAATAAGGACCTTGTTTCCTTGGTTACATTTAGCAAATTTGCATGCCAGCATGGTGCTATTCATCATGAGAGACATCACAGACCTGTCCATAGAGAGAGGCTTTTGGAAGTGAATAACCTTTGCATTCTTAGCTTCTGCTTTGAATACACGGATGAGGAAAAAATAGTTGTCAGCATAGCAGGGGATAGACAGGCTGAGAAGCTGAGTCCTGGAAGCCTTAGGGAATGAAATCAAGTCCTTTCAAAGACTGGGCAAAGAACCTGTGGGTGCTGAAGTTCATAAGTTTGACTTTAGTGCTGCTTATGAATGACCACAAGATAATTAGCAGCTCTTGCTCAGAACTTGTGCCCTGCCTGCTGTCTCTGGTTATGCTCTGTGATGGGGAGGGGCAGGACTCTGCTGTTGCCACTCACTGAATTAAAGCTCTGTTAACTTTCAAACTGGACAAGGGCAAAGAGGATATTGCAGTGCCTGGAAATGGATGAGGACCCAGGGAAAAAGTGCTGAGTGGCAGTAAATATAGTACATAGCTATGTTTTCAAACCAGGTGAAATATAAGTGCAGTTTCCAGTAACGCATAAGAAATGGATTGAACAGTAAGTTATTGATCCAAGCATGTGCAACTGAAGACAACATAGGCTGCAAGTTTATTAAACTGATGCACCAGCTGTTTTCCAAGTTGCTCAAGGGCATGACTTCACTGAGTTTCCACCAGGGTGGTATCATAAACAGACCTATGCACACTGCCTCTCTCCATCTCCAGATTCTGTGGTGGTGCACTGAATCCAGTTTGGGCAGCAACTGCAAGTGTGTTGAGCTAAATGGCTCTGTGAAGTGCTTTAATAGGAGTGCTACCCTTTGAAATCTAATGCTCTAACTGTGCCTTTGTGGCACGAGGAAGAGGATGGGATGAGCTGAGGGTATATACAGGCCTAACTGGAAGAATGCCTTCCTCATCCTCCAAAGCAACCTCCTCCAGTCAGCACTCTCTCTGAAGGAGGAAAGATGTCACTCCTAGACACACAAATAATAAAACTACCAGAGGAAGGCTAAAAGAGGCCAACTCCCTTTTGCTCCAAACTGGGTAACATGAAGTATGCATTTTTGCCTGTCTCCTCTGTGAAGGGCTCTCCTGCTCCTTGGTCTTCACCTGACTCAGCCTGATAAAATCTTGGCACTTAATGAAATGGGGAGAGGGGTTTTGAGATAAGCTCTTTCAGAATGGTTATAATCTGAAAAGAGTGAAATGTTTTTCTTTTTTACAAAAGAGATTCTTATCAGGGTAGAAATTAATTACCTTTCCTTAAGTTTTGCTACTTTTCCTCACACTGCAAATTAAGATATGGGGAGATTTATTGTTAATGTATAAATTGGTGGTGTTGTCTGGACAGGGTTTTCTTTTTTTGGGATGTCCTTCAAACTGTCACTAAGGACATCAAACATTAGGTTGAAGTATCTAATTTAAATTGCAAAGAAACTAATTTTAAGGCATAGACACCGCTTTCAATCTTGGCATTTGGCTGATCTGTAGAGTTGCATTGGCAGGTGGCTTGAATGAGCACTGCTTCAAGCAGCACTAGCTGTAGGCATCAGGGCACCCAGCTGTGAAAAGAGATCTGCATGGTTCAGTATTGATAACTGGTATTCAGGGAAGTCTCTTTATCTTGAAGAATCCCAAAGCGATTAATGGCTGGTGAGGAGCCCAGCCAGGTGTACTGAGACCAACATACCGACACCATTTCTGTCTCTGCTGAGCACTCATCCCTCATTTTGGCTTTGTCCCTCATTGAGTGCTAGATGTCTTGTTTCCCTAGCTGTACTTTCCTCCTTATTACATGTCTTTTATTTCCTAGATTAGTCAGACCAAGAGCCAAGATCCCAAATCCCAGCTCTGTACAAATTTGCAGGGGTCAGAGCCAGCCTCAGAGCTAAGCCTTAATGGCTTGCAGTAATCACCAGCCTGAAATCGTAAGGGATGCCTTCAGAATCTGGTGAGACAGACTTCAAAATAATTTTTTTTTAAATGTGGTCTTTTTATTTGATGCTTATATTTTGTTCCTAGTTTCAATATCTTTGTAAACTTGGAACCTTTTTTCTTTATAAATGAAAGTGGAAAATGTCATGTAATCTCCAGATGCCAGAAGAGAATGTTGTGTCTGCTACTGGGAGATTCTGGATAAAATCAAGAGAGTGGGTAGCTGGATACATGGGCCTATGAAATTATTCTAATAATAACAGAGTTTAAAGGCTTCTGGCAGACCCCCTGTGTAATCCCTGAAGAATTTACAGGTATATGTATTCTGTTTCAGACTATCTCTGTTCTTTCCATATTTGATAAATAAAAATTATCATTTGGGCATAGATGTAAACTCCATGCCAAGGAAATAAAATAAGCTTGGCCTTCTGAGTTCAAGCCCTGTGCTTCCTGGGACAAGGCAAGAAGATAAAAATGAAAACTTGAGGGATTCCAGCACATCTCCTGAACTGAAACAGCTGTTTATTGTTGGGTTTGTTGTTCAAAATTCTACATCAATACATACATTAATATTCTCACCATCTGGACTTGAAAGCTGTTTAAAGCTCTTGGCTTAATCCAGATATACTGAATTACATGCAGAAAGCATAGTTCAATATCTTTTACCTTTCTTTTTTCTGGCCTACCACGAATCTTTAGTTCCTGGCTGACAGCCGTGCTGTGAAGCCAAGTGCTCAGCTGAGCGCGTCCATCGTACTTTAGATTGGTGCCCTGCACTCTGTCCCCTCCACATGCAACATTCCTGGGGTCTTAGTGATGGAATTGGTCCCCTCAGAGCTGCATGGAAGAGAGGAGGAGGGAAATAAAAGGCTTGTGTAAAAATGGGGAAGGGGGATAAAGGCTTGTGTGTGTGTAACATGACAACTCATGCACCTCTGAGAATATGAACTATAATTGGTAAGGAATGGTTTTGACAGTCAGTAGGAGGTACTGACAGTAAAAAGAGAAAAATAACTTTATTAACATTACATGTTTGGAAGATGAGCTCTGGAGGGAGAAATCAGAATATAATGAAGTTTTAGCTTATGAACCAGGTCAGAACACATAATTAATTTCAAGGAAATTCAGTTTAATCTGTCAAGCAACCTAGTTATGGTGATTGTGGAAATAAGTTTTTTTTCCTGACCTTTTCAACTTCAAGGCATTGGAAACTTAGCAGTGAAAATCTGATGTAATGTACTGGTGGTATTTCTTTCCCAATTGCCTACAACTTCTTGGGTGCATGGGAGTGCGACTTTGGCATGTTACGTGGGTACAGGGTGCATTTCAGTCCACTTTAAGAAATACATTTTCATCTGCCATTTAATATCCCTTTAAAAAACACAGCAGGAAGCATATGTATATTTGGCAGAATTTAGTTTACATAAATAAAGTATGCCCAAGTTAGGTCTGCTTTTTCCCATAGAGGCAGCAGAGACCCGTTTTTCTTCTTATCCTTGCAAGTCACCCAAGTCTGGAATGTTCAGTGATTAAAATAAATTCAATGACTGCACGTCCTCTGGGTGCATTTATCTGTATCCATGTGCATCCATGCTGTCCTTAAATCTAAAATTTTATATTAAGCATCTACTTTGGCTCCAATCACAGAGGAGAATGAGCTACTGGACTTTTGATATGACCTGGAATGGCTATTCCTGGGTGATAGTAAGGTCCATATAAAATATGTGGAGAAAGGGCAAAATAAAAAATTATAATATATGTAGGTCATCCCATACTCACATAAAACAATCCTGTAATGGAAGAGCCTTTGCCAGCAGTGTGAAAGACCCTAGCAATGCAGAAAGTACCTGTGAATGCATGTCTCTTCTCCTGGGAGAGGCAAGTGCCCAATTAAAGCAAAATCTATTGCAGAGCCTCTTAGAATCCTGTTTTTCATATAGGCTTTAGCCTTAAATTAATCAAATTAATGAAAAGTAACTACTCTGAGATATCAAGAAGTCAGGTTAATCTCCAGTGGCTTCATTTTTCTTCAGTTTACTGAGGGTGGACTATGGCCCAGCCCACTAAAAAGTAACTTCTTGGTGGATGGAAACCAGAGAAACAAACAGGTGCTCTGGGATGAAGGCAGGGCTTTCTGCCATTGTCAACCATCTTGATTTAAACTTCGGATTAAATAGAAAAATATGCAGAAAAATGCCTTTTTGTGTGAAGAAGAAGAAAAAAAAAAGCAGTCTGTTAATTGCATGCAATCCAGATGGAGTGATTAATATCTACTACAAGGGTTTTTTTCTGGGTAGGAGTCTGAGCACTTAAACCAGAAACACACTTTTTTTCTTGTTAATTCTCAAAATTCAACACCTCTATTTTACTCCAAGAAACATGAGTATTTAAGTTTCCCAATTAAAAAAAATAAGCTGTTTGGGCTCCCATAAATTTGAGAAAATGTGTTTCCCTTGGTTTCCATTAAGTTGATGTAACAGTCCTGCTCTCTGCCTCCATGTTTTACCAGCTTTCAGGCAGGCAGTAGCAAATCCCATTTCTAATCAGGTCTCTGAGACAGCAAATTTGATGGATTTATGCTTGGTTAATGGTTAGGCTGAGGTGCCCACCTAAAAGCCTGACTCACTTGGTTGGATCACATTATGCAAGGTACTTTTGTTTCTAGCAGTTTCTTATAGGTTTCCTGGGAAACAGGAGACAGTCAAGTTTGGGATGATGATGAATGGAAATGTTCTGGATTAACATTGCAGGTGTCAAATTCAAGACTATTTGGAGGGAATATGAACTTAATGCAACTAAAACATAAAAAGTATTTAGATTTTTTTTCTCAATTTTTCTTATAGCTTCATTTTCTTCATGAAATTTTCTTTGTGTATCATCAACAGAATTCGAAGGAAAGCTGAGAATTACCTACAATATTGAGAAAAACAACCTTAAAATTTCCAGTTCGATGTCAGGGAAAGCATTGCAATAGAAATTAGTGACAAAAGATCAGTCTAACAATATTACAGGGTAATCAAATGGTTGATTCTAAAAACAGAAGGGAAAACACTCTGGTTTTGCTTCAAGATAAGTATTTCTGCTTCATGCATGCTATAAAAATGTATCCCCTTCTGGACAAAGTAACCAGATCTAAAGAAAAAAAACAAAACTTGCCCTTTTTTTGCACTCCCTAAATCTTTCTTTTTTTTTAATGATCTCTACGCCACAATTTTTGCCTCCAAGCAGTAATTAACCACTCTGCAAGTCATCACAAGTAAGCTAGAAATGAATTGCAGTTAAAAAAATAATTTGTAGCATTAATATATTTTAAACCAAAGCAATCAGACTTGTACTACTACACTCTCATGTCTCTCAAGTACAAATATTATGAAATTTTCACTAGCTTTCAAAGTCCTGCATAACAATTGAAGCTGGAAAAACTGCAAAGCCTGTACCAGCAAAGGAAGTCTGAAATGAGCAGAACTGTCCTTGAACACACCTTTAAATAGTTTACATTTGTTATCCAAGAAATGAGATTCTTCATGCAACTTTTTTTCATCATCTTGAATAGAATGGTGGGAAAATATGCAAGTAATATTAAGCATCCTGCATACCATCTGATCATATCTTGGAACATTTAGGGTTGGAGAAAATATGATGAATGCCATCACCCAATTTCCCCTCAGGTTTTTAGTTAACCAGCAGAATGTCTACATGCAGAGCTTGATTCTTTCACTTAGGCTGATACCAGCTGGGAGAAAATCTATTCAATCAAAAAAACCTCCCTCAGGCACACATGCTTAGAGAGGGGAAGGCTGCACAACCTATCAGGTTACAGCTACAACCTTCCAGTAAGTTTGTAGTAAATCTCCTGCGATATGACCTAAGATATGCAGAAAATTTTGAGATATGACTTGCTTTGTTTAAGAAATACATGGCAGTATATTTACTATGTTTGCTTTATATCAGCTTGAATAGTCGTAGTTTTTATCAGGAGCTTTTCTTTGACATCATCTTTTCCAAATGACTTGGATGACCAGTATTGTCAAATTAGAATAAACTGCACAACTTTGCAATTTTCATCAGTTTTCTGATCATTTTACACATCATTTTATTATTTAAAGCTGTGCTAAATTTGCTGGAGTAAGATTCATTTGATATTAATGCTGATATTGAACTGTTCCCTTTTTACATCAAGGAAAAATAGACTTTTAATTAGGAATTATGGAGCCGTGTGATTAGAATGTTTTGTATACTTTTAAGCACATATTTTGGGGTCTGAGAATAAGGACCATCTTTGAATTTGTTATGCCCAAATCCATTAAACCAATAAAAAACAGATTAACAAGAATAAACCTTTTAATCTACTGAAAATTCAGTATGTAATAAATACAGGGAAAACAACCCAAAACCTGAGGTAGACCAATGACAAACCGACTTTGAAAATCAAAAAAAGGAATTAAAAGTCATTTTTATGGGCATCACAACCTAATATTACAGTCAACGTTTTAAACTATATTATGTCTGTCTCGGCTGGAAGTATTTCTGGGTGAAATTTTGAGGAAATTCTTCTACCTTAATTTTTGGAGTAATTATATGAACCACAAAAAAAAAAAAAAAAAAAAAAAAAGCTTGATTTCCATCAAAATAACTAAAATCAGACTTTTGACTACTTACTCAATCTAAGTTGAGATGGGGCATTAAGAAGCATTTGATGGTGACATTCAGGCAGAGTGATCCAGTTTTGCCATCTGCAAATGTGTGTATGCTCCACCTTGCATGCTCCACCCATGCATCCCCAGTGTAGGCATAAGTTTATTTCTTCCATGCCACATCATATCAGAAACTCTGGGAGGAAAAAAAAAAAAAAAGAGTTATTACAACAAGTTTTCTGGACAAGAGAAGGGTCATATTCTCCCCAGTTTGTAAGAAATTGCTGAAGAGCAGATGTGACACTCCAGGTTTCTGTAAGATGGCTTGGAAGCCTTAGGCATTCTGCAAGACTATTGCATCACAACACAAACCCTACCCTACTTCTTTTGCCATACTGTTCTTATTTTTGGTTGGTTTTAGGTGACAAAAAAGTACAGCTCTCGGGCATTATACCTGAAGGTGCAAAGGCACAAGGGTATTTTGTTGGCTATTCTGTGTCACAGAAATTCTGCAATGTTTAAAAAAAAAACAGGTGGGAGATAAAGAAGAGGACTAAAATGTAAAATGAAATGGTATCTTATTTTCTTAGTCTTCCTTCCCACAACTTTTTCTGCTCTCCCTTTTACTCTTTTTTTCCCCATTTTAAATTTTTTAAAAACATTTTCTCCCTGAGGTTCCTTTGCCTCCTCTTCTCCTCTCTTGCCCCTTGGAAGCCTGACACTGGACTTGTGAGCAAGGCTGCCATCAGCAGCTACGGAAGTTGCCTCAGGGGACCAACCTCATCACTCTTGCAGGGCTGGCAGTGTCAGGAAATCCAGTACCAGGAGCAGCAGGAGAACCAACCAAACAAATGAATTTGTTTAATGAGTTGAGCTAATGATTCCTCTACATCAGAAGATACAATCAGATACAATCAGAATCCATGGAGAGGATACAGAGATCTCAAGCTGCCATTGCATATCTCTGTACCTGTTTCACCTGGTGGGAAGGCTGGAGCAGAAGCAAGAGGTGATGAATCCATCAGGGTGATGAATCAGTCTGCATTTAAGCCAGAGTGACTCTACTTAGTTTGAATCTTCTTAGTATGTGATTTGGGGTCATTTCTGCCTTTTTGTAGTCTGAGATAGCACAACAGCCCAATTGTTTGACATCTGCATAAAACATCTCTGAAAAAAAAGAAGTAAAGTTTTTCAACAAAACTTTACTTCTATGCACAGCAAAAGGATAACACAATAGCATATTTCTACCCCCTCCACTTGCTCCCACTTCTGGGCATGGCAAAAAGCTTTCTCTCTTTTTTTGCTGGGCTCCTCCATGTGCATGCTGAAAACCCTTGTTCCCAGTTCCTGCATATCTCTAAGCATTTCTCTTTGTTCTCCAGCACTATCTGGGAAACATAAATCTGACTGGATTTCCATCAGGCAGATGTGGTCTCCAGTTATTGGCTGCTCATGTTGTTCCCCCCAAAGCTTCCTTTATAACCTTATCTTTGGCATTGTCTCATTTCCTGCTTGTTTCCCACCAGGACTTGCCTTTGATTTAGCAGGTGAACTTGGGGGCAGATCCTGTTTAAAATGTATAGATGAGTACCTTATTCCTGACCAAAGCCTCAGGAGGGGTGCTCATGCACTCCCTGTACTACTCAGAGGGGCTTCAGAAACTAATTGCAGCTCCTCCTTGACCAGTTTGGCTGCCCTCATGCCTGTAGCTGTCTTCCAGCTCTGAAAGTCAAGGATAGCTCTGGGAAAAACAAACAAAGGGAATGTTTTGTTGGCTTGTAGTTTAAAATAATTGCTTTGCTTAGACCTTGTAACAACCTCTACCATTAACTTATGGGAGTGTGCTTTTTTCATTAAATTAAAACATGTGCTCACACACTGCCTGGGAAAATCATGACAACCCACTGAGATGGCATGACCTCCTTCTGGGACGAATAATTTTTGAACAGAAATTACAGTGGCACTGAGTGAGCTGTGCTGAGGTCACATACATGGTGTTACTTGTCATAATAACAGCATCAGAAACCTTGTCATTACATCCTTGTGTCCATAAATATTTTATCAATGATTTGTGGCATTTTGCACTCAATTTTTCACACATTCAGAATCAAAGATTGCTAGCAACAAGCCAAGGAAGGAAAGGGCATTGAAGATGCCATTCCCCATCTAGTATATGCTGTCCTTGATTTTGTGTTCCCTGAGTGTCCCAAGAAATGGGCAGTTATGTCTTCTGTGTTAATGGCACTGTGAGATAGGGCTGAAGTGGGCTCCCCTGGAGACAAAAATCTATCACACAGCCTTCAAAAACTGCTTAAAAATACCCTTTATAAGCCGTTCTATACAAGAAGGCCATAATTATAACCTGCTTACTGTAGAGCAGGAGTGATGAGACAGAAGCCAAAAAGACATCAGAAAAGAGTTTTGACTTTCTGCTAGGGAGGGGAGAAATCAAGAACAACACATCAGGAGCAAGAGAATGCAAACATGCAATAACAGGATGTGAGAAAATGTTACCCTGACTAAGGTCATCTAGTCACTTTGTGTGCTAGCTTTACTTCTAATTCGTCAATGAAGAAGTTGAAGCTTTTCTACTTTCAACTACTGTCCTAGTTTTGGCTAGGACAAAGTTAATTTTCTTCCTAGTTGCTGGTATAATGCTATGGTTTAAATTTAGTATGAGAATAATGTTGATAACACATTGATGATTCAGCTGTCACTAAGCAGCTTTTACACTTAGTCATGAGTATTCTCTCTTCCACCTTCCCTCACTATCACACCAGGCAGTAGGCTGGGGAGCACAAGAAATTGGGAGGAGACACAACCAGGTCAGCTGATCCAAACTGGCCAATGGGATTTTCCATGTTATGTGGCATCAGGCTAAACTTATAAACTAGGGGCAAAGCAGTAAGGGACTGCTGTACAGGAACTGCGGGGTATCAATTGCTGGGTGATGAGCAATCACTTGTTTACTACATTATAATTCTCTTATTGTTATCTCATCCTTTTCTGTCCTATTAAACTGTCTTTCTCTCAGCCCACAGATTTTACTCTTTTTCCCCCCAGTTCTGTAGCCCAACCCACTTGGAGCAGGGGAAAGTGAGTGGCTGTGTGGTCTTTAGCTACCTGCTGGGTTAAGCTTACCAAGAAAGCTGCCTAAAAACAAACAAACAGAGCAACAAACACAACCTGAGATTTCTTCTCAGCTCTAGTAAACTTTCTTTTTTTGTTCATTTTCACAGCAAAATACTCATGATTGTTGGTAGGTATTTCATTTGGCAGTAAATTTAATATTTGCATGGCCACAAGTTTTACCCAATCACTTTAAGCATTATGTGATACACCACATGTCTGTAGAGCTCTCACAATTAAATAGAGAAGGAAAGTGAGTGACATACAAGTGAGCTAGGATAAGACTGCAGCAAGGAGCTTTGGTAGCATATAACTGCTGTGCTGCTGCTGTTCTTCTCAGTGCCTACGCATAACAAGGTTTTACTTTACTGCTCTGCAGTACTGAAGCGATGACTTTTTGGGGAAGTTTTGTTAAGGATGACAACTTGACTTCACTGTTCCTTATGGGAAGCTCTCTGTTAAATGGCTGGTGGAAAAATCAGGAATAACTTTGTTCTTGCACCTTAAAACTGAGGTGAATATACACCAGTAATTTAACCACAGGGGAAAAGCCCAGTAGAATATAATGTGTCTGATGCATTCAGTTAGAACCAGTTAACAGACCTTAGCTGCCACTTTGTTGACCTATCCTTCAAATTGCTTGTGAACAATCTTCAGCCTACTGGCATGACTGCTTGTGGAACAGTTTTGAGGAGAGAGAATACCCAGTAAAACTCCAGGGAAAAATAAACAAAGTGCTCAAACCTGAGGAGCACTGAAAACACTAAGAGCACTGAATATACAATTTTTTAGGAAACATTTGCATTTTATCTTTAAATTCTGCACATAAAACCACTCCTCAGCTGCAGTTTGCTAAGAGCTTTTGATAGTTTATTCTTCTTGGGTGACTGCTTAAGCACACGCTTTTCTCTGTTCAGGGTTTTAGTCTTGCTACATTTCAGTGGCGTAGCCATTAAAGGTCCTCCCATCTTATTAGCAATAAAGAAGTGGATTAAGTAAAAGTGTAATGCTGACAATATTTCATTTTTATAGCAGAGAAATGAAATGCAAGAAAGAAGGGGTGGAGAGGCTGTGATCCTGATTGTGAGTTCCATAGGCTGTGCTGTGGGTCTTGGATGGCACTATAAAACTCTGTAAGACACACTCTATTTCTTAGAGTTTTCCATATCTACAGCCACGATAGCTGCTTTAATCTCTGATTAAGGAACAGGATCTACAGAGCATCCTACTCTACCAGTAGCAAAGTAGGCATATCATTCAATGACAGAAAAGCATCAGCAGCATATTTGGGTCAACTTCCCGCTATGACTTATTAAGCCTTTTATAAAATAAAGCTCAAAGACCTTATTAATATCAACAAGGTGTGTTATAGTCACTCTTAATGGCAGGGATTAACCTTGTCATGGTTTGCTGCTTTCGTTACAGTGCTAACAGCGAGCTAGGCTTATCATTCTGTTCACTATACTGTATCTTTACTGACTGCAGCAAATAGCTGATTTGGTCTTATTCACTGCAGTGAAATGATATTTCAGGATTTCAACTTTCAGGATATTATAAATTTCTTCTGCAAAGCATGGATCTAAGCCTTGAGATACTGTGGCTAATCAATTATATTAATTTCTTGTTGAAGCAGTGAAATAAATTTTCTGACCTCTTATGTATTTCTCTAGTGAACCAGCCAGGAGAATTGTGGGGACATAACAGACTTTCTAGTTAAAAAATGAAAGCAAAACTTGAATATTGAGCTAATGCTGAACTATAAATTTAGGGGTAGATTCTATTCTCATCTGGGGAAGGTGCAGAAGATTTATTTCAGTATCCTTGAAGTCCCTATTAGTGGTATTCAGTATCTCTGTTAGTGTACTGTACTGTATTAAAACTGGGAGGGCATGGACAGGACTGGAGCAGTGTTTTGGAAAAGTTCTACTATTCCAGAGAAAACTAACCCAAACATTTATCTACAGATTTTAACCATTGAAAGAATGCTACTGTTTATGCTAGACATGAATGAGCTTGTCAGTATGGAGTTGGTCAGCTGAAGTGCACTATAACGCTTTTTAAAGTGCAGCTGCAATTTCCCAGAAAAGTGATTATGTTCCCTTAAAATTTAAGAGATTAAAGTATTTGTGTATCCATTATTATTTTATGCTTTTCACCTGTGAATCTTTCTTCATGCCAGGGGAACATCTTGAGCCTGATTTCTGCCTCCATTATAATAAATGGCAAGTTTTCACAGGACAGGTGAAAAGACCTCAGAGACTCAGATAATACATGTCTTTTTTAAGTAGACTGGATAAATAGAGAGAAGAACCTGCCACAGCAATGTATCTTAATGACTCTAATGCACATTGTGTTGGAAAGTAGGACAATTAACAGTTTAACATAATGACAGAATGTGCAGAATGGTATAATGGATGGCTCAATAGATTCACTTCAAAGTCAGGCAGAATCCACATCTGGGAAGAGGTAATGCCTTTGTCTGCAACTTTCCTGAAGTGAGTGTTCAAATAATTTTTTTTTCCTTAACAGCTGGGGAAAAACCTCAGGGGACTTGCTGTGTTTGAACCAAATCTCAAGGTGAACTGTTTCAATGCAGCTAGTAAATGCTGCCATAAATGCACGGAGGAGATTAATGTGTCTTTTGATAAAGGGGGCAGGAGAGGTAAAAAGGTGTTCCCACTGCTGGAGTTCCTCAGTGGAGTCTGACAGAATGCCATGAGGTGCTTAAGACCTCCAAACATGCCCACAAAGTAACCCTCCATCTAGTGGGCTCACCCCATGATCCTTTCCTGCCAGGCATGAGTACCTCTGCACTGCTATTAACTTGACATTATAATTTATTTTAGTCTCGTGTTTTATATCAATCTATTTCTGCCAGTTACTTACAAATTGTTTGGGACCAGGGTTTCCAAATGGAAGCCTGAATATCAAAGGCAGGGTTATGATTCTATATGGTAGACAAAATCCTATCTCCATGTTCAGGTCTGAGGTGTGTGGAGACACAGATTGATGCCTTTTACTCAACTTGGAAATGAAACTCGAGATAATTTTAGTAAGGAGGTAATATAATAGGAGATCTTTATTTGAAGGCCTTCAGAGGCAGTTATGGAGAGATGTCTGCAGAATCCCACCACACCCAAGGGTGAGTACATTTTTATAGGAAATTAGGAATTTTAGGAAATTAGCATAATTGATAAAAAAGCACCAATTAGGAGGAAAACTGGTGATGTAATTCCCCCCCAGGCCAAGCCCCTTCTCTGGAGCCCCCACTTCAGCACCAGTTGTACTTTATCTGTGAAATGTATCTCAAAGTGTTGCTGTCAGCCTTTTGTCCTAGGAGGAACCAAGATAGGACAGGAGCCTTGTACCCACCAGGGCTTGGAGCTCTGGGATTTGTTTAGTCTTTCTTCTTAGGGGAGGCCATGGGAGAGTACTGGGAAGATTAGCTACTAATACAATAGGTGAAAAATTTACAAATATATGTGTGAAGAATACAGAGAATATAGAAAAAAAAGGCAAAACGCAAACAGCATCAGGCTGACCAGCTGAAATTCATATGGTTCATGCTCTGAGCAGTGCAGAGGTCCACACACAGTCAGAAACAGGCTCTCAAATGAGGAAGGTATACAACTGGACATTCACAGGAGCTCCAGAGAGGTGCCTACTGCTGCTGAAGATCTGGCAGCTGTGTCTGGATGGATGAATGGCTCTGGTCCTGGCAGTGCAGATGAAAGAGCTGCAGCCCAGTTGATGGAGTCTGTAATGGTTATGCTGGTTTGCCAGGAGGCTCAAAGCCACTGGAACCTATTTCTGAGCAAGTTCCAAGAAACATCTGGATCTTCCAGAGAACTGATCATCTTCAAAGTTACACACTACCTTCAAGTGCTTTGTTTTGCTAATAACTGTTTATCTACAGGCTATGGTTTTACATATGGTTTTATGGCTTTATTTTTGTTTGCTTTTGCCTTTTTCTCCCCTTCTGTATTCGAATTTGAACCACTTTAGTGGACTAAAGGGGTGAGACTTAGATCTGCTTGTTCCAGCTGAGATGGAAAAACATCCAGGGAATACAGGGTGTCTCTTGCAGTTCTTGTGCTTTCAACTCCAGCTATACCTTGTTAATACCCAAAATGTTTTCATCTATGCTGGGACAAGTGCCAAAAGTTAGAGTTGGCCTAAATACAAGGAAACAGCAGATAAACTGCCTGCTCAGCTCTCTCATGCATAAGCTAATGGTATCAGTGGACCTGGTCCTATTTTCTCATTTGTGGACATCCTTTTATGCAGATTCATCCTGTTTGGACACCAGAGACAGGAAGAAAATCTAATGTGCCTTTGAAATTTAACACAGTGCACTTCAAGAGGGATCTGGAGGAATGGCTTAAATCCCTTGCAGCAACAAAGGTATTTGAAATCCTGGTTAACATGGACATGGAGAAACCTGGCATGACTTCCCTTTTGCTTATGTTTCAGCTGAGCTGTAAGTTTGGGACCATGGTGTTGAGGCCAAGAGGACCACCAGGACAGGTAGCTGACAGTAAACCATGACTATGGTGGTCCCCATGTCTCCTCTGGAGGAAGGTCTGAGGTTGCAGAATCATTTACTTAAGAGGGCAGTTTGAATCCCAAGTCTGCATTCTCCCTGAAGATTCAGGTTTGTAGTTTGAAACTCCTTTCCTTTCTGAACACAAATGAGGAAATAAACTAGAAGTAAGTAATCAGAGATGTCCCCAGTGAGGACAAATTTATTTTAATGTAGTCCAGAACACTGTGAACTACATTAAAAAAAATGAAAAGCATATATGAGCTGTATGTTGAATATATCAATAGAAATTTTAGGAAAAATTACCTTTGTGTTGGGATGTAGCTGACCCAAGTAAAGGGGACTAATGGAGCAGAGAAACCAGCATATCTTGAGTGGTTGCAATATCTTTCTGCACTGGTTTTGGATTGGCTTGGTTAAGGGATTGGTCCTAATTGGACTTCTGTTCAGCATTTCCCTTTAATAGATTTCTACGTATTTTCCTCCAAAGAATCTGCATATAGATGTACTGAAGGTACCAGGAGAGCTATAGCCTCAGTGGCATTGGGGCAAGTGATGACCCCCAAAATCACAGATGCACTACTGCATTGCCTTCTCTCAGTCCTGCTGCCAAGCAGCCCTGAGGGCAGAGCCTGAGATCTGCCTGAATAAAACCAGAGCACCAAAGTGTATCAGCAGCCAGGACTAACAAGGGTGAAAGGAAACCTTTTGCCTTTCCTTCATGAACAGCACGTAGATTTAGAAAGTATCCCTCAATGCATGTCCACACCAGGGCTAGCCTCCCTGGAGGGCTGCAGGGAGGAGGACAGGCAAGAGCTTCTCTCAGTGCTTAGTTTTGGGTTAGGAAGTTGGAGGGTGAGTGATGGTGCTGTCTTTTCTGGCGAGCCCGAGCGCTGGTTCCTCAGCATGTGTTCTCTGGGAGACCCAGCTGGCAGCTGGGCTGAGCATCCCCACTCCCAGCTGGTGAACCCTCTATCAGGCAAATCTGCATCTTTTATGGTTTTGAAGCCCAAAGCTTGGCATCACAGCAAATGGTGTCCCAGTTTATGTTTAGCTTAGGCTACAGATGAGTATAGCTCCAATTTCTGTTACTTTATTGTTCTGCTGAGCTTGCCTGGCCCTGCTGAGGTGAGACCAAGCAGCCAGGCATTGCCTCTGTGACCGTTCTCACACTGTGGTCATAATGTTTGGCATCATACACATTCCCATTTTGTCTGTGGCCTTGACTTTTTGAAATGAGGTTAGATATCACTTCATAGAGGGAAGCTATTTCATCACAATAATGACTAAGATTTTCTTGTTTATCCTTGCCTTATTTAAAATTCTGAAGAAGTCTCTACTATGACATATTTTTACAAGGGAAGCAGTAAATACTGCTTTATTTCTTTTTCTTCTGAGTAATTAACATGATGAATACTCTTCTATGCATATATAGTAAGTCTTATGTTCAATCCCACTTCTTACTTCTAGTTGTCAAAAATTACTATAAATTAAATAATTGTGTCCCCCACATTACAGTGACCACATCCTGAGAATTTCTCTGTGCAGCCTCAGTACTGCTACATAGAAAGAGAAACTGAGGCACAGAGAAGTCAAATGGCTTGCAGATTTAGAAAGAGCCAACATGAATCCCAAATCTACCAAGTCCTAGTTAAATGCCTTGGTTGCAAAATACGCCTTCTTTTATGGACATTACAGCTGTGATTTACAATGGAGTTTACAGAATCTACTTATGCCATCCTGCAAGATTTGAGCACCAAACTCCTTTAGTACCTTTGAAAATATATTTGAAAATACATTCTTAAACTTCTTTTGGTAAAAAAAATATTGCCTTCTCTATTTCTCATTTAAGTTTATACCTGTTATTAAAGGTGCATTTAAAGTGTAAAAATCTGTTTTTTTATGACCTGGAAAAAAGCTTGTAAGTTCCAACATTTTACTGTTTAGTAGACTGTGTTCAGCTGTCTTTCCCTACCACCACATTGTGTAATAACTTTTGTTAAGTCCTGTATCCCATCTCAGAATGAATATGTTCTTATATAAATAACAGTGTCACCTCCCCAAATGCTGTGTTGAAAAACCTGTGGTGTGAGTATTTAAAGAAAGGAGTTGGGATTGCTGAGAAATATGTCTATTATTTACTCTGCCTATGTTCCAGCAGAGAGATGCTGAAAGTAACTACTGTGCTACATAGCTGAAAGGAAATGGAGGGAACAGTCATCCAGCAAGTCTAGATACTGCAAAAATCAGATGGGAATTGGCTGTTTTGTGTTTCCCTTTTGGATTGAGAGCGCATTATTTTCTGGGTTGCAGTAGGTGGAAGAAAAGTTACTGGGGAAGCACAGGGGACCCTGCAACCTCTGTGCATTTTAGGGCGAACTGCCAGGACCCAGATCCTTCGGCCCTCTACACACAGTCCAAGCCAGTTCTGTAGAACCTCAGCAAATGTTACAGCCTTTCCTGTTTGCTTTGCACTGCTAATATATTTGTGCATTGCAAAACCTTGCATCTTCTTGAAAATATCCTTCAGGGAGGAGAGTGGGAAATCCATATTCCTCTGTTTGGCAAAATCTCTTTGATGTCTCCTCTCCTTTCCTGTCATGCTTCTGTCCGTGTGCGGATAAATGCACTGCAACCGGGAGAGTGAGATAAATAACATAAGGAGAAATCATTATAAACCTCATGCTTCAGAGGTGCATTCTCGGAAATGTGCCAGTCATAAAACCTGACCAGGCCTGAAAAATAAAAATCTCTCAAATAATAATACAGGATCTCCATGGTCCATTTTCTTATACCTCTTCCCCAAGCATGCAGCATTAAAAGATTGAAAACTCCTTTTTGCTTCATTTCATACAGCCTGAAAAACCATACAACATACTCCACATGCATTTACAAAATGTGGAATAAAAGATTTTTCCTTCTTGGGACTGTCTGCAAAATGAACCTTGTCCCTGCAAAATTAAATACAAATAAAGGAACAGGGGACAACCGAGGTATAAGCCTATGTATTCTTCCCACTGCTCTTCTGAGCGATAAGCTGGAGAAGTGCTGAAAACAGATAATTTCTCCTGTGTTCTGTGGGATGGTGAAGATGTGTATGTACATTCATATGTAACTGAAATGCAGGTCATATCATTTTTATGGGGAGTATGCCTCTTACAGGCAGGCCCAAAAGCTTCCTTTCATTTCTGAGAAAATTTCAAGTGCACAATTGTTGCGGGTGGTTGCGTCACGCAATGAGTGTGAAAACAATGTAAGGAACTTTTGGCCACCCAAGACGTCACGACCATTGTTCTGCTGTGCTTCTGGCCTCATTGGAGCTGACACACAGCATAATGAGTAACAGGACTCCTCCCTGTGGTGCTCCTGTAGGCAACTTAAAGGACTTGTTTGTGAATCATTCTTCCTCCCTCTTATAACAGCAACTGCTATAATGATTTTCTGACCATAGTTATCTCCTGGAGGAAACCTTGCTAATGCAGGGCTGTACTCATTATGCTGTGCAGGTTGACTTCATCAAACCTCACCTTTTGCTTTGACGCATGAATCTCAAGCATGAGAAGGATGTGGTTTTTTTTTTCACAGATTATTCAGTGGGCTGTTAGGGAAACCACATTTTATAAATGGGGATTGCCCTGTTAGAAAAAAAACAATTAACACAATGAGGATTTAGGAGCATTCCCTTGCCAGCTGTCTTTAAAATAATTCCAAAATCATAAAGTAGGTGGCTCTATCAAGAGCAGTCTGCCCTGGCACTCAGCCCCTGACTGATGCTGTCTTGCCTGACCGAGATTCCCGCTGTGCAGGACCTGAGGTGTGCAAGCCAGAGAGCAAGACTTGCTCCAACCTGCACCCTCCTGAATGGCTCACAGCAAAGAGGAGGCTGGTGAAACTTCTCCTCCCCACCTCTCCCTCCTGCCTCCCCCGGCAATGCGCCCCAGGGCTTGGGGAGCTCTCCTGTCTTTCACCTGGTGGTAATTTTCACCTGGCTGCTTGAACACTTTTTAACAGCCAGTGAAATAAAAGCATTAAAATTGATGTAATATATTGTCATATTTCTTCTAAAAGAGGAAATGTAAAGCAGTGAGGTTTTTTTATTACATTTTTATCTATTTATCCTATAGGTAGGGTTTAATTACTCCCTAATTATGTTTGCTCAAGTTTGCCCCAGTTTCTTCCTTCAGATGAACACTATTCAGATCACACATTTATGGATTTGCTACTCATGACATGACCAGTCTGGCATTTTCATTATCCTTCAACCTTATCTCTCCTCCTGAATCAAGGTTGCTGCCATTAATAGTATTTTTACTGCCATAGTTAACTTCAGTTCAGGATTAAGACTGCATTTTTCTCCACTTGATATAACCACCTAAGGAAAGGAGGTCTCTGTACTGGGGAGATTATCAGTTAAAATGACCTTTCAGGGCTATCATTCTTTTAGAAATGGTTTCTGTTGAATTAATTTATTGTTTTCTGCCCACATTTGAATCTCTGAAATTCTATTATTTTTTGTCCTCATCTTCCTGCTTCACTGCTAACTTTGTTTATTGATACTGCACTTCTTGGGTCATTGCCCCAATAAGTACTGAGCTGTAATGTCACTTGCAGAGGTTATTCATCATTCAGACACTTCACCTGCACTTATCAATCCTGCTTCACCAACCAAGCTGATTTCATGTTTTGCTCTGAGAGATATGCTAAAATACAGTCAATATCTCTGATACATTTTGCCTCTTTTCTTAAAACCATAAAATGTTATTTCAGTAGGCATTACTTTATGTATTTAGCCATAGAGGCATCTCACTTCATTGTGTGTTTTTCATCTCTCCTAGCTCTTGCCAGCTTCACAGGCCTCAGTAGGTGGCTAACAATTTATTTCCATTGTGCTAGAAGCTCCATTTTCTATCCCCTCCCAGTTACCCATCTCTGCTGATCACACACTATTGGGCTTGCTCAAGTTTACTTTGAGACACCCAGAGACTTTTTCAAATTAATGGTTCATAAGCATAGTAAGTTTGCTTTTTTAACTTTTTGCCAGGTAGAGGGTATTGTTTGTGTAAGTACTGCCAGAAGTTCCTCTTAAACTGTTAGTGAAGAGGGTCATATATTGGCTTATTAATTGATTCATGCTCTATCATCAAATTTCATTTGGAAAGAACAGAGAAATTATTATTCTATCTCACTTAACACGGAATATAGAATTACCTTCTGGCACAGATGCAATTACTTGGCATTTGATATGTTTCCCTTTAAATAATGAGATAAAGAATATGAGAATAGTTCATGATTATTCCTGATTATGAATCAAATCCGAACATGAAATGCTTCAAAAGGTCACTGCAGGAAATTTTATTTCTTCCACTTTAAAAATATCTACTTATCCACCTATCTGCTGCGTCCACCCTGACTGTGCAAATACTTTAGGGTGAAGTTAAAAGAAGGCCAGTTTCTAAATGAGCTATGAAAAACCTTATACATCCTAAGGATACAGAGGCTGCCACCAAACTCTGCTGTGAAATGCTGCTCTTCTCAACCATTTTTTTTTTTTTTTTTGTGAACAGAGAAGAACTGGTGGGTTATGTGATGTTTGAAGGCCATTTTGGACATGATCATGAAATGACAGAAGTTTTGATTCTTGGAGAAGTGAGGAGAGTGTCAGAGAACTGCTGCCTTGGACTCCTGGAGGGCAGACCTTGGGCTGTGTAGGAGCCTGGCTGACAGACTCCCTTTGGAGACATTCCTGAAGGGCAAAGGAGTCCAGGAAGGCTGGACATTCTGCAAGAAAGAAATCCTAAAGGCACAGGAGCAGCCTGTCCCCGTGTGCCTAGAGACAAGCTGGAAGGAAAGAAGATCAATCTTACTGAACAGAGTTTGGCTGGAGATCAGGAAAAAAAGGAGAGTCTATGGCCTCTGGAAGAAGGAGCAGAAAACTCAGAAGGACTACGAGTTTGTAGTGAGGTTATGCAGGGAGAATATTAGAGGGGCCAAAGCCCAACTAGGATTTGACTATTGCTATAAAAGTCAATAAAAATTTTTCTACAAATATATCAGCAACAAAAGGTGAGCCAAGGAGAATCCCTATCCTTTATTGGATGTGGGGGGGAAACAGTGACAAAGGATGGAGAAGAGGCTGAAGCACTTAATGCCTTCTTTTCCTCAGTCATTAATGATAAGAACAGTTGTTCCCTGGGTACCCAGTCCCCTGAGCTGGAAGACAGGGACAGGAAGCAGAATGAAACTCCCACAATCCAGGGGCAAATGGTCAATGACTTGCTACACCATTTAGACACACAAGACTATGGGGCTGGATAGGATCCAATCAAAATGATTCAATGATTCTATGTTTCTAGCACTTATTTTTCTTCTGTCCTAAGGAACTTTTGTGTTCGAGATTAGTTTTGTAAGATTAACTTTTAAATTGAAAGACTTAGCTAATTTAAAAATATTCACTGCAGGAAACTAATTTTTAAATACTCGTGGACAATCACTGAGGTAAAAATCTATGTCAAATCAACTTAAGTTAAAAAATTCTACCAAGACAGAACCAGGAATCAACATTAATGAACTGATTCATACTGTGTAGACACAGTCCTCTTGGATGTTTGTGCTCCCATTTTGGGAACCTCAGAACTAAAAGGCCTAAGTAAGAGTTCATCAAAACAGAAGAGAGATGCATATAGTAGTGGCAGGGTTGGGAGGACTAATGTGAAGACCACAGAAGAAAGCAGAGGAAGCTGTGGAATTAAAGGTCAAGCCAGACCAAGTAAACAGGTCTTTTGCATGAGCTAGGAAGAGAATTCCGATTTGGAATAACTTTTTAGGGTGTAATAACTTGCAAAATGGAACATCATTGCAAAATAACTAAATGTGAAGGGAGTGATGAGTCAGTGCAACCAATACCTGCCCATGGTGGTACGTTCTCTCCGATAGCTACCCTAAGTGAGATAAGACCCATGTTTTCTGGCTCTGAACCATGTTATCCATCTTCTTGGGTTCTGGAGAGTCTTTATTTCCTGAGGTACACCAGTGAACAAGCATGTAGCTCAGGTTCCAGAGCAGTAGAGTCTGACCTCCTATGGTGCTGAAAGCAAAGTAATACGCTCTGATGGACCCAGTTGTCTCCAAATGGAGGCTGCTTGGGTATGTCCTCACCTGTAAAGCAGGTGAATTTTGTGAACCAGGCAATCTGCCCGTGAATAATGGAAAATTAGGAGTACATAGTTATGTCATGTCTGCAGCACACAGTGCCTTAGGACAGGATTCAGCTTGCTGACTGCAGCATTGACATTTGATGTCTGTAGATGATATTCGATATGTGCACTAAACTCTCATGAGAGCTGATAGAGATCAACCCAAAACAGTCAGTGCAGCCTACAGGATGATTCAGTCCATTCTAAAATAGACAGCACCCAAATTATGAGGAAGTTACTTAATGAAAGGTGTTTAGTTTTGTGAAAGGTCCTCCAAAATAAAGATGATGGGCCACAACCTCTAATGCAGCAGCATGATATGGTGTGTAATGTCTGCTACCCCCTCACAGGCGTCCTGGGTTACTCTGAGCATCCCACTTGGTACCAGGTACATAGGTTTTGGTACAGATTTCTGCTACAGTGGCTCATCAGCTGAGCCACTCCTGAGGGGCTGTTCACTGTCCTGACCAAATCTCCATGGAGCACAGTGAGAGCTTGTTCTCTACATGACATGAAGATGGCTACCTGCACACACCTGATAACTTTTGTCCTAAGCTGTGATCTAAATCCCACTCTTGATAACTGCTTGGTGCTCCATAAAGCACAGCAACATTTTCTCCTTCAGCATCCATTCCATCTCAGCCTGGTCTAGGTAGAAATATTGGTTGAAATATTTCACTCAATACAGTGAAAGTGACTTTCCTAGATTTTAATTTTTGTTTTGCAAAGAACAAACCTTTAAAAAGTCTCTGGATGTGACTTTATCTCTCTGTGTAAGCAAAGCCCATGTTCCTAATTCCACACATCAATGGCCCTGGTAAACTGATTTCTTTTGTAATGGAAGGGGGCATTCCTTTTGATGAGAGGAGCCTAAGGTGCCATTAATGAGTCACTACCTGTAGGTGTCATGATTCAAATGTAAATGAATTTTTACTTATAATCAAACAAATCCTGTGGCTTGAAAAGGTGGCCATTCAGATCTGTGGGTGTACTGAAGCAATTTATTGAAATTTATGCACCTGTAGGGTTGCACTAAGAGCATGGCTTCACTAAAACTGACCTTCTTTACAGGAACAATGTTGTGCTGTGGCTGGTGTAAATAAGAAAGACACTGTGGATTTAAGCTCATCTTAGAAAAGATAAACCTATTCTATCTGACATATCCAGCTGTGCAAACAGCAGGACGGAGTGATCTATGTTAACTTTACTAATATGTGAGCTTTAGAATAGAAGCTGTGCTAAATAGAAATTATTCCTCTGCTTCTAAGTAGTTGAATACTACAGAAGACAGAGAGGAAATAAAAGGGAGCACCAATTATTTCCCTGGCTCCTATAAAATAGGATTGAAAATGGCACATTTCAGCACTTAATTCTTATTCATACCAATGTCTTTTGCCTTTCTTAGGCAGCATTTCCACAATATGGAAATTTCCATAGTCTATCAGCTGCCAGGAGGGAAAATTATGACCAAGCCAGAACCATTTCCTTATTCCTGTAGCACAGTGCTCCTAGTAGTCTGGGGCTGTTACTCCACTTGAGTGATGGATGACACCAGCTGGATCTTTAGTAAAAGCACAGGGATCTCTTCTTTAGCCACTGAGAGTATGCAAAAAAGTGCAGTCAGATGCTGGGGAAGAGAATGTCCCATGTTCACCAAAACTTTAGGGAGAACTGGTATCCTATTTTCCTGAACTATTGTCCACTCAGTGACTGTAATGCAGGCCTCTAGAGTTTTTTTGCCTTCCAGCTGCTATCCTATGTCACAAAAAACCAAAGAACAATAAACAAAGCAATCAAACACATAAATATTCTGTGTCATTAGCTGCATATAGCATCACATGTTCTCAGTGCTATAGTTGCTTAAGGATACTTTCTAACCAAGGTATCAATGATGGACACATGAAATTTCCCCTTTTCTACAGGGCTAAACCACTGTCGACATCTCATTAATTCATTCCACTCTGTGCTGTCTCAACATGGAGCTAACCTTTGTGTTCAGACAGTTTGCTTTCTGAAAACATTTTCTTGTGCTCAGCACCATGCTTTTTTTCCATTGCATCACTTTTTTCCCCTTCAGCCTGAAATGTGGGGGACCATTTTCTTTTGGAGCATATGGCAGTGTTCAGCTGTTGAAACAGCAGGGGAGGTTATAAATCTAGACAGGGAACTGCTCTTCATCCTTAGTAGCTGAATGCTTTTTGGCCTTTGCAGGCAATGCTTTCTCTAACCCTGTGACCTTGTCTGGTCTCAGACACAGACCTTTCACATGGGCTGGGGAGCAGCATCGTGCTAAAACAGCTCCAAGTCTGCTTTTACTGAGTAGCTTTTTTTAGACAAGTGCCAAATAATAGTATTAATTTGTGATTTTTCAAGTGTGTCCTGATTACTGTTTTAGACTTCTTCACCTCTACAAACACAGAAATAAAAGAAGAATAAAGCCAAAATATTATCTGAATACAATATCTAACTGCAAGGATTTATTCCAAAATTTTTAGCACTAAAGAAACTCGAGCCCTCATTTAAAAATACCCTGTTGCATTCCTTACTGTTGCCAAGTATACAATTCCATTTTCCTTCAAAACATGGCCACCAAAACCCAAAAAGGTGAGTCACCTTTTCAATGCCTGGAAGTGTTACAGATGTATTTTCTGGTTTTTTTCACAGCAATAGTGGGCAAAAATTTATAAATTACATTTTCAATACAACTTTCAGAGTTAACTCTGGAAGAATCTAAATTCCTGAACACCAGAGATTTGACATCTAAAGAGTTTAGATAAGTTCATTCTGTACTCTTTATAGTAAGTATGTGCCCATAAACAACAGTTCTCATTAAATTATAACTGATTTCCTTCATTTTTGTTGCTTTTATAACAGATATAGAATATAAAGTGAAATATCTGATATAGGAGGGTAATTTTTCTTGTAGTTTTTTCTTTTAGAAAAAAATACTTATATTAAAAAGTTTCCTCTTTCCCAATTAAGTTTTCCTTTTATATCAAAACAAAAGAACTTTTGACTTCACTTTCTCATTTGCAGCACCTCTGAATCTTGTTATAGAGCAGCTGTCCTTAGATTTTTTTGTGCTTTAATGAGAAGGGTGATGCTATCCACCATATCAAGGTAGAGAGATCATGGTGGGGTAGTATTAAAGATGGTATCTTGGGCTTCCCTGGAAAGATCAGGGAAATATTTTAATTTGGATTTATTTCTGCTGTAGTCTGAAAAGGGAGAACTATTCTACTTCACATAGTATGTAGAGATACTCCATATATAGTACTTCTATTCTGAATTTCTTGCAATAGTCTTTGGTTACAGAAATTAAAGCTATTCCATGAAAAGAGATTAAATTCTTTGCTGTGCTGAAGTCTCAGCAGCATCAGTCAGAGTACATGGTAGTGTTGCTTCTTCTGGTCTTGTCTGTGGCCATCCTGTCTGCCAGTGCCTCTGCTTTAGCAGGCAATGTGGATTATTACAAAATCCCATGGCCTGGCAGCTACAGGAATCTTTTGGGACAAAGAAATGTGGACTCAGTGAGGCTGAGAGCAGTTTATCTGTCATTTGCTGTGTGCCAAATAGTAGTTGAAAGACCCTAACAAAGTATTTTTCCTCTTCAGGCATAGTGAGGAAGCCTACTGAGACTCTGTTTCACTAGGGGTGAATGGAGCAGACAGAAGTATTAAATCTTTTTAGTTTCCTATATGAAGTAAAATTCTCAGTTAATGGGTCTGGATTAGTATCTGGAGGTTCCTTCATTTTGATACAGTCAATGGAAAGAGGGAAGCACCTAATCTAACATAACCTAACAGTATCTTCACCGACATGTCTTCAGAGAAATGTAGCATTCCTGTTATCTTTGCGGAGAGTGCAAGTAGTTAAACTGTGCAGTCTGACACATCAGTTACCCAAATTTCATTAAGTTGGAGGTCTGAATGAGTAAAATGGAAAATTCTACACAAGAGTGATGAATTTGTAAGTCCTGTAAGTGTTCTTTAAGCAGGTCACTAGTCCTTAACAGAACAAATCCAAGTTGAGTCAGTGGAGAGATGTGTGTATGGATGGATATGATGGTGATGATGAAAAGCTCAGGAATTACATGGCTGTGTGTTGAAGAACAGCTGTTTCATACTTGCTTCTTGGTTCATCAATTGTCTTCTTGATGATATACATCTCCTGTGCCACAGGATTGTCTGCTGCAGCTACTGATAACAAACCCAGATCTGAGCATCATTTTGATTCATGGGAGATGGAAATATTCTTGCACCCTATTTTCTTTTTCTCCTATCAGAATTACTTTCTTTCCATCTGTTACCTTTTTTTTGCTATAATTGTCACTACAGTGATTTCAAAGTTTTTGTTGTAATACCTAGATTACTTTTCAGTTAAGTTCTCACCCTTTCTTCTGGTTTGGGTTGTTGGCTTTTTTCCTTTTTATTTTTTTTTTTAATTCAGTTCTCAAAGTGGAGTGCTTTTAGTTTGGTTTTGTTGTGTTTTGGTTTTAGTTTGGTTTTTTTTTGGCCCAAAACCCTTTGTTGGAGGTTTGCAATAACTATCACTGTGGGGTTGCTTGTATTATAGGATTTGGTTTGTCTCATCAGATGGCTAAGGATGTCAGTTGAACCAGGATGATCCCTCTGGTGCCTCAGACTTTATGCTGATGATTGACATAGTTGATTTATATCATGCTACATATTGCCAGTTATATCAAACATGTTTCATATTATTACAAGATTATTTCATGTTAGAAATATACCGAATTCTCATGGACATATATCACACCAAACATATCTCTGTGTTGGAAGGATAATTGTGGTTGTTGCAAGAAAATGGCAAAGGTCAGTATAAATAAGTATCAGATTTTACTATGTAATAATTTCCAATCAGCATATGGCCTGTATCTTTTCATGAATGTATGTCATTGGATATGCAATTATCTAATGGTTATATTGATGTTTGATCTAAATGATTGATGATGATGTTATATATGACAGAAATCATGCCAAATTTTTGTTTGTTGTTTTTGGATGAAAACCAACCAAAAACCAAAACCTTTCCAAGGCATTCATTTCCCTCAGGATGATGAGCTCATCGTGCAGTGGGACAGATGATACCCTTACTTCCAGCTGCAGATTGAAATAATGTTTGTTAGCATTTGCTGCTTCTTCAGTGGCATACTGCATGTCTATGCAGAAAATTGAATCAGCTCTCATACAAAATGTTACCAGATAAAGAATTTCACATTAAAACTGGTTTTGCATGAAGCACAGTCCAAGGATAAGTATTCAATTTATTTATCAGGGTTGCAGCAGGGCCCTGTCCTCCATGAGTTATTGTGAATTACTAATGAATGAGCTCCTGATTTTTCTGACAGTTGGAATACTGTTCCTTTTCAGTCCTTTGTCCCAAAGTGCTCAACAGCTAATCTTGTTACCTGGTAGAATGTTTGAATTTCACAGCCATTCTTAGTTCAGCTTTTTTCTTACAGTCATAGGTTTTCAAATCTATAGACTTAAAGAGTCCAAGCTCAACTGCTTTCATTTGAGCTGCCTAAACCATGCTCATTTGAACTTTTGGATTGCTCCTGTACATGTGGCTCTGGGTCTCCCACCCAATGACAGTAGTTGATAAGTCTCCTTGTCGGGAAAGAAGAGAATTAAATATTTAAATGTTTTTCAGATGTAGATGTTCAGAAGAAAAGTGACTGTTAAATCTTGCCCAGGACTGATGCTGCCATCACTGAACAGGGAGTGATGGCGTGTTTGCCTTTATGAATCTCAAGGATAATAATTTAGCTCTGGATGTGTTCAGTCTGAAGGAAGTTAATGTGCAAATAGAATACTTGTATGACATTCAAAATCTGCTGGAAACCTTGTTAGAAATAAAAAAATTGGAACCCCCTTCTAAGCACAGTAGGGCTGTAAGATTGCTGGCTGCTAAATCATGGAAAAGAAGAAGAAATGAGAAACTCTTTGGAGGATAAACCTGTTTAAGAAGGATTAAATATATAAACTGATTCATTCAATTGGGCATATCTACCAGCTCTGCATGTGCTCATTCTACGTCTGTTAACTATTTCTTGCTGTAAGAGACATTTGTGCTGTGCATAGGCTGTGATAATGTTAGCTCTGCATTTTGTATGCTATATTCCCTGCTCCCAGGAACTACATCTACACTGAACCTGAAAATCCATAGGTAGCACCTATGCTGTACCTGGCTGGTCCTGAGAATAATCCAAGTTTTTAATCCAAAACCTCCCTCCCATCTCTTGTCATTTTCCTTTTATTTAGCTTGCAAATCAATGCTCTTAAATCCCATCTTATTAGTGACAGGTGATGCCAGCTTCTAATTGGGTCTGGAGGCAATTCACTCAGTGAAGTCATGAGGAGTCACTTTAGCCTCATCCTGTTCTCTTATTTTATGCTGGTGTTTCACCACCACCTCCAAGTTAGAGTTACCTTCTGATGCTCCTGCTGATGTTTGACCATATTTTCTATAACTGTGGCAAAAGTGAATGCAAAGTTTATTTAAAGTCTATTATTCCCCAACAGCGATGTTTGACACCCATTTTTCTAGATGACCCTATAAAATACAAGGCAAAGATGAACAAAGCTCTTTAATCTAAATGGATTCTCCAGAACTGCATCAATGAAAGTGAGTGGAGAAGCAAATGCTAGACCATTATTTTTTGAACCAGTACAGAGACAGAAAGCCTAGGCTGTGAGGCCCTGATTCAAGAAAATATTGAGCACCTGCTTAACTTTGAGCACTGACTTCAATGTATTTAAAGTTAATCAAGTGCTTAAGCTTTTTCCTCTATAGAGATTCTTCTCTGCATAAGGGCCTAAGAGAAAATAGATAACTATAAAGAGCAACTGTAATGAGCCTGCATATGGGCCAAAGAGAAGGGGATTATTAATGCTTTCAGGTTCAGTGAGGACTAGGGTTTAAATATCAACCTCCTACAGTGAGACATGAAAGAGTCTCATAAATGTGTTAAATCGCATCAGGTCCATTTAATATCATTATGTTTAATAGAAGTATCTTTGCACTATAATAATCAGTGAGGACAGTAGGTGGACCAGTGAGGCTGCTCAGGAAGCAGAATATATTTCTTCTGCTGGAGTTATCCTCCTTTCTGCTGCACTCTGGAGTGTAGGTCTCCAATAAACAATAAGCTTCTGATTCCTTTAATCTCTGGGAAAATCTTGGAGTTGTCTTGAGGATGGTAAAAACACAGCTCAGTGACAGAACTGAGCAAGGAAATTAAGAATGAGGTTCACTGAACCACAATGGTAGAAATGAGTGTGAGAAAAGTTCTTGTGCAACCTCTGTTTTGTTGGCAATATTTCCAAAAATTGGTAAAATAGACCACAAATCTGCCAATCAGAATAAAATTTAGAGTAAAACTGAAACTAGGGCTTTTGTCAGAACAATCTTTCAACAGTCTTTATTGTTGCTCCCTCTCTCTTTCTAACCCTCTTGCTGTGGACAGAGAAAAAACACATCTCATTTTGGTTGTTTATCACCCCACAGGGCAAAACCAAATTGTTGATTTAATTGAACCATTTAATTCTAAACATAGCTTATGATATGTAAATGCTGCAAAGATCATTTGTCAAAACAAGAACATTGGGGAACCTTGACCCCAAACCTCAGCAGCTTTTATTATAATCATGTTATGATGCCTAAACATCATAGCAGTAAGTCTCTAATACAGTGTGGCTAGAATTTGTGTGAAGTTTGAGGACAGTCAACTGCAGCTTTTATGTTTTACTGCTTATATGGGAAATTTTTATTTTAAATAGGTCAAAGACAAAAGCACTCTGTGCAGGAAATATAAAAGCAGAATTTCAAATAGCTATTTTGTGTTTCACAGATTCAAAATCTAACTGATGAACAGTTACAAACCTAATTTGTGTTTTCTTGTCTTGCAGAAAGTTTAACAAAAATGTTTTCTGGCAATTCAGTATGAAGATCTCCCATATTGTCATGCTTCACATGAAATTTCATTTTTTGGAAGAGGGAAAATGAACTTTATGCAGTTTTGCAAATTAAAATAGGAAATCACAAGTCTTTTTGAGATATTTGAAAACCGTACTGTCTCTATAACATTAAATTGTGTTATTGTTTCTATTAGGCAACCAAGATCAGCCCTGTGAATAAAATGTAATCAATTACATTAATACATATTATGACACATTTTCAAGCAAAAAATGCTTGAAAAATGCTCTACTGTAATCATGGTCTTTAATTCTAGAAACTTTCATGCCCTGATCATAGTACAAAATATATAATTAACCCCTTGAACTTGTTATTGCAGAGTACCATGGCATTATGTTCAGGAAAGCAAGGAGTCAAATTAACACAAGGAAAATGTTCATCACCAGAAACATATAGCTATGAGATCTGACTCAGAAATTTCCTGAACTATACATTGTGAGAAGCTGTAAGGGCACATTTAGAGAAGGACCCCTTTATGCCTGGTCCTTTTTTCTGCTCCTTCCATACTGTCTCCATCTTTGACTATTCAGAGAGGTGGGAGATGGTGAATCCTTGGGAATATTCAGGGCTAGGCTGGATGGGGCTCTGAGTGACCTGATCTGGTTGAAGATGACCCTGCTCCTTCCAGAGGGTTGGACTAAATGACCTTTAAGGATCCCTTCCAGCCCAGACTATTTTATGGTTTTATACAGTCCATGGATCTGTCAGTAAGGCAAAGGATGGATTCTGAGTCCTTTGCCGCTGCATTCACCTTTCTTCATATTTCACTCGCAAGTGATGAAATATAATTATTTCTCATTTCACTGACAGACATCAGAGAGCTAGGTGCAGAGGAAAGATGTGTAGAGCATCCTTCCACCCCATCAATACAGTTCTAGAGTTTAGACAATGGATGTCTGAGCACTTTCAAACCTCTGGTCTTTTATCCTGGAAAGATGTAGAAGTGAACCCTGGCCTGGAATGAAAGACAACATTGAGTTGTTGCATCTTCAGGATGCAAGTTTCTCCTTATACAGATGTCCCAGAGATATGCCCTAAGCTGGCCATCATTTGGCAGGGAAGCAGCAAATCCCTGGCACAGTCCATTCTGACAGGGGAGCCACAAGCTAGTGTTATAACCTGGTAAAGGATCCCATCTTTACCAGGCTAAAACTCCAATGACACACACAAAAAAAGAAGCAAACAAAAAAAAACTCTCCAAAAAACTCCAACCAACCCAGTCTTAGTCCTTACCTAAAGGTTTATCTGTCACATGTATGTTAATTTGGACTTCATAGCTTGTTCTGCTTGAGGACAGAGTAGGAGGAGAAGAGACTGTATGACAAAGCATATCTGTTTTCTCCCTTTTACCGCAGACAGTGTTGGTTCATTGGCTCTATAGAGGAACACACAGCGCATTGTGCAAAAATTCTGTGAAAGGCAATGGATGTTGTTTTGGAGTGGGAAACATCATTCATCAGGCTAAATTCAGGAAAGTATTTTCCCTTGTCATGCCTAGGTTAATGCTTTGAATAGTTAGTATTTACAAACAGTAGTAGGGAGCAGTAGGCAAATCCAGTGAGAACCCTTTGTTCCTTCCTAGGCAGTCTCTAGGCAGATAATATAAAAAATGACCAGATTTCATAGGATTTCCATAAAGGTTTTATTGAAGACAAAAGACAGATACAAAACAGTTGTCTAATGCCTCCTCACTCCCCTCACTGCTAAGCTAAAGTGATGTTTTGCAATAAAGTGATGTTTTGTAGTAGGAGCATAATCCTATTAGGTAAATAGAGAATTAGACTGCTGGACACCGGAATTTCTTATATAGGTCTGAGAGCAGTTTTATCAATGATTGATATTGGAGAAGAAATAAGAATTAAGTGCAAACCACAATGCCAACTGCTCTTTTATGCACAGCACCCACTGTTTGCATGTTTTGCATGCTCACCCCTTTAAAGACCTGACAGAATCCAGTGCAACAGAAATACGATGAGCACGTTAATAAAGTAGAGAAATGATATCTTGTCACACATGGACTGACTGAGTAGGGGCCTCTAGATTCCATCAAAGAAAAATGCACAAAGGCAATAGGAGAAGAGGTGAGAAATGCCTTTGCAGAAAGACTGTCTAGGTCAGGAACTGCATTTTTGTAATTATTTTTATTATTCTATTATTAAGGGGTTTTTTTCCCCCTTTTTTTTTTTTTTTTTTTTTTTTTAGGGGTTTTTTTTTTTTTTTTTTTTTTTTTTTTTTTTTTTTTTAACTGACAAATTGTCTTTCTTAGGACTACATTATGAGCACAATGTTAAACATCATAGGGTGCTAATCTACAGTCAGGGCCAAGAACCCTTAATAAAACTAGGTCAGCCTCAAGGGTTATATCAAGTAACACCCCCTGGCTAAGTTGCCCTTTAAGACTTTACAGTAAAATATTTTCTATTATTCCTCATTTTTTCTATTTTGTGATAGATCCCCTCCCTCCTTCTGTACCAGCACAGCTCTTTCAGTCTGTGCTGCATGTGTTCTGTGGAGAGTGGCATCAGAAACAGAGGAAAACTGAGGACAATAGCTGTGTGCTAGGAAACAATACAAAGCATCTTATTTTCATTTTTATTTTTAGAGTCTGTGCTCCAAATTGTCTCCCTTGCAGTATGAAAAAGCATATAATCTAGACAGCACTGGCTGAATGTGATTTTTTTGCAATACTCTTTCAAAACAAAATAATCCCTATTCGTATTTAATGACCCCTTTCCCCACATAGCCAATGAAAATCAGTTGGGGAGTTGATCATCCTAAAGGAATCCAAACAATTTAAAAGTAATAAATTAGGCATATTCCCCCAGGATCAGGGCATATTATCAGACAATAAGCAGGATTAATTTAGATTTCAATATGTTATGTTCTCCATAATCTTTGCTTGTGGTGAATATCAGAGAGTATTTTGCCCCACAAGCTCAGTCCGGAATAAGTAGGCTTTATCAATGTTCATCTAGTCTCTGAGAATGATTTAATTTTCTCAGTACTTTAATAATGAAATTATTTTTTATCTGTTTATGTATCTAAAAGGTAATCCTCCCATTTTGAGTAGATGATTATGTTCCCAGTTTTAAGACAAATTAAATACGCAATAGGATGAATCACTTTAAGATATTCCACTATGCTGGTGCTTTTCAGCACTCATATCTGGGAGAGAATAAATATTTCCTTCACTTGCTTGTTAAAAGCTTTTTAGATAAGGTTTTCCTAAGTCTTCTAGGACATTTCCCAGAAAAATATATATCCTCAGATTTAGCTTCTTTGGTTCATTCCAATCCAGAGATTCTCATTTGAAAGAATTACAATGATTGGTTCATTCCTATCACTGTGCTCTAATCCCACTGTATTAAGGTGACAGTATATTTTATGTATGCTTTATGGTTTCCAAAGGATGAAGATATCTCTCCCGGTTCTCATGGGAAGTCAAAGTCAGAAAAAGCAGTAGAGGCCAGACAGAGAGAACAATCTGTAGCCTTTGTCTCAGTAAATCTGGTGTTTCCACTGCTTGCAAGAGGTATGGCTTTGCATTAGGCTACCAGTACAAAGCGCTTTGGGTTTGTCTGGACTTGTCTTGGCCCGCCTGGAGATTTGATTCAGCTTGTAACAGCAGTTACCTATTGGGGGTGGGGTGTTACCTGCTTGGTTATAGCTTTTGCTTAGTTTGGAACAACTCAGTTTTAACACCTGTTAGCACAGGCAAAGGCAGATACAGAGGATCTGAGGGCTATAAACTGAGACTAGTTAGTGTTCAGCAAATAATGCAACCTTGGATGTCATGTAAATCAGTCTCAAGGGTAACCATAAGAACCTAGAAGTGTCCCATGTATGTGTGTCCCATGTAAACTGCACAGCATGTCAGCAAAGAAATGCCGCCTAGCAAATCTCAGAGAGGGAGGAAGAAACGTTCAGTGCCAACATCATACTCCTCCTAGCAAGGGATTTGGGATACTTAAACTCACATTAATCCTCTCTGTGCCCTGCACAAATGGACACCATCAGTTTTTGGACATCAAATGTCAGTGGAAGGCTGAGGGTAAGACCAGAGAAGGGAATAAGTACTATAAAATCTGTGTATACATCACTTTAATTGTGATATGCAATTTGAACTGTGTCATATCACGGTAGCTGCACTAACAAACAAACTTTATAAGACTGTTAAGACTGTCAATACACCAATATTGAATTGATGGTTTTCTGTATATTGTCTATTCCTTTTGCCATTTGTTAAAAAAAAACAAAAAAAACCTGTTTTTTTTAACCTCAGAGTGTTGGGATAACACTATATGGCTTGAATTTTCTGTATATATTTAGAAATTAATATTGGTACTAACCAAGAAATCACAGCAAGCCCCAGTGCATACTGGTTTATTAGTGCACATCCATGAGTTTCCCATTCCTGAGGTAAAACCTCTCTTGCCTTTTTGAATCCACAAGCTACACTCATGCTTCAATCAGAGGACATTAAAGCCACAAATAGCTGTGTGTATACAAGGGTCTGCATGCAAGACAAAATACAATGGTGGCCATTCCAACGCACAGCAAGATTACAATATTGGACATACTGGGAGATATAATTTAAGTCTCAGGCTCATCAGGGTGGTTACATATACACTAGTGTGTGACTTCACATGCAGGGCAATTTTTAACCCGCTCTTCTTTGTAAACAGGCTCAGACAGGGTAGGAAATTCTGCCCCTGCTGTGCTGATCTGCAACTGTCTCCTCTTGCTCTTTATAAATCTCTTTTCCTGTCTACTTTCAAAATGTTATCTTAACTAGGATTAATAAAGATACTCTGGGAAGCTACTTATCTCTTGTAGGAATTATGTTTATAATGATAATAATAGAAAAGCTTTAATCTTGGAAGAACAAAGAAGGGGGAGGGAAGCTAGAAAGAAGAAATGTACTTGTAAGAGAATAGACAGGTAGGAGATGGGCGCTGGAGATCACGGGTAGACCCCCACCAAAACCTGAGATCCAAATACCCCTGAACTTTGAGAACATCTGAAGCCAGATCAAAAAGTTTTGATCTGAACCCCTACGTTTCTCTCTGAATTAGGGATGGATAAGCTGGCTCTGATAAAAGAAGATCCATCCTGAGACTTTTTGAAATTCAAAAGAGCTCAGTTTACCTTTTAAATTAAGTTCTGAGCAGCTTTCCTACTTGTTGCATTCAGCCAGAGATGGGGAAATATCAAAACACAGCATGAAAGATGTGCCTGCCCAGTCTGAATGAAGGTGTACTGAAAATCTCCTCAGGGAGATCGATCCTCTGAGATTTCCAGAGCAAAGAAGCCTGGATGCGCTTCAGAAAAAGAGCTGAAGTTTTAGGCAATTGACTGAATGAAACCACAACAGCAAACAAATTGAGGTTCACTGTGGCTTGTTGTTTAACTGGTATATAATTAATTTTTTTTAGATATATAGGATTCTCCTCTTTGTAACCAAAGACCTTCAGAGTTCACTGGCTCCTATGCCAAAGACTTTGGTGGCTACATCTGTACTAGGAAATAAAATACATCCTGCCTTTTCTCTGGCCAATTGAAAGGGCATGGCTCATGCCCAGAGCACTGGACTCTCCTGCCCTCCAAACCCCAGTGGCTGCATCCAAACTGAGTGTGGGGGTTGGTCCTTGGCCCATGTTCACTTGTGAGCCATACTGAGGATCTGCTGGAATGTGCCAAAGGCATGACCAAAACTTCCAGATACTGTGCTCATATTTAGCAGTATGGATAATCATGAGATAACAGCAGGTCTGTGTCCTGGTGATTTTTATGTCAGTAATAAAGACCGAGCCATCTTGATGCTGGTTGTCTGCTGCTGTGGCTGCAGTCGCCCTTCCTTGTAAGGCGTAGTGCCCAGTTTTGCATATCATCTGTCTTTTCTGCAACTCTTCTTGCTGTGTTTAAATATGATGCTCTTTATGAATGAGCTCGTTTTTGTCCCTAGTCAGAGATCAGATGTCCTTGTTTAGCCCACTTGATTCTGGCCTTGTTCATTATTAAACATTTAGTAACATTCACTTTTGTTAAGGTGTGTGTATGTATTGTCAAAGCTCTCTTGTTGTTTTGAGAAATTAGTATTGGAAATTGCTGCTTCTTTGTCTGGCAGTGATGTATCTCTAAGCAATATGGATCAATGAAAACATATAAAGATAATTAGTATAGTTTCCTTATTAATTCAGTGTTGGCCTTTAAGCCCCGGAAGGCAGGCACTGCTGTTGCACTATTACACCCAGCTCACGTACAGTGTATATCACTGACACAGATTAAGGCTGTGTTGAAAAGAGGCCTGGATGAACAGACCTAAATCTTGTTGCCCATTTCCATCTTGGAAAGAAGCCTAAACCTATAGACCAAAGTCACCTTGCAGACGACACCAAGTTAGACGTGAGTGTTGTTCTGCTTGAGGATAGAAAGGTTCTAAGGAGGGATCTGGACAGACTGGATAGTTCAAAATGCAATGAGGCCTGCAGCAATTAGTTTCTGTTTCAAGGGGTCTGTCTCTGGTGTAAGATATGTATCCTGCATTCAGGCTTTCCATGTGTTCCCACATTGATTCATTGGTCTCTTAATCTTTTCAGGAAGGCACTGTTATCCCAAGAGATCCCATACTCTTTCAGAGCCACCAAGGTCCTCAAATGGCATCCAATTACAATCTACTTCAGCTGTATCCCATGGGAAGTGAGAAACTGAAAAGGACTGATGAGGCCCAGTGACCACCTGATGAATGACTGTTTTCAGAGCAAGGGATGACACTTTACCATTGAGTAGAATGAGATGAAATGGTTAAGCTTGAAGGTGATTAATACAAAGACATAATTTGCTGGAGATGAGAATGTTTGGATAGAGCATGGCTTCCCGGCTAAGGAATGATTTCCTTCCATACAGTAGGAATTGTCCTTATGTGCATATATTTTTCATTTAGATGGATATTTATGTGAGTATCTGTGTCTGTGTTGAGGAGCAGAAGCACAAGAAAAAAAAATCCATGCATGCAAATGAAAAAAACCTGTTCTTTTATGAAGAAAATGGGTCTACTCTCTATTGGTTACATAGTTGTTAGTTTAATCTTTATAATAAAGCTTTTTGTATTCTTTTTTAAATGTGTGGCAAACTGAAACATAGGTAGAAATAACATATTTGGGTTGCAAGAAAAAAAAATAACTGGCCTGACTTTAAAGGCACACATTTCATAACACCACATGTGCAAAGCATTATAATAATTGCACTGTGCACATCTGTAGCAGACGAAGTGAACAATGAATATTAAAAACACATTCCTAAAGCTGGCCCAGAAGCTTGGAGACTGGTACTAGAGCCAGGACTGGACTTCTGTATCCAGAGCTGGTGTGCTTTGGTGGCAGCTAAAGTGAAGGGCTTGGGCAGGTGAGGGTATTGGGGAGGAACATGCAAGGCTGGTCCTTTTGCTGTTGCTTTTTTCCTTGGCTTTCTACCCCACAGAAGGTATTTCACTGAGAAAAATATGGCTGGAGCCCTCAATGGCTGCTGTTCAACACTGCTGTAGTGCCAGAAAATGAAGGAAAAGGGGTGGATGTGGAAGCAAAACAGCAAGGAACAAATAGTCTGAAGGCCATACTGGGAGCACCTGGCACATTTTCATGGCAAGGAGACAGAGGCACTCAGGTTTCCTCAGATACATACTCCTAGGCAAGATAAGTACCCACACACAAGTTGTGTGGTTCTGGTTAATTGATGACAAATCCCATTTAATTAGTGGGCTATGCAGCATATTGAAGTTGTTTTATGGGGAAAAACAGTGGGATATTATTCAATTGAAGCAGTCATGCAGACAAGTGGAGAATGCAGTAGCCACCTCTCAAAGAATGGTTCCTCTTTCCAGTAAGGACCAACTCCAGAATGGTTTGAAGATTCTGATATTGCTCCATGAAGCAAAAGCAGGAGATCATGTTTTTCATTTTATAGCAGCAGGAGACAAGCCATGAAAAGCCTCAGAACTCAGATGTCTTTCACAAGCTCAGGAGATTAAACTTCCTCTAAGACTCTAAAAATGGGGCAGATGTCAAGATGTCCCAGCTCTGAATCCAGGGGCTTTGCCATGACATTGCAGCTGTGCAATCAATGCCCAAGATTTTATGCTGTCCTATGGAAGGAGGAACATGGAGCACTTGGTCTCCAGGCCGAAATGGTAATCATTTAACAGGAGAATGCTCTTCTTTACCCTTTTCTCTCTTTAACTTGAGTTCATTCATATATCCAAATTATTTTAGTTATTAGAACCTTTTTCTCCCCTTCCTTTTCCTTCTTCTTGCACCTTAGAATTTTTCTCCTTGGATGCCTACAAAAATTGCCAATTATGATGTTGTTGCTACTGTGCCTACCACGCTCACTGCCACTATTTCACTGCTGCCTTTTGCTTCAATCTGTCTGTGTCATAAGACTGAGAGTGTAAGGTTTTCAGAGGAAAAACATCCTCATATAATGACAACTTGACCTATGATTAGTGTTCAAAAGTACTATGATAATACTTCTATTATTGCCATCATTAATTTATCTGTGGTTAAATCTTTAGCAAGTACTATTTAAGATGAGGTCACATATCGAGTGAGTGTTTTGGACTTAAAAAAAATATAACATCCTCATTGTAACAAGACAGATTTAAAAATCATACTATTAAAAATGATAAGTAATGACACTTCTGAGGCAATGCAAAATAGATGTGCTTTTTTTCTTGAAAAGTGGGGATTTGCCAGCAATTCTGCAACATTAAGAGCAGAGCTTAGAGGAAAAACAAATATTAAGAGATTAGTAGTAAAATCACAAGAAATGAAAACATTGGATATTTATAAGCTAACAGTCACAAAAATCAGAGATGTAATAAATTTCAATAGTAAACATGTCAGTCATCTAAAAAAAAATGCTCATAATCCCATTTTCTTTTCTTTCCTTCTTTGACACACTTCTGTAATTAAATGAATATAGCAAAACTGTGGCTTGCTTAGCTCAATCATGTAATTCCTTCAAAGACAATTTACAGCATTCAGAAAGGCCCTTTGATGTGAAATTAGAGAAAATCAATGTATTAAAAATTGTGTATTTGGATTTTTATTAAGAAACCCAATAAAGAGCCATTCTGAAATGGAGAGTAAGAATTTGCACTCCTTAAAGAGGAGAGTCATGGTTTGCCTTCAGCCAGGGAATAGGTTACTGTGCATTACAATTTCCAGACAGTTAGATTGACAAAGTACTTGAATGCCATGTTAGCTGTCTTCCTTATTAAGAGGTCACATATCAAAACCTCACAGTGATCTTGATATTACAAAGGCTAATGAGAAGTATGGAAAATTAACAGTTCTGAGGTATGATTCAAAAACTATTGTAATGGTCTTGAATTGTTACAAAGAGCAGGAAAGCCAGTGGAGCTGAAGGAATGTGCTAATTAAGGAATATTTTTGGAATGTAAACTCAGGTAGGTTTCCAAGAGGCTGTGGGAAAGAAATCTGATGCCAGCTATCAGGGAAGAGGGAGTCATACTTCATGTAAATCTTGAACCTGCACTCCCAAGGGCCAGAGATAAGGATAAAGCAAAAGAAAAGCAAGAGAGGTGGGAAGGGATCCATCTTGGACAGAGAATGCGCCCTTGAGAGCTGCTGGAGTTTTGAATTTCTCATTTTCCCTCTCATTTCTCAATTTTCCCTCACATTCATTTATAACATTCTATTAATGTTATAAATCTGCTTTACAAGATGGCATTAAAGAGACAAAGACCTACTTAGCTGCTGCCTTGGTTATTGAGGCTGACTGCAGCCTCAGAAAATATGATCTGAAATACAACCTCCAGTAGAGGCTAGACATGCTCTATTGCCACCTGTCATAGCTAAGTAACTTCTCAGAGAAATAGTGAGTGGCAGTTTGAAGAAGAGATTAATCCCACTATTTGAAACTGTTGGAAGAGTCTTGCTTTTCAAGGATCTGCCAAACTTAAGAATGGTCCAACCCAATGAGTGGAAATCAAGGAGGCCTGCATGGATGAACAAGGAGCTCCTGATGAAACACAAACATAAAAAGAAATTTATAAGTGATGGAACCAGAGCTGGATTTCCAAGGAGGAACACAGAAGCACTGTCTAAGTGTGTTGTTATGGGCCCAGGAAAGCCAAAGCACCCCTGGAGTTGAGTTCAGGCAAGCAACATGACTGTCAAGAATAAACACTTCTTTTTTACTGTGAGGATGATGACACAGTGGAACATATTTCTGAGAGGGGTTGGGATGTGTCCATCCCTGGGCATCTCCAAAGCCCAAATGGACATAATCCCGATCAACTTGCTCTATCTGACTCTGCTCTGAGCAGAGGGGTTCAACCTGATGATCTGTAGAGATCCCTTCCAGACTCAATGATTTTGTGATTCTGTCATTGTGTTTACTTCACTTTTCTTTTTAGTATTTTTCTTCAATAGTTTAAATGTTTTGTTTGTGTAATGCTAATTGATTTGGCTTCAAAGTTGTGCCAGTGAAAATTCAGGTTAATCTGACAAGCAACACATGCACATAAATCGAGGTGTCCACGTTTTGATATTGGCATGTGTCCCATTAAAGTATGAATTAAAAATCAGTATGAATTTTGGTACTATCAGGTTCCAAGTGAAATGGAATGGGCTGTCCCAAGTCGACAATTTCAGGGCCTCTCCAACAGACAATGGTGAAACAAACTTCAGTTATAGCTACCCCTTATGTCCTCATAATATGCAAAATGTTTGTCTTCTATACATCTTGTGGATAAGTAGGTGAGGTGGACAGCATGCAAGGTAGAAAAATTCACCTTTCATTTGCCACCACCTGTTTTCATGCACCTGAAGTGTCATGGTTCTGTCTGTTGGTCTGAAGTGTAAGTGTTGCGTGAGGGAGACACATGGAGCTATAAAGCTTTTACCAGAAGCTTCTGCAGCAAGCAGACAGCATCAAGGAGGTAGTGCAGTTTGACATGGGATACTGGAAATTTGCTACAGTACAGATTTGCAGGAACCAAGAAAAAATCAAAAAAGCTCTGGGCAGGGATTTTAAAATGCAATGACCAATCATCTTCTTCACCCAGTTATCCTAATGTCCTGTACACAGTTTTGCAAGGAGGACTTCCAGTACAATCCTGTTGTAAACCTGAAGCTGTGGAAGCCTTGGAAAGCACATTATCTTGCACTAGTAGAAAGGTTTGTGGATGCAGCCATGAAGTATTAAAATAATTAAAGCATCTACATCAAGTGTCACAATATGCTGTATAAAATCTCTTCAGCTGTATCAAATGGTTTTCTTTTAACGAAAGGAAGCAAACACATTTTTATAGCCTTGGGGAACAGTTTGCCTAATGTTGATGTCAGAGGGTTCACATAGCAGATATCTAGGATTTACCTACCAGTAAATGACAGCTTGCTAACAAGTCTGTCTTCATTTGCATACATAAAGTCAGGAAAAAAAATAAGTTGTACAAGTTTTAAGGCATGCTCAGTTTGAAAAGAGTCTTAGATGTTTTAGCAATATAGTTATGTGAAAAATGAGCTTGACAATAGAGTTCAATGTTGCTATCCTTTTTAGCATAGCTGATTTCTTTAGAAGGTCAGAAAATGAAATCTGGCTCTATTCGGTTGTTGGGTAACCTTGAAACCACATTTGTGATATGAGGGATGAATGCTAACTTTAGCTAAACTCTCTGATTACTATTATACACAAATTATTTTAATCTTAAGGCATGAACCTTTTCTTCCTAGAATTCCTTTCTTCTTTCTAGAATTAGTTAATAAATTCTATAGGGAATAACACAATATATGAATTATTATTTACCATGAAGTGTTACAGTTCATAAAATCATATAAAAATACATATCATACATATATTCACCTCTGTACTGTGAGATACAGGGCTAGATTAAGATTTTACTGTGGTTTTATTTTGAGTAGGAAACTCCATTTTAGGAGAGCTACTCCAGGCTTACCCACAGTACGAACACTGATACAAGTTCAAATCATAATGAAGATATGGATTTATTGATAGTTGTGATTTTAATGATTTGGCTGCTTATAATTGATTTTGTTCTTCTTGTTGGTTTTGTTTGATTTGAGTGTTTCTGTGGGGTTTTTTTTTTCTGTGTGTGTGTGTGTGAGTGTGAGTGTGAGAACATTTCTTAGAAGAATAACAAAAACTAGCTGTAGGATTTCTATGAGTAAATGTATCTCTTACCATCAGTAAATGTAATTTGTCTGAAAGGTGTGCAGAAAGCACTTTCTGTTACACTGACATGTAGAACACATTGCAACCCCAGTGAACAGAACAGAGAAAAACCTTGAATTGCTCAGAAACAAGACACTTATGGCTCAATTCATGCTTCACTATGGCATTAAGATTCTTGTCATGGAACATCTGAAAGCAAATTAGGTGGATTTACCAAAATAATTATATTATTGGGAAAGGTGAAGGGTTAAAATCAGATTGTTTAGACGTGTGACAATAACCATACTTCTATGCAAATACACAAGTAAGGACTACTTTGGGCTGCCAAAAATTCTAGCTACAAATAGAATTCCTTACTTTATTTTTATTCTGTGTGACAAGAACTGGTGAAATTAATACACATTTCATTTCCCGATGAAATACAGGGAACAGTTCGATATGATTATGAAGCATGCAAGCCTGATGCATGTACTACAAAATACTGCTAGGAACTGCAGAAGAGATGTGCAAGACAACTAGAAAACACCTTTAATTTCACAAATAATGTGAATTTTCTGAGGTATAAAATTTCCACTTCTAAACTTACAGATTTTATCATTTTGCAGGAAATAATAACTCTTTCTATCTGTGTTGTTTTCTGAATAAGGCCACAGCTTTCCTCTCAAAAATTTGATTTTTATGAAATGAAAAGCTTTTATGGCTTCAAATTGCACTGTTCACCTGCTAGTGAACCCTATCATAGCAGAGAAATGATGGAGAGCACAGACAGGTTTTTTAAAAAAGACCCTCATCCTAGGAATAATTCTTCTCCTTCTTTAATATTTATATTCCCTTAGTGCTCAAAGACTTCGTTGTTGCCTGAGATACAAACACGGTGATACAAGTCGACTCTTTCCAATGTGCTTGCAATCAAAGAATCACAAAAATGAAATAAGCAGGGAGACAATAAAAAGAATATTTTAAAAAGTATAATAGCTTGCAGAGCTTGTAAGAATGCTGCTCTTTACTCTCAGTTCTGACTTCATATTTGAAGAGGTTGCTGCAGCAGATGGAGGAGACATCTTTAGCAGCCTAAGCAAGGATAAGACTATAAGAAATCAGAGAATTAAGACTGATCTGGAAAGAATTGAGGCCACATAGCATAAAATCTGGATTTCTCGTTGTGATTATTACTCCAAATTAACTGTCAATTTAATAGGCAATAAATCTAATTGATCAACATATGGAATGCTTCCCATATGGAAAAAGATTATTTCAGATTAGATAACAAGCTGATAAGAGACTGCCACACCATAAGTCCAGAAAAAAAGGGATTACTGTATAATTTACAGCTAATATTGCACAGCTGTCTTAAAGAAAAATGACCGAGGAGAGCAGAAGGAAGCAAACCAAATATCTGCTGACATATAAATGTGAGAACTAAAAAGCAAAAGAAATTAGGTTAACCTTCAAATCAGCATGCAAGGTAAAGTCAAATCTGTACAGCTGCATTCATTTTGGTAGTAGTGAAACTAGGAGAGGAATTTTTTTAAGGTAAACTACTAAGTTTTGTGAAGGGAGAACTAGATGGAATGTGAAAGAGGCTTTTTTCAGAGATGGTCTCAGTCTGGGGTCTGCAAAGAACTTTGAAATTGTTTGTAAAAGGTACCTGTGGAAAACAAGCTCATAAATACTCTGTAGCAATCCACACGTGTTAATTTTCACTGGGGTTTCCACTTCTCCAAGTGAATTAATAAAGGGTCCACAAATCAAAAAAGTTGAAAGCCATCGGGCTGTGGACTAATCTCTGTCCTCAGATATGCACTCCGTTCCCACCACAGGCCCTGGGAATGGCTCTTGTGGCTGAAGAATTGGCCCTTTTCATCCAACAGTCATTTAGAAAGAAAAGTTGTCCCTGGCTGAATACTGAGCAGGCATAGGTGTGTGTCAGATAATGGAGACCCTCAGCATACACAGAGGCTGTAATTCACCCATGGGGTCCTGGTGAGTGCATGTGCTTTAACTGCACAGCAGCTTGAACTCAGCCCACAGCCATCTGGTGCTATTTAAAATATATACTTTTCAACTTTCACCTTTTAATCTTTCTGGTTTGAAAACATACACCAGTTCAAAGGTTACCTCTCTTAACCTTGAGCAATTCCCTTTTAGAAACAACACCGAAGGTTTATTGTCGTTGCTTTTACTGGTGTTAATGAAGGGGCAATTCTCTACTGTGATTTGTGCACACATTTTGAAATAAACCAAAACACCGTTGTTACACATTTAAAAATACATTTTCCATAAGTGCCATGATTTTTAGGTGCCTCCATTCTGGGAAATTCAAATGAATGGCTTTCTTAGGAGCCTAATTATCAGATGGGCTCAGTACTTGTAACCTCTCCACTGCCCCCAAAATACCAGAATCAGAGGCGCTCAGGAATGAAATGAAATGATTTAAAACTTTGGCCATACATGGTCATGCAGATGCATACAAATCTCTCTTGAGTCTATGTTCTGTCTACGATAACAGAAAAGCATAAACTCACCCCAGATATGTTTTCCGCCCCGCTCCAAGGCACCCAAACACCTTTCCCTAGTCAATATCAAGAGAGCCTGTAGGTAAGCATGGTGCACTCATTGCCAGTTTTCTCAGGGCCCATGTAGTAGCCTGACACCAGTTTCATCTCTTCTTTTCAGCTGATTACTTGTATGGAATGTCACACAGATATTTTAGTGTTCCATGAAGATTTGCGTTAGGCAAACTGAAGCATTCACACTAAGGACCCCTTTAGCTGGACCTGTTCTGTATGGAATTTGAAACTTCTATTTTAAAAGAATGTTAATTAATACGATTACTTGAAGAGAAATGGTTTCCTGAAGCAGTCTAAGAAATGGAGATGTAACTGGCTCTGTAGGTAACATTTGAAATAGCTCAGACCTTGCCTTCTTATGTTCTTCTCAGTCTTAGGTTTAAATTTTCAGAACTGCAATACCTGTTACTGATTATTTATGCCCTTAGTCCCAGATTCCCTGGGACTAAGGGAAAAGTATGAGAAGCATACCTCTCATTTGTTCTCAATTTTGAGCCTAAGGTTTGAGTTTTTCTATCAAGTTAGATTAATTCTTATTTCTATCCTACTTGATTCTCAAACACATTTCAACATCAACTTAAAAATTATATTGAATAACATGGGATGAAGTCTGTAAGTTTTACCATTGCACAGCAGATTTTAAACATCACATACAGAATATGAGAGGAAATTATTCTCTCCCTTACATTAAAAAAAGTAAAAATTGGAACTCCTAAAAAGGATTTACACATATTGCTTCAGGCTGCTAGCCACTCGCTTAGAGGTGGGTGGTGTTTGTTCAATAGCTGAAATACTTTTTGACTTGACTTTCTGTTTTTCTTGTTTCCCAGGTGATTGGTTCTGGTGTTTTTAGAACTGTCTACTGCATCCTGAACATTTTCCATGCATCACTGACTGGGAACATTTTAAGCTGGCGTCAAAGATAGAGTCTGTGGGGAAGTCTGCACACAAATAATACTTCTTCATTGTTCTTGCTCAGCAGCAGTCATGCCTTTTGCAAGCTGCTTCACCCAGTGCACCAGGAGAGTAAACTAAAAATAATCAGTCAGATAATTTCTTTTCCTAAGCAATCCATATTCTCATTTTCAGAGCCAATGTACCACTGGATGACAGAAAGTGTTCAACTCCATTAGTGCCAGCCATCCAGTAGAGCCCAGCTTGGCAGGCGTGTGATAGCAGCCATGTAAGGAAGCATAGGAGAGGCCACACAAGAAGATTATATAAATGAGAACCACAGTTGGAGATGAATAGTGAAGTACAATGAAATGGGCTAGACGATGCAGAATGTCCTCTGGCATAAGGAAACAATCTAATTCCTGTAAGCTTTTATTCAGGAAAAATGCCTTGACATCAGCATATACAGACCACAATCTGCAAGAGTGGCATAAAAAATAACTCCAAATCTTCAAGTAGTCTCCTAAACAGAGATTCTTATGAAACAAGGGTCACCTTTGAAAGTGTGGTGACTCATAGCTCCCATCAGAGACGAACCTTCAGCACCTTATTTTATCAGATTTATCTGTGAAGTAGGAGGAGAAGGTGAACAGTAAGGTTTTGTAGGCAGTGCTTCAGCTTACATTCAGGGTCATTTAAACTGTGCAGGGTGTCTTCAGAGGCCAGAAGGAAAGCAGAGTGTGATAATATGTCTCTGAAGAGGCATTGGAATCTGCACTTGCCAGGACTGTGTGAGCAACGTAGATCTATATCCATTCCATCAAACTGGAGCTGGAGGCATCACAACAGCTGTGGGAACGACCCTGGCTACTCATGCATGCTCTGCTCTGCTCTGCAGCGTGTGCCAGCAGCTCGAGGCATGGCCCCAGGCAAAAAGAGCTGTGCAAGGCAAGGAACAAAATGGTAATATTTGTCAGTGACTTTCTCCCTCTGCATTTGGTCTGGGTGAGAAGTGGTAGAAAAGGAAAGGAGAAAACGAGTAAAGTAATAAGGAAAGTAGTACTCTTGACTGCCTGTATAGAAGCTAGAAGGAAGACAGTCATCTAGAAGCAATGAAGAGGAAGGAAATTACTCATGAGTAAAAGGTAAGGAAAGAGGCTAAAAGTCTATAAGGAACAATATATTTAGTAAAAAAGTGTCTAAGAAGCAGTTTCCTTGGAAAACAGTAAATTGCTGCATTCAAAAGACTTTGACTGTCTCTAGGAGCTACCTCTTGGATCACAAATGGGTAAATTCCACTTACCAGCTGTGTAGGAAATCTGAGGTGTCAAAACCAAGAAATTCACATAGCAACCAGGTTTTGAACAGAAAAAGAGTGTAAGGCCCCACAAAAACTCATTGTGGATGTTTTTATGGAAAAGGAAACAGAGTGCACCTTTCAGGCCTTCAAGCAAATGCCAGAGAATTTCAGCAATGTTACACCTCGATCCTGGAGAGAGACCTAAGCTGAAGCCAACAGAAGTAGAGAAAATGCTCTCTGTCCTAATAAGTATTCATACAATTCTAACTTAGGGCTCATAATTTTTGGAAATAATGTCTCTGATGAAAGGATAGTTGTGTGCTGAGTGTCCTGTATGTCCTCCATACCTTTTCTTTTCTGGAAAAGACTCTGCTGCCTGTATTTGTACATTTTGCAAATGAGATACTTCTGCTTGTCCTCACATTTGAATTCTGAGCTGGAAATTCTGTTTACCAAGTTATTACTTGTCTGAGTAAAGGGTTTCTTTACTAGCTCTTTATTCCTGGAACACACAGAGCTCTGAGGAAAAAAAAAATTGCAACACATAATTTATTGGCAAAGTTAGGCTTTTGCTCTTATTTCCGTGAGCGCAGCAGCAGCAGCAGCAGCAGCATGGTTTCTTGAACATATTCATTATTCAAATATATTCTCTGAGTAAACAGCCAAACACTCTGTACTGTCAGATTTTGCCATTACATGTTGACTGGTGATGCATCTTTCCAAAGGCTTGGCTGATCACCCTGAGGTTGAGAACAGTTTTGTGGAGAAAATATCCTGCTGTGGTTTGTAATTTGCCACTGAGCCCCTCTCCCCCAGTTCTGAAAGGCTGATCTGTGTGATTATAAAGGCCAAACTTAGATGCAGGTGGCGGGAGGGGGCATCAAAGAAGAGCCTACTATTCTGCAGTTCTGTATGTCTGATAGCACAAGCAGTCTCATATGAAGGGTGTTTTTCTCTATTTCATTATTCAGAAGGAATTTCTTAAGAGAGCTGGAGGGTGAGGAAAGAAGCTGAGTTTTGTTTATCCCAGAAACTAGCTGACTTCTCTGGTGGTGGTGGTGTCTTCTACCTAGGTAAAGCTTCCTTGTCTGTCTGCAGCTCAAGTCAAGCCACTGTGGCATCAGTTCAGGGTGGGGCGAATCTGCTGAGGATCTCTTTGGGCAGTGCAGGCAGAGCTGGGAGGGCCAGGGTGTGTGGGAGGAGTTGGCAGAGTGCAAGGGAATGAGGTATCCCCATCCTCACAGGAGCCTCGTGTGAGCGAGAGGAGGTGAGTGAGAGGAGCCAAGCTGAGGCTGGTTCTAAAATGCATGGTGTTTCCTCACCCAGCACCTATGCCTGGCAAACATGGGAGGCTGTGCATGAGACTGTTGTGGTGGAAATGTGGGCAGCCTCAGTGTCGTCACACATCTGCTCAGCCACTTAAACCTTGCACAAAACAAAAGCCTCATATGTGTGGGACATTCCCCAGCTGGGAGATGTCACTTACCTGAGCATACAAACCAAAGTCTTCATTAAAATAGATGCCTGTACACAAGCTGATTTAACCTCACTGTTCTGAAGGCAAATACACATTTTACATCACAAGTTGAATTTGGAAAAAATTGCAGATGGCTTATTTGTACACAGAAATGACAGTATTTTTTCCTTTGATGAACTTGACAATAATGCATCACTTCCCTTGCTAGCTAATGTAATTATAATCAAAGACAGATCTTAAACTCTGGTGAAAGTGAAAAATGCTACCAGAATTCAAACTGAACTTGGCATGTCAAATGTTATCACTTCAAATCATAGAATTACCAGTGTTCAAATGAGATCTGCATCTGAAGAGCACAAAGTAGTCAAAACTTAGGGGGACTTCCCATACAGTAGTTGCAATTTTTTTCCTCTCTGTAAACTGTGTCCCATTATAACAGGAATCTTTGGAAGGAAAGAAAGGGTTGGTTATGCCAGGGCCTGTTTTCAGTCTTTAAGTGAAAATCCAGTGTAATATAAACAGCTTTCTATATCAACCGCAAGGATTGCAGAGGGTGCAGATTTAAAAAAAGCCCTCCTCCCAAAACATCTTGATTGCAGATGTTGTTAAATGATTCTCTGGTGCTGGAAAGACTCATCCTGGCTACATGTTGATCATAGAATACATTCTGTTCTCATGGTTTTCTGACTAGAAGAATGGAAGAAATGCCTCAGAATGTAACAAGGGAGAAAAATACTTTTGTCTGTGGTGATAGTTCTCCCTATCTTTTGGTCTGGGAGTTAGGTTTCTGCCTGAGGGGACCTGTATGAGGGATGATGAAAGTAATTACTCTGTCAGGTTAAATATAATTTTCTTCTATGTGCCTGCTTCTCATGATGTCAGTTGATTAACCTGTCAGTCATCTTCCCATGGCATGTGTCCACATGATGTCATGTGCTGAGGTCCATGGTTTATTGTGCTAGTCTAACATAAACTTGAAAATTCTTCAATTTAAAACTTAGCATTTCATCAATGTTTTGTGTTTTTCTTTTGCTTCAATATTACATATTCTTTTCTTGATTCATTCCCATCTTACCCAATTTCTTTTTTCTCTTCCCTGACTCAGTTTTTCCTTTAATTTCCTATCTTGGTTCATCTCATTTTTTTCTCTCCCACACCACAATTCTCCTTCACCCTTCTTGAATCTCTCCAAACCATCTCCTCATCACTTCCATATCAGGGTATACTACAAAGACCATTTTGCCTTTGCCTCCCATGCTATATGGTGCACCTCTCAGTCCTCCTAAGATGAATGTAAGGCCATTCTAAAACTTTCTCTTTTAAAAAGATGAAGATGTGTGGTTTTCCTTTTTTTTTTTTTTTTTTTTTTGAAAAAAAAATTGAAACCCAAACATCTTCATCTTAACTGCTCTGGTTATCTCAGAAAAGCTGGGGTCAATCTAGACAGTACTACATGTAAACTCTCCTTGTACTGGGGATGGTTTAATCTTCAAGGATTTCCCTTGAATATTGTCAAATGACAGTAAAATCTGCTTAATTTGTAACCTCATTCTTCCCCCTGATTTGATGTTAGAGCATAGAATCTCAAGCAGACTATTTTATTTGTAGAAGAACATCTTAGAGCCCAGATGGATGGCAGAAGGATTAAGGATGAAGGTTTTGCATGAGAAAAAGGTTACAAATCACTAAGACAGCCGTCATATTCCTCTGACTGAAGCCAAAATATGTATCATACATATTTAGTTAGCTTTGGTTGCAGGGTGTGTAAAAGTAACAATATAAATTATTTTGCTCACATATGCTTTGAGGCCCACAGCAAGCACAAGGTGGCTTTGTGAGAGGGTTGGACATACAGTGTTCCTGTGTCAGAAATTAAAAAATCTGGTGCAGTACACATTTGCATTAGCGTGCTAGGGATGAGCTTGTGGGAATGCATTTCTTTCACAGAATGATTATTTTCTTAAAATTTCACAAGGGCAGCATGCTTTCCCATCTAGGTGGAGAACAGTTCTGTATGAATTTTGCTGTCAGTGACCGGGAGTGGAGACATAAAAAGAGCTATTCAATGTCTCTGGTTACAGAGATAAGTGAAAGAGTCATTGGCAGCAACTCTGTAGTAATAGCAGCAGTAAGTACTGGGCATGATTTGAATCTCTTGATAGTGATATGGGGATGCCAGAATATTTATCAAGTCATTAGGGGAGGCTGTGCCTAGCTGATAAGATGACTACGACTGATGAAGTTCACCTGAAGACTCTGATGATGCTGGGACACATTTGCAGCCAACAAGGGAGGATAGTAGGGAGTGCTGCCCTCCGAGCGGCATCTGCCGTTTGTCAGCAAAATGATACCGCCTCCTGCCTGGGGCAAACCTGTGGAATCTTTAATAAGAAGGGTTAAGAAACATCCTGATGTACACGTTCCTCACGGCTGGGAGCCACCAACAGCCTGCCCTGCTGAGAAACTGTTTCACTGAGTTGGTGGCAGAGGGGAGGGAGCTGGGAGAGATCATCAGAGATCCAGTTCTGAGAGTGATTAATACAGGGCCGTATTTTAAACTGTCCCTATATAAAACTGCCAAAATTGTTATGATTCTCTCTTTGGAAGATTAAATTGCCCAAGTTATATCACTTAATGTCTCTTAGTATCATCAAATCAAAAAAATGTTCTGTCATTTTGACTGGAACTAGATTGGGAACAGATTTTTTGCTATAATCATCTGTAAGCAACATGAATAAGGAAGAATTGATCACAGCTTTTCTGATGTTGAATCAGCATATGTGCTGCCTCATGGATAAAATCAGGTGCTAGCACTTGAATTTATGTTGAGAAGTGTTTTTCTCTGAGTGGCTTTTGTTAGTCAAGGCTTTAATATCTCTAGGAGGATTTTGTTACCTACCTTACCTCAATTACTTATCACCTACTCAGGTAAGGCACTGAACTTAGGCATTTTTTATCGCCTCCTGCTTTCCTGTGAATTGTCCTCTCTGCTCATGATTAGAGTCTTCTAGAACATGGAAGCTAGTGTGGCTGTTATAGGTAAAAATTGATCCAGCCAATTAAATAAAAAATAAAAATCAAATTTATTCGTGACTGATATACAGTCCCGACAGCCAACAATCAAAAAGTAGCGCTGACCCCGGGATCGGAGCGGGTGAACGATGATCCGGAATCTATCGCACCGATTCCCCCTGTTCACCACCGACGCCTGGCAGAGTTCAATTTTTATACTCTTTTTCTTACTTGTGGTGGAGTACCTTTGTCCCCTCCTGGAGTCCTTCATATTCATGCAGTGTCTATTCTCTGTCCTGTGCTGGACAAAGCCACGTCCGGGAATTGATGCGTATCGGTCTCCAGTTCCCAGACTCTTTCATTCAGATTTATGTCCTTGATGGTCCTGTCTGTCTGAGGTGGACATCTGCATGTCCATTGGGCGTTCTCTTGGTCATGCCATCGGGGAGTGCCCATCTCCTGTGCCGTCTAGGTTTTCTTCGTGTGTTAATGATGCACCTCCTCCTCGGCTGCCAGCTGTCCCGTGTGGCAATCACCCTCTCCCCTCGGCTGGCATGATCTTAAAGCTTTATCTTATATTACATTAATAAACTTATATTTCCAGCATGAATTACCCCCTTATTCATAACAGTGGCCATCAGGTCATGCAAATTCACAATACATTTTCTGTATTTCCCTCTCTCTAATGTGTATAGGTGTAGATAGAGAGCTCGACATAAGCAAGTTTTTCCTTTAAGAACTTTTAAAGAACATAAGCATAAAGGATTAAGAAATTAAAAAGCTTTTTTCTGTTTGCTTTCAGTAAACAGAAAGTGGTACAAAGAGAGGAGGAACGAAGAACAAACTTGTGTTGCTTTTCACAACTAATTAAGTGTGTAAATGCTTAACAATGAATAAACACTATTGACAGAGAAAAGTAAATATGTCTTAAATTTTCTCAGGCTTTTAAAACAAAGAATATCAATACCAAAATTGTGTTTTCAAATGTGTTTTGAATTTGACAGTGTCTCTTTGGCATTTATAAAGTACAGTGATGAGTATGTAATTAAAGTTCTTTGCTTATTTTTCAATATTGAATTCTCAGTCCTACAAACTTCCTTTGAGCTATGGAGTGACTGAACAAAGGAGGAAGGCTTGCCAGCCTGTTCCCAGGCACGCCATGCTGTGCACCAGCAATGTGCTTGCCTTTGAACCCAGTGCTGAGCCAGACCATGTGCATGTGCTGAGGAGCATCTCTTCCCAATGTTCTTTGGGGTTTGTTTCAATTACCACAAAAGTCCTAAGTGAGTAATAGAATGTTTTCCTAAATTTATTTCCTTTTCCTTCTGTCTAAATATGAAGTATCAGTCTTTTCGTGACAAAGAGATGTTTTCTTGGGAGCTCACATATCTGCTTTGACTGCAGATAAAGTACTGAACAGCATGTATAACCCCGGAACATTAGCACTGAATCCACAGGTAATGAATTTTGCTGTAGGCTGTTTTTCCATTGTTGTTTTCGCTCCTCACTCTCAGAGTGTGCTTTTCACCACTAAGCATCCTGCTCAGGATTACAGCGCTGACGCCCCAGCCTGCCCGGCTTGGAGCGGGTTTAGCTGTGTCAGTAACAAAGCCCTCAAGCCAGCAAGCTCCCGCTTGCAAGCATACAAAAAAGGCACAGCACCAAAGCTGTCTAAGAGTTTTCACTCTTTCCATATGAAAATGCTCATTTGGCCCAGACCATATGTAGAGACACATGTTTATCTCAAATTACACATAACATGCAAATTACTATCACAAAGCTGTGCACTGCATTAAATTGCCAGTGGTCAAAGTACATCGGCTGCAGGTCAGGGACAAGACTTTGGGAGTCCCCCTTACTGTCTGCTTAGCTCCAGAGTGATGTTCCTTCTTGTGTACTCTGACTTCCTGCTTGACTGTCCTTTAGCTGGAGATGGGACATGTTGGCTTGAATCCTTTCTGATGAAGGAACCCGAATCTTACCCATCTCTGAGAGGGGGTGGTGTCAGCAGAGCTGCAGGCAGGAGCTGCTTGGACATTGTTTTGAGCAAGGGCTGCTGTCCCCGTGCTCTGGATGATTTTGCAGACATTTGCCTGCTGTGCCCTGAACACACCTCCAGGCTTGAAGCCTTCCAGTTCCCAATGACAGACTTGGCTGTCACACAGGTGTCAAATTGCAGTATGAAATGGCAGTAGCATCTGAAGGAGTTCACAGCCTGTCCACACATAAATTAAACAGCTGGGATTTTGCTGGTATGTAAACCTTTACATTAGCTATCCCAGTCTTTTTGTGGATTCTAGTTCTTCCTAGTTCAGTTGCTAACTTCACATGGAAAATCATCATCAGGTGATGGAATTGTATGCATCTCATCACAGATCCAGCCTAGAAGCCTCTGGACATTCTTTTCTGAGGGCACTAGGGCTTGCATACCTGAAATGGATACATTAACTATTATTTAGGTCTTCAGACATTAAAAGATGATGCAGCTATTTCAAACAGATGGCAAATCTGTGACTAAATGCTGAATGTCTGCTGCAGGAAAAGTCTGACAAGGTTGCTAAGGGCAGTTGCTTTAGGAAAAATAGCAGAAGGTTACCCTGAGCAACTTGTAGGAGCTCCTGGAGATGGTGAGGTTATGGCAAAAGAGCAGCCAAGTGTGGCAGAGCATGAATGATGGTGGATAGAAGCCCCTTGTGCACAGAAGTACGAGATCTCTGTGTCATGTGAATGTCATGCCAGTTCTATGTCAGGAGGAAAGCAGAGCATGGGTCCTGTCTCTGTTCTCTGTTGTGTGCAGTTGGTTTACCCTCAGCAAATATTGTTCTAACAGAGCCAGCTGTCAGATTTGCATCTGTTGAACAGATTCAAAACACTGATCTCAGTGGGAGGCAGGTACCTACTCTGCATAAGCACTTTTGCAAATCCCAAAAGGCATTTTTCCATCTTCAGGCACTTCAGTATCTTTGAAAATCTTGCCCTTTGTGCCTAGCTTTGCCTCTCTACAAAACAGAGAGAAATCTGCCTCCCTAGGAAGTGAAGCAGAGTTAAATTTATTCATATTTGCTTTAAGCTTTGGAACCACAGACAAGAGGTATTCCACAAAGGTGTACTTCTTGTTCCGCATACTATACAATGAAACACCTGTGTGTTCAGGTATTGTCCATGCTGTCACTGGCCTCATTTTGAAAGATGTAACCATGAATCAGAGGGAGGCAAGGGGCCATGCTAATGAATGATAGCTATAGAAAGATGAGCTGCACTGTTTTGTGATGGCCCAGCAGTTCTTTTATGAAGGACAGAAGCACGGTTTCACTGCTGGTATCCTCCTGTGCTTGAATGTCTTGCAGAAAAGAGGTAGAAAACTACTACAGGTGTTCATTGTGGTCATTGTGCAAGACATTTCGTGAAATAAAGACAGCAAAGACAACTATAGGTCCAGATCTTCAATTCTGATGTCTAAAAGAGCTCTCAGTTTTTCAAAATTGTCCCGTGCTCCATGTGCTCAGGCCCTTCTGCACTGAATGACATGGTGGCTTCACTGGAGCTTTCTGGTTGCAGAGGTCTTCTTGCCCTTGCTCCTCTACATCTTGCCCCAACTTGAATTTTTCAGAGTTTCAGAATCTGTTCCGATTCTGAAACTCTTTTGATAACATGAACAAAGCAGAGGTTGTGTTTGAGCCCTGCAGGGTCCTTTTGCCCTAGTTCCCCCATGGACTGCTTGGGGTGGAAATTTCCATCTGTCTTGTTTGCCCTGCCCTCAGATACAGGAGTTTACTCAGGCTGCCCAGTTACTGCTCATCTTGCCTTGGGGTTTTTAACCACTTTCCTTTTGCTGGGCCAGCAGTTATCCTGCCAGTGGAGCTAGGCCGGCCTCCCTAAGACTCAGCCTGCCTGTGGCTTCAGTCGCTGGCTGATTGCCACTCCCCAGGTAGTGGCCTGTCCTCTATATCTGATAATAGTCACCTTCTCCAGGGGAAATTCAGAGGCAAAAGTGTCCTGCTTTCTGCTTCCCCTTCGCTTGTCTGCACAGACAATACCATGCTGTATGAATGTGATGGGTTTTCTTACTAGTCCTCTAATTTGGCTGTTTTGGGTTTGACATCATTATTTTGGTTTATATAGCTGGATTGGTTCTTGATCTTTCCCAGTGGCAAATGCTGTGGAAAGCCAGATAAATACTTCACCCTATTCTTAAACAGCAGGACAACGTGTCTTAGCTTTCAATAGCTGAGCATTTTGATAGCTGAGAGGCAACTGGAAGACAATTAAATGACATGATTTGAAGCCAGGGTTCTTTGTTTTAGTGTCTGGCCTGCTCAGGCATTCTGGTGTTATGCTTGTAACTTTTTCCTTTACTTCTATGAAGACAGAAATATGATCAAAGAAAAAAAAAGGAGAATCTGCAGAAAAGTTGTTTAAGCATTACTGAAACATTCTATGTTAGCAGCGCTGAAGGCTGCGAACTCTCTTAGTGTGTTAAACCCTTTTAATGATTTGAGATCACATTATAATCCCCTTGTCCAGAATCCTTACAATTTATACATGGTTTAATGCTTGGAATAAAGTTAGAATCTTAGCTCGCTTCCTTTTTTTTTTTTTTTCCCCCACCCTTATGCCACAGTCAAGGATAATAACTTTAAATTCTCAAATGTGTTAAAAGCATTAATTGCACTAGTTGAAGTATTTTATTTTGAGTTAAAGTCACTCAAAACTTTTAATATGACAGAGAAGATACAGTGCAATAATTCTAGCTGTGACTCAAAACAGGAAAAAATCCTGACTTTGATCTGAGTAATAACGCTTCTCTCCCTGACTGACAAGACTGCTTTCATGCCATACTGAGCCTTAGCACCAGAAGCACCCAAGTGCTGCTGGCTCCCAGCACAGGGAAGGCAGCTGGCTGGAGCTGGAGCTCATCCTGGATTCAGCCACACATCCTGTCCATGTGGGTGGGAGAAGAGAGGACATCTCACAGCACCACGGGCATCATGCAGCAAATGGAGCCACCTGCCCCAGTGACCTTAATCTTTGCCAAGGCAGTTGTGGAAATTTGCTTAGACCACTCCTGGCATTAAACAAAATGTGTTACAGCTCACTATACATAGCTATGTAAAGCTGGAGCATTTTATATATTTGGTAGAGTGGTTAAGCAAGCAAACAGATGTGAGGCAGCTGAAATCTCTGGGGAGAGAAGGGTCAGCTGGAACAAGAACATGAAGGGCAAGTGTGGGGTGACAGTGGGTCAGATCTCCCTCACAAGGAAAAGGGCATGGTTCAACTCCCAGCCCTGGTGGGGAAGAGTAGGGTTTGGCTTAGTGTATACTCCCACAGTGATTTGGGGTATAAAATGTGCATGATAGAATTTATTCACATAGCTGTGCTGCTGAACCCATGTGCCAGTTCACCTCAGGCCTGTTAGGCACCTTTGGAGACACATTGAAGCTATTCAGGGATGGATTTCTAAAAGCATGAAGGGCAAACTGCCATGAAAGTTCCACTGGAACACTCCTAGGGGGTGATTTGAGTATCTAAACATATATATCCAGCACAGTTTAGATGCCCTAGGGTCTTGTGCTTTATTGTAGAAAGTAATGGGTTTCCCATACACCTATCAGCTCACCAGAAATTATCTGAAATTACACTGGTTACCAGTGTTTAGGCACCTGAATATCTCCCCTAATGCCATGTTGTGCTTGCAGCTAATCCAGCTTGTAACAGGAAGAGAGAAAATCTTCTCAGTCCTCCAAGCTTATTTCAGTAGGGCCCTTCCACCTATTTTACAAAACCATGGTGGGCTGGTGGTCTTGCAGTTTGCACAATTTTTTCTAATTTTTTAATGTTTCGGTTGGGAAGAAGTCAGACTTCAAAATTTGTGCCCAAGGTTAATCTAGCATTATTGGGTTTCAGAGTTAACATCCATTTAAAAGAACCTAACTTCTTCACCTCAGAGGTCACCATCCCTACTGTGCCAAATATTTTCAAGGAGTGTTGGTCTTGGCAGTGTGTTTGGAAAGTTACAGAATTCCAGTTAAGCAGCATCATGGAGGATATTTTTAGAGTTGTCTGACTTTAAAAAAGATGTGCTACCAGAAGCTCTTTTCATCCTGAACACCTCTGGTCATATGGAGGGATGGATAGACATGGTCAGCTGGGTTCCAAAATCTCTCTGAGACTAAAAAATCTACAGAGCTAAGTACTATGACTCTTTTGAAAATCAAACTCATGTTCCAGGCCCAATTCCATGAGGAGTATCCACTCCTGAAGCTTTTCCTCCTTGCTTGTGCCTGCTGTGTACCTGACAACCTGAACACCTTCCCAGGGCTTCCCAACAGAAGTAGTCCAAGCTTTGTCTGACAGTTTCTCTTTATCTGATCTCTCTTTTGTACATCCACATCTCAGTCTTTTCTGGCCCTGAATCCCAGAAAATTCCCCTTTTTGCCCACTCTGCTGCCTGAGCATGTTAATGCCCAGCTTGGACGGACATTTTTGCCACTTGCCTAGTGGCCATTGCAAACCTTCCTGCTCAGGCTATTTTATAGCCTTCTACCCTATGGAGAGCATCTGCCTCTCCAGGAAACTTCTACCAAACTAATTTTGTTCTTTCCTCATTCTTCCCATCTACTTTCTCTATTTATTACATCAGGTAATAGGTACAGCATCCATTCAGCTGTTTTGGATTGAAAAAAATGTCAATAGGATGCTCTTATTTGGTTTAATGGACTTGCCCATTATATAGATTTTGGATAAAAGGATTTTAAGTGTCAATGCCAGGAGTCACCTTTATCACTTGGGTAAAAGCTGCTTAGGGTGACTGGCAAGCCTGAGACACTCATATATGCAAAAAAATGCAAGAAGATAATTGCCAGATGATGAGAGAATAAAGTTCATAAAATAGAGCCTATACTGTGAGAATCTCAGATTCTGTGTATTCAACTTGATTTTCCTCAGAAGGCTTTTAGATTCCAAAAATGGTGAACATCTAATTTCTGAAAGGCAGAATCATTAGCCACTTAGGGAAATCAAGACCTTAAAACTGGAGCTACAATAATGTATATTCATTATGTGTATACATCCAGAATATATATTATTTTTGAAAGAAGACATATAAACCTTCAAGTTTCAGTCCATTAAGTTAGAAATTACCAGAGGTCATGAATAAATTTTGTCAATGAACAGGTTTAAATTTCAGTGACTGCTTAAGGAAAAATTGTATATTTGCCTTGCTTTAATTGCCAAAGGCTATGGTTTCAGAGGAAAGAATGACTGGCTAAGTAGTCAGCAAAAAAAATGATACCATTAGTACATGATATATGGTGCTGTTTTCTGTGCCGTGGGTTCTGTTCTGTGCTGCTCCACCTCACCCAGATCTCACAACAAACTCCAATATGTCTGTCTGCAGCCTAGCTGTTATTCCTGCTAAGATCAATGTCTCCTGGTTTGTTGCAGATATTTAATTATCCCCAGACGTGCAGTGTACAGACTGGAGCCTTGTGTACATGTAACGCTGAGGATGAAGGGTCTGTGACCAAACCTTTCTCTGAGCAAAAGTCACTTAACACATTTTTGCATTACAAAATATCCCACAGTGAGATCTCACTGGAACCAGATGTTCATAGCAGAAAGCATACGGCAAGAGGATGTAGATCCATTTTTCTTAAGTCCTCTTGAAAAGTCATTGTGTCATAGCCCAAATTCTGCTGAAATTCATGCTTATAATCCCTAAAGCCTTTACCCAGTTTAAAAAAAAAAATCACGTCTCTGTTTTCATTGCTTGTGAATCACTTCCACATCCATTGATTTCCGATGGTTTGCAGAGAAAGCAGCTGAGAAGAGAATCCAACCCACAATGAGTAAGGTGTGCGTGAAGCTTGAATGAATGGAACATGTGTGACGAATTAGTGAATGAGGGTTTGTCCTGGAAAAGCAGAGACAATAGTCAAATAAAAATCAGCCTTTGTGTGTTCCATAAGTATTTAATCTCAACCTAAAGAGATAGAAATTTCCAAACAGTATGTATGCTGCTTATCATATCGTGTCATCTCATATTATGCAAAGCCTGTTGGTGCATGACAGCTGCCTAATCTGTTTATGTAGTTGGGCTTAACCAGGTGAGTTTGTTCCTATTGAATAGATTAGAGTGTCTGACAGCAGACCTCTTCAAAGAGAGTCGCTGCCAATACAGAGAAGAGCAGGGCCTTAAAAAACACTGTGATCCAATGCCCAGAGCTAATGAAGGCTGAAACCGTCCTTCAGTTCATTTAACCCTCTTGAGCCCACAGATGCTGCCTTTATTAAAGGGGTTAATTGCTATGTCCTGGCCAACTACACCCAGCACAAGCCTAGCTGTGTGGTCAGATGCGTGTCCTTCATGCCAGCAAGGCAGCGATCTACCTCTGAGAGGAGCCTTGGGAGATGTGTGCCAGGCAGGCACCCAGGGACAGTAGCAGTGGCCAGGACAGGAGTAGTGTGTGCTCCTCTCCTGCTTCCTCCTCAAATGGGTACAAGAAGAATGAGGCTGAGGGCTTGCTTCCTTGGTGGCCCACAGGTAACCCTGCAGTGGTCACTGCAGGTCTGGCACTGCTGCTAATGCTGCTATGGAGCATGGCAGAGGGAGTGCAAGGGTCCACCAGTGTCTCAGGAAGCAAACAAAGAGTTGCACTTTGGATCTTTCAATATGCAATGGCCATAATTTGACATCCTTAGGCACAATCTGAGTTACTCTCTGTAAAAAATGTTGTTATTTCTTGACTGTATTTAGCCTTGCCAATAACAGGAAAATTGCCAACCATAGTCAGTGATCTCTCCCACTCTTTCACTTTACCCTTCACTTGGGATCTTTCAGGTAATTGCAATTCTTAAAAGCTATTGGAAGTTGGAAATACTTTCAACAGCGTTTGCAGTACATAGGAAATTCTAAGCCAGACTAGACACTCATGGTTTGGTATAAAGTCCAAATATATGAGTCATCCTACAAAATAAATGTCATATGGCAGCTTGTGCTCATGAAAATACATTACTGGTTTGTTTTTTAGGCTTTAAATAAATAATTACATGTTTTATTCTGATCTGTCTCTTTTATTTAAATGAATAAATGTTGTATGTTGTCTTCTTGAATTTCCATGTTCATAAAGAACTAGTATGTGCCATATGTAGACACAATAAAAAGAAACTGAAATACATGAAGAGCTGGTCCAGGATGACAGAAGAAAACCTGTAAAATCATGGTGACAATCAGAAATGCTCTTTACAATTTTTGAGAAATGTGTGTCTCATAAGTATTACACAGATTTATTTTTGGTTTTTAACAAATTAGTAAAGCACCATTTTCAAGCACTCAAAGCAGTCACTTTTTGTTTGCAAGCCAGAACCATTTTTCATTCCATGCTTTTATAAAATCCTAAACCCTTGAAAGAGATGATGTAATATTGATATATAATTGTTTATGCAATCAGACTTTCTCTGTGATGATCTGAAACCACTTCTCATTTACTGATGACTGAATTCTCACCATACCCTTTTCCAGAGATGTTTTCTACCATTTTGGAGATGAACGACTGAAAACACAGGCTATACTTAAATTGGGAATGCTTTACTGGTACAGGAATTCCTGTACATTGTGGGAATGAAGTACACTTGGTCTGTTGGACAAGCAGGATTGCTTTGCACTGGTATAGTAAAATCAGTTTACCCTTAGAATGAAACAAGCTCTACTGGTACAAGCCCAATTTTCCTAATTGACTCCAAGTCAAGGTCTTCTGGACTGGTCTCCTTTATCTAAAAGAAAATCCAGTCAGAGCAGATTTTTAGGATTTTCTACCTTTGTCTAGACTTTCTGGGTGAGTGCTTTGCAGCCCTCGGGCACAGCTGAGCACAGCAGCAGCTCTGGCCGTGCTGCTGCAGAGTCAAACCCTCAGGAGATAGCAGCAGGTGTGCAGCAGGTCCCGCTCAGATGGGGCTGCATGTGCCCTGTGCCACTGGTGCCACTGCCCTGGATCCCTGCACCAGCGGCAGCATCACTGGGCTGTCTGAGCAAGCAGTGCAAGTCAGGGGCAAAGCCAGCAGCAGAAGTTTATCCCATTAAAAGCCAGGTCATGCAATGAAAGGCCCAGTGAGTTCCCTTGGCATTAATAAGGTATTAATAAGGTAGCTTCTGTTCACTAGGGCAGCTGTGTCATGGTGCAGCATTTCTGGGATAGCAAAGAAGAGTCATGGTACGTATACATGTGTGTGTGTGTGTGTGTGTGTGTATTAAAATCCATGTTCATATAATCACTGATACTTCCCATAATGTCAGATATCACTCATGAACAAGTCAATGATTTCCATATTGCCTGCTTAGTAGTATCTGGCTTGAAAGGTACCTGGTAACTCTAGAAATTCCAAGCAAATACAGAAAAAAAAGCCCCTGTGTCTAGACAGAAAGAAAGTGGATTGCAAAATCTGGACTTAGGGTAGCATTAGTTTTCAGCAATTTGAAAATATGATAAATGAATTTTGAAACACCTTCTCTAGGCTCCATCTTATTTCCCTTATTTTTCTATTGTATTGGTACTAATGGAAATATGTTTATCTGTTTTTAATCTTAGTTTCTGTACCAATTCTTTTCGTAATCAGACATACGAATTAGAGTTAGAAAATCCTTTAATCTTATACAAGTTTGTAATTCCATGAGATTGAAGGGGTTTGTAATTCCATGAGATTGAAGGGAGTCAAACAGAAAGTGGATCCTTCCATGGAAAAAAATTATTTTTAGCATGGAAAACTGAGCCTCTTCTTTACCTAATGCTATTGAAAGACCAGAAATAAATTACATAGAAACTGGTATAATAGCTACAGACTTCAAAATGGGGAGCCAAATATTATGCAACCTGTTTCACTGAGCTCATGCAGGATTAGATCACTGTAACCATGGAGGAAAAAAAACACTATGAAGAGTGGGTTTATCATGTTCTTTTCACATTTGCCAGTTTGATTCAGAAGAATGTAAAATCAGTGAGACCTTTCAGGCCAAGTTGTTTGTGAACCATTATCTATCATGTTTTGTGTCTTTCTCCCATCTACAACGCACAAGGGGCCGGGAGTGCCTGGATCCTGAGATGTGGTCTTGGGCACTTTTCACAGCAGGTCAAGGGAATGATCCTGCCAAAAGGATTTCCCCAGCCAGATCAGCACATACCTTTGGTTGGGATTCACTAGCCTCACAGCCCCCTGCCTGAGGACTATGTTGCTCAAGACAAAAATCTTATTTAGCCAGAAAGAGGGGAAGGAATGAGCTCCTAAAATAAGCACTGGCACATTCCTCTGAAACTTTAAATAAACCTTCCTAGAGGTAAGTTCAAAATAGGTTATTTTCAAGGTGGATTTTCAGTTACCAATAAACTTCTCTCTGACTTGGAATAACTTTTGTAAGAGGAAAGAAGCATTTTTTGTGGTGTGACCCAGAAGATGTATTGCTGAGATGTTTTCTGGGACCTCCTTGCATGGTCAGGTAAAAGTCTGAGTCAAATGCTTTAAAATGTGAATGCATAAAATTATTGTAACTAAAATGCTTTGGGAAGCAAGTTTGAAAACAGGACAGACCTTTAATCTCTTTCTACTGGATTTTGCTTCACTATGCTCAAGTCTGTTGGGAAGCTTAATTAATGTCTTTTTGGTCCTTCAAGAATGATCCTACAGAAATGCAAGATTTTATCATTTCTAATCCCCTTTGTCCTCAAAAAATAATCAGCACACAAATTCAAGCAGCCATGGCTGAGCACAACTTTCGCAAGATACGTGCTGTGCCTTTAGGGTTGTGTCTGATAAAATACGGTGTGCAGCATGCAAACCTCCATAGGAAATGCTCAAAAGAGATATTATCCACATCCTCATCTAACAAGAGGGAACAGTAATAGATATCTTTCTCCCTCCTCCTCTCCATCAAGAGCTGCCTGGACAACAGTTGTGCTGTAACCTCTGAGGGAGGAGGACGTATTTTGTTTCCCCTTTACCCTTTGTCTCCCCTGTATCTGCACCCAGAGACCATATCCTTCTCTCACCTCTGAAGTCAGTAAAAAAATCATCTCTACATGAGTCAAAACTCCACTCGTATTTTAACAGTACCACACAGCCCTACACACAAGCAGGGAAGTGGCCTGGAAAGCTCAGACAACTAATTATTTGACTTTCTCTGAAACAACAGCATGGAAGTTTTCTGTTGCTTAATTTGTTTTGGTAAAAAGACAAGTAACACACAATAATTACATTATTGAATGTAACTTCTTTGCTTGTGGTTGTCTTTTCCAAATTACCTCTCAGAAAATAACAGTCCTTCCCTAAGGTCTTTCTCAGGTGGAAAACTCTGGAGTAAGAACCAGAGAAAAAAAAGCTGGATGCTGAATAACAGGACACACTTATCCCCTTGGCAAGACTGTTGTGAAGACACAAGACAGCCCTTCCAGCAAGCAGGACTTTTTGTAGCGGCCATCACAGCCTTTCCTGAAAAATTTCTGATGGCAAAGGAGATTTGGTGTCAGGGTGTAAGGTCTTGTCTCCACCATGGTTTTACAGTAGACAATTAACATGAGCTTTACCTTCCAGAGGTAAAACACCCTCCACTTTTTTGTCAGTGAAAACATGGTATAAACAAGACCAGGGGCTCTATGCCATGTTTGCCTCTTGCTTTTGCCAGACTTGACTCCTCCATGAGATAATCAACACAGGAAGCTGAGAGAAATGCTACAAGTAAATAAATGCCATCAGGATGATTTATTTACTTCTCTTTCTTTCAGTTTAAAGGAGTTACTGTTTTGTAATCCAACCCAGTGAGATTTAACTCCCCTTGGTACGCTGCAAAAAGCCTTCTAACGTCATTGGGTATTTATTACTTTGCTATTTAGCTGGTGATATCTCCTCTTTATCTTCATATTTCTGAATTGGTTTACATTCCGGGGATGTTAAAATAAACACTGCTTTGTGGTTTTTGGACCAGCACAGCAGAGGCCAAGTGCCATAGTGGAAAATAGTATATGATTAGAAAATCTCTTTTTGCCACATGATCCCTAGATACATAGGAGTAATGAAAGGTGAGAAACAATAAGTATTATAAGCATAACCCAGAATTTCCTCTTTACTTACCTCACTAACTGATCTCAGGAGATTTGGATATTAAGTGAAGTCAGAGCTCCACTCTCAGGACCAGACAAAGGTTTCTGATATATGCATATACATACATGTTGAAAGTGGCTAAAGCGGCAAAGAGGACCCGAGGCACCTCTAAAATTCTATTAAGAATTCTATTTAAATTATATTTAAATATACCCAAAATAATGCCAACCTGTGACTACATGCCAGTGTTTTGGTTTTCTGTATATATACTTGAGTTAGTTACCTAATCTTTTATAATTAAAACAGGAAAATAAGCACTTTTAGATACAATTAATTTCAGTTTAAAGTATTTGTCTAGTAGGGAGAAGATGTTATAAAAGTGTTTATTTCTCACTATTGATTGTGCTAGAAACTGAGGACCATGAGCTCAAGTAGAGCTGTCTAAACCACAGGCAAATTGAGCTGGACAAGACAAATCCTATATTTGAAGACTTACTTATCTAAAATATTCCTGTGGTTCCCTGTGTACAAAGTTTGCTTGTCACATGAAGTTTAATTTTGGGAAGAGGAGGATATATGGCATGTAGACATTCTGGTAGGAGATGATGACTTGGCAGAGCTCTGGGCACCACTGTGGGATTGCCACTAACATCACTGTGTCAGCATGGACAAAACTAAAGGTTAATTGACTAGTTCACAAAAGGAAGATGGCACCACTGTCTTTATTCTGCACCAGGGGAGACCTCCCTGCCCTGCCTATATGTGAATAAATGTGCCAAGCTGTCATAATCAAAAGGTAAATGGAAAGACTTGCTCTTTATTTTGCTACATCTGTCCACAATTTTGAAGATTGTCGCTCTAAACTTCCATGTGTTTTCTCACATGCCACTCACTGCCCATTAGCTTCTCCTTTGTGAGATGGAGACTATGACTTGCATTTCATTTCACTTGAACCCATGGCAGCAAGCACTTTATGTTATGGCCTGGTGTGTTTGGAGTTTATTAGAGTGGATTTGGACAGGGGACTTTTCTGAGCAAGGTCCAGCCACTCTTTTTCTCATAAACCTATACTTTAGAATTGTTTATTCTCCCTCAGCTGACTCCAAATACTTCTGCATTTCAAAGCACTTCTTTATTTGCCTAAGCATTTCATTTGTCAGTGTGCTATAATTATTACATTTATTTGAAAAATTCATTATGATTATATGCCATATAAAAAATACAGACAAATTTGTAATTTCTTCTTTCAATCACAATAGTTTTAAAACCCCCCTAACACATCAAGTTATTTGAAAAATAAATAGTGCCTATGTATGTGAAAGAAAAAAGGAGAAATATGCAGAAACTCCTACAGGCATACAAGTCAAAATACACTGTTACACATTTTGTCTCCATGGGACAATGGTGAGACATTCACAATATGTGGCCTACTTTTTACGTAGAAGCAAGATGAAAGTTTTGAGAACTGAAAAAAATGCACCAAATATTTGCTCTATATTTCCTTATCATGCTCACATGAAGATTCGGATGTGATAGATACAGATCATCTTACCTCCAGCAGCCTGGACAATGACTGATGTGGGAGTGCTCTGTGGGAGTGCTCTGATCTGTTTTTTAAATGAAATCTAAATGAGACAGTTTTTTTTGAAAATCCAATGATTATTAGAACAAGTGAAGGGGGAAGAAAGCCATCTGCATCCCAAAAACTTTCTGCCGGATGTTTAGGATTATGCCTCAAAATAGTAATATTTTTTGTAGTAGAAGTTTGCTTGCTGTAAGATGTTGTAAGGGCTTCCCAGTTGCTTGTCTCAAACACTGCTAAGACCACAGCAGGACTTTGCCATGAGATAAGCATGGAATGGAGGAGCAGGATGGCTCTGGCTCCAGCCCTGGTGAGGTCTGGCTAGCACTTCCCGGGGAATGCATCCAGTCAAGGGCTCCTGCTGTGGTAAACTGTGGAGGGGCAGCTGCCCACACCCATACTGCTGGTCAAACAGTGACCCAAGTTGTGGACAGATGGCATCTGTGACCACCAAGGGCTTCCCAACCCATCTCCCACCTAACTCCCCCCACCCCAACGTGCCTCCCGTGATTCCTGGAACTTGGACTGTGCAGTTAAGCTACCTGATGGGAACTTGAGATAAGATAAAGGGGATACTATTGTCTGAGCGTTATCTCAGGCCCAGGGGGAGGTAAACAGAGCTGGGGGAACACTAATAATGGACACAAAGAATCCACAAGGAAAGTCAACTCAGTAACTGTGCTGAAATCTGCTGTGACTTGATAAAAGGTGATTCTGGCAGGGGTGAGATCTGGCACAACCCACCACCCTAAAGAAACCCATGGACTCAGACAACCCACTGATTCAAAAGAACTAATTAGCATTAGAAGTGAGGGAATTATTTAACCAATAGAATAGGAGAACTGTGTAAATATATAGTGAAAAGTTTTTAATTACCCAATTCCCCCCACCAAGGAGACCAAGGTAAAGAAGGACCAACAGGACAGATCCACAGATGGTGACTATCTCTGCCTAATCTATCTCTCTCTCATGTCCTCTCTCCTCTCTTTTCTACTTCTTTCTGTGTCTCTAACTCACATTCTGGTGTTAAATAAAATCCATACTATTGACTTTGGCATATGATCTTGCTTGCACCTTAATTCAGGTAGAGGCATCTCTCCATAAACCAGATCTTAAAACATGTCCTGGTCAAATTCCAGTTCAAATAATTTCATTTTGCTGTTTTACAGTAACCCTCTGTTTCTGCAGTAGTATAATACCAGCATGGATCTGTAAGATGCCTGGATGCATTTTTTCCCGTTGAAGCATTTTTTAAATCCAGTCTGATTTCATGTTGTGTGCACCACTTCCAGTGAACTTTTTAAGTGAAACTGACTTTATCTGCACAAATATTTGAGGAATCTAATTTCTCTATATAATTTGAGTAGTCTAAAGCAGCCTATTTTTATGGACAGTGCTAGGTGGATGCTGAGTGTTGACTTTCTTAGATTTTGATCTCATGTGAGACTTTGCACACTCTTGCCTTGCATTTGAAAAACAAAATAAAGTGAAACAACCCTCAGAGCAGTGTTTTCCCAGACACTGTTGCTAGGTAATATTCCAAAACTGAAAGAATTCTTACTCTTCCTGCTCCAGGCACCTGACTAATAACCAGTAACCACATGTTCAAGTGAAAAGGGATCATCCCTGCTTTTTTGACTGATTCCTAGTTTTGCATCCTTACACAGATTGAGACAGGCACCAGCTGTCTTGGTTTTAGGTTTTTTCACCCTTGGAAACTGGGCAAGGTGTTTACAAATACTATCAAGATTAGATGAATTACCTGGGTAGAATATCAACATAGTTTAGTACTTCTATCTGCACCTCCTCAATGATTCTTCTGGCAGCTATGTATGTTACAATGGTAAAAATATTATGTTAAAAACATGCATCTATATTAATAAATGCTCACTCAAAGATATTCATGAATGTTAGAAAATCTGGAAGCCTATATTGGTAGAAAAAGAACAATAGTCCATTTTTTTGAAACAGCATTTGAACAAAAGTAGAGATTCTGCTGAAACTTGGTCAATTTAAACAGAATTTAACTCAGAATTGGTTTATTATGTCCTTTAATACATAATGCTATCCTGAGCTTTCCTTCAGATCAAACTTAATGTTCCCCCTTTTTTTTGGCTTCACCAAATATGTGTGCTCTTCACAAGGCTTCAGTCAGCACAGACTGGCCCTGCAGCAAATGGCCATGAATGTTGGGCCTAGTGAATAGAATAGTGAATATGCATGCAAGAATATTTTCTATGAATGTGATACAGTGGAATAAAAAGCAGATACAGCCAGTACATCTGCTTTTCTGTGGCTTTGTTTTGACTTCCTTGCTGCTAGGAGGCTACCAAGGTATTGTAAACCCATTGCTTCATTTGTACTGACAAAATTCCTCAGGAAAAGGAGGAAAGTGCTAGCTCTCCATAATGGCATCAAACTTCCTTATCTCTTGACAAGCTGAAAATCCTCCTCCATCTTCCTAGATATTCCCTGTCTTATTCAGAATAGTCTTTCACATACAAAATATCTTTCTCTAAGCCAAGGTCCACACTCAGCTGCTGAGTGAGGACTGGTCAAGGCATGGCAGTGACAGCAGGCTGTAAGGACAGCCTTCTGAGAGTCCCTCACTTTGTCCTGCTCCACAGGAGAGGTTTGTGAGAAAAACTCCAACTAGCAGAGAGACAGTTACCTCACCATGAAGTAATCCATGATTCTGTAAATAAAGGCTATCATAATGTAAACACACCAAAGAGGCACAATTAAGCTTGGACTGGCAGCTTTAGTATTCACTGAAATTTTCATCTTGATAGCAGTCTTTTAACTTTTATTCTGTGTATGATTTCCTAATCTCAGTAAAAACTAAATTTGCAAAAAAATAAGACTGAATCATCCCATTATCTAAGGTCTTCATTACCTCTATATGAATTATTAAGAGTGCTATTAATGGTGAGGAACGACTAAAGAGTAACTTGTCAAAATATTTCTTAGAGAAGTTTTTCTGCTGCTTTCACACAGGACCTCTGCATGTGTCTGTTTGAAGCTTGACCTATATTGGGAAACTGCTTCCATTAGCTCCTTGCCCATCCTGCTCCTGGGAGCCCATTAAGTGACCTAATGCCATGTTGTGATCCTGAATGGGAGGGCATTCTCCCACAGGCCTGGTTTCTAGTCCTCCTGGTAAAGTGTGGCAGAATGGGATTATCCTAAATAAAGACTTGACAGAATAGCTTTCCACATGGGCAAGAATAATTTCTCCCCACTGTCATTCTTACTTTGAGTTGGCGAAGATGATGTTCGGAAATTCTTGAGCCTGAGGCTCAAGGCAAATTTCAGCCCAACCAGCTCAAGTCTGGCATTTAAAAACAATGTGCCTACAACACTGGCACACAGAAAGTGCCCTATGAATGTACTGAGTGAAAAGATTCTTCTTTGACAGGCAGCAGTCTAGGGGAAAGTCAGCAAAAATGATATGGATCATTTCCCTGCTGACGAGGAAATGAGTATCACTGGTGCAAAATATTTCTGTTGCTGAGGCAGACCTCCTCAGGCAGCCGCTCTGGACACAAAAGGACCATGCAGGCATTGTTGCCACCACATCCTCACACATTGCAAGAACTATGAGGGTCTAAGGCCTACAAAAACAAATCAGTAAACCTGTCTGAATTGTTAAATGAGACCATCAGTGGGTCTGTGTGTTTTAATAAGAAAAACTTCTGTTGGAGGCAGGATAGCGAGAGCAATCCCTTCCAATAGAAAAACTCTCCCTTAGGGATTCTCTCTAAATACTTTCAGAGAAGAGAGAGAAAAAGGAGTGCAGAGTGGGATATGGATTTGTTTCATGTAGCACACAGGTTTTTGGTCCTCCCTGTGTTTCCATTAACAGGGCCTCAGAAAATTGGGAAGAGCAGCTCTGAGATGCCTCTCTAGGGCTCTGAGTGCTTGCTTGCTCAGCACCATGGCATTGGAAGTCCATTGCTGTTACTGCTGACAAGTCCTCTTCCCCCAAAGGTGCAGAATTAAGAGCAGGTCTTAGCCATGCTTGGTTAGTTCAGATCCATCTGGGAGCTCCAGGTAAGCTCCAGACCCAGCACTCAGGTGCTTTGCTCTCTCTAACAAACATGGGATGCCCTGTTGTGTCAGTATCTGCACAGTCTGTTCTGCAGCAGTTGCTGGACAAAGCACAGCACGTTATGAAGCCCACAAAGGATTGTGAGTAATCAGAAGCCCTCTTAAGCACTGTGGCATTCATTTTCTAAGTAACTTGAGAAATATTCTTTGTTCAGCCAGGCATTCAGGGCAAGATACAGCTCCCTTACTTTCAGTTATCTGCAATTTAGGTGCCTAGTCTAAATGAACGATCTAGTCTCTGTGGATGGAGTCTATATGAAGATACACATCTTTGTGTATGTGTTATTCATCCCACCTACTGTAAAGATTTACATTGAAATAGGATGATAGGTACTGTGCAAGAGTCTATCTTTCTCCATTACTTACCAAGGAATTCCGAGGAAAATTTACATTAGTCACCTACCTGGTAGATAACTAAATTTAATTAATCACATTCATGTGTTTTAAGGCAAATTATCCTTATTTTTTGTACTGAGATCTGCTGAGTGGTTATATGTTTACAATCAGATTTCTTCACATTGCATATCCACTGGTAAATAATGATTTTTTCTCCTTTTCTTTGGGTATAAGTTTTCTCAGTGCTTCTGTGCCCAGAGAAGATGTGTGTGGGGCTGTATGTAACTGGTTTCTGTTTGAATGGAGATGATCTTTGGTGCTGCAGAAAGAGTATTCTGTGTAGCCAGCATTAGTACATCTTCTGGACACAGCCCAAAAAAAATAGAAAATGGAAACATAAGCATTTATTTAAACATTTCCTTTAAAAGAGATTAATAACTTGAGGATGGAACAGAAAATGGCTGGTGTTTCTGGGATGAAGCGCTCTGTGATAGCAGAAGTTCAATTTTTAAACAAAAAAGAACTCAACAGAGGTGCAGTTGAAGAGAGGATATTTGAAATATCTCAGCCTTAGAAATTCTATTACGAACACCAAGACACATTTTATAAGCACTAACTTATGAGTTTTGCCCTCAGTGCAAGAAGACCAAAGCATTTGTGATGTTTTCTTGGATAATACTGCTTGAAGTAAGGAAATTTTCGAGTGTACATGAATGTATTTTCCTAATCAAGGATAAAACAGTGCAATACCACCTTACTGCATACCATAGGCCTTCCTATGAGTCATAAATTGTCAGTAAAAATTAAAAAAACAAAACACCCCCACTCCCACCTCCACAAACCCAAGCCCCAACCAAGTTTATGGAAAAACAATAAGGAATTACCACAATTTTTAACATTTTGAGTAAGAGGAAATTTCCATTCATAATTTATTCACAAAAAATACCCCACATGCCACTAATAAAACTGTTTTCTATTGCTATTCCATTTTCTTTTATCTAATTTCCAACTTGTAGATCTCAGTTTTTGGAATTTTAGTATTCATTTCTGACCAAATGATAGTGACAGCTGCCCTGATTTATGTTCTGAGTTCTGCTGTTAGATCATGACCTTTTAGAGACATTAAATTTTTCTTAAATGTAGAGGCTGAAAGCCTAACATTATTCAGATGTAGATTCCAGATAAGCCTGAAGGCTAGGACACACACATTGTGTACTTCAGTCTAACATGTCAAAATAGGGATCTTTTGAAAAGGGATCTGAATTTGGATTTTTGAAAGTAGATGCAGGAACCTGTCTTAGACTTATGCCTTTTTTTTTTTGGGATGATTATTAATAAAATTACAGTTAATTAACACATTTAGAATGCTGGTCAATGCCTACAAGTGACAATGAACAGGATTAATATTCAGAAAGAAAACAGAGACCAGTGTCAGATCCTTCTAATTATTATAATTGCAGTAAGATTGAAAATGTAAGCTCAAACTCTACACACTCATCTCAGTGTTTGCTGTGCAGGTCACATTGAGCAGAACCAAGACCTCAAAGGGGAGGAAATATTTTCAAGCCTCCCACAGGACCAGCTTGGTATTTTGACAAAATGTTGAAGCACTGTTGCCTCCAAGATAATCTGCTATCTGGAATAGATCTTTTAAAGGCTGGGTTTATGTACTTTCTTTGTGGTAGTCAAATTAGCCAGCCATAAATAACACTGAAAAGAGACCAGAACAGTAGCTTAAATTACCATGGGGAAAGTTCACTGACAGCCCTGGCTTCACTTCAGTTCTCTTGGAATCAGTTGCCTATCACAGATGTTATTCAAGTAATTAAGTATTATGGAATAAGTTCTCAGATAACATAATATACCCCTATCTTAAATTAATGAAGACAGACCAGTGCAGGCTATCTGAAGTCTTCATCTCATACTTATTTTCTTTCTTAAATGATTACGCTTTTGAATTTAAAAAACAATAAAGCAAATATGCTTCATCTATTAAACAGCAGAGAAGTGAATTGCTGTGTGAGTAACTCCATGGTGAAGCATAGGTGTTGGTAAGGGCCAAGAGCCTCCTGCCTCTCCTGCCTGTCTTCCTGCTGTCATTGTATGAGAACAAGCCTTCTCCATGGCCCTGTGTTATGCATACCAATGCAGCTTTAGCATTGTGACGTCATGTGCCTAAGTTTAAGCACTTAGTGATTATTTAAAAAGCAACACTTTTAAGGTCATGCTAGGGAGATAATGACAGCCAGCAAAGTTCCATTACCTGAGCCACACACATGTATGAAAATCTCTGACCTTGCTGTGCATCTTGATATGATGCTTTATTTTTGTGCTTATTTGTGTCAGATATTTCATCCTAGTGGATTCAGAACAAAGACCTTCCCTCTATTCTTGGTGCTGGCTTTAGTCACAGGAGCTTGAATCTTAAAAATTTAATCACCATAAGCAAAGTAAAAACAAAGACATGGTGGACATACAGGACTTTTTTTTGTATGAGTCAACTATTAAACCTAAAACTTAAACTGCAGCTATATATATATGTGTGTGTGTGTGTGTAATCTCTAAGAACTAAATTATTGCTTCACTGTCTAATTAAAAAAAACTCTTTTCCTACCAAGCAGAGGGAGAGGAACTAAAGTGAAACTAACTGGGAGTCTAAGGCCAGGAGTGTTGTAACAGAAATCTCATCTGAGCCCTCACACAATGTAGGGATACTGCCATCAAGGCTGATTCTATTTGAACCTTTTTAGAGAGATATTCTGCCTTGTCTGAAAGCCTTCAAATAAAGGACAATCCATAGCAAGCAGTTTCAATAGTTAATTGCACAGACTGTTAAAAAACTAGTGCTTTATTTCCAGTCTTATTCCTTTCTTTTTTCTTTAAAGTAAGAGATTAGAAAAGAGAATGATTCATCCATAGATCTCATCACGCTTGGTCTACATTATTCACTTGTATTCCCTCCAGTAACTGCTCTTGTTTGCTGACCAGTTCAGAAATGAACTGCAGCCTTAGATGAGTCCCCCACACAGAGACTGTACTCTTATCTTTGCACTTTAAGCTGTATTAAATGAATGATAATGTCTTTGCACAGGATGAAGGCACAATCAGAACACCTCACTGGGAAGCAAGCAACTTCAAACAGAGCTGGCAGCATATTCTGTCCTATTCAGTTCCTCCAACATGCCCATCACCATGCGTATGAGCACCTTTCTGAGCAAACCCAGCCCCAACACATAAAAGTTCACTTTCCATCTCTTCAGCTATGGGGTGTGCATGTAGTAAATGTCTCCAGGGACATGGGGACAAAGAAGTCCTCATTCATTGGAGGTGCAAAAGAGACAGAATTTACAAGGGGCAAAGCTTCTTCAAGAGTAAATTCCTGTGTCTTGGTGTGGCTGCTGAAGACAATCTGTTCCCCACAGGCACAAGGGTGTTCCCAGTGACAGCGGGGCTCTGTGGAGGCAGTGCAGGTGCCTTGTCATCATGCTGGACAAGGAGCAGAGTTTAAAGCAGAAGACACTTCCTTTGGACATTTTACTTCCAGGCATGATTGCCAGATCAGCTGATGTAAGAGCCCTCCAAGTGCAAAAGATACACAGACATCCAAGGTAAAAAGGAAGCCTGGTTTTGCTTTGGAACTGGTTGGCAACCCCTGGCCTCCCAGGTAGCCTCAAATGCTGAAAAATAATCCTGTGGCTAACTCTGTAAGGAAATTGCTCTTCTTTAGGTTCCTACAAGCCTCAAAAAGGCTCCTAGGATGTCAACAGAGAAGATTTGCCAAAGGAAGGCACCAGAACCTCCAAATCTAAACTAAAAAGAAAAATGAGATGTTGACTGAAATACATTGCTTGTGATTTTGGCATAAAATTCACTCTCTAAATCAGCAATCTCCCATGTTCTTGTCCTGCTGCTTAAACGGTTATATTAGATTTTCACCCTTCCAGTAATTTGTTAATTGACAGTTACAGTGAAACTTCCTCTCTCTCTTCTTAGTGAGTGAGTGAGAGCAGTGCAGCTGTTGTGGTTGTAAAGCCTTTCCATAGCAGAAAGGTGACATTTTATACATGCCCTGGATGTAAGTAACTGCAAGTCATGTGGAACAAGACTAAATCAAGTTTGCAGTAATGCCTCAGCCTATAAAGAGGCAGTTAACAAAATGTTTCTTCTGTAATTAAGTCAAATTGAGAGTTTCCCATGAGCTTTTTTAATCATTACAGCGATCTGTTTTATAGCAGGGGTCTACAAAGTGTTGCACTGTCACAAGTGAGGGAGCAACATCACAGTGAGCAGAAGTAGCGAGAGGCTGGGAAGAGAAGACAAGAAATTTTTATGTTGGCTTTGTCATCTGTATTTTGAAACTTTCAGAATCCTTCAAACTTCTGGGAAAATATGCAGAAAACCTATCCCTGGTATCTATAAAACCAAGACTGAATGTCTCTTTAATGGGCTGTGTTCCAGTTCAGCCATGAGTTTCTGAATGGGTATTACTGGCAGAGGTTGTGAATCTGTGTCAGGAGATCAGCCTGCCTTTGTGGTTCCTGTCCCTCAAGCCTATGAGCCCTCATTAGGGTTTCTCAGGCCTGGATTCAGCCAGCCGGTGCATTTCAGGAAGAACAGGAGGAAGGACAATGCTTTTGATACTCATACAAATTCCATTGTTTATCTGACTGTCAGTATTACATCTCTGTACTCAGTGGGGGTCAGGAGCCTACTGCAGAATAGCTGTGCGACATCAGTTGTTTGACCAAAGGCCTGTTCAGTCAAGCGTTTCACTGCTCATCTGTCATTGAGGCTGCCAGTAATAACAATTAGCTTGACTTAATTGTGTATTTTAACAGCTGCTTAATATTACCCACATCTTTCCTTCACTCATAACATAAGATACCTTTCTGCTGAATGTGGTTTTAATTAAGGCTCTGTTCACAACTTTTCACAAGCTGTTGAAAAATTCATGTCTTGTAAGAAAAGTGATGATGCAGTAAATGCTACTGGGGCAGAGACTAACTTTTTTATTAGATGAGCATTGAGCCCTTATGAATTTATGTCTCCAGATTAACTGACTCGGGTGCCAAAGGAAAGCCTGAATAGATTTAACTACTGCAGTAACATAAAAGGTGTAAAATATGCAGGCGCTGATCCCAGCAAGGTTGTATGTTGTGAGGGAGTGTGTCTTTAACAGGCTGGTAAGCCAAAATCTGTTGCAGAGCACTGTACCTGTGGACTGGATTTCCATGTGCTTGAGAAGTACTGAGCTGATGAAGAGCACTGTGACTGAGCAGTACGGTGGCATTGCTTCCACTTAAAGCCTGTAGAATTTTTTTGCATGATAAAAATACGCAAAGTCACGTTTTTGAATATACAATTCAGCATAAGAAAATCTCACACATATCTGTGTCTGTGACAAATGGATAGTTCTTCACAAGACAGTAGTAAGAGAGTTATTAGCCCTCACCTTCACAAGGGGAATTTGAATTCCAAGCTCTCTTTACAAGCCAATACTGTTACACTGACATCCCCCTCCATATGCCCGAAATAATTCCTTGGTAACTGAAAAAAAAAAAAAAAAAAAAAAAAAAAAAGAAAAGAAAAGAAAAAATTTGAGGAAGTTGTTATATATGTGTATGTGGAATTACATTGTGAGCATGAATTACTTTCATCTGGAGCAGATGTCATGTGTCCTTAGCTTGACTTCTACTCAGACATGGAACGCATGACATTTATATAACATTACAAATGGGCTGGGATTCGGGAGTGAGCAAACTTTTAGGTTACAGGCATTCAGAAGTACAATCATCACCCTTTCCTCGTTTTTATAGTCCAGAAGCAAAAATTTTATAAAATTCTCCACTCATATTCTGCTAATAAACATTTTAGTTATCCTAGCAACCATTTTTAGATGTGCTGTAAATATACTTGGCAAGCTAATGTATGCCCTTATGCACTTTAAACAACCTCTTTCCACTTAGTTTATGTACTTCACACATGTAAAGAAGAGAGAAACAGTGTGGAACAGCATTTGCAGGTCCCACAGTATTCATGCCTTTGGTATCTAGGAAGGTGGGAACTCCTTGCTTGAGGCATTTTGTCAGGACTCTGGCACAGTCTGTCTTTTTCTTTTATTTTAATGTGGATGATTTCCCAATCAAATTACTTTGTAGGAAATTAATGATCTTTGAGAATTTGCCCTGTTGTGAATATGGTTGAAATATGTAACATCTTGAAAAATTGTTTTGACAAGGCATGGATCAACAGAAACCAAAGCTGTGGCGCAAATAGCAATTATCCCATGGCTGTGCTTCTTTAGGAACCTGGGCTATAAATCAGCAACTGACGTGGAGCAACTGATACAGAAAACTGTCAGAGCACAGAAGCCACAGGCAGCATCTTCTGCTCATCCCCCTGGTGATAAAGTCCTACCCATGGGAGGTATTGCTGAGCCAAGTGGCTCTGAATGAGTCTCCAGCAGCTCCCGGTTCCTGAGGTTTAAGACCCTAATGACTTGCAAATAGAACTTATTAACATAGCATTAAATATTGCCCAAAGAAGCAGGCTGCTCTGTGAGCAGTGGACAAACCCTTCACAGGTGTCAGTGTCCCACACCAAGATTCTGTGGCATTTCCTAAAAGCGAGGACACTCACAGATTCTTTCCCTCACTACGGGCAATAGTATCTTTCTCACCCAGTGACTAGGTGTTGTCATTCAGCTCACAGAAACTATAGATCTATGCTCAAGCCCAGAAGACAAACAGCCAAAATGTATGCTGATGGAAACAGGAAAGCCATATGAATCTCATTTTTGCAGAAAGACAGACTAAAAATTAACCCACATCATGCCCTTTCATGCCAAACATGCAAATATGTCAATTAAACCAAATAAACTCTAATGGTTTGCTCTCACAGCAGAGTGGTTTTCTTCCTGTAAGTGAAGTCTTTATGCATACCCCAGTTTCTGCACCAGTTTCCCCAAGTAGTCCCAGAGCAATCTTTTCTCATAATGATCTTGATTTAAGGACAATAAAGATCACAGGTTCACAGTAGAAGAGATTGTTCCTGCCCTGAATCTCCAGAGAATTCAATGCAATTGTTATAGGACATTTTTTTACACAGGTGAAGGTGAGCCAGTTACTGTGTTAATAATCCTTGCTGAGTTTAATGATGAAAAGGAATGACTGGCAAGCTGGTGCAAAGGACTGGGACATCTGAAAGTCTTCCTTAGCTGCTTCCAAAGCAGCAGCTTGAGTCCCTTCTTTGGGAATTTAACTGCACTGGGGAGTTGTCTTTGCTGTGTTTGAATGTCTCTTTGACTGTAGCTGTGAATGTTGGATCAGTGGGGTACCACTGCTTCTGCTTACTCAGAAATGAGCCTAAAATGTAAAAGTTGTGTCCAGATCTGGATCTAGAATTCAAGTGTTGGAGAGCTTGGGGATGTTTGGATCTGCTCAGTGCTAGGGATAGAGGAACAACTTGAAGGAGCCACTCTCTTCTTTGGCCCTAATTTCACAGGGGCAGAGGCGTTTACATTTTTACTAAGAAACATCTAAAGCTTTCATCCAACCAGGCTTCCTGTGGTGACCCATGCTGCCATCACCACAGGCAGCCTGAAATATTTGCCTGTCCCTCTGTGCCTCAGCTCCTGCATGCCCAGGACAGACCAGACAGGACAACAGGATAAAGGAGCCAGGATGCAGATGTGCTTTTTTTTTTTGGGAAAAGCCCTACAGGAGTTTGCACAACATAACAAGTCCAAGCAGGTAACAGGAAAACTAGTATTTTTCCCTGACACCATGATAGTCATAATTACAGTCATATAAATCAATATGATGAAAGAAAAATTGCATATTTCCAGATGTCCATGGTAAAACTACTTACTGTAAATTAGAGCCAGAGTTAAGAGTGTGGAAAAGTCCTATAATTTGGGCCACAGCTGCAAGAAAAGCTGTAAGAAAAGGCTCTGAGCTGTGACTTTTTCATCACAGCATTTTGTTATGTCTCTTGTTATTGCTTTATCAAAAGCAAGCTGGTGTAGAAACATTCCCTTTTACAGCAGGGCTATTATTCAGTTGGAAAAAGAATTTGAAAAAAATTACACTAAATGATTTGAATGATTACCTTTAATTACCATTCACTCACTAAGCTATGTCAGATAGAAAGATTCCTATGTTAAAGTGAATGCTTTTGAAAAATACATCAAGTGCATTGCTGTGATTTGTTCTGCCAGCAGATTCCAACATTAATTCTTCCCCAGCGTTGCAAAAGAAAACTGAGGTCCTGCCAGAATTTCAATAGCAGCCATTGAACAGGGCTAAATAATGAATCTTTTGTGAAAAACCATCAGTACCTCATGTGTTGTATTTTGTTTCAGAGGAATAATTTGTAGTTTATTAATCCTTTGAAACATACCTTTTCTTACCAGATGGCTTGACATTATACTTTTTCATTATTAAGCATTATTAGTGCTAAGCAATGATTCGTGAATAAATAAAGGAGTCGTGGGTCTTATTTTTTATTGCTTACCCTATTTTACAGCCAAGACACAGCTTAGCCAGCAATTTCAGTGCTATGGCTCTAATAGTATGACACCTTTCACCCCAATGGCTGGCATGGAAATGTCATGTACAAGCTTTACAGCTTCTGACTATAGGGAGATAACCTCTAGAAAGGCAGAGGAGATGGAGTTTCTCCAGTCATGCTGATAAATACTTAGAGATGTCTCTTGGTTGCTTCACTCACACAGCTTGCATGTACCTTCACTCAGCTCAGAAGTTCCCAAACCTCTGCCCAGGCTGCCCTTCTGGCCCTGTGTGTTGTCTGTGCTCTGTGTGGAGCTATTACAACCAGAACTGAAGTTTGTTTCATGGAACATGACCCACAATCTGCTTCCCATTGTTGTGGCAACATTTCCAGCTGGGAGAAAGCCATCCCAACCCAAGCCACAATCCTTCCAGCTCTGCAGTACCTGCAGGCCATTGTAACTAAACTAATTTGCCTACCAATGATTTTTTGTTTGTTTTGCTTTAATATAATACTCCAATGATAAAACGGTTTCAGTTTAATTTTTTTTTGCTCAATCTAAATTGCCATCATGGGCTGGCAGACTGTGAACACCAGAAAGAAAATTTTGCCAAAGAATTTTCCTACTAGGATATCATCAGGGAGCTGACCAATCTGCAAGATCCAGCAATAGACCAGAAAAATCCCACCTGGCCCTTTTTTTCCCCCAGTGTCCAATGTCCCAGGATGAGTGGGGTTCCCCACCCTATTATCCCTGGACCCTGCAGTCTGCCAGCCCAGGACCACCTTCAGGGAGTGCATGTGCTGTTGTTTGTTTAGGGATGGTCTGGTGTCCTGCCAGATTGTGCTGGCAGACCCTGAGGGGCATTTCAGCTGCTTGCAAGCATGAATGCTTAGAGGGGAACATTCAAATGAGGCTTTTAGTACCTGCAGCCAAGCATTGAGGGTCAGTGTGTCAGCATCTAAGAGTTCCAGTGAAGCTGTTTCTGTCAAAGGCAGTCCTCAGCACCTTCCTTTTTTAAAGACAAATGCACTTTTCTTCTAAGAAAAAATCATCTGAAATTGTTTAAAATCTGAGTATTATTTTCCCTGTCTTTTGCTAAGAAAATGTATATAGCACATCATTTATACAGAGCAAAAATGAACACATTTTCACAGCCAGAGGTTTAAGGGCACAGCATACACAACTGTGTTCAATTCTGCTCACTTATATTATTAAGCATCCATGCCAGAGAAGGAGCGTTAACATTTTTGGACTCAGGCTACAGAAAGCTAAATGGTATGGCCAAAATTTTCAGGCTTCGGTGTCTTACTATCACAATCTAAAGTCATCCCTATGGAAAAGCTTTTTCAGAAAAAACAAGAAACAATCAAGACCTTGAAACAGAACTGGGCTCCGTAAATGAGAGCTCAAAGCTCCATGGTTGTATTGTTTTGTTTCAGGCAGCCTTTGATTCTATGTAAATGGTTTTGTAAATTTGGAGCTTTTTTAATTGTAAAGCATCACTCCATTAGAATATGTCGAGGGACTCAGAGGAAGAATGTTTATTTAATGATGAGGGGACCAGTCCTACCCTTCTTGCAAATGTTTTATAAACTTCTCCTGGAGGGAACTGATCAGTTTGCTTTGGTGTCTAGGTATGGATTGACAGCCTCACTTCAGAGCCACTCCATTTAGAATGCTACGCAAATATCTGACGTAGATCAAATCTGGATTTTCATTAGGTCCTGTTACAAGAGATTGATTTTGGCCACAATATCCACAAAGTTTCTTTCAGAAACACTTTTTTGCCCTAGAGTCTTAGCTTAAATATCATACTATATCCAGATATTTGAGTTTTACATTAATATTTTATTAATTAATCTTAATTAATTAATCTTACTATTTTATAAACTGTTCTAGGAATACCAGCTGTTTTAGGAACCTAATCCTGTTCCATGTACAGAAATAAGTAGATTTTGAATATATTCAATGTAAGAAATCTGCTTATAAGAATAGCAGTGAACAATCAGACCTAGTGTCTAATAACAAATCTATTAATCAGTAATTGCCTAATGACTGACATGAGTAAAACAGGATATTATGAGCTCACATTTGCGGTAGACAGCAATGGCTGTATTAGGGCATTCTTTTCTGCCTTTTTGTTAGTATAATTATTCATATTGACTATTGAATTTCGGTACTGTTATTTGCCTAAATGATTCATGAATCTAGTTTAGGAGTGTTTAGATGCCCTGGGAGAATAATAGTCATGATAACTGAATAAAATTCAGCTATTAATATGTTGATTGATTTTTATTCCAGCTCCCAATGACATCAATTTTGAATCCATCTTTTTCTTTGAATTATTGAATCCCTTTTTGAATTAAGAAAGAAGAAAAAGTAGAAAGAAGCAAATTGCCTCAAAAAAAGGAAGTAAAATAATACCACCTCTTTTTTCTACATATGCCCTATACATTTCTTATTGTAGTAGGAAGCATTTAAAGTCAAGCAGTCCATACCATAATTAGAGTACAGTTCATGGGAAGGAGCTGTTCAGCCTTATGTTTCCGGAACTATTCTTAAGTCATGCAGTAATAGGCAGACCAATGTATTATTTTATCAGATAAAAGTTACTAAAGTAAACTGGAAAGCTTACTCTGAAATATACAATGTGGTTTTTTTATACACGCATTTTTACATATTTTACAGGCAGTAGGAGATTAGATTTAAGTAGTTCCTCTAAAACGATTAAACTGTAAACCTTGAACACAGACATGTGTATGGGGCACGAAACTTCTGTATTTTATTGCATGAGTTACAATGAACATTATATTTACAGCTTTCTTTCAAATGTATGTTAAAATGATACTGAACAGAAGCAGGTAAAACAGAAACCTTAATCTTTAGCTCTCCTGGTTTCCAGGACAATTTTTAAAAAAGAAGAAAAAGAATTATGAGTTAGTTGTAACAAAAGCTTTGAAGCGGATATAGAATCCAGGTTAATGATATCCTGTAATCTGATCCTGAGCGGACACGGACAGCTGTTCTCAGGGCCCTAATGAACCATGCACATTTACAGATCACTGATTAGCAGAACTTGATCCTGGTGGGCACAGACAAGTCCTAACACTATTTGAAATAGCTCTGGTGGTATTAAATAACACGGATCTGTTATCATGTGATTACCTGTCTCTAAAATTCCTATTTATCTTCATTATGCTGCTGCTTTTCTCGGAGATGAAGGTGGTAAAGGCTTGTCATCTTTGATACTACACCTGTTGTTTCAACTCTTTGATAGAAGAACAGCCTCCTCGGGGTCAGTTTGCAGAGAGAAGCTCCACAGCAGAGAGCACCCTGGGCACAGCCATGGCCCCAAAACCTCCTGTGATGCTCAGTGGGGCAACAGTGACTCCAGCCAAAAAACACAAAAGTATTTCTTCCTGTTTTTAACAGTCACTGTTGACTGGGGGCGGAGGTGAGAAAATATGGTTCCATGAAAAAAACACCAACAAAGATGAGCAGTTTCGAGCAATTGGATATATCTAAAAAGACCAGAGGCAGTGACAGTGCCAATTGTGTTATGGACAATCCAACAGACTTTATATATGCATCTAGCTTCTGCACTTCCTTGATGATATTTCAAGTGCTTAGCTCAGTCTGTGCACTCTGAACATCTAATTTCTGTTTAACAAATAAGGTAACTGCTAAATACCTGCATCCATTTGCAGTGCAGTTTGCCTTATGCATTACTTCAAGACAGTAATAATCTAAAAGTAACAGCACTACCCCTTTGCATAACAATGTGTCTAAAGTCTCCTCACCTATGTGAGGAGCTGATGGCTTTACTAGGCCTTCAGTTATGAGGACAGCATGTAAAATACTGCTAAATATAAAGTGATCTTTCAAGACAACTGGGACTCCACTCACTCTAGATATTCAAGACTGAAGGAAGTGTTCAGGGATGAGGGATGGAAAACTCATCACTGAAAAGCTTTTTATCTCATGTTATAAATAGTGACTAAACTAATCACTGTAAGACATCACTCATTACAAATTTTCTGTTAAAAAACCAAGTGTGACTTTAAATTAGTGAGCTTTTTGGGTATTTTCCTTCTCCTGTGTTTTCCTAACATGAATTATTCTGCAACATTTGTTGTCTCTAAGTCATCTCTTGTTCCTGCATACATGCACAACCTTTCCTGTCCCAGCATAGGTAAAACTTGTGTGTCTAAGCAACACTGAACACTAAGAATGAGCTCACTTGCAGCATCACCAACTGGTCTCCAAATCATCATTTCCCTCAACTTTTCCAGTCCTCCCGGTGGATAAGGAAAATGAGCTGCACTGACGTCCTTGCAATAATGGTAAGTTTAAAAGCAGAAAAATTAAAAATCAAGTAATGATGCTAGAAGACAAATCTGTGTAACACCTTAAAAACATGTTATTCTGTCATTTGTTTTTCACTGTGAGAAGTTCACAATTTTAAATATAAAAAGCATATTGCATACAGAGGTAGAAAATTATTTTTCTGGCTTTATTTGTCCTCATTTTAATTGTCTTGAAAACTTTTTTCATAAGTTTTCAGTGTTTCTTTTTATAAATTGCTTGTGGAACAAGTTGTTTTTTCTGATCAGATGGGCAGAAGGAACAAAATAAATTTTCTGGGAGACATTATTCTGTGGCTAACAAGTCTATTTTTGGAATAAATTTCATAAGACTTCTTACCACACTTTGGACTTGTGCTTCAGAACAAAGAAGCAGCAGTTATGCCACTGACCAGAAGCCCCATTTTAGGTTCTCTTACTACATCTCTCACAAGGTACCAAGTTGCATACATGATCCAGCCACTTCTAGGAAAGGAATGCAATCTTATCCTGATTTCCAACTGGGTGGAGGATGCCAGATGGCTTTATGTGCCTAATAATTTATGCTCTGAAATGAAAGGTTTGATTACTTTGATTTTTTTATTCTTGATTTCATAAAGAGTTCAAAAATATTATCTTACTTATTTCTAACGTAATCCTACCATTCAAATTAAAGGAACCTTAAAAGTCAAGGGGTATAGCTTGGGGTTCTTCCTGCTTGCAGCTATCAGCTTGTATTTTATGTTGTCCCTAGGATATTTCTTTCTTTCTACTTCTAAGGTATTAACAAAGTAGCATTTCAATAACATTTTTCTTCAGTCCTTAAAGTAAATCAGCTTTTCTTTGAAGACACAAAGTTTGTGAATGCTAACATTTGTCTGGAGTCCCTTTTCAGTTAGGGAATGCAGCCCAAGTGCATTGTTCACTTTCCTATTTATGATGAGATCCATTGGCCTTCATCTCATATCTGTGAAGTTAGGTGGTTATTAGGGAACCTTAATTGTCAATGGGGAGAGACAGACACTTCCAGAGGGTGATTTATTGCATCCTAACCAGCTGTTTAAGGCAGGAAAGATGAATTATGCTGTGGAGGTCCTATCTCTCCTCAATGACTACAGCAGCCTGAAGTCATTTGTTCCTAGGATCTGTACAACAGGACCACAAAGTATGCTCTGTCATTAATTCCAGAATAAAGGAGTCATTGAAAATGATGTGGCTGGGGTGAACAGAAAGTATAGCCAGGCTTTTCAAATCATACATAAGGAAAATTTAAGCTGTAGTCAATGAGGTACTTCAGAAAACGCAACTGGAATCTAATTCCAAGGGCAGACAATGGTGGGGAGAGCTCTGTGCTGAGCTGACAGAAGTTGAGCCTTTGGTTGTTGTAAGCGTGGTTTCCTCTTTCTGATGGCTTTAATTTTACACCTTATATCCTGAAGAGAGGCAGTTAATTTTTGTACTTCCCTCAGCCACAGCTCATTTAGGAAAACCTCCACAGAACTGCAGAACTAGAAAATGCAGAGAATACTCTGACAAATTGAAACCCTTGTCTGTGTGATTATGCACAGCATAATCATCTCTTTTCAACCACTATTTTGGGAGAATCCAGAACAGTGTGGAGTAAGGAGTGACCAAAAGGGCAGATGCCCTTTTTGACTGTTCTCTCTTCATATAACCAATCAGTTCCTCATTTGCACAGACTCTGAAAAAGAAAGAAACAGAAAATAGAAGCCAGGAAGAGGATTTTTGATCAACCCTGAGCCTCAGTGTGACTGAGCATGACAGATAAAAGACCTTTTCCCAGGCACAGGGAGTGGAAACCCTACTAGCTGAGGCAGGGAAAACAGAACCTCCTTCAGCAGGGACCTCCTGTCTGGGGGTGGCCACCAAGGCAGAGGATACCCAAGGAACACTGGAAGTCAGTTCCCAGGCATGGATGGAACACTCTGTGAGTGAGGGTAGGGTGAAAGGACAAACTTAATATTTGTATGATGAACAATCATTTTTTCATTCTGCTTAACTAATTCACTCGTGTTCACACAAGAGTGAATCACATTATTTAAATCACATTATTTAATCACATTATTTAAAGATAGTAGAGATCATCCAGAGTGGTTGGTACCATTTTGGGAAAATATCTTTTGTGCTACAGAGAAATTACATTACTCATTCACTTGAGGGTGTATCTTTCAACATAGTTGTAATCCGATTATCAGATCCAAACATTGTCAGTGAAGTTGCTTTGAGATGAAAGAGATAATTTTCTAGAGAGCATAAAAATATTTATTTTCTGATTCTTGAGGCAAAAGAGACTTTAAAAAAAAAATTTGTGTTGGCTGTATCAAAGTGGAAGATATTGATGTATACCAACTATGTGATTTCAAACACAGGAATAACAAAAGATCTGTGAAGGACCTCTAAAGATAAAAGAGAAGTTATACACTCAGTATGTCTAATCAATAACACAGTCTCTCTCACCAGGTCTTAATCAGTTTAGAGGCTCCAGTAGCAATATCCAGTTGTCACTATGGCAGTCATACAGAATGTGAGAGGAAGAAGCATGTTACAGACTCCACTTTTCTCTGTTACTGGAGGCAGGGAAAGCCCAGGCTGTGGATATCCCACCTGGAGATGAATATATTCTTTCTCAAATACTTTCTGCAATTGCAGCAGGTGCATAAGAGAGCTTGTCCTGTCCTGCTCCATCTTTAGCCTCACTGTCTCTCTAGGAAACTGCCGGTGTTACAGAGAAGGCTGAGCTGGATTTAACCTTTTTCAGGGTAAAACCATGAAACCATGCAAGTGACCCTCTTGTGCTTTAGGATGTACTTGGCAAGGGAAAGTGAAGGGTAGAGTTCAGCTGACCTAAATCTGGTGTCTACAGCATTTGCCCAAGACAGTCTCAATTTACAAGCAGTGCAGAGAAACAGGCATTTTATAAGGAATGCTTTTAAAACTTTGAAATGATTCATGCATTGGTTCCATTGCTGTTAATGACACTAGTGGCCACAACAATGTCAACATTTATATTTAATCAGAGGCCTTTCCTTTCCCATTTGCAGTACCACAAAACCTGTGGAACAAGAATAAAACTTTCATGTCTTAGAGCCTTCTTTATCATCAGTGCAACAGCTAGAAAGCTACCTTAGTAGGATGACTGTGATAAAATTAATCTGTAAAACTCTTTGAATTTTGAGTTTAAAACAGGGAAGCTTCTGGCTAGGGTCCTTTTTTTTTTCTAGAGAATTTGTTGCAACACACACTATAAAGTATAAATGTAATGTAGCATAAGCTGTCTGGAGATTGCTTTGTTTTTTCCTGAGAGCCAAGGAGGCTCTGCTCCCTAGAAATTGATGACTGGTTTTAAATAAGACCTGCAACCAGAATATCTACCATCACTGACCCGTGGTGTACTGTAGAAATATTCCAAATAAATAATCAAGTTCTTCCTCCATAGTCAAGCATCAGGCAACCAGACTGTGGCATACTCTGTGTTTTCCTCTTTTGAGGAAAGCTTTGGAAAAGGGTCCTTGACTGAGGTCCAAACAAGAAGATACAGTACAGTCCCTAGAACAAAGTCTCCAGTACTCATGAAAAAATTGACCTTTTATCAGTCCTGTAGAGAAATTAAAGTCATGGATGGAACTTTGAAATGCAAGGATCGTGGTTTTGATATTTGGATGCTATCATTGAAACTCATTGAATTGCTACCAGAGAAATCTTTGCAATAACAGTTTCGATTTCACTACTTTGCCTGTGAAGATATGAAAAACAAGGAGGAAAAATGAGTCAAGATGCTGAAAACTGTCATAAATAGTGTCTTTTTTAAACCATTATCCCTATGTTTTAACCTATGCCCATTTGTCAGTATCAAAATACCACTTGAGTTCAACAGGAAACAGAATAGCCCATAAAGAAATCTTTAGATCTGAATGAAAACACAAACCTCTGTGTATTTTCAACTTTAGACCTATTGCAAGGCCATTGCAGAGTATCTGATAATGGCACTTGTGTTTATATAGTCCATTGTTTTTCCTGTGCTGCAAACTTTCCACTCCACAGCCCTGTTTCCTGTTTCCCATTATGGAAGTCTCCAAAGGGGGTTTCCTTCTGTTTTTCTTATGGTCAAAAGGAATTTCATAAGTACAAGTCAAGTTTCTTTTCAGTGCTACACGTGCAGAATGGAATCTGAAAGCTCCCAGCGTAATCATCTCCAGCATGTACATAGTTAGTGTTACACATAATCCACATCTGGGTCACAAAATCTCTGAAACGCTTCCAGGAATATTTAGACAGCCATAATGCAACACGTTGCTGTGTAAGGCAGAAATAGAGCTAACCTTAATGTCAAGGTTATGGCTTTTGAGAAACACAGCAGCTCCCCTTCAGAACTGTGTAGCTCACCTTCTGGATCCTGCCTGCCATCAGTTTGAATACCATTAATATTTTCTTTTCCACTCAAGCCCATAGACACATCTGAAAACAGTTTACATCCCAACTTGCCTTATGCTGTTGATATTTAAGTCTAAACTGCATATAAAACTTGATGCATATGTAAGCCATATATTTTAATATCAGAGACTGTCTTGGCACCTTTTTCTGCTACAATCAGCTCAGAACCCTGGGAGATAAAATATGGTTGGAACTGAACTAGCAGGCAGTCTGCATTACAGTATTCATTTCAGAGTTAAAACACATTTCTAGATTAGATCTGGGCTTGGCACTGTGCTGCAGTATTGCCTTGTGTGTAATATAGTATCTATAAACTACTTCTTAACCACTGCTTATGGCAGAGAACCCATAGTGATATAAATGCTATATGAAGCCCTTCAAAATTTTCTCTTTAGCTTATTCCACTTAAATGGTGGATTTAGGATGGTGCCTCAAGGAACAGAACATCAGGCAATAACTGTAGCCCTTAACGATACTAGATATTATTGTAATTTCTTAACAAAATTTGGGGGGAACTGAGGGTAAAAGGTGGTTCATTTTTGGTGCATTTTCTCTTCATGGCACTGTGTCTGCTTCACAAATTGTTTGCAACAGAGAATTCCTTCATTTTCTTGTTTCAACCCCAAGAAAGGGTCTAACTAGAAATTATTATTTAGATCTATATTAATCTGCTCTGTCTTGCCACTGAATTCAAACTTTCTAGCTGCAAATTTGCCTTCTGAATTGTTTTTACTACAAAGGACTTTCTCTTTTTGTTTCTCTGTCCATATATACCCATTGGTGAATAAGAACATCGTAGATGTCCCTGTCTGCCCCATACAGATGCTCTTCTGCAGAAAAGATGAGAATTTTTCAGCAAGAGAGGTTTTGCTCTTTACCTGGTCAAGAAAGTGGGTGTCCTGTCTAAAGAGCAAATGCAATAGTGCTTATCCACTGTCCATCTGTGTGCCCCTCTGTCCAGAGAAGAAAGATATGTCCCTTGGAGGGGCCTCTCTCCTACTCCATGCTTTAAAAGAGCCTAAATAAGAATTTGAGATGAGACATCTATGTTGTAAATTACTGGAGCTGGAAAGAGTTGATTTCCCCTGCACAATTTCTTATATGCAATCTTCTGTTCCTTTTCCTCTCCTGGGGTATGCCAAATGGTGCAAATACTTGATGGGGAAAGGAGAAGAAAACACTTTGGCAGTTGCTCGCTCTGTCTACTCTGAGAAGACACACCATGATATCAGAGGTAACTCTCTGCTTCTCAGTGACTTGGACAGGGTAGGAGTGATCTCACTGTTTACTTATTTATTTTGCTCCTTGCTAAGCTTCGTGTATTGCTAGTGCCCCCGACACTGACTATGCATCCAGCAGATACACTTGCAGAATCTTCTATTTTCTAAATCTATTCTTCCCCCCCCACCCCACCCCCCACCTTTTCTTTGTGTAAAGCACGTGTACTGGCTTTGTGGAATCCCTGTAGCAAGTTGTGAATGATGCATGAACTGAAAAATCTTTGCCTGGTACACAGTAGGAATATAGAAAGTGCTGTGCACTCACTGCTGTGCTATGCTTTTTTTTCCTACATATACAGACACATAGTAGTCATTTCATATTCATTTTGACAAGCCCTTTATGTCCAGACACCATGGGATGGGATGGCTTGTATACCATTGGCCTGCACTGGATTATGTATCAGAGAGATTTTTATGCATAACTGTTCCCTGAGCTGTGCTTGGAAAAACTGCTGTCTTCTGCTTTTGCTAATATGCCAGCTTGAGTTTCCTGCTCAGTTCATATTTCAGGCAGCAAGTATACCTGGGAAGCATTGCTAAGGTGTCTGTATTTTGCAAATGTGTGCTCAGACAGGGATTTGAATCCTAGACACTGAGATACAAACTTGAGGACGTGCTCATTTTTTTAATTGGCATGGATCCTGGCTATTCCCTGTTTACAGCCTGCTGTGGACTCATTCAGTTTATTTCCTTTGGGCATCCAGTCCATCTTAGCTAGTGGAAAAAAGAACAGAATACCCAGTAGAAATGCAAGTGCAAATCAGAGAGAAGATTTTCCCTTCTATTTTAATGGCTACAAGATTCATACTCCTCTTCAGACGCCTATTACTAACTTAGATTTTTGATTTCCCATGTTGCCATGCCTGAAAGGGACTGCTATGCACTAGATATTCCTGCAAGATATGTGCCAACAAAGACGATCTTACTTGATTTCCCCTGATTATACAAGGGTGTCTTCCTAGGGTGGGATGGCTGACTCTTTTTCCTTCTGTGGTCACACAGCACATTATTAGTTGCTCAAACCTGTAGTTAGATTCCATCTGAATGAAAAGATTTCATTTTAATGAGCATTGACCAGTGAGACTACAAGTTAATTCTAGCTTTCCCCTAAGAGTAGGTTTTTCATTAATAAGAAAGATACTGAAGTCAAAGTAAAGGCTTATTTTATTAAAAGTGCAGACTTTAGGGAGGAAGTAGAGGTTACTGACTAAAGCACCAGAATCCTTGTTTACATTAAATAAATCATATTCCTCCTCTGAGCCTCAGTTTTCTAAGTTAAAAATAAGGATAAACCGTATAGTTTTTCGGTTCTGAAGACTGACAGGTGAACAGCATTGGACAAAAATTACTGATGTGTGTAAAGTATGAGTAGAAGACAAGCAAACAGATGAGACCACAGAGGGAGAGAAGCAGCAGCTGGGCAGGAGGATACACCCAGATCACCCAAAAAAAGGGTGTCAGAAATCCTTATGCACAGTGGGGCAGGTAGAGAAGGTCTGCAAGGGGAGGTGATGCACAGACACTCCAGCTGCAGAAGTCCTGGAGAAGATGGGTAAATGATGCACAAGGAATTACTGTCGCAGGAAAAGAACTCAGGAAAAAAAGGACAGGATTAGCTACAGCTGAGCCCACTGCTTTTCCCTAGGCTTCCCCAGGCTATGGGGTGAGAACTCCAGGCTCCTGAGTAAAGGGGCTGTGCTTCTCCTGCTGACACTGTTGCAAGATGTAAGGAGCCTGTTCTTACTGCAACAATGAATTTAAAATAATGGTTATCAGCAACTCTTGTTATGTCTTTATCTCTGGTTTTCCCAAACAAACAAGAATTTTACCATGTGCCCCAAATAGTAGACTATTTCTGAGGGGCTTTTTACAATTGCAAATAAAGAGTATCCTTGCCAACATTTCTTTCCCATTCCTAGCAATCAGTTGCTGAACCCTAACCCAGATATATTTAATATTCCCTGTATTTATTCAACGGAGTTGATTCCTGAGCCTGTGAACACATTGAAACTGTTGCCTCATTCACTGCAACCTTGGCAGAAGTAAATTGGACCAAGGTGATACTCCCAGCCAGGCTTTCAGTATAATTTCTTTCTTTTCACTACAGAACCCTGATGTGGTCAAGCCCTAACCTTTCTTTGAGTCAGTTCTCCTGCTGGGGGAGTTAAACAGTGAAAAAAGACTTTTGCACTTGCTTGAATTCGGCATAGATCAGCTAATGAGCCCTCCTGATTCGCCGTGCACCGGGGCGTGCGGCCACGGCAGCCCCAGCTCTGCCTCGCCCGTGGGACAGCAGCAGCCCTGCAGCTCCTCCATCCAGCGTGGGCTGGGATGGGCAGCAGGGCTGCCCCTGTGCCAGCACAGCCCCGCTGCACCCTGCAGCAGGGTCTGCTCCCTGCACCTCGGGCATGGCACCCAGCCGCCTCCCCCGGCAGGCGCACATCGGCCGTGACTTCCAGATGGTTTTGGTGGGCACCTCAAACCACCCAGGCAATACCTGCTGTGCTGTGGGTGTGTCTTGTGCATAATTTCTGTGATGATATTATGGCATAATGGGCATCTCACACTGTTGTGGTTTTTTTGCATTGTCTTATGCTCATAAGACAGTATATGATACTCCCTACCAACCAGATGAATGCTCTTTGGTGCAAGAGTAGCCTATGAATTGGTTTTGGATGCTTGCAGGAAACTGCTGTAAAAATGTTTCTTGAAAATTAGAGTGTTCTGGAAACTTATGATTTTTGTTATCAAACTGTGTTAAAATCAACTCTTGTAGTATAGTCTGCATTTTCTTAATGCCCCGTAGGCTTTCTCAACATTCAAGAGTTTTTAAGAGTTTAAACTAATACATCTGAGTCTTGATCACCCAATTTTTATTCACAGATTGAAAGTAAAAAACAAGCTTTCCTGTATTTTTAGAATGTGGTCAGTTTTTCAGCTTGGATGAGTGTCTTGAATAAACCCAAATGCAATAAAATCTTTCCCTGCACCTGTGGAGAAGCTACGGCTGGCAAAAGCAAACATTTTGTCAGGTGTTCAGTCATGAAAACCTTACTCCTGTGTAGTGGGACTTAGTTAAAATTTCAAGAATAAATATGCTTAACTGAAATGTTGTTTTTAATTTAATATTAAATGGTCTGAAGTTATTTCTGTAATCTTAGGCCTTTGTATAGTTTAACTTAATTTCAGAGTTTATTTAAATTATGTAAATATTTTAATGAGTCAGTACTAGCGACACCTAAATACAGACCCTGTCATTATTATTTCTGGGTACTAATTTTTGCACCTTTTGTCTGTAGAAGAAGTGGATTTAAATTTCCAACCACTAAATCACATTGAGAGGGTAACTGTAATGTTAACTGCTATTTTTAATTTAAGAAGATCAAAAACTACCAGATAAATATAATGTGATCAGAAGCCAGAAATTTGCCCAGTAGACAAACTTTTGGAAGATTTGGCATTCTTTATTAAAAATGTCTGGGCCTCCTGCTCCAAAACAAGGGTCTGGTCTGTTCACTGTTCCTTGCAGGGTGGGTGTTGTTCTCTCCCAGGTAGGATGGTCTTTTTGTCACGGTTGGAGCACAGTGAACCAAAGAGGGATTTACAACTATCTATACAGAAATGGCTCTCTGAGGTTGATATAGGTACAGGTACCAGGCAATTTAATGTGTCTGCTTTGGAAGCTGTGCAGTGACGTGTCGTGAGCAATCCTAACCACCTCCCCTTTGCTCTCTGAACCCAGCTCCTAGCAGGCATTTTAGGGCTGGGTCTTCTGTTTGCAGGACAACGAAACATCTCTGTCTGCAGAGAGGAAACCCTCACCGTGGATCTGTGGCTCCGTGCTTCCACAAGCAGAGAAGGGGCACGGGAGAGCACAGCCCGGGGATGCTCTGAGGCTGTGTGCAGGGCGGCTCTGGCGTTCCAGGTCCAGCTGCAGCTGGCATTTTGGCGTGCACTGAGCTGATAGCGGGGCCCCGAGGGTGACTGTGCCCCCCAGCCAGAGCCTCGCAGGCAGAGCGGTGCTGCCGCAGCAGACAGACCCCGCAGGAGCCAGCACACAGCCGCGCTCCGGCGCGCAGCCGGCCTTACACCAGCCCACTGTGATTACTTACAGATATTTACTTTAGCACATGGCATATAGAACATTAAAAGGGGTTTGAAAATCTCTCAGTTTTTCAACTTCTGAAGGATTATTAACTTCAAAGTCTGAAGAAATGTCGGCCTTCTATGCTTGGAAATGCCAGCAGCTTTTGCATATCCCCACCACAGTACCAAGCAACCCCCAGCAGAGAGAAACGATTACTGCCTCCGTGGCATAAGGATGGCTTTTGATCTCCTAACATATTGGAAATTACTTAAAGGTAAGCCATCTGCTAGCTGAGGAACAAAAATAGATTACATCACACCCTGCTAGAAAGATTGTGTTAAATCCTGTGTATCAAGGCTTTTAATAATTCCAAATTAAGTCAGTTAATAGGATTAGGTACACATTTTCCTTAGGCTTCTTTCACCAACTATTCACAAAAAAACTTTTTTTTTGGTGGATATCTGTAAAATTCAGGCATGTTCCATTGTGAATAAAAGAGTTCATTCCAGAACAAAATGTTTCTTTAGATCATAATTGCTCTCCAAAAACACTTATAGTAGGAGAACAGGTCAGTGCACAGAGAGTGGGAGGAACCCAAGCCCTTCATTTTTTGTTAATATACTAATATTAACTGCAAATGTTGGGTTGCTTAGCTAGGGTATTGCAACTACTTACCTAGGATGTAACCTGTCCTTAAAAGATTGTTCAGGAAACTGTTAGAAGTCCTTATTTTTTTCCTTCCTTCCTTCCTTTTTTTTTTTCCTTTGGTGGTTTTTTTGGTTTTTTTGGTTTTTTTTTTTTTGTTTGTTTGTTTTTTTTTAATTTATTTTTCCAGAGTGGTTGGCCACCTAAGAAACGTGATTTAGACCTGTTCTGTTTACACTTAGAAGAAACTTTGACTAGTACTCCTTGTAACTAGGAAACCATGCACCTTATTATTTTGGTTTTGATGCTGTCTAGGAAAAGATGCTCAGATGACAATTCTTTCACTGCTACATCCTTCTGGTCCTTGCCAATCTGTGAATTATGGAATCAAGTAGCTGAAACTTATATCCAAGTATTTGGGTTTAATAGGACTTGGTGGACTATTCCCTTAATCTGTGAAATTATTTTCTAAGTTTATTTATAGTTTTGTGCTCTGTAACGTTCTTTGGTAATGAGATTCATGATTAAGGTTTGTGTTGCAACTACTTCCTTTTGTTAAAAAACTTTTGAACTTATAATTTTATAAGGGGACTCTGTACTAACTGTTTTTCTCACCAGAATTAAACCATTTGGAATCATGTTTGGATGCAAGACAATTTGGTCATCTACTATTTAGAACTTGCTTTTTATACTTGTTGCCATTATCTCTTGTGAATTAACCAGAGGCTAAGTTTTACTATATCCTTATCAAAAACACATGAAATTAAAATGATTCATATTTTCTATTCTTTTATGTGGTCTAGGGTTTATTATTGAAGACTTTTATTATGACAGAAATCATTCTCATTGGCATTAAGAAATCCTGCTTAATCAACAAATATTCATGGCCTTACAAGGATCAGTAGTTAACAACTGTGGTAAGTGGTGCCTTCCTCTAAGGGTACTTTCTTTCATATCAAAGCAAACTATCCCCCCCATAAAATAAGGCTACCAGAATCTGGAAAACATAAATTAGAGCCAAACCCTGAATGTATGGTTTCTGAGCAATGCAACAAGTGAAAATATAAAGGAATTGTGGTCCCATGCCATAAAAGCTTCTGGGCAGAAATTTGGGGAGTTCTGTTATTTCAGACGCAGTTACAGTCACTGGGATAACTCTTGTGCTCAAAATTAGGTACATATTTCTTTTCAATATATGAACTCTAAAAGGAATTACTTGTGTTAGATCAAAGTTTGGAAAACAATGGCTCCAACTAGCTGCTTATGGTTTTACACTGATTAGCACAGAAGTATTTTCCATTTCTAATGTCAAATACACCATGATGTAAATGTTAGGACAAAAGCAAAGGACAGTATTGGCAAGTATGGAATTACAATAAAAGAATTTTAAAAATCCTCCTTCAACTTCTGTATTCTGGCAGTTAAGTATTTCTGGAAGTTTAGTTCAGTAGAACTGGGGAGGTTGATGGCACAGGGAAAATGAAGCATCTTATACTTCATTAAAATGGAAAGTGGAACACAACAGAGCATTACAGATATTTGAAGATGAGATATCCAGGAAAATATCTTATATTGACTGGGAAAATATATGGCTCTCTTTGCAACAAGCAGAACACATGATTCTGGATTTTGCTGATATTGGAGTTGAATGCCGAAGACACGACGCAAGCAATTATTGCATAGCTGAATGTTCCATCTACATGCCAACTAAGCAATGTAGAAAGAGCTGAGGAGAAAACTTTACTGCAACTCATCCAATCTGTTCATCTTGGCCTTCAGACACCCTTTTGTCTCATTGAAGAGCCACTTCTTTTCCATGTCCTTTCAGTCCTTGCCTTTCCACAGTGCAACAGCCAATGTTAGAAGCTGAAAAGGAGAACTGGCTTTGGAGCTACTGTACAAACAGTAATTCTCACAACTTCCATCCACCAGCTTCCTCAAACTCCCTAGTTTACAAACCATCCACTTCAAATGTCAATGTAGCTCTGTTTTCTGCATCCAGCAGTGGATATAAACTTGTGTCCCTGAAAAAATAAGAGCCTACCAAGTCTGTATGGTACTTTACATTAGGCATCACATTCAGCTTTTAAGTATTTTTAGCTCCATCTGCCTGCATTGCACACCCACTAGGTGTGACACTGGAAGAGTCTGTGAGGAAACATTCTCTATCTAGCTCTTGATGCCAGATCTAGCCTTTTTCAGGCCTCATCACCAAGAACCTATCTAGATACATTGAAACCATTTTGAGAAGGAGATCACAATTTGTAGAGTTTTAGGACATTGGTAAATCGTGGCTTTATATAGTGGCATTGTGATGTTCTTTGCTTGCTCCTTTAAAAAATATTCTTAATGTTTGAATTGCTTTTTTGACCACTAATTCATATTTATATGACACTTTCATAGTTACCCACCTCCACACCTAGGTCTTGTTCCTGAGTGGTGAGATCATCTCAGAGCCCACCATTTTCTAGATGAAGTTAGAATTTTCTCATGCCCATCACTACACATTTATTAACAGTGAATTTCCTTTACCTTTTTATTGCCCAGTTGCTTAGTGAGTCCTTTACATTTGGGCTTTGTCCTTTGATATTTGGGGTAACTAAGCACAATTAGCAAACTTGACTTCAGTGCTCATTCCTTTTGAAGAGCATTTTAAATATATCAAACAGTCCCTGCAGAATTCTTCTGGTGAGTTCATTTCAACGTGAAACTAAACATTTACTCCTAATCTCTGCTTTCTGTCTTTCATTCAGATATTCATCTAAACAAAAAATTCCCCTTTAAACATCCCCCAGATGTTTAGTTTTCTTAAAAGCTAAATCTTTACTGAGGGATTTTGTAAAAAGCTTTTTGGAAATCCAAGCAGACTGTACCTACCAGGTCACCCTTATCTACATGGTTTTTTATTTTTTAAAGAATTCTACATTTATAAAGCAATACTTCCACGGACAAAGACATGGAGTAGTTCCAGATGTGCATTATTTCTATTCTTATTAAACATGCTACTGATGTACTCTCTATAGATGTCAATCTTGCAGGCCTGCAGTTCCTCAGATCTTCCCTGGAATAACTTCTAAAGACTGACACCCCATTTGTCACTCTTCAGTCCTGCTGCTATGGCAATTTCGGGCAAGAAATTACACACCCTTGATAATATAGTTCCACAATTGCATCCTTGCATTGTCCTAGAACAACAAGCTGAATAACGTCTGCTCTTGGCAGTTTTTTGTGGTGTTCAATTGACCATTTGTTCCTTATCCTTTTTTGCAGAAATTTCAATTTCAAGGAGATGCTCTACTCATCCCCCCCAAAAAAATCCCCAAGCCAAACCCAAACAAACAAGAAACCAATAACCAAAACCCCAAAAGAAAACAAAAAAATAATCCCTGCAGAGTGTAAAAGTCCTTAGTTTCTTCCATAGTGAACACTGATGCAAATAATTAATTTAATTTTTCTGAACTAATTTTTTCCTCCTGTATCAGGATCAACTAGTAGTTGTACCGAGTTTCAGAAAGGTCTACTCTTTGAAACACATTTTTAATTGTCGTGCTGACCCTGCTGCATTTTTATATTCAAAATTCCAGAATTTATTATTGTATTTTCTTACTGTGGATATGACTTCAGTTTTTTGAAGAAGGATGGCCTCATGCCATACAAAGGAGAGATTATCTAGCTGTGTTAATTGGTACACTATATGGAGTTAGGCAAGATCAGATAATTCTTACAAAAAGTGTTTTTGCACAGAGAACAGCTGAGAGAGTAATTCAGGTCCGTGTCCATGCCCTAATCAAAAGTCAGCCTATTTTTGGACAATATCCCTTTAATCTCTTCTTGTTGAAGTTGTTCCTTTTCTCACAGCTTTTTAAAAGTGTTGCCTAGGTGACAGAACATTTATTTTGGAAGGGACGTCTGATGTTCAGTCTCATCACCTGCATCTTCCTCTGTTACACGTTACATGACAACCCGTATATACACTTATATGGCTCTTAGCACAGCACTCAGGTGTCCCCCTCAAACAGCAAATGCTGCCAAGCTGCAGAGCCGTACTGACCATCCTTATAGCTCAAAGAATCAACACAAAGAGGAACTTTGACAAAAAAAGGGGTTGTTTTTGTTCTTTCCTCAGCCCACAAGACATTGTAACCTGATCTTTAGGGAGCACATTGGAAGGTATGGATCCAAACACACCATGACCATGGAGAGGATTCCACCAGAGCTCAGTAGATTTTCAGCTTGAAACAGGATGGAGCAGAGTCAGAAGACAGAAAGAGATACCGAAATAATATTTTGTACGGACACCAATCTTTAGAGACACAGAGGATAAGTCTGGGTCCTCTGACAGAAGCAGTATAAATGCAGGCCTTCAGAAGGTTGTTCAGGGTCCAAGGGTCTGGATAGCCTTGGTGTGCTGCCTCCTGGGTTCTGGAAATCTTCTCTGAGGTACCGAGGGGAGAATTGGACCTCTCATTCAAAAGTCCAAATTCTGTTATTTGTGTGTCTTTGAATTTAGGTCAAAGGGCTGATTCAGCAAAGAGGTTTATATCACTGCCTACTGCTTAGGCACCTGAATCCAATGTTTATATTTTACTGAGACTCTCAAAACTCCCACTGAATTGCTGCCTATCATTTTAACTCATCTTTCTTGGGCTTTACATCACCTAACCTTAAACATTTGCAATGTAGATGCTTGCATTTGAATTAGTCATCCTCAGTTCCTCTTAAGCTCAGCAGAGAGAAGAGAGAGTTTCTGAGGAATGATTCATCTGACCCACTTTAGAGGTCTACAGTACATCCCATGGACTACACAGCCAGCCCAGGGTGACAGCTCAGATATATCTGCCAGCCCAGTGGGTGATTGCATTCAGACGGATGAATGGAAACCCTGGTGCCAGAGGTGCTGCAGATCATTTGTACACTCTGTACAGCCCCAAACCACCTGTGCATAGCAAATGGGAGGTATTTTAAACCTCAAAGCACAATTGCTTTGCACACTGAGAGAAGCTAAGAGTGAGCCTGTGTCAGCTGCAGGGGCTGACAGGCAGGGAGTAAACAAGTTGCTCTGTATGGCGTGTACCCAGGGTGGTCAAAGGCACAGAGCCCTCCTCACCTCCATGCCTGACCAAGCTGCTGGCATTGCACACAATCTCCTTTGCCCAAAAGGTGCCAGCACAACAGTCTGCATTTACACCACGCTCTTCTTAGATAGCCTCAACAGAAATGTATACCTGAAGTTTCAGGATGCCTAAAATTTAAGCATTAAGATTTTAATGTCTCACTAGCCCTAGGTATACCAATTTCAGTATAAAATATTCCTGTGGCTTTAATCTCTAAGTGTGGGAACTTAATGTTGAATTAATCCTAATTAGACCTCATAGCTCATAGTGTGTCTATTATTTCTTTCTCATTGGAGAAAAAGATGGTGGATATGCTTTTAACAATAGGTTCTGGAATACTCTGACTTCAGTGTGAACTGTGGCAAGGCCAAAAGGACTGAGTGTCCTAAAAACTGGTTAGAAGTTGGACTTAGAACACTAAGACATGCAAAGGAGATTTTGCTGCAGCTGAAGAAATAACTGGAGTGGTCAAAGTGATCTGCAGAATTAAAAAGAGCAACACATTTAAGCCTGTACCTGGAATGGCTAGATAGGATACAGTAGTCTGCTTACAACTCATCATTAAAGAGTGATAAGGAAGCAACATTTCTTTGACCACCAGAAAACACTAGAAATTTAAACTACTTTTAACTGAAATAAACTCAAAGTCACTTGTTGAACCATTATTTATCAGACTTTTTTTTTTGGTGCTAAAGTGAATGGTTTCAATTTATAACCAAGTTATTAGCAAACCAAGAAATTATAGAAATGAAAACTTGCCATCTTCACTGGAGAAAACATAATGCTGACATTCAGCCTGGTCTCAAAGTACATGAAAAATGTTTCTATCCTATATCTCCTGCATATGGAAGCTTGAAGTGGACATCTCAAATGATTTTTGTCCTTGTCATACTTGACAAGCTTGAACAAGGTGATGGCAGGCTGCTCATGCCAGATTCACTACAGAAGGGAAAGATTCCTAATAGTGCTTTATGAGAGAAAAGGTTGTTATTCTTTATTTGTTATTTGTCCTCGTTCTTCACTGAGGGAGGAATTAATGTATTTTGAACATAAATATTATTAATTGTATGTATCTACAGCTCTCTCTAGTGACAAAACACTCATAAAAACTGTAGTTCAGCACATTGAGTGGCTGTCTGTTATTCTTTAAGTAATGCAAATTATTTGATGTTCTTGTTTTAATCCACTTACTTCACAAATCTTGGTAGCTATGGCCAAACATACTCTACAGACTCATTACACACTCAGTACTCCCAGTGATGTCAACAGGGATTGTGACAAAACAATCACAATAAGATTTGGCCTCTAACCAAGAAATATTGCTGTTTATAACTATTCATCACAATTAATTTTTTTCTTCTGCCATGAGCTCTTCTCCGTGTGTTCCAAAGCCTTGGTTGTAGCCTGCAGTTCCACATCTCACAACAGAGTCTATGGCCCACCTTACACGGCCCTGGCACCTGGAAGTGGCACTGATCTTTGGAAGAATGAAAGGTTTCTATAAAGTGCATTCTCACCTGACCTGGAAAGCACAGTGGCATTAGTTATGCTTTTGTAATTGACAGCATCTACGTTAGTCACAGATTTAGCTTCATTTCTTCATGTCCTGGCAGAAATTTATTAAATGCGGCCTCTGAAGAATTTAGCAAAACTTAAAGTACTTGGCAGTACTGTTGACTTTTAAAAAACTTCTCTGTAGAATTCAATGGCAATATATATTGACCTCCAAGTATCCCTCCAGAAGAGTTGGCCAAACTGCCAGACACTGACTGAATGGAAGGTGGATCACTGCATCCCAAGTCATGGATATCGCGCAGCTTTTCCATGGATGTGTCAGTGCTACCCCTATTTAGATTCATTTGCTTCAGGCTGCTTTTATTTTTTGCCCCAGGACAAAACCACATGCAAACTGCTGAAGCTCCCATGCCTTTTGACCTTGCCAAGCTTTGTTAGAGCATCTTATCTTTTCACAATACCCACAAGCATGCGTAGGACACTGGAATCAGTGTACCAGAAACTCAGTGCAGTTTTGAGTCACAGCACCATAGGCTAAGAAGATGTGACATATATTTCCATATCAAAACAAGAAAAACCTTTCTTTCCCCTCTTCACTGATGCATAACATCCCAAAAGGCAAGAATGGCCTTCAGCTAACACAGATCAATTTTCTTTCAGCTTCAATCACCATTTAATTACTGTTGACTTCTTTAACCTTTTTCTCTTCCTTTATGGATTAGATTCCTTTATACTCTGTTGCCATTTGCTTTCTCTGTGACATAATCAAACTTAAAATGGTATGATAAAATTTCACATTTCTCTTCTTCCTTCCTACCATTTATGTTCAATTTACTTCAAAAACCAAATCATTTGTTGAGGAGAAAAGTATTTTTAATGAATTGACTTTTAACTTTATCTCTCTCCAGTATCTAGATGTCATTTGCTTTAAGCAAGTAATTGTTCAGATGACTGGATGGCATGTTGGATAAAAGCACTAGCTTTTCAGTTCTTAACATTTCGGGAGAAAAACACCCACACAGCAGTATGTTTTGAATGCAATGAGTGTTGTTGACTCAGCTTCATCTTCAGCAAATATTTCACATTTCACTAACTCCGTGTCCACATAAAAATAGTTCAGTTAGCACTTTCTATCAGAAGGAAACCATTTCTCAGTAGACCAGAAGAGGAATAATCTTTCTACCAGTGGCTGTAAAACAAGCAGAGATCCTCCCAGCCAAATCAGGGTATTCATTCCTTGGCACTTATTCATTCTGCTGGATCAGAGACCTGTATGTCTGTGTCACTAGGCATGAACTGGTGTAATTCAGGAGAGATTATGGCCCCATGCTTCTTTAAAATTGATGGCTTTGAAACACCTTTAATTGCACGTGCAATGAGCACAGTCTGTTTTCTAGAACACAAATTTTTTACTACTCAGAGTTGCCCCATCTTTGCTGATGCAAAGTCCTAATATCCTCTTAACATGGGGCACCAAGAAGTTAGGCACTGAGTTGGGGAGCAGAATGATTTTTTATTTGTAGAATTATAAGGGTCAAAGGAAAAAGTGGTTCTGCAATGAGTACTGCACACAGTGCAACTGCCTGTGAATCTGTTACTATAGATTTTATTTTGAGATCTTATTTTAGAAAACATTTGTCCTTGAGCTTCTAATTAACTTGGAGCAATTGAGTTACAAGAACAACAGACCAGAAGATTTTAGAGAAGTGAGGATGCTCTGAGGTATGTGTCATTACTGGCAGGAATTTTGATCCTTATGTATCCTTTAAACACCACAATTAACAGCTTTACAAAAAGAGCTTTATCTCATGGGATCTTAGCACTGATGTCCATTCAAGCTATTTCTTTGGTTTTACTGCATCTCAGGATGTTGTAGGTAGTTATGTCCTCTTATACATCCAACCATAAAGAAAGAGGTCAATTCTTGAGGGCAAAAGAGGACATAGAAAAATACCAATTCTTACTAATATGATACTACATACTACTTGTCTATTTTTTAAAATAATAGCTGAATTATTAATTAATTATTTAAGGTTTATTAATTATTTAATTAATTAATGAATCATTAATAATTTTAAGGTAATGGTATATTTCTGCTGAACAGGCTGTAATTAGTTCCCAGGAAAAAATATGGTTAAATTTTTGATTCATTTGCAGTAAATTGATAAAATTCTTTGAAAATAATTGTACTAAAGGAAAAGACTGGAGAATAAAAATAAAACATATAAAATACAGATGAAAATGTGTAAAGTATAATCCTTTTGGGCCACATAGTTTCTTCTTGAGCCCATGATAGGCTTGTTTTGTGTTGCTGCGTGCTCATCCACTCTGTACACTGCTCTACTGTATGCCAAGATATACACATATGTACTTGGAGCAGATGATGTAGCTTTCAGCTCATTTAGATTAAGGATGAGCTTACTCTGCAGCACTATGACCTACCTCATTTAATAACTGGAATAACCTTTAATTGTGATCTGGGTGGTTTTAATGATCTGAAATATACTATGTGTGACCCATTACATGTTATATTAAGCTGATAATTTTTAAATACACACATTTATGGACATTAGACATTAAGACAAAATGCACATACCTGAGTTTAAAAGCATCAAGAAAAAGACCTGCCTGCAATACTTCCAGACATGATAGATTTGCCTTTGAAAAAACCATCAATTTTAACTAAAACTGTTGGAATTTTTTGGCTTATAAAATTCAGACCTTTCTGAAGTGAGTCATTTATTTATATAACTTGGTCATACTATCCAGAGCTATAAAAAATTAAGTCAGTCAGATCTTCTGCCATTCCATTTCACTCCTTCTTGTCATACATATTTCAGCATGACTGAAAGGAACATCTTTTGTTTACATATTTTAGAAATAATTCGAAAGAGCAGTTTCTTAGAGTGGCATTAGAAAATGTTAACTAAGTTGCTATCAGTCTTAAAAGATTTTGTCCTCAAAGGTTTTGGTTTTAATGTATGTATGTAATGTACATTGTAATGTAATACACTACTCTGATGCATCTCCCCAGAATCAATAATCAATTACCCTAAATTAACAGATTATTTTGAGATTTCAGCTAAAATGTTTTTACAATGTTTTAAAATAATTTTATTCTTAAAAATGTGTATGAAACTTTCCAAAATGAAAATTTTAAAAGGAATTATGAAATCAAAGCTCAAATTTTTGGGAAAAAATCAGGAAAGAGCTAAAGAAAAGGTCTGGATCTGCCTGTGTTTATATAGCTCATAAAATGAGCAAAAGTTCAGAAAAACATGACTAATGTCAAAGATTAGTAAAAAGTTTAATAGTGCCAATTAAGCCTTTGCATGATGCATTTAATTGTCTGGTACAGACCAGGCAGTTATTACAGTGCAATCAGACAGCAAATGTAATTTATATCCCAACTATTAATATTTACCATGTAAATGACCTACAAGGATTTTATCTGAAGCACGCAATACTTGTTTCTGATTTTTAACATTTACTTCTTCCAAGCAGGATCTGAAAATCCCATGTGAATTCAAAATCTAACCTTTTATAGTGAGGGAAAATATATAGGTATACCCTGATAGCTGATGATATGGGGGAAATATTTCCAATGGGACAAATTCTGAGGCTTCTCAGTGCATATTTTATCTTTCTCTTTATAGAAGTAGTGCTATCCAGGAAGAACCCCTGCAGGAAGTAGACTTCACACTGGAAGAAGGAAGCCACTAGAAAGTGACAATGAATGTTCCTTGGGAAGAGTGAATTTAATACTTATTTGTGACGCTCGTGAGCCAAGGTCCGCGCTTGTTTGTCATTGCCATAAGCACACAAGGCCCTACAATTCCCATTCCTTGTGCCTTGCACCAGGGAGGGACAGAAGTAGCAAAGAGCTTCCTCCAGGTCAGACACCTGAAGAACGGGGCCTGGGGCCACCTGCTGTGGCACAAGCAGTCCCCGGAGTGACCAGCACCACTGTAACCACACAGGGTCAGACCCAATGCTGGTGCGGAGAAAATCTGGAGTTGCCCTGTGGCTCTAAACCAGGTTAAATTCACAGAAGACTTACAGTGGAATTTTGCAGCTGCCAACAGTGTGTACGCTCTGCTTTGAGGAACTCTTAAAAGAGCAGCTGAAAGCCATAATGTTGAAGCCTGTCTTTTGCCACTGCCTTCTCTGGCCATGTACCTTCCTGTATATTACCTTTGTTTTGTATATTAGCCCATTAAAACACGTTGCTGTACTCAATTCAGTCCAGACAGCTCAAGGAAAACTCAAACTCAGGATATGAAAAAACAGAAGATGAAAAAAGGGACTAGCTTATGACTTCATCAAGTCAGCCTTGGAAATTGTCACCTATTGTTAATTTCTACTTTGAACATGTAGTTTAGTTCACTGCTTTTCATCACCTCAGTTTAAGACTCAATTGTTTTGTAATTGGACAGTTTTGTTTTTCTAATCACTAATAAAATTACTTAAATTGAAAGAGAACTGGTATTATTTATATTAGTTTGAAAGTAATTCACAACGGAAGGAATTAAAATATGCAAAAATCAAAATCAAAGTTTAAAAAAAAAAAGTGGAAAATTGCCTTTTAATATTTGATTATCAAGATAGCAGAGATCTCTTAGGAGAGACCATATTCTTTATAAATACCATGAATTTCTAAATTATTTTTGGCTCTTGCTCAAGGCACAAGAAAATATTCTTGTCCTGCTGAAACCACTGCATACTAAATATTATCAAGTGAAAACTAGCAAACATTTTCCCAAAATACAAACTCAGCAACTTGCAAATAGTATTTAATTCTTGTGACCCAAGCAATTACCTGTCTAGAAGTACTGTTCTCCTGCCTCCCTGCTTCCAAGCTATTTTTGTCTCCTGTTGGACTATTTAGACTCCTAGATAATATTTGTGGGTTATGGTTGTGTTATTTTTTGCAGCCTACTGTCCTAACACAAATCCTTCACTGAAAAAATCAGATGTTCATTATCATGCTCTTTAACATCACCTTTACCAAACACAATCTCATCTTGCAGATTTCTTCAGCCCATTCTAATGCTGCCTTTCTTTCTAAATACTCCTTAAGCTTCTCAAAAAGCAATCAAATATGCAACCAAAACAACTTTGTTTTCTCTGTTGTGATTTGCAATGCTGACATCCATCCACTTCTTTGATATTCCTCTGTTTTAGTGAGAGAGAATGAAAAGCTATCATACTTCCATGATCACATCCTCTTGTGTCCCTTGCTGGGACATTGGTGGACAGGTGCCTTTGCAAACCCATGTTCCATAACTTGAATTCACCTTCATATGTCACTGATAAAATACGATGCACTCCCGTTTGTGACACCATGTTTTAGCTATTGACTAGGTTACATGATGTACAGGAGAACCAGTACATAACTGGGTTTCGGTGGGTAGGGGAGCTTCAGGTAACAACACCTGACAAATCTCTTTCAATGCTACATATTAATTGAGTTGAAAACCAGCATGTTCTTCATGAAAAAAGAAATGGCAGATTTCCATTCAAAGAAAGGGATTGGGGGGGGTGGGAAAACAGGGTGAACAGGAGGGAGAACATACAAAAAGACACCTGTTCTCATTAATTCAATGACTACTGTCAGAAGAGTACTGCTACAAAGAAGGATAAAACCCATAATGAATAGTCTTCAAACTATATTCATGAGGGAAAAAAGAGAAGACATAATGCCATTCTAGTTAGATGCAGCACAAGGTCTTGGAAGTTGGTGCACTCACAAACGAGAGCTGATGGGCTGCATGAGCACAAATACAAAGATGTAATCGGACATGCTCATGTCACCGAGCTCAGGATTTGCATGGAATCTGTTTTCAGTGGTGCCTAAAGAACAAATTCTCCTAAGTACAGGATGATGATACACTGGACTTTTCTTGTAGCAGAAAATTGAACTGTTTTTATTTGTCTATTCAGCATGCACAAAATGCAGGGATCCTCTCTCCTCGTGCAGGAAGCATCCATAGCTCTGCATGGCAGAGCAGTTCCAGCTAATGGGCTGGATATTGGACAGAAATCTGTAGCCATTTTATTAATGGATTACTGCTAGGAGAGCTTACCAACTGTCATGGGTTCTTTTCCAGCTTTGAAGCATATGACTCACAAAAGGAGGATATAAATATTTTTGAGGCATGACATGAAGTTTGAGAAGAAAATAAAATACTAGCATAATAAGACTCTCAACAGTATACAGAAGAGCTATTACATGTACCCTTTTGTACATGCAAAAAAAGATAGCTTATCCACAGACTATAATTGTCCATAAAAACCCCATCAAGTCTGTGCAAACAAAGACAGAAACTATTGTCCTGTTAATACAAATTTAACTTAGGAAACTGCTGGAGTTTCTGCTTGAGCTGAGTAGGAGGGACAAAATTCCAAATCCAAGGAGCTCAGTGCTTAAGGATCCACATGAGATTTCAGATGGGTCAGCCAAAAATATTATATTGAGACTTTTGTGGTCTCTGCTTGGCATTCCTGACACCTTCCCATCCTTTGCCAGAATGGAGTCCCTCCCTGAATGACAGACAAAAAACACGGTCACAGTCCAAGTGTTTCAATATGACAAAGATATATTTCTTCACTCAAATAGAAAGATGGAAGTTTATTTTGTTTGCACGTTATTTAAGGCTAGATGGGAAAAGGATAATATTTACAGCTGGACTTCAAAAGCACACTTGCCAAATAAGGCAGAACTGGTTTTTGACAGATTAGAATGGATGAGTGCTTATATGTAATCTGTCATTTATTTGTACAAATCCATATTTAGCATGCAAATAGATACTTGTTGCTGGACTCTGTTTCTATAGTTGTCAAACCCAAACCCTAATGTGCATTGTGCCAAAAAAAATGCCACCAAATCTGCATTCCATTTCTAAAGTTCAAACCTATTTCTAAATAAAAATGGCAGTTTTCCAAGAATGTGACTCCTAGTAATGATCATGGCTGGGCTGGGATTCAGAGTAAACCCACATTTCTTTTTCTCTCTCTGTGAGCACACATATTCTTCTCACAGACCTGTTTCTGATAATTAAAAATATTTATTCTATTTCTAAGAAGATTTAATCACTACTTCTAACTGAACATTAGTAGGATTAAGCATGATTCAATAGGATGTGCCAAGTTCAACCAACCAGCAGAATTTGATAGAATCGTAGAATCATAAAATGGTTTGGATTGGAAGGGATATTCAAGCTCATCTAGTTCCAGTGTCCCTGTCATGGGCAGGGACACCATCAACCAGACTATATTGCTCAGAGCTCCATCTAGCCTGGCCTTGAACACTTCCAGGGATGGAGCATCCACAGCCTCCTTGAGCAAACTGTTACAGTGCCTCACCAACTTCATGGTAAGGCATTTTCCCCCTAATATTGAACCTAAACATACTCTCTTTCCATTTGAACCCATTCCCCCTTGTCCTGTCACTACATGTCCATGTAAATAGTCTTTCTTGCCTCATCTTTGCTTTAAGTTTCCTTCAGTACTGGATGGCTGCAATTAGGTCACCCCTAATCCATCTTTCTTCCAGGCTGAAAAATCCTAATTCTCTCAACATTTCCTCATATGAGAGGTGCTTCCATCCCTCTGATCAACTTGATGACCCTGCTATGCCCTCACTCCATGTCCTTCATGTCCCTCCTCTGGGCGCCCCGAAGCTGGGTGCCGTGTTCCAGGTGGGGTCTCTCTCCCAGCGCACAGCAGAGGGACAAAATCCCCTCCCCTTCCCTGCTGGCCACACTGCTTTTGGTGCAGCCCAGGGCACGTTTGGCTCTCTGGGCTGTGAGTGCACATGGCTGGGTCATGTCCAGCCTCTCATCCACCAGCACCCCCAGGTCCTTCTGGGCAGGGCTGCTCTCAATCTGTTCATCCCCAGCCTTTATTCATTTCTGTATATGGATTCTGTATCTAATATGTTCTTCTTTAAATTTCAGTTAGAGAAAAGACAAGAGAAACCTGTGATTTCCACTCTGAAAAATGTATCTGTTAACAGTTTTTCTGCTGTTCATCTTGTACTTTCTTTGTTAGCATTGCCTATTGCTTTTAAATGTTATTTAAATGTATGGCCTATACCAGATGTTCTGTTGAGACACTGGGCACAAGCAAGTTTCAGAGACTTGACTAGCAGAGGTCTGTGAGGTCTGATCCCTTGAAGTTTCCAAGTACCCAGCTAGTCACTGTGGAATGAGATTATCTCACCAGACTTTGGAGGTCCAACAGCTTATTCTAAAGTCAGTGAAGCAGGCATGAAAAAGAGCAATCCATCCTCACGTAGTTGGGATGAATGAATGTGTGGGTGCACATTATGCTAGGTTAATTATAGTGTTGGGGTTTTTTTAATGAAGATAATATTAGACGTATGAAGTCAGATTAGGTTTGGCTTTTCCTCAGACAAAACCAAAACTCAAAACAAAGTTGGACAGTTCAGGGTTAGGGCTTTGCATCTGAAGAATTCTAAGTGCATCACAAAAGAAGTAGCTGTGATTTTGAACTATCATTTTCAAAATACCACATTTGGCACAGGGAAGCTATATTCTCCACCTGACTTCTTCCTCAATCATGTTCTCTGACAAATTAAGTAATATTTATCTCTAAATAAAGCTACCAAAGTACAAAAATTATCTGGAGGTGCTGATCGCACACCTTGACATAACCATTAGCTTTGATACCTCTGCTGCTGAGAGGTCGGTAGGCATGTGGTGGAGTGGGAGCAAGCCAGGTTAGTGAAAGAGATCTTGGGGTCCCCACTTGCCTCATTCAGGGGCAAAACACACACCTGAGCAACAGGCACACCAGTGCTGATGAATTTAATACCCTGCCTGTCTACCTCCGGGCAGCAACCAATGTGAGCTTGGGGAATTCTTACTGCAGGGAAGAAAGATGACAGGGGAGTAAGAACAAATGAAAAAGGATGTTGATTCTGGGGTTCTGGGTTAGAGAAAGATACAAAATGATCAGGGTATAACAATGATTAAATCACCTTTTCACTGTGGCTGCTGATGGATGTCATCTGTTACCAGCAGGGACTCCTCCTTCCCAAGACAGATGGGGCTGGGAGACTTGCACAGGGAGGTTACAGATTTGGTTTTCTCGAGTTGTTTTTCTGCAGATTCCAGATGCCAGTGAGTGCCACCAACCCCACATAACAAAGTGAAGCTAAGAGGCCTTTGCAATTTTTGCCTGTTATCTTAAAGGGCTTAATTCTGCAGTGTATGTAAAACCAAACTCCAGCTATCAGGAAGTACAGCTGTCTTTATCTGCCTTCAGTAGCACTCATCAGCAACTCACTGCCTCATTACCAAACCTGAAGCCAGAAATGTATTTGCACAGGGACAGAATGATCATGCCCAATGTCAGGTGAAGGACATTTGCTTTCATTATTTTTCCCTTGTCTCTTGTATTATTCACATATTTCCTCTTCTTTAATGTCTCTTCTCTTGATTATTAATGTATGAAGAATGCTGGCTGCACAGTTCAGAACATGACAACACCTGAGAAACCCCAAAGAAGCCAAGCATTGCTATGTGTTATTTATAGGATTTCAGGCTTCTCTGTGTTTCCCTCAGTTTCTGGGATTTTATAATTAGAGAGAGAAAGACTACCAAGTCAGATTCAGATGGTGAAAGAAGCTGCAGAGCTCTGTATTGACCTATTTATGCCAGAACTCCTCTTTAATTGTTAAAACATTCCTGTTGTAGGGGGTCAGAGGCTTCATGTATTAATGCACAAAGTCATGGGACTGAGTTGAATAATTTATTAATTGCTTTTGTACACTACACCTAGGCTTTTTGGAGAAAAAGCAAAATATTTAGTGGATTAAAACTATGTATTCGAGTCATTTATACTCAGTTCAAGTCTTATGAGTTGCTCCAGGACATGGGATTGTTTAGGCAGGGAAAAAGGAGGCTCAGAGGGGACCTTGTGGCTCTCTAAAGTTTCCTGAAAGGAGGTTGTAGAGAGGTGGGGATCAGCCTCTTCTCCCAGGACAAAAAAAGAAATGTCTTTAAGTTGTGCCAGGGAAGTTTTAGATTGGGTATTAGGAAAAATTCCTTCACCAAAAGGGTTGCCAATTGTTGGAACAGGATGCCCAGGGAAGTGATTCATTCACCAACCCTGGAAGTATTAAAATCATCGAATTATACAATGTTTTGGGCTGGAAGGGACCTTCAAGATCATCTAGTTCCAATGCCCCTGCCATGGGCAGGCATAACTTCCACCAGACCAGGTTGCCCAGGACCCCATCCAACCTGGCCTTGAACACTTCCAGGGATGGGGAACCCATAAGTCCCCTGAGCAACCTGTTCCAGTGCCTCACAGTAGAGAATTTCTTTTGGAAAGAGTTTTGAAATATTTGTGTGAATAATGGCATGTGGACAACATTTAACCTCAGTTTGGAGAGTCAGGCAAAACACTACATATCGGGGTCTTCCAGCTGAACACAGGCACAGGGCTCTCCATCCATGGCCAGGAGCAATGACCTTTAGAGAGCTGAGCACTTGGAAGAGCTTTTCCAAAGGCATTTCGCCATCATCTGGACCCAACTGGCTGCTTAAGGCCATTATGGCAATGGCTCATTCATTTACTGACTGCTGGGAAAGACCAGAGCACCTGACAGAGTGCAAGTACTGCTCAGGGTCTGGCTATTTTCCTGCCTTTAGTGACCAAAAAAGGTATTTGCTTATAGAATACCTGTAATCCTAAATTTCTATTTTGTGTTCACTAAGAACACAGGAACTTGACTTTTTACTAGCTCATAGCCCTCTGAAGGTTGTTTTTTTTTTTTTTTTTTTTTTTTTGGAAATGTAGTTGTTATCTTTTTATTTTAGATACCACCATTAAAACAGACAGAAGAATGTCAAATGTATATACAGGGCTATGATTGCTGTCTGGTTTTTTTTTTTTTTTTTTTTTTTTGGAAATGTAGTTGTTATCTTTTTATTTTAGATACCACCATTAAAACAGACAGAAGAATGTCAAATGTATATACAGGGCTATGATTGCTGTCTGGTTTGTTTAAATTAGAGAAACTCTATATTTTGAAATTGTACAAATAATTTAGAATGTTTGGATTATTAAGCTAAAAATAACTGTAAAAGGATATGAAGCTGTAAAAGGATATGAAAAGACAAAGAGTGATTAAAAAATACATCTCATTAGTCTTCCATTTTCTTTAAAATCACAACTTGCTACCAGTTGAGTAAAATAGTGCCAGGCTTTATGCCTAGAGAACCTCTGGAATATTTCTGTTCTTCATTTTTTTCTGGTAATGCATTGAGATTAACTTTTGTCAAAGAGTTTACTTATTAAACTCATCCTAACAGATTTTAGTCCTATGCAGTGCCACATAATGTTAACTTATTTATCTATTGGCCTGAATTTTCTATTAAATTAATTGCATACTAATAGAAACTTGCTGTGTGATTGCTTGTTACAGCCCTGTGGTATTGCTTCTTTTCTAATTTGGATGATTCTCTTTCAAAAAAAAAAAAAAAGTGAAAGGCTGTCAATGATAAGCTTCAGTATGAGGACTGGAGGTGTCTTCTGAAGAGTACCAAAAGTGACAGCAAATGTCAAAACTAACTTAGCAAGTTGCTGCTTCACCAGATAAAGAACCTTGGCACACATTGGCATGTGTCATGAAATAGTTAATGAAATAGGGTATTGGAGGCCCTTGTACAGTCATTTGGGAGTGGTTTCACTCTGTCTTCTTAGTTCAATGTAATAATTTTCCTCCTTTTGCTACACACACTCCCAGGCCACACTACCCATTGTCCCATGATATCCAGCTGATACCTACTGCAGTTGATCAACTGGACACCAATCAAACAGAAGGGGAAAGAAGGGTCTCAATGCCACAATCCAAAAGGGGCACTGAAATGCAGTCAGTAACTCTAAAAGATGTGACCCAGCCTTCCTGACACAGGCAGGATAAACTCAGTAACTCAAGATTTTCACCTTTTTTTTCCTGCTACATGGACCTGATTTCCCTGTTCATTTTAGCAGCCCTTTTTACCAATACATATTTCAATTTTTCTTAGGATGACCACAGTTGCTGGCAATTTTCTGTGTACAGTCCTGTCCTGGTTTCAGCTAAGATAGAGTTTCTTCTCAGTAGCTGTTACAGTGCAGTGTTTTAGATTCAGCATGAGAATATTACACTGACTTTTTGTTTTGGTTTTGTTTTTTTGTTTGTTTTTTTTTTTTTTCCTTAAGTCCTGCTTATCTAAGTCAACAACTTCCTTGTCTCATGTTCTTCTGGAAAAGAAGAATACAAAAGAAACTGGGAGGGAGCAAAGCTGGGACAGGTGACCCAGATTGACCAGAGGGATATTCAATGTCATAGAAAGTCATGCCCAGGATAGAAACTGGGAAGAGTTGCCCAGAAGGATGATTGATCTGGATTTGGGAAGAGGGGTCTGACACTGGTCAGCAGGCGGTGAAAAATTGCATTATGCACCACTTGGTTTTCCCCTTTCTATTAACATTATTGTTATTACTTTCCATTATTATTATATTTTACTTCATTTTTATTACACTATTCTTATCTCACTTAAGTTACACTTTGAGTGTCTTCCCCATTCCACCAGGGTTTATATTTGCATTGTCACAATGAGTTATGGGAAGAAGGAAAGGCTGTAACAGACAAGCAGCATTGTTTTAACTGCCAGAGTACTTTTACAATGTTTGTTGGATCCCTAAGGTAAATTCCACCCTCCTCAGTCTCACACTCAACCAGACCCTTCCTCCTAAGTGAAGACAGCACAAGAAACTTCCACAGGACCATGCTTAGGATGGCTCACTTTGTCCGTGTAGCATCCTTTCAGCCCTGGGTCTCTCCTACATCCCTGGTGTGAACAGGAGACAAAGGCTGCCATGACCCAGCCTGCAGCCCCACCAGGTTCCTAACTTGTGTTTCCCATGAATGAAGTTCACAAAAAGGAAAAGAGATAATCCATGATGTGTGATCTAAATGAACAAATCCTTCAGATCAACACTGGCATGGAGATTTCTGTCTCTCTGCCACAATCTGGAAGATTAATGTGGTGAGTATGCGTGGCTGCTAACTGCCTGTGTATGCCAGCCCAAGAATTAATAAATGCTTTGCAGTTGTTCAGTCACAATGAGAAAATTACAATCAATTGGCATTTTCAGTAAAGAAATGAATGGTACACTTCAGTGAGATGACACTGCTTCAGGCACTCAAGTGCTCATCTGTATTTATAGCTATATAGCTGAGGACAGAAAAAAAGGAAGGAGGCGGGAGAGAAAATAAATCCCCAATGAATCGCTATTAATTGCTTCCCAGTGTACTGACTCACCATTCTTCCCCAGAAGACAGCTTTCAACAATTTTATTTTTTCAGTATTTATCTCATCTCACTGTGTAAATTTACACCCCTCAGCAGAGCACCCTGGCCTGTCTTGGTGGCCAGCAGAGAAAAGGAGGCACTCCTGGGACCTGGTGAGCTGGATGCTTTGAGGTGCAGTGGATTTCTCCCTAAACTAGCAAGGGAAGCCAGGGTGATTAGCGGAGATTTAGCTCTGACCTATTTTAGATGTTTGTAACTAAGCAAGTGAATCCCGCTTGGTACTTTTCTTGCCTTAATTTCCCATTTAAAAAGTGACTATTTCACATGATCAAAGACAAGTTGTCTGTGAGACCTTCCAAAGTGAGAGGTGTGCCATAATGACTGACAAGATATAAGAAGTCATGAGTGCAAGAGAGCTAAAACTGTCTTTGTATAGACAGGTGTTGCAGTGAATGTCAGACAGCTCAGGTTGACAAATTCAGTTCAGCTCACTCAAGAATCTGTAAACATTGATATTGGCCCAAACTTCATCTGACTCCTTTCACTCCTGGCAGTGAAATCTTGGAAATGCGTTAATGTGCCATTGGAAAACTCTTGGGAAGCATTTCAGTAGTTCTAATTCAATCCCTAACCAGGAAGTATAAAAGGAATTGGGGAAAAATTGGTTTTTTCCCACCCATTAAAGCATTGGCAACCCCAGCTCTGATGGTGTTGAACAGAAATGAACTGAGTGTGTCTCTGGAGGGAGCAAGCAAGCTTGGCTGGCCTGGCATCCTGGAATGTGTGAGAGAGGCAAGAGGGACAGCGTGGGTGCAGGGAAAGGATCTGCATCGCTGTCCCACTTATAAATGCTGGAGTGTATCCACACACTGTGGAAGATAAGCAAGCTGATACAAGAGCATCAGAATTTTCTCCCCATGCTTTTCTTTCCCCTTGGCCTGTGGGGGCTCAAAGTCAGAAATCCATCTAACATTCCATGATCTGTGAGATGGCAACTCAAGCTGGTGCAAACTGTACTGAATCGTGAGAGCTCAGGATTGCCCTGCAGGGCCAGCAGCAGAGCTGTGACCAGAATTGTGTCACGGAAACTGCAGCCACTGCAGCCACAAGGGAGAGCAGGGGAGGACACCAACAAGCTGCTTAGGAAGGATTTCTTGTGGGTCGCTTTGCTTGGGGCATCATCATTTTGGGAATCACAGAGTAACTGTGGAGCTTAAGGATTGTGCTGCTAAACACAAGTCAATGAGGCTGCAAAATAAAAGCCAATTTCTGACAATCAGTAAAAAAATCACCACTAGTAATGGAAAAGATTTTATAATACTGACAATGAAGCACTAATTTGGCACCAAATCTCCAGCAGTAGGTATTGACACATTGACACATGCATTTAGCATATTTTGGGGGATGGGGAGGATGGAAAGGGCAGAAAGGTGGCTGGAGTATTTCTTGAATCCACTTCTCACCCCGTATGTCTACAATTTCAGCAAAACCCACCTTTTTTTTCTACATTCACATAAATATTATCTGCACAAGAATGTAAACAACAGTAAAAAATTGGAATCTGGACACAGGTCAGGTCTTAGAGGAGTGCCTGCTTTCTGAAGACATGCACGTGCACACAGTCCTGCAGCTTAGAGCCTGTGGTAAGATCACATCAGACATGAGAAGTGCAACTTCCCATGCCAGACCAAAGAGCAAGCCAGTCATATCTTCTAATGATAGAAATGTAATACAAAGCATCCCATGCCTTAAACTGCATTTTCTAGCTGTATCTACATAATGCTTTTGACAAAATTAATTGCATTTTTCCATTATTATTCGGAATTGTGAGTGTTGATAGTGCCCCGTTCCTTTTGCCTTGTTGGCAATTCCCTATGCACAGCTTTTTCACAAGTGTCACTAGGAGATGCTGCCCAGAGAGAGCTCACTGCTGAGCATCTGTGTTGTGCCTCATAAAATGCTGAGGTGTGAAATGTCTGTCACACACGTAGAAGAACACTATGGTGAAACAGCATGAAAAAATATCTTCCCAGCCCTCCTGGACAACTGTAGAGCAACATATCTCCTAATCTCTTCTGAAACCTGTATCCTCAAGTAAGACATTGATTGCACACAGGGGCAAATTAATAAGGATTGCACCCAGTTTTCACCCGGCTTTATAACTGCTTTTATTGTTACTGTAATTTTGAACAATTAAGCTTGTGAGGGAGGGGGTAATAATGGGATTAGTCTTCATTCAGGACCCCTCCTGACAAATGTGTGTTGCTGGCCACAAACCTGTGCTCAGGTTCATGTTCCTCCTACCATGCAACATCACCTTGCTCAGCAGCTGCTGTAGCAACAGCTTTGCCTACACTCATTCCTTCATGAAGCACCTTGAACCCTCTCTTTTTCTCACAGACAGAGGACCCAACCCCCTACTCACAAAAATGATTTAATAAAAACAACATTATTCTTTAGAGGACAGCAAATATTCTTTCTTCTGCCTGCTGCACCTAGAGCTCAGTTCCCTACAAAGTGAAGGAGAAACAAAATCAGCTGGTTTTCAGAGGATTTACAATGACCTGACACAAGGTGCATTTATTCAAAGGGCACTGCTAAGGGGAATCAGCCTTGATCCAAAGAATCCATGAAGCTTCACCTCTTTGCAATTGTCGAGGGTCCAGCTCGCCCTGTGCCTGTATAGAGACAAGAAACACCACAAAAACTTACACAACCATGTTCATCAGTAGGTGGGAAAAGCATTTTTGACAGAATATGGTCAGACAGAATTTTTGGTGCCATTTCAATCTCCACTAAGCTCTACAAGAACATGAGGTGTGTTCTTTGCTGCTGGCCTGTAGAAGTCTGACATCATTGTAAACAGAAAATATCTGGGAGAGAATAAAGGAAAATATTTTACTATTAACTCACTCTGACACTCAGAAGTTTCCCATTGAATATTATTTGTAGCAATGGTACTGGTAAAAGCTAGGTCCTATTTTCCACTTTTTGAAGAGGGTTGTTTTTATTAGCAGTGGTGTATGCAGTAATAAATAACTGCTTTTAAGCATTTCATGTAAAATTTGCCTTCATAAACTAGTAAGAACATACCTTGAAATTTGTAGTCTACAGATAAGCTAGTGTGCAAGAACATAGTAGTGTATGGTTTTGATTATAAAGTAGTAATTTCCTTCATTAACATATAAAAACACTTAAATGACCTATAGGTATTTGGACTTGTTTTACTCTGAATATAATTTGCTTAGTATTACAAACCTCACCCACTGTTTAATTCTAGAAGAAAAATATTTATTATAAAAGGTATTTGCTGAATGATGTTTGTTTGAAAGCCTGCTTGGCAGCACATAAACCACCACCAGTATCAGCTGGAACAAAGGCAGAGGACCTGTAGCTCAGCATCTGGCACATCTGATGACAGCCTGGCAGAGAGAAAGGGCACGTCCTCATGGCTCAGGATTTGCACTCCATGTCAAGCTCTTCATAATAAGATCCTTGGAATCTACCTGTTAAAGCCTTTGGTCTAAGAAGCATGCTTATAAAAGCCTCTGACTTTGAGGTCTGCTTTCTGGGACTAAATCATATTATTTCATCCTCTGAAGGAAAGCTGACATTAGTGGGACTTGGTGGGTACATTAAAGGACAGAGTTTGACCCAGTGGCTTAAGAAAAAAATAAAAGAGATAGGACTCTAAGGTTCAAGTCCATATTACTGCTTGAAAAACTGAAAGGAGTGAAACTATTGCCTTACGAAGAAAAATAAAAATTAGGACATTTTTGGCTGCAAGACCTATAAATCCACACCTACACATCCACACTTCATACTGAAGACTTACTTTGTAATCGTCTGCTAGTCAATCAGTCTCTCAGTACCTGGTAACTTGGACAGGGCAGAAGAGATGAGCCCTTACTCTAAATTTTTGTTAGGGAAGGCAGAAGAATTTATTTGCAGCTGCTTAGAACTTTTATTTTTTAACCATCCTTACACACTGAAGAAAATCCTGTGGGTGTATGGCTCTGGATGGCTTTCTAGGAGAAACTTTCAGCAAAAGTAATTCTCCTGGCTCTGAGAATGAGGCTAAGGGAGGAAAAAGCATTGTTTTGTCCATGTGGGCCCAGGAGGCACTAGTTCAGATGGAGACTGAGAGGCTCAGCCATGCAAACTGCTCCAGCTGCCAGCTCTATAACTTTAAAGCCCCAGCATGTGTGGGCACACTGGATACAGAAGTCCTCCCCACGACTCCAGCTGCTGGCTGTATCACTTCTGACTAATGAGAGGCAGAAGCAGAAGAGGAAGAGGGCAAGTGGTAGGAGAAGGCAGCAGAGGTGCCACAGATAAATGGGGAGGAAGGATGAAAGGGGAGCACTAGTCTGTAAGACACTTCCACCAGCACAGGACCCAAGACCTGATCCTCAACAGTCTGCTATCAGCAAATACCTGGGAAACCACTGATGGAAACAGCATGGCAGTCCTTTCAGGAGATGGCTCAAACATCATGCTATTGCTATTGGTTTCTTCAAGTCACCCACTACCAGAAACCTAGAGATTTATCCCTCCTGAGATGATCTGGACAATGACTTGGACATTTTCAGCTTTACATTTTTAAAAAGGGAAGAAATTAAATCACTACTCTTGAAAAAACACCAAGATTGCAAAGTCAAGTGCTGAAGAGATGGGAAATGCCTGAGTCCCTTTGCTCTCCTGCTACTCATGTGAAGGACAGCGCTGCACAAGAAGTGACTGCACACTCATTTTTCTGTGGGCACCCTGACTCTTTCAGAGCAGGGGATGGCCATTGCTCAGAGCATGAAAGCTGGTGTGTGGATGAAGGATTGTGAAGGATTGCTTCATCCAGACATGGGAAATGTGTCCTGGGTCACATAAGGCACTACAGAGCAGTTTCAGTCTATGGTTCTCGTTTTGTTGTCGTGAATCACAAATGTTTTCATCTGCAAATAAAATCGCAATGAGCTGCCTTTTTTCTCTGTTGTAAAGTTATTGATCATATAAAACAATCCCCAAGTTCTTACGGGAGAGGTGATGTTTTCACAAGATCAAAGAGGAGAAGAGGCAAAAAACTCCCAAATTTTCAGGAATGCAAATCCCATAGGATGATTCACATGGGACATAGAACAGCAGCAGCAAGGACAGAAGTAAGTGTTCCTATGGGAAGCGTAGGGTCTACAGAAAGCATAAACATCATACTGTTAAAGACTGTCATGAGGAATATTTTCAAAGAGTCCAGATTAAAGTCAAACCAAGCCAGTTCTGGCATTGTCTCTAGCATCAAATGTTTGACCTTACAGGCATGCAACTTAGAGACCTGTATGTTAAAGTTAGGTATGTGGAAAAACCAGGTACAAATACAGTACCCTGTACCCTCCACTCAATTGCTTTTTTGAATTCATGTGAGATTACAATGACTGTAAGCCAGCGAATTGTTGATGATTTCTGTCCAGTGTTAGTAGAGGTAGAGAAATCAGCTTCAGCTGAAATTATATTTTATAGCTAAGAGAAAAAAAGCAGTCAGGCACTGAAGACTGCTTTTACCTAGTACTTGAAAGAGAGCTCTTTCTATTGAAAATCAAACAGCTTTGGTAAGGGAAGGAAAAAAAAGGATAGCCTTGGCTCTACTGTTTGGTAAAATAAAGCATGCTTTCCAATATTTTTCTTCCAGCATTGTTCTGAAGATAATTTAATAGGAGTTCAAGAATCAAAACAAAAACACTAGTGAAGAGCCAAAATAGAGGAATGGAAATATCTTTCCTATAAAACCTACACAAAACCTACACAAAACCTCCAAAACCTACACAAAAGCTGGAGCTTACCAAGTCAGTAAACCATTTTGCTAAATTTGTAGAGTTCTGACATTTTGCAGCTTCCTTACTGCTCTTATCAAAGCAAAGAGCTTAAACTCTTCTTAAAGGCATGAAGGTAATGTAATGAGGAGCAATGAGGAGTCTTCTTCTAGAACCTATTCCTGTCTTTCACACCCAGATCTAGAAAAACAGGATATAGAATGATGGGGAGGAGAGGAATGAAAAAATCTCCAAAAACAAAAATACAAACAAAAAAACCACAAAAACCCCTACAAACCCTCACCACTTTAAAACCACATGCTATTTTTTTTCTCAATATCCTTGTTTATCTGATGCAAACACTGTCAATATCCAGTCAGTATATGCAAGACTTCCATTCAAATAAAAGAACTTTTGAAGGAAGGCAGCCCTGGCTATTGCAGGTATTCTCCTTGCTACTGTTATTTTTACAACTGAAGAAGATATAATTTTAACATTCAAGTGTTCTGGGCTTAGAATAATTTCATCAAACCTCTGGAGCTTGCAAAGAAAAGGAGACATAAAATCAGAAAGCCATCAATAACTCTTTTCTAACATTTTCACTAGAAAACAGTAGTAAGGTATGCATTACATTTTTAACTGGAGTTTTTTTGGAAGAAAACAAAACCAGGAAGAGCAAAAACACACCCCCACTAAACCACTTAATATGCTTTGCCAGCAAACATATTAATTTGTATGTCTTGGATTCTATCTGCAGCTGATATTCTCTTTAATCAAAAATACTGAACAGAATCAAAGAAAAAATGCTGATTTATATTTTATTGCTCATGTTTTATCTTTCTCACTTACATAAAAGACCTATTTTCTGTGCTGTTAACAGATCTTAAATATGTTAACACAAACATTTGTATGCCTATTTTAGATACAAATACCTTGTATAAGTAAATAACAATGCATACATATATATATGTAGATACATAAGTATACAGATATACAAACTTCAATTATTTTTAAAAATACATCAAAGAAAGTCACTATTGTTATCCACCAGCTGTGACCAGAACTGTCTCTTTAACGTGCTGCATTTAATGAGACATTATGTTAGCATTTCCCATTCTCTGTATTTCCTTGGAAAAAAAAAACCCCAAAACTATGTTAAAATCAGTAAGGGAATTATGTAAATAAAGTACCAACGCTGATGAAACAGCAATTATACATCTCAGCAGCTGTCTATGTCCGTTTATGATAGATGATTAACTAGCAAATTGTTTGCATATTTGTTTTGTTGGGCATTTGGCAATTTAACTATTAGCTATGAAGATTTAGCCAAAAGTCATTAAAATGCTTAGACTGGTATAGATGACAGGTGGTACTGCTATAGGAAACTTATAAAATGCCAAAATGTAAGAGATACCTGAAAGCAAAGGACTATATCCACAGAGGGTTGTCCATGGGACAGGACAGGTTGGACACCTAATCCACCCACTTGGTGGTTCATGGGGACTCAAAGCAAGCAGGTTCTGGCTTCTTCTCCTGTTTGAGGGTGATTTCAGCCTGAACACTGGTGCCACTGAAGTTGCCTTTAGTCCTTTTGATAATCTATGACAAGGAACACCTTTGCTACAGAAAAAAATTGAGAATATCTCTAGAATTTTACAGGTAGATCTGGGCTGTTTGAGACCTGGATTCCAGCTCCACTTTCATAGGTATTTAATGCAGATGGCACAGTCACAAGTGCTACACCAGCACAGGGATCATTACAGCACAGAATTCTTCTCCCTCTTTACCTACTGAATGTGCAAATTTTAGAAGGAAGGACCACCCTTTCCACCAAATCTTGGGTTGGAAATCTTTTGTAAGATGGATTAAAATCTGCTCAGAAAGGAAATTGCATCTTTTTTTTCCTGCAGTTTGGGTAAGTGTACTGACACCTGAGCTGTGGGAAAGAGCAGACAGCCTCTTCCAGGTGTGACTAGGGTGGATGAAGACAGCTTACCACTGTCATCACATAAAGATTACTTCATTAAGCAAGTGGAATATAGTCGTGTCTTGTTTATTTTTGCGTTTAGCATCAAATGAATAGAGAAAATCAGACTTAGTACTAAAATAGGTGAAGGCTTTTGTGTATTTCATTCACCAGTTGCTGTACCAAGGAGCATCCACCAGTAGACAGCTGCCTAAAAAGTACAGGGGTTGCTCTGAATGCAGGTGTGTTCAGGTCCTGACTGAAATGAGCATGGGTACAGATTTTGGAGTCTGAGTTCTCTCAAAGTGGTTTTTCCTTCTTTTGCTCAGAGGGACAATGAATATTTCAGTTCTGCTATTACTGTACTTCATTATTTTCATGAGAACAGGTACAGTATAAGAAGGCAGAGTTTGGTCCTTTCTGTTGTGGCAGCTGCATAACTCTAGGGAGAAGTTCCTCTGCCTCAGAAGAGACTGCATCAGTGTGTCCTGGCTTGTTCACCATGGGCTTGTCCCTGTATTTTGCTGTAAGAGAGGAGCTGGTTCTCCATCCACCATTCCAACCTGTCTGCTCTCATCCCTGACTCCTTCCCACCAGCCCACTTTGGCAATCACTTTCTCCAAGCCCTGCAGATGCAGCCCTTGTTTCCAGACACACAGAGCTCTGTGGCATTCACGAGAAGATGCGCATGTGACCAAAATGTTGCCACGTATCAACTGCTAAACCTAGTGCAAACACTGGTCTGCTGGTGCTGATACCCACACATCATACAGCTCTAGCTGTTAGTTACAGACACAAGGCTCACTTGCTCTTTAGTGGAGAACAAAAAGCATCAGCACAAGCTCACGTGTAGCTGCAGCTGCAGTGCTGTGGATGTAAATGTGTAAAAATTACAGCTGCACCCTGCCTGCTTCTCCCTGCCATCTCAGCATGCCTCTCCTTTGCCTTCTGCCCTGCTCTTGCAGACCCCCACTCATTTCCTCCCATCAGAAAGGAGCCATCTGAGCTCAGATTGCAAGTAATAAATTTATAAACATTGTTTTGGAGGTATGCTACAAAACAGAATTCAGCTCATTATTCCAAAATCCTACTGATTCACCAAGCTACTATCAGTATACGAGCCCATACCAGCTTAATTTTGCTGTGAAAGTAAGCCAGAGAGTTTAAACAACAAGTTGCACCTGGCCAAAACTGCACTGCTTTTATTTCTTTAAAATTCCAACCACATCACACATTTTTCCTCTGTTCTTGTAACTTGCCTCATCTGAAACTTCACTAGCATCATAGTTAACCTGGAGATTCATGAGGAATTACAGAAATACATTGTTTGCTCTATTTGTGGAACATACTTTCCAAGAACAGCATTTCCTTCTGCTCCCTCCTCTCAAATTTCCCCCCAGCCTGTTGCTATGCTGGTGCTGTGTGTATTCACTTGGCTTGCACCACGAGCTGCCTAAGGCAGGGAGATACTGTTTGTGCTCCTCTATAAAGCAGTTTTGTCTCACTATGGACATAGCAGACCACAAAAATGATCTTCATCATAGAACTCTAGCAGGGTAGATCAGTCACTCATCAAGATGATCATTGACTCCCCAGTGAGGTGGAGGCTATGCTTTCAAGACCAGCTATAATTTATCCCAGCCAACTTGATGATATGTGGCTATTGTTGAGGAAAAACTGAGAAAGCCCAAGCACAATGCACAGCCTGTGATGGGGCTTTAGATTTTTTTCCTATAGGTGAAAAGAATAATTTCCCCCTTTAACCTGCTGTGGGGCTCTCTGTGAGAGTCATCAGGTGAGGTGTCTGTCTTACAGCAGTGCTGGGGGACAGGAATGCACTGTGGGATACCTTGTTATGACAGATTCATACAAAATATCAGATTAATTAAGTTCAGACTTTCCCTCTTTCTCATTTTTCCTGATTCAATGCCCAAGATGATGAAGACTCCAGCTGGAAAAGCAGAGGAAGAAAATCTGCTTGAAGAGTTGCCTTCCTAAATTAAGGAGGATAAAGAGGTGACCTGAATTTGTTTGCTTGTCTGCAAATAAAGAACTCATGAAATCTTAAAAAGCAGCTTTTGACTGTAAACAATGATTTTGCCTATTTAATATAGCTTCAAAGACTTACACTGCCTCTCTCCACCTCCAGGTGATGGGGTGACTTCCCAGGGAATACATGCAGGAACATTGCCTTCTTCAGGCTCTCAGCTTGCAGTGGCTTAAATAACCAAAGTTTCTAGCCAGTCTGGCTGAAAAAATAACCAAGACATAAAAGCATAAAAGCCTTTCTGGTGCGTGGAGGAAGGGTGAGGTGTCCCAGGGCTCCTTTGCTGGCTCCCCAGCAGGCACTGCTGGCCTCACTGCCCTCTCCGTCTCTAATCCATGCCCATGGTCCAGCTTTGACAGATGCTACCAATCACTACCACCAAAGTTACTGTGAACTGATTGTCTAAATTCAGGAGAGACACTTAAAATCTTGCTGTTTCAAAATGGCTTATTTTAATGCTTTTTATTTGCCTTTGGGTTTGAGTTTCAGTCATGCCAGTGATTGCAATCATGAAACCTACATATTTTTTCCTAAAATGGGACTTTAGGCTGTTATTAACAGCTTCTTTATGCAGATGAGGCTTTAGAAAAAATCAAATACTTTAAGACTGGTAATAAAATCTTGAGAATTATCAACATTTTATGTCACTGTCTCCTTTGCTGTTCTCATGTCTTCCTGCCTCAAGAGATCAATTCCTCCATGTCAGACAAGAGAGGCAGGATACATGATACCCATCCAAAAACTGGAGTGCATAAACAGTTTGCAGCTCAAGCCAGTTTCATCTTGCCATCTTTAATAACAGCTCCATTTTAGAACATTTGGAGAGTAGAAAACTAAGAATAAACAGTAATTTTTTTTTTCTGATTAAAAAATGCTCCAAATGGGCTTTTATTTTGAAAGAGTCTTCTTTAACATACAGTGAAGTTTTAGAAAATAGTACATGGCAGAGTGAACTGTAGTCCTACTGAGTGAAGTGTAAGTTACTGTATAAATCATTTTGATTTGACTAAGAAAAGTGGTTGAGGTCTTTAACTACTGCTATAATAGAAATAACTGCGTTTTTAATGTGAAGAAGACTTTTAAGAATTTCTGTGTGTGCGTATGCATGTGCATGAATTTTTACTGTTTGCAAGTTTATTCATAAAATAAGCAAAATAAAATAACCCTTTACTTATTGCTATGATGGGAATGCTGCAATTGAAAATTGTTGCAATTGAAAACGAGAGTCCCGCTGTAGTGGTTGTCACAGGAGAAGTCTGTCCCTGCTCCAGGACATATACAAACACAGATACAAGTTAGAGGAGAGGGAAATGAGTTAGGGGGATGAGTTCACATTAAAAAAAAACAAAGTTTAACAGAAAAACAGGACTCTCAGCCTGCCATAAGAACATTTTTCAGGGTGATGTAATTTTTATTAAGTGGCCTGAAATTACATTATTATCCAGTACTTCACATACCCCAAAATATTGACATGTATGATGATACATAATTTTCCCAATGAGAAAAAACATTCAAAAGTCATTATGATACCTCAAAATACTGTGATTTCCAACAGTGGATCCAAGTGCTACAGTTTCCAAGATTTCAAACATTTGAAAGAACATTTGCAGACCTTTTTTGAAATAGCTGTCCTTGAGTATAGAAGATAGTCCCCTCTTGCAATTAGCTGAATATTGTACGTACATCACCATAAAACTTTGAAAGGATTGGGATCAACTTATTTTTTGACAAAGCTAAAGCAAGAATGGTAATCAATCCCTTGGCAATGGAAATTTTAAATTTAAAATAAGCTTTACAAAGCCTTTGAACCTTCAAACACTTTATCCTTAAGAAATTAATGGGTCCCTGAAGAAGTCTTATTTCCCTTTCTGTTTCAGTTATATATACTTCAATTACTTTAATCAACAATGCAACAAAATAACTGATAAAGACCAACCGCCCAGAAAAAAAAATCTTCCAAATGTCTCTTTGCCACTTCTCCCCTTTTTTGCCCTTTTTGGATTCTAAACTGCTCAGGGCTCTACAGGAAAATTGTACTTTCTGGTTTTTATGCTCTATTTTTTCCAGCTTTGGTTTGCTGTCACAGTAACACCTCCCTCCACCCCTGACCTATTCATCTCTCCAGCAATTTGTGTTGACTGCGGCAACACCTGCAGATGAAAGCAGCCCTATGTGAGAGGTTTCCTTCTGCTGAACCTGGAACAGCACTGAAGAGTCCTTCAAATGTTTCTCCCTTTTAAAGGCAATTGGAACTTTATGGAACATTTTCTTTTTCCTCTTAGGAACAATTACCATTGTGGTCCCCAAGCTGCCATGCCAGCCTCTGCCTTTGGGCAAAAATGAATATATTTTTCAAGTTTCACTACATCAAAAACTCCTAGAAGTGACCTTCCTTGTTACAGGTATAGATTGTGGATGCCTTTATTGTGCCTACTCTTAAATCCCATTGTAGTTATAGTTTCAGTCTAGCTCAGCTTCTTCCAAACATGAAAAGCCAATCTGTGTGAACTGTTGACACTGTTTTCCCCTCTCGGTTCCTTTGCTCTCCCTAAAAACCAAGAGCCTAAAAATAAACGTCTCCTAGCTTCAGCCTTCGGCCTGGTAGCTCCTTGCAGGGCTTTGTAAGGTGCTTGTATTCACCATCAAGCACCATTTTGCTATTCCTGTGATACTTAACTGCTCTTTCTGCTAGCATTACCTGGAAGCACCACTGCATAGAAGCTGCATGCCTTCCAGTATTTGTATTATAAACAGCCTACTTAGGGGTTTATATAACTCAGAGGTAAGAATTTGCTTTTGGCTGAAAGCTACTAACTCTCAGCCAAAAAGCAGAATTTTGTTTAATTTGACGTAAATAAAACTGATCTGCTGTGACAGCTCTATTTATACCAAGGGACAGGCTTTTGTATTCAGATCAGTTTATCCAGATACCACGTGAGAATTGTGGTGCTGACAAAAAGGCTGTGGTGTTGGGACAAAATTCTCACAGCCTCTAGCACAGAAAATAAGGGGGTAACTAAGGCACAGAGGCAGGCAGACACCATATCCCTCCTCTACGCTCCTCCATAGGATGCAAGAGGTCCCAACAGTGTCATGATGTGCCCAAGGCATTAAGAAAAATTCGGTCTTTTCCTTGGCTGTCATATAGAATATGTCTTGTTGATTTGGAATTGCAGAGAAGCAGCTGACAAGGAGGACTGACCACTTAGAGCAAGGCTCTGCACAGCCACTGAGCTTTAAAGAGCACCTCCAGTCCTGAGTGTCCTGGGCACCGCTGCCTTGAAGTCAGAGTGGGGTGGAGAGGAGAGAAAGACATTCCTCTTGTACATTTGTCTTGACCACATTGAAATGGCTCAATTTATCTGAATGTGATGCTTTCATATTCAGATTTCTTATGCTGCTACCTTTCTGCTTTCTGCCTTCCTCTGCATTAATCTTGCATAATTTGCTTTGCAAGTACTTTCAAAAGTCAATGTGTCTTTACTGAATTTGCCTTATATAATGCGCCACGCACATACATTTGTTTTTTAAACCATGAAGAGAACTATTGATAAAGGCCACTAAGTTAGCTCATTAACATCTTAAAAAGTAACATTAACAGACTGAAATGAAATATCTAGGGTTTTTTTGGTTTTTTTTCAAGGAAATGGCAGAAACAGTTTTGTGGTTGGAAAGAATTATGGATATGGGTGTGGTTCATACAATATGAATTTTTAATCACTGCACTAAAGGCAGTGACTCTTATTTTAAGAACTACTATGTAGTATAAACTTCAGCATGTCCAAAACTGGTTGCAGCCATCTTGAAAAACTGAAGATAAATATAAGATAAAACCCTAAAATTCACATTACTTACAAAGTGTAGCCATCCTCAGATGGCTGCTGGTGAAAAGCTGCTTTAAATTCCTGTACCATTAAAAAAATTAAAGTAAAATTCTTGGCCTTATTTTTCTGTCCTAATATAAAATTTATGACATTTTAGTGAGGAGCCCTGTTTCACTTATAAGGGGAAATTGGTGGTTATCTGCTATGTGTAACACATTTCTGGTTCCAGTACCATTTCTGTCTGTAGAAAATAAGTTCTGAAGTAAACATATAAAAGAGAACTGCACAAGCAGCATAAACCCTAATGGCTGGAAGGTCAAGTGCTAGGAAGACCTGGACTTCCCCGGTGACATTAAGTTGCTCCGTGACATTTTCCAGATATCTGCAGAGAGAGGTGGACCAAGCAGAAAAGGAAGCATTTGGTGAGCAGGACTTGCAGCACATGTGGCACAGAAGTATTCTGAGACAAAAAACATCACCACAGACTGCACAAATGTCAAGAAACAAGGTCTGTTTATAACCCTGGGCATAACAGCAAGCAGAAACCTGAGGAGGGCAGCATCAAAAGGGATCACTGGTAAGGAATGTGCCCAGTGTGGGACACATGAGGAAGGAAGGGCGCACAGCACCTGTATTAAGAGAGGGTTCTTGATCCAGCATGGTCAGACTGGGTGGGGGAAGTTTTGGAGCAGTAGATGTGCCAAAACATTCAATAGAAATTAGATGGTTTTGATAGCAAGAGCATGAGTGAGAAAGTGGGGCCCAAAAACCACTCGGGAAGACCGAACAGAAAGGGAGAGCAGTGCAGGCTGCTCCTGTGCCTTGCAACACAGAGAAGACAACACAGGGTGGAGGAGAGGTCTTTGGGCCTCTGACCCTGTCTGGGCCTAAAAAAAATATAGTATTAATGTGTCCAGGACTTGAAATATGGACAATTCAAAAGCCCATAAAGCATTCATTCATCCTGGGCATTACAGGGTGATTTGTTAGACCTCACCACAGACTTGAGACTAAACTTTGACCATGGAAGCTCCTTGGGACTTTGATGCAATAATTTACAGGACAGATTTACAGGGCAGCCACAAGAGCAATTTAACATCTTTTCTTTTTCTTCTACTGCCTGACTGGCATTGCACACAGCTCCCCCACTTTGCCGCTTCAGCTGAGGCTCAAACCATCACTGATTTATGTGTATATAACTCAAGAATAACATCAGAGACAGACCCTTTGTATAAAAGAAAAGTCTGTTTTTTAGAGCTTGAGCCATAACAGAAATCATTAATAGGCTTATCCCAAACCCTGATGTACAGAACACAATAATATTGTGAAATACAGATTGTGGATCTAAATTTTGTGGGTGATATAATCAAACTTATCAGAGAAATAATAGTCTTTTAAAAAAAGGACCATTGTTGTTTAAGCTGCTTTGACAACTCCTCTACTCCAGTACAAAGCACTGGGATTGGTCAAAAAAATTTAATTTGACCATCTGCTTTCATCTCTGTAATTAAAAAAAAAAAAACAACCAAAGAAAAAAACCCAACAACTCTTTTCTTTCTTCCCCCACTATATCATTTGGTTTTTCTGATACTGACATGCTAGTGTGCATTTCCATTTTCTCCCATTTTTTCCGTAGACTAACTATAACTCACAACCTTTTCAATACAGATCCAGGTATAGGACAAAGAGAAAAACTAAGCAACTGTTTTGCAAAACTTTTAGTTTTTTAAAAATTATATTGAGCCTATGCATCAGCTAGCTCTGAATGATATGGAATTGGAAATAAGAAATTCGCTGGGCAAAAAACATGAAGGGGGAAAAAAATCAGGATTGCCTGGAGAAGGTAGGCTGTATGATGTTAGGCTTCATAATATACATTGTATATTTGTTTACTACTCCTGTATAGCTTACCCTGCCCTTGCCTTGGTGTTTCCCACCTCATTTTCATTCAAATTGATGAAAACAATTTTAGCGTGTGGACCAAGCAGTACTAAGTCACCTGGTCTTGGACTCAACTGCTTGACCCTCTTCTATTTCATTTACCAGTACATATATACTCAAAAAATTAGTAACAGAGGGCTATCATATGGAGGAAAAAATAGCCATCTTTTTTGTTATATAAAAGAAGAGAATTCTAGGTCATGTAATCTAATATTGTTATTGATAGTGCATCATCATCTGTTCTTAGTTTTGTTGTTTTGGTTTTTATTAACATGATGAAAGTTCAAAATTAAGCAATTAGATACTGCTCAGCAGATAATATCCTGGATTTAGCCATGTTTGTGCCCATGCTGCAGCTCCCTAACAAAGTGATTCAAGCTGCCAAGGGCACATGGGTCGCCCATCTGCCACCCTTCAGGTCACCGCCATTTGCTCATGGATCTCAGGGGATCTAGACAGCTTTTAGCTCTCTCTCCCTTTCCAAATTTTACCCCAGAGAGAGTCTGTAGGTCAGTTGTCAGCATGTGCAATACATCTGGTATAGCAAAATGGCTGAAAAACCTGGGGCTTGTAACTCCCAGACGCTCAGCCAGTGCTGGGACAGAGGGACACAGGGAGCAGGACACGTGCTCTGAACTGAAGGCTCAGACTCCGAATACTGCTGAATTGCAAAAAAACTAATTAACCAACCCAAATACAATATAGCCACTACTGAGTGACCAGATAGCCATGAAGGTAACTAAAGGAACTCCATGACTTTACTTGGTCATTGGGACATGGATTCTTGGGGGGAGAAAAGCACAGCTCACAGTCTGCTTTCTGACCAGAAAATCCACACTACTGCAAAAAAATTTCTACCACTAGTTTAAAATGTTCCAGGATTGTTCTGGAAGGGCACATGTTATATAATTTTGCACTGCAGAAGTAGAGCTAAGTCAGCTTTAAATAGTAACCATTTCAAACAGAGTCTTCACAGACCGTTTTCACAGTGTTATTTTCACTGCAATAATGTCTGCATTTATAATTACAGTAGCAAGTTCAAGACTTCTGGAAAATGAGGGTGAAAAGATAGAATAAAAGATTGCATGTGGGGAAATGAGATTGGGAGAGTTACTCAAGCACTGAAGTAATAATATATTCTTATATTAAGCTGAATAATTTCCTAGTTCCTATCTTAATATGTAGAATAGGGAATTCTGTGTCCCTAATGTACTGATTTGGTCAGAAAAATCACCCACGCTGTCTTATACAAAACACTGAAGCAGACAGAACTAATTTCCATTAGCACTCACATGTTTTCCCCCAAAGCATCTACTTACCATTAATGTAACTGCTCTACATTGTCCTCCTATTGTCCTGGATATGAACAAATCATTAGCCTTATTTTATTAATGAGGCCTAGCTAACAATATTCCCAAACTGGCTGTGCTCTCATATCTTGCAGTATTACAGATAGGTGCATTCCATACTTTTATTTTTGTACCAGGAAAATCTGGAAGTTGCAGTGAGGTGATTATGTAGCCTCCCTTGACAAATGACACCTGATCCAGGCAAAGCTGGAAGGAAAAAGTCAAGTTTGGTTTCTGATTCATTTTTTTTAAGCACTGGAAATTGTGCTGAATTCACAGCTTAGACTTTGCATTTACAGTAAATAGCACCCTTTATCTTAAGCATTGTAATGAAAAGCCTCAAGCATCCTTGAGCACTGGTAGGTATTCCTGGTCCCTGTTACAGAAGAGCGGTATTGGGAGCTGCTGTAACTTGACACGTGGGGATCAGCAGCAGGTGAAAGAGCTCTGCTCCAGTGCTGGGGGTTCCTGTGATTTAACGTGGGTGAAGGAAGAATGGCAGGGTCTTCCCATGCCCTCACTACCTCTTCTCCCATGTCAGGCATTCAAACTTCTTCAGGGATGCACAGGGGCAGGCAGATGTGCATAACCTTCTGTCTCCAGAGCTGGGCAATGGTGAACTTGATCCAGACCAGACACTGCACAGGTATACATTTGTATAATGAGGGCACAGTGTTGGACTTTATGAATCTGGAGACAGTGTTTTTTCTGGGCCACATACAGAGTAGCTTGCCTCTGCCCATACCTGCCCACAGAGACAGATCAAGTGTGCCTAACAAACGGGTCAACCTTGTTCTCTTTCAGATCAATCACAGTAATAAGATGTAAGCAGAGGGAACGCCAAATGTCACTACTACAGTTCCTGGATTTGTCCTTTAAAATGATGCTATTTCCTGCTCATGTTAACCACCATCCATGGCTGATCAAGCCATGGGATAGTCCTAGCAAGCAGGACATCAGTGTGCATGGCTCCTCAGCTGCCCAGCCCATGCCCAGTCCTAGCAGCTGGGGCACAGCCATAGTAGAAAAAGCGGGTGCTGACAACACACAAAAGGAGTGAAACCACCTGCCTTGGCCATGCTGCCCTTCTGGGCTAACAGAGCAAAGGGCAAGGAGACCCAGTGGCTTTCTGTTGCCCAGTCATCAATATGGCAAAGAGTGCACCAAGGGAGTGACCATGATGAGCAAAACTGCAGGCCTGCCACAGTCCTTTTGCAGCCAGACATGTGCTTATGGCATTTTCCTTCATTTTTGCCATCTGTTTATTTATCTGTTTCATCTCTTATGCTGCTGGCTGTGAGGGGAGACAGAAGAAAACAATTAGAAGAGATTAGAATGCATGAGAAAACAATTAGAAGAAGCTAGTGCAAGGGAAGGAGAGATATGGAAGAGGAAAAGATGAGAACTGTGGTGGGTAGAAGGTCGAAACTGATGCAAAAAATACATTAGTGGGAAAGCTGCTGCACAGACCACAAAACCCAAGTAGGCAATATAAAGCTAGTATTTGAGTTAGACTTTAAGATTAAATATAAAGCCAGGAGTCTTGTATTAACAGCTGTGCTGCTGTGCTTCTCTCTGAAGGTTCTCTACTTGAACTCAGTAACAGGCATATCCTGAGATATTTAATTCTGGCTCTTGGCCTCCAGATTGATTTACCACAATATCTTCCCCACCTGACTGGGGATAAAGAGATTATCTTAACAAACAAGACTTACATCACAGTTGCATGGATGAATTTCTCTCCAGCTATTACTCCCTGCTCTTTACATAATTTTGTGGCACTTTTTGACCTGAGAACAAAGAGCTTTCAGTACATATATATTTCAGCCTTTTCACTGTGTTTTGGAAAATTATCATTGCTGCTATTTACTTGAGCTATGGTTATATACACTCACGGGGGATGGCATACCTTATTCCCATAACAAGCAAATGGTCCCTCTTGCCTCACTCACTCCACAAATCCAGATACTCTCGAGAATAGTGCTATATAAATACCTAGATAGATAAATCAGAAAGATATTTCTTTTCTCCATACTCTGATAGGAAGGAATGTGGGGAGTGTGCATTCCTCAGTAGTCTCTCTTTGTTTTTATAGTAAAGCATCTTTTCTACCACTCCAGGAAAGGGAAAACGAGAGATATCTGGTGCCAATGAACTCTTGTACTTGCTTAGAATGCTACAGTGCTATTGTTTTTAATATTTAAAGCTGCAATGTTGCCATGTAACTGGGGAAATAGCTTTTTGTGTTTAAATATTTCATGGCCTGTAGGAGTCCAAGTACAAGAAGAATTTCTTTAGTATGTTAGAGGCCTATCATGACTTGAAAAGTTTTTTGTTAACCCTTGAATTTGTAAAAATTGCTATATACTGCAGAAATTTAATAAATATAATTTGATTCATTCAGGGATCATGAAGACCTGGAAAGCAACATCTTTGTCTTTTCACTTTTGTATGAACCTATGTTAATCTTTTCAATACGCTTTTCTATGTTGGAGAAAACCTTTCATTTAATATTGGAGCTCTAGTTTAATATTCCATAATTCGGCTTCTAAAAATATGTTTCCTTATAAATCACTTTCTCATTCTCTAAATCATTTAGACTTCCAAAACTAGTCAGTATCAAAACCAAAAGCTTAAATTTAATAGACTTTTTCATTTCCATTCATTTCTTTGATGCTTGAGTACACATTTTGTTCACTTTTAAGAACAGGATTGTATATGTGATTCCCTAAGCAAAATTAACTTTAGAACAACCAATGTGCAAATTCTTCTGATTTCAACTGATAATAGCTGAAATGTGTTATATCCTGGAATTGTGTGTTTGTACACTGATGGTTCTGATGGTGAGATCAGAATAAGACAGAGGTTGAAAAATTCATTCCTGGTATCAGTGATGAAACAAATTGAGTCAGTTCCTGAATTATGGCAATTTTCTGCATGTTCTGCTGGCCTCTCAATGATTTTTATTCCAAATAAAGTAAATAGTATCCTCATCTGGGAGGTGAAAATAGCCATCTGCTTTGCACAGAGATCCTGAATGATAGGCTTATTGTGAAACTGAGGAAGAGAGTGGTATAGAGTAACACCTTGGGAACATTTGGGAATGGTGACAGCACAGCAGGGTGCATATAAATATTTAGGTGTAATAAACACAAGCCCTTCAAATGCTTGGAAAAGAATCAAACTGTTCTCATGAGATTCTCCAAGTTACAGAAATATTTGCTTAGAATGTTAACATTAATGAGTATTTTAGGGTAAACCATAATTAACATGTTTAGAGATGGGGAAAAAATGTATGGAGGATAATCATCCTGCTCACAAACACATTTGTTTGTTCTTTACATTAAAAGTTAATGATGTGTGCTGGCAAGCAGAATGAAGCACAGATGATGGTTTGAAAGCACCCATGCCAGATGTTCACTCAATATTTGGCCTAGTTTTATTTCCACACTCCATTATTCCCATATCACTCCCAAATGTTGACTGCAAGGCTGGCCTTAGGGCTACTGTTGCAGGACATATTCTTCCCTGGTGCTCATCTCCTGCTCCAGCAGCAGCAGTAGCAGAGAGGCACCCACCCTCCACTGGTTGCTCGTTTCAAGCTGGAGCTTTGGTATCTGAGGCCAAAAAATTCACAAGTGGAAAAGAGATTCTTTACTTGTTCACCCAACCCAACCCACGAGAGCACCCCAGAGAGGACCTGGATGCTACAAGACTTTTGAATGTAATGTTAAAATGTCCCTGGCAGTGGACTTGCAGCCCTGAACTGAGTGCATTTGCTGTCTCAGTGACAGGCATCTCACAGTGCAATGAATGTGAGACAATGCAACAAGGAGAAACCCATGGCCCAAAAACCAGAGAGGCAAAACCTTTCAGCATTGCTCTTGCCAATTTCTAGGCATATAATTTATTATTTCCTTCAACATGATGAGGATACCTGCTTTCAGTCCACAGCCACAGATTTAGTACACTGACCTAGAATGTGAGAAATCATGTTCAATTTCCTTTTCTGCTCCAGGGCATGTGAATCAAGATCTGCACAAAGACATGGCCACCATCTTAGTCTGGAATAAATGTATGGAAAGTTGCTCTTACTGCTTGACCATCCATGGATAAATGAAAAATTATTTTGATTAGAAAGGAAGTGACTCTTGCAATGACTTTATATTCCCAGGCTCATAGTAGAGAAGAAAATCGGGAGTCAGCCATGTTCCAATAATACTTGTGACAGAGTTAAAATGCATTTAAAGATACACTGGAAGATGGAGAGGTGAAGTTCCTGTCTTTTTTGTCCCAGATGAAGGTCCCAGTTGATAGACTTCAAAGTTAGGCTTTGCTGTCTTAACCACTGGGCATCACTGGACTAATACAGCAACAATCCAGAGGGATTTACAAGGGGCAGTTGTGTCTAAGCAGCCCACCCAGCAAATGCAGGATCTTGTACACTAACTGGAGTTGTAGGAGAAGTGGCATTTAGCCCAAAGAGAGATCCCTGCAGCCCCTGTCAGATGGGTGTGTTGGGTGTGGGAATGGGCCTGTGGGCAGCTGTCATGGCACAGGACAAGGGGGACTCATTCAGTGCCCAGGACAGAGCCTGGGGAGGCCAGACACCCCAGTGCCTGGCACCACCAGGATTGCACTCTGGGACTTGATTACAGCAGGTGAAGTTGTCAGATTAAAAGATGGGAAATGAGAGGGTGTGGAAGGTGCAAAAACGAGGGGGAGCTGCGTTGGCAGAAGCTGTGAGGAGCTAGCATGAGGGATTGTGAATCTGAGGCAATTCTAAGAAACTCAGCATACCAGAAAGATCCATTCCTTTCTTCTGCCTGCTTCCTGCCTCTTTGGGAGCTGCACGTGAACCCAGTGGTACCACTGGTACAAGGCTGTGCACTGAGAGAGCACCCAAGGGGATACTGCTGCCCCGTGGAGAAGCAGCTCCTCATTTCCACCAGGTTACAAGGTGCCCAATGCAAAAGGCTGTGCCTCAAATTTTGGATGATCCCAGAAAAAGTATGAGCCAAACATACACATCTGAGAGTAATATTTGGCCTGTAGTGCTTTGATCCTTCAGTGAATATTGAATTTTAACTATTAAAAATACATGAAAAGTATTCAACAGCAATCAAACATCACCTTCACCACAAAAAAATAAACTTTCCCCAGTTTTGTTGCTTTCTTGAAGTCATAAGTATATCAGACTATGTGCTGAATTCCCCTTTGTAAAAGAGATTAAATTTTGCATTTTGCTAATAATTCTCTCCACTGTAGGAACTACAAAAATAAATGTATTTCCAGAGGTTATCTGGAAATCCAAGTCCAAAGGCATTAGTCATACTACAGAAATGGCAAGCATCATAAACCTTTAGTTAGATATATCAAGTAAAATGACAGTTTACAAAACAAGGGGGCAATGGCCTGCAGTTAAAACTGGCATGGAGTAGCAAGTCACATACAAGGCAAAACTTTATGAAGCAACAGGGACTGTGTAAAAAGTGACAGTGCACACAGCAGATTTTAGAATTATTTTGGTGATGGTTCATATCTGCATGTGCCAACATTATTTTTTGGTTAGTCCAGTTGCCACATGTGGAGTTCTTCCCAAGGAAGCCCTGAAACAGGTCCTTTATGCAGAATGCAGAGAGTCCTGGGAAATTCAGGTTCATACATCTTATCCTCTTATTTAAGTTCTTTTGAAGGACCCAGCTGCTTTCTTGCCCATCCAAACAAAATATTTAGTAGGATCACCATGGCTGCTCCATGGGAGAAGTTAAGCTGGAAATTTGAAGAACTCAGGTAGAAAGGATGAACAGAAGATACAGGACAAAAATTTGTAATTTCCTTTAATTATTCAAAGATAATTAATTGGATGAATAACATTTCCTGATTTGAAAGTATGGATTAATTTTAGCAGTCTCTGAGTAGCTGAAAATGGCTACATTAGAAATGAGAAAAAATAGCCTTTGGTACTTTTCCAGAGGAGATTTTTTCAAAATCAGAACAATTTTACAGAAAATTGAAGTCCATTTCTGATATCTTGATGACCTAAATGCAAATCAAATTAAATCAATTTATTCATAGTTTTAAATATTACTTCCCAAAATGAAACAAAAATTGAAACTGGGATTGTACTGGGGACAGAAGTTTCATTTTTCAAACATACATGCTAGAAACTATAAACTAAAGTGAAATTAGATAGTCTGCTTTTATTGAGACTCCCCCAAAGTAACACAATACAAAGAGACTCAGTGGTAGAGCTGGTCTAGAATGATTTGACGAAATGTTTTTGATCTGAAAGTGATAGCTCCAACTAAGCTGAAGAATTTTATGGGAAGTCATCTAAGAAGAATTTGCAGTAAAATGAAGTCCAAGGCCTATCAGAAAACTGCCAGGCTTCATATTAAACTGTCTCATGGTTCGTCCAAGTGACAAACTTCAATAGTGGCTTGGCTGCTCCATCATGAGAAATTCCTCATCCCAAATATTCCTGGGCTTTCAGGGTTCTACTCCTACCATAGTCCCATCATAACGCTGCTCTTGAGACCCTAAGTCCCAAAAACTGCATAACCTGATCAAGCCCAGCATGACTCTGCTTTGTATCCATGGGGATATCTATGGCAAGTAGGAAAAGTGTGGCTGCTTCTCCTTTGAGCCCTCCTAAGGTGATAGATTCTCCTGAGCTCAAGGCCTTTGATTCCTAAAACACCTGCTTCGTTTCTCACTTTCTGGCTTACCCCAGAGGGGATCATTTGGTGTTTGGGATTTACAATGAAATAGAAGTCCTGAGTTTAAAATGGCTTTACCTCATGGTCTCAGGGAAGAAATGAAATCCCACAGAAGGATGCCACACCCAGATGAGTTGCTGCCTATTTCACAGACTTCCATTCGAGGAATTTCCATCTTTCTGGAGTCAGAAATGGAGATTTTTCTTTTTCAAACTGAAAACTATAAATATCAGCCCAATAACAGAGAACAACAATAGATCACTCTCTACATATCTATTCATGTCTGTGTTAATTATCTTGTAGATTTATTGAAGTCACAGTGTTACAAGCATTGAATAAAAGTTCGTTGCAAAGACCACCAAACACTGTAAGAATTACGCTGCCAAAGTGACTCATCTGTATTTCATGCGGTCAACATTAAATTTTTCTTTGCCATTATAATAGCAAACATTGCTGGACAGTGATAACAGCAAGTTCAGGGTGTCTGGGACTGGAGACCGATGTGCTGGTGGTGGGAAACCTACATTACCTGCAACTGTACTTTAAACTGATTCATTTTGCAATTGGTTTGAACTTGATTTTGCATTAGATTTCCTTTCTCACAATTGTCAAGTAAACTAAAATTACTGTCTGCTTGTGCAAAACTATCCATTAAAGCTGAAATAAACCAAGCAGTATTTGTGGTATTAGTCATAATAGTACAGCAGGTGTTTTTGTTCTCTACTAACAAAAAAAATTTCTCTATTCCCTTTCACCCTATGCCGACCTCCATGGCTCCATTTGTAATTGACCATTGTTGCTGTTTGCTACCCATGGGAATAAAGAACTTGCTATAGATAACTTTACTTTGACTTAACCTAGGCCTGGACAAAATAAGATTTCCTGATAAATGCACATAGATGCAAAAAAGTACACCGGCAAAAAAAGACTGCAACAGACATTAAAGCAAAAGCTCATGGCTCATATTAGATTTACTTACAATTCAGTCTGAAATTTGCATGTGGGTGGTAATTTATTTGCAGGTCAAGGACTGAAGAGAATCCCTTCCCAAACACCTGCTAGAAATATCTAGTCTAAAATTCACAGTTTTCCATCTGGAGGGAATAAAAAAGGGTAGAAAGCAAGCAGCAGGCCTAGATAGCCCACACAGACAGATTTCAGAGAAATCAAATGGAATCAGTTGGAAAACCTGGAACTGGGACTCTGTAGAGGTCCAAGGCTCCTGGTGGTGATCTTTGGGAGCAGAGGAGTAGGGAGGAGCTGAGGTCTTTCAGCAGATGTACTGGCAAGTTCACCATAGCACTGCAGAATATTATTGAGGGAAAAAGATTTCTCTCTGGTTCTCTGTTAGAGTAGCTGAAACTTTTTGCTAGTGAAATATTTCCTCGGTGCAAAAATTTCCCACTTGTTCTGCTTTTCTGACCTTCCACATGGTTTGCCCAGTACAGTCTGATAGACAGCACAAAAGTCCCATAAAATCGGATGCATGGTGCCAGACAATTATTTGCCCTCATTTTTATGAAAACTACATCAATTTGGCTGCTGCTGTGGCAGTGCAAAGCAGAAAGTAATCTATTCATGAATACCTGTATTCATCCACTATACTTGTCTTTGATGGCTAGGTACCAATAATTTAGCAAGTGCCATGTTCTGACATTCACTCCAGAAGTTCAGACTGTCTCAATGGTATGGCAGCACCACTTATATAAAGTACACTGACTTTCTCTCTAGAGCAGCATTATTTATGCATGACATGGAATAATGCCTAACAGAAGCAATGAAAGGAAGAAAAGTGCAATGAGCTAGTGTGTATATGATATGACCTTGTTAACATTTCACTGCAGCATAATCTTTTTGTACTTTCAAGCATGATAAGTTAATGCATGCCACTGTGAGACACATTGGAACTGACAGATAGACATGCATTTTAAAAACCCGGCTCAGCAACTGTCACTTTACCACTACACAAAGTATTTAAGGGACTGAAGAATGATGAGCAGAAACCTTGAGAAGTAACAATAAAAATCCTTGCTTGTATTCCTCAGAATACATGCAAATACCCTGCGGCGTCCATCTGCAGAATTTTATGAGAATAATCTAAATGAGAAATGTATATTGTGACAAAGAACTGAGAGTTTAATTGGAATTGGAATTGTGAATGCTGTCATGAAAGGCTGCCAATTGCTTGTGAATCTGAGGACTTGGTACCTACACAGAAAGCAACCAGACAGGGCTGCAGAAGCTGGTCTTGGAAAAGGTTATATAGCTCAAGCCATGTGTGTGTGTAATCCAGGATCCCTCTTAGGAATAAACCTGAAAAGAATTAATTCCATGTAAATAGGACACACACTTTTAAACCCTATCACTGCATAAGCTTGTTTAGATTGGGGATTTTGAAACTGGCAAAGCATTTTCGTCCCAAACACCACTTATGTGACAAAGGAACTTGACTAAGTGGGAAATTGTGAGCTGTCAAGTGGATGTCGCATGGCATAACACAAATGCCTGGTATTAGTTGCTTGATCCATAATATACCTCTGTTAGTTCAGGACAAAAAACTGGAAAACATAGATAAATCTTTCGCATCAAATATTTACTGACAGGCAGCAGCCCTGCTGCATACATTTGGGGTAATTCTGACACTTGAGAATCTTTGACAAAACCTCTTGACCTTTATGTAGCAGAATGCAGATCTAGATTTATCTCCTAGTGATGAGAAAAATACTGTTCCATAAAACAAGTAGCGCAGTCCTGAATGTGCTCTTCCCCTGCAGCAGCACCTTTTTCTTTCTGTCCCAGCATAATGTAGTAATTAAAAAGCAATAAAGGATTTTTGTAAAACCCAAACAACAGCCTCAATTGTAGTCATGCCTTAATTGTGTAGATTGCATTTGCCAGGGAAGACTTCTTTTTTGAAGACTACCTGCTTTGATGTAAGTTTTAAATAGTTTGAAAATCTGTTCATTGTCTTGCTTCTGCTCAACAGCAACTCCATTGCCACAAAGTCCAGCTGTTCTGTCAACATCTGTATTATGTGATAACTCCTCTGTGTGATGTTTCTTCCAGTCCTTTACTTGGGTTTCTCATTCTGTAACATAAAAAATGCAGTTCTTGCTCTTTGAATCATTAGAATGTTCTTACTAGATCACATATAATACATTTGAAGTTCTGGTGTAGAGTTAGTTTTTCCCCAAATTTTATAGCGTTTGGGTAGTGGTGAAAGAAATTGGTTGTAACACAATATTTAAAGATAACTGTGAAGCTCCTGAAAGATGAACAGGTAACTTTCTAAATAAACTACTGTGGCACTAAGGGAGACCTGAAGTTCTTATATGTGCTAAGGATATAAAATTCTCAAGAAAAAAACAAAAAAAATTTTCTTCATTCTTTTTTTTTTGAAAATAAAAAAAATCGAGGAGTGATTGAAATACATGTAGTAATAATTTTATTTGGCTTTAATGACAAGGAGTACACCAATAGCTCCTACGTGTGTGTAGAAAATATAAAAATATACTTAAAAAAATAGGTAGGGGACAGTGATTTAAAAGGAGGTTTTCCACCTGTAAAAGAAAAAGTAATTTCCCTGACAGTTCTTCTATGAAATAGAGCAGTGGAAAAGTGAACTGGAGACAATTGCCATATTGTCTTGTAAATGAAAGGAAATGTTAACCATACAGGTCTGAAATAGTAGGTATTTTGAGCTCTAATACAGCCCCCCCATATTTTTAAATGAAAAGCTTGAAAATGTGCATGACATCCCCATACATGCATTCACAGTAACATAACACATGCAGTGAAGTATTATATGCTACCAATAAATTTGGCTCAAAAAATATTGGAATTACAGTTGCCATAACATTGGAAAGTTTAGTTAGAGAATAAATGTACTGGAAATACCTAATCATTTCACTGGGAGTACTGTCCATTGTTGAATGTGGTTTAAACCACTGAAATGAAACAGTAAATGCAGCAATAAAATAAATCAGTAATAACATCTTTTTAGACATTATTCCATCCTTTTCTCTATTTTTATTCTAAAACAAACAATTTCCTGTAATTTTTCTTGTTTTTTTCTCAGGGGTCTAGTTTTTCCATCCCAAGCCGTCCAAAAGGATTGAAGGAAGGACTAAGGAGGATGTCTTTCGGAAAGTCTTCAAACTCCTTCCCATGACCATAAATCATGGAAGAAAATATGTTAAGAAATCTGATGACATACACTGTTTTCACAGCAGGAGTCATATCTTTCAGCCAGGCTTGGATTGAAGGAAAATAAGAGGGAAAGGGAAAAAAGAGGAGGAAGGCACAGCACTGGCTCCAGATCATCTATGAACTGCATGTGTTATGGTTGCCCCTCTATCAGGAGACCAGAAATGAGGCAAATGTAAACTTCAGATATGGATCTGGATCTTTCCTGTCACTTTGGTATTGTTGTCAATGTTTGCTTGTAGTCACATTACAGAGAGATGAATCTCTGTAAAATAGAGATTCCAAATGGAAAATTCCCAGACTCCATGATGATGTCCTCCTGTGTTTGGCTTAAAACTGCAAACCTGAATCCACATTTGACCTTTAAAAGAATTTGGGATAGTCTTTTCTTTAATTTTTTTTCTGACTTTGGAGGGTGTGTCACTCCCCATTGCAATCACGGCTGCGACCAGAACACTCAATCTGATTAGTTTTTATACAGCAAGATACATCTTTTATGAAACCATGATGGACACACTTTCTAATAACAAGGGTAAGGCTGGCTTCTTTTCCAAGTAGTCCTCAAATAATCCTCAATTGTAATACAACATAAAGATTTCTTTTTCTATCTCATTAGCTGTATTAATCGCAAGACCATTAACAAAGTAGAAAAAAAAGCCTTTAAGAAAGAGTTTTCACAAAAAATGATGGCTTCCAAAATGGCAGAAATACATTGAAGACCTTAGTAAAAAGAAACAAGTATTTGACTTCCATAAATCTTTTTAAGTTTCTTATCACATCATTATTATTACTATTAGCTCAGTGCAGTCAGTACGCAAAGCAGTGATAAATGTTAATAATTGTTTCTACACTCCATCGAGTGTTTTGTTTTAAGACTGTGTATCACCAGTGATGGATAAATCTCTAGAGGTTTGGACGTGAGGTTGCTCATACAAGCAGCTTGTAGTTCATATCTCTGTCTGTTTTATCCTGAGATTGGAACCAGACTAAAGAATAATCTTATCTCCCTGGGGAGACTGAGAGGTGTATGTGCTTTCAGAATAGAGCAGCTTGGTTAAAAAATGACATTGATATCTGAATAATCTCTGGGATTCATTTCTGCAAAATTAAAAGCAGCATTCATTTTCCATATTTTCATTTTAGAGCAATTCTGTGCCAAACCTGCCTTAATCTCTTAAACTGAGCAATGTTTTGATGGAATCATGAAACATAAGTTCTTTCCACTTTATTCATACCCTTTCAATTCTCCAAGTCCTTCTCTACATCCAGTTGCCTTGAAAACAATCCCTGTCTTCAGCAGCATCTTTCTACCCCAGCAGTGCCCCTCTTGCCATCCAGGGTGTCTCTTGCCATTTCATTTTTGCCTCTTCTCAATGACTTCCCTGCCATTATGATGCTGAGCCCTGCCCAAAAGTCAGGGGAGTCGGACTTAATTTTAGACAGAGGCCAGAGTGGTTAATTTTAAATTCAGATCCAAATCTGCAGTATCCTGTGTCTTTGGCCTTTTTTGATACAGCTTTCCAGCTTTGGCACTCCCATGCTTATTTCATACTCACATTCCCCAGTGTGTGGGAGTGCTGTTGTTTGGGTCAGAGAACTGGAATTCCGGAGTCAGGAACTCATATTCTCCTAAATTACTCCCTTCATGGCCTTTACGACTAGCTGTTAACTTGTTTATTTCAATGACACTGACTTAGGGTGTTTCTCTTTTTTAATGCCAACTTGACACATAGTTGACATAATTTTTGGAAGCTCTGTTTATCTAATTTAGAAAGCAATATCACTTTGAAGCTATGAAAATTGTTACAGTTTCTTAGTTTGGCCACTGTGAAACTGAAGCATATTAATTCAATAGCAACTTTCAAAAATTAGGTGCTAATGCATCCAAATTTTCCATCATCTACCTAAACAAAAGACGTATTTACTAACCTCACAGAATGGAGTTTGGTTGCTTTTTCTTGCAGACCCAGCTGCCTTCCCAACCTTCTTATCTTCCTGGCATCCAGATGCTCTATTCTTCCCATCACCAGGAGGGTTGTCAAAGGTCACAGCCTGCGGATCACTGAACTAGATTAGCTTTGCAAATTGATACAGCCCTAAACCCTCTCATCCGAGATAACAGCAAAATGGCCCTAACTTAGTTAACGATTTTTTTTACCAGATTATTACTATCTCCAAAAATGCAGTTATCACATCTTTTAGTGCACTTACCACGTCCTCCAAATTTTGCAAAGCGCTGCATGCTATTTTACAGTAGCTCAGGAGCAAGCCTGAATTAGACACAGCAAGTTCTCCACTTATTTTACTTAAGCAAAGACCTTCATCAGAATTATTTTCCTTGCTTATAGCATGAAGTATTAATTCAAACCATCACTGTAGAGAAATACAAACATTGTCTCCGACAGTGCTGGAATTTGGCTCTCCAAATGTACTGGAGAGGCAGAGATAAAATTTTTATTCAATGCAATCTCTGTGCCACACATTAAGCCAAGAATCTGGGTTTTCCTTTCAGAAGCTCCCAGAGCTGTTATTGCCAAATCTCACCGTTAAACCAGGACACATGATTTTTGAGTTTTAATTTTGATTCTTTTATGGGTTTGCATTTTTTTTTTCCAGATCTTATTTACATTTTATTCTACACATCTTCTTAAGAGATTGAAGTGCTCATGTGCTGTACAAATTTAGGTTTCCACACCCCCTCCTACTTTTCAGTTTTAGGGAGCACATTATAACATGTGAAATCAGTTTTTCACAGAGCCAATAGTAACAGGTACATATTTCAGCAGATTAATAATGCTCTTTACTGTAGATCTCATTAATTCTTCTCCTTCCTTTTCCTTATGCCCTCATGATTTTAAAGTCCACCCAGTGATTTCAGTGACCAAGTCACATTCATACAATTACATGCTTCAAAGATATTTTAAGAAGAAAATTAAACAAACAAACAAAAAAATGAATTTGCAATATGAACTATTTCCTCTTTAATAACTACCATAAACATTAAAAAACCCACAAAATTTCTAATTTAAAGTGGAAAATATATTTTCTAACTTGGTGGTATCCACCATCACTATTACCACCACCACAAAAAACAAGAGGAGGAGCCAGAAGTGGTGCATGATCAGTCAGCTCCACAAAAGAGCGCTGTTTTGGGAGCACAGTTGGTTTGGGTTTCCTGTCCCTAACTTTAGCATCCTGACTGTTATGTGTTTGCTCTGAATTAGTCACATAGGATTTCTCAGCAGGCAACCTCTCATTTTGAATTGATGAGTCTAGATCACCCTCTGGAACTGGCTGTGTCTTTCCAAAGACCTCAGAGGGACCTACGTGACTGACTTAGAATAGATGTCCCCATGTTTTCCTAATGATGGAGTTATACTATTACCATGTATGTAATGCACATCTATTTGTGCATGAGTTTTGCTGTACACATACATAAACACACACATACAAATGCATGTAAATAAATATGTACCTTTTTATATATTATAAACAAATTCCACAATCTAGATACATCAAAGTTGGGGTAATGAAATATAAACACACAGTTTGCTTTCCTGCAACCAAACTTTAAATAGTCTAAATTGAAAACAATGATGCATGTGTTTGTTCCTTGCCATTCAACCCAATCTGGCCCAGTCAAAATGATTTACTACCAAAGGTCACCATGCCCATGCAACAATACAAACATGCCCAGGTAGCAATTTAACTATAGCAGAACAAAGCTAAAGCAGTGCTGTGGCCAGGGAGAAGCAGCAGATATCCTGTAAGCCAATCCTTGAAGCAGGAATCAAAACTGTTCAAGCCATGGATGGTATCTGAGACCTTACACACAATTACTGAAGAAGTTCACAGCTTTTATCAGCATTTTGCTTTGTAAATCAAAAAACCTTGAGTCAAAAAAAATGAAATATTTCTCCACATAGTCCTTTAAAGGAATCTAAGCAGAGAAACCCATAAACTATTAGCAAAATGTACAAATTTTTCTAAACCTCCCCTGAAATCCCTCAAAGATACTGATTTGAAAAAATGAAGGAGAAAATGTTCAGTTAAATGTATTAGTTATTTATTGTACCAAAACCAGTACCTTTATGCATTATGTAGCAGCTATGGAGTGACGATGTGATCTGCTATATACGTATGATACCATATGGTGTGATTATTGACCTATCCACATGAAATATGGATTGTGCAAAACGTTCAAAGCTGGTCCAGCTAAGGCTTGGAGCCCAAGCAGACCTGATAGGACATTGTGGCATGCATTTTTTTTCTCCTGGCACCTGAACACAGATGGTAGCTCTTTTTACAGGCTACCAGCCTCAGGAATTCCTCCTTCATGCTGTTTTTATTTTGGTGTGTTTTCAAAGGGTATATTTCTTCTTTGGTACCATAAGGACAAGAAGATAACAGTCTGAAGCTGCTGTTATTAGAGTTTCTAAAGAACAAAAATAACATATATAGATGAAAAGGCTGCTCCATTTTATTTTTCAAATACTTGGAAATGCAGATAATGACCTTGCTTAGCTTTTGTTAGTGCAACAGCTATTTCATAGCAGTGAACGGTGTAATTCCACAGAGATTGAATCTCCTCTTAGGAATGAAACATTGATATGCAGAGTTGTATTTTCATCACATCTCCATACCCTTATTTTAATTTCATTTTTATGGAGTTCTAGTAGTGCTTGGTGCTAGTATATGAGTGTGCCTACACTTTTCTGGTCCTGCTTTTTCAGTATTCCTGCAGGCTCTCCCGTGAGAGGCACAGTGAGCAAGGTGGGCAACACACACCTTCCCATGATAATGCTCATCAGTGCACAGCAGGACCAAAAATGGTTTATGTGGATTATGTGCTACTCCTTCATTTTAGCAGATTTTCATTTGAATTATAATGTTTTGCCTGTTTTCAGGTAAAAAATGCAGCACCAAAAATGTCTGTTTTTTTTGTCAATTTGTATTTCAACACTCTATAGGATATAGATCACCAAAGATTAATGTTATAAACAAAAAAATCAGAACAATCACAATATCTATCTAGAAAGACAAACAGCAGTATTCCTCTTACAGAGCTGGCATCCACATTAGCTGACATAACTCCGTCAGAAATTCCTATGTCCTAAAGACAGCATCCTTTCTGAATCATTATTGCCATGTACTACTTATAATTTCTTTAAAAGGTAGAGAGCTGGAATAGAAAAGAAATCCTGGCAGAAGCACAAGGATTTCTTAGATGGAGTCCACCCACTGAGATGTTTGAGGAAGCAGCTGTAGGCAGAAAAATTATTCAAGTGGGATCTGAAAATGATTCTCAGAAGGAGTGAAACAACATAAACACTCAGCTGATTTCCACCTTTGCACTGTATTTAAAAGAAAAGAATAGATGCTGCACTATGACCAGACAGAAACTGTGTTGGGAAACCCTCAGTATTCCTCATCAATCTATTTTGGAAGGCATTTTTGGTATTAGGAACACCGATAAAGATATTAAAGAAGGCACTTCCTTTTCTCATCAAAGTCATTTAACTGCTGCTGTAGACAACCATATCATTACACTGCATGAATACAGCTGTCAAAAAGTAGCTTCTAACTACTGGTTTTAGACCCCAGTAACTTCCTAGAAGTCCAGCTGAGACTCTTGTTCCACTCATTGCCAGACCTTTTTGTGTCCAGTGTGAATGTACTCACACAGTTTATATCCATGTGTTGTAGTGCCCTTCAGAAGAAACATCCTTTTGCTCCTGGGCACATGCTTAGGGAAATAAATGGTGCCTTCTCCAAGACTTTCCTTTGCAACATAAAATTAGCAAAGTACTTTTTAATTCTGTCACATGATGGGGTTTCTGTTCTCTGAGTATTGTCCAAGTCTTTGCTTTCACCTATTCCTGTCTGAGTTCACCTTTCTGTGGTAGAACTGGTTGAGACTGCTCTAAGTGTGCCCCATGTAATCAATAGCTCTTTAAACCACAAAACATACAATAAATCCATGTTAATAATTTAAAAAATAAACCCCAAAAATGGCCCCAGCATCAGAAAGGCATCAGGAGAAGCACAAGGACACGCGATATTCCTATTTTTTGAAATTCAGATTCGTGGGTCGCCAAATTTTAAACCTTATTTGACTGCAAAGTACTTGCTCATCTTTCAGCAAAAGGACATGACTGATCTCAGCATGCAGCTAAACATATCAGTTTCTTAATGGTATTAAAGAGAAGAAAATTTGATAGAAATGGGACTTGTGGGAGTGATTATTCCAGGCTGAGAAACTGCATATTAGCTTTATTAATACTGTGATAAATCCATAATAAAAGAACAAATAATTATTTGTATTTTTTGCACTCTCTAGTCCCTGAAGCCTTTAGACAAAGAAAGAAATCTGTGTCCCTGCCCATCCTGCTCTCCACAGACACAGGAGGAGTCCAGGATCCCTGCCAGTTGTGTCCTACTCTTCCTTTCTGCTTTTATAAAGCACTTTATGTACATAAATTTTTGCCTAACATTTTGCATTGTGCTATGTAGTTTTTTTTAATGTAAAAAATACCTACCCTGGAGTTGGGAGAGGAAGCTGTGAGACGGTTCAATATTTATCCCCATTCAAATGTGACTGTCTGTTCTGGAGGATGCCAGGTGCTTCAAACGCTGCCAAACATATGGCAGGGCTGCGGCGCAGCCGCCTTCGACGGGGAGCTGAGCTAATGGCCCCACATGCATTTCATTTAAAAATATGGACAACTATTCAATCAAAATGAATTTTGTCATCTTGGTCAAAACCGCATTCAGTCTGTGTTGAGAGACTTGAAAGGAAGCTCGGCTGCCCATATTTTATAACAATGACTCATTCAGCTGCTATAATCCCAGTCAGATACAGTACAATGCTATTCCTTGCCTGCTCCTTTTCTTTCAGCTGTAACTTTTCCTCTGCTATGCACAAAACTCTGTGGTTGTCAAGAAGGTCTTGTTAGCACCTGCTTTAGGGGCTAGCTACTTATATACAAGGCTTTGCACTTTCATACTCTTTTTTCCCCTCTAACTCTGACCCTTTTTCTCTGAGTATGAAAACATATCTCACCTTTACCTTGCAGCTACAGGACAGGAAAGCAGCTATGGTTACAGATCTGTATGATACAACCTTTTGCCTGATTTGTCTGATGAAAAATGTATAGGCAAGTAGAAAACAAAGCAATATCCCCAAGCAATTCCTATACAAAAGCATAACAAGCCTAACAACCCCAGCAGAGGCAGCAGATAACTCAGCTGTAATATTTTTTGTTTTAAAAAGGGATTTACCTTCTATCATGGTTTCCTAGACTGGTTCCAATGCTCATTAAAAGAATTGGTTCCAAAAAAGTCTTATAAATCTTGCACCAAGCAAACAATGAACCTCCTCCCTAAAAAACCCAGACAAAATAATAATTGGCAGAAATAAGCATATAAAATTATGTATGGGGCTTGTTAGAAAGATATGCTCCATTTCAGGAATAAGACTAACTTAGATATTAAGGCATGAGGCAATTTTAGAGTTAATGATCAAATTAAATGAAAATATTTTTTTGTAAAATAAAAAAAAATCATAATTAAATAATCAAACATCCAGTGCCAGGCTGCATTCTCATCAGGATACGAAATTTTCACTAATTTAGCAGGCAAAAAAAAAAAGGGAGGAAATAATAATTTTGTGTTGCCCACAAAGAAAAAAATCTATATATAAAAAATATGCTACCTCCCTCTATTGCTCCCTCTCCTCCTGCCCGTTCTGTGTGAGTGAGCACCAGACTTTACATGCTGGGCTCTGTGTGGGATCACCCAGCTGAGCACTGGGTGATCCCACACCTCTCCCCATTCAGCAAAAACCATCTCTTTGTTGGTGGCACCCCCCCCAGCCCTTGTCCCCAGTGGGTCTGAACTCGCTGTGACAGCCACCCTCGCCACAACCCGCCCAAACCTGCAGAGCAAAGCTATGGGGAGGCTCTGGCCTGGGGTCACAGGGGTGCCCAGAAGCTGAGTCTGGATTTCTTTAAATGGCTCTCCACTTGATTCTTGTTGGGGTGGAAGGAGGAGTTAAGGGTAGATTATTCTAGCTAAATAATCAGCAGACTGAAGTAAGTGGCTAGACCACAGGTATTTGGAGACTGTAAACGTGGTGTATGCACTGGCTGACTGAAATAGCTTCTCAACAGCTGTAAGTTATTATATAGACACTGGGCTCTTCCATCTTTTATTAACAGCAACTGAAAAAACTGCTCAAATTTGGTTTTGTCTTATACACAGCATTATGAAAAAATAATGAAAATATTTTCCTCTGTAGATTGTTACAGCATTTCTAAAGACATGACATCATAAAAATGCAAAATAAAAATTGTGTAAAAATGCAATTAAACTGGGCTAGAGCTTATTTAAAGCACTATTTTTTTTAACTCTATGAACTATTTTAGGGAGGCCCAAAAGCAGGAAATATTTGTATCTACCTACATACACATAGTTCTTACTTGCAATCAAAGTGAAACATTTGAATTATCATTACTACGCTGACAGCCGGTGAATGTGGCTATTTGTCAGCTTGTATGTGTTTTCAGGCAAGATATCCTCCTGATTAAGGACTGAAGGTCACTTGTGGAAAGGTCAGTGAACATCTTGTTCTGATTCAAAGATGGAGAGAGACAAGCTCCTGCACATCACATCCGACTGTGTTCATTGTGTGTGCGGATGGGAACAGCTGGACATTGCTTAACAATCATCCTTATGGGCACAGGCTATGTCAGCTAAGCTATAGCAGCTAAGCAGCCTCTAAGGTCCTCCAGTGTGAATATATCCACCTTTATAGAAGCAGATAACGAAACAAAACAGGTGACAGTCTTTTTTTTATGCAATTAAACCAGCCAGGTATGCGCTCCCACTTGGGAACATAACATGGTTTGAAAAAAAATGGATGAAGGAAGCAAAATTCTGCTAAAGGCATGAAAGTTGTACAGTGTCTGTCCCGTATAATGAGTGAAAGAAAGAATTTCTTCTGCTTAAGAGCATAACAAATAAAATGCAAAGCAGACTCAGGATGAGCAGAGACAAGTTGAACTCCTGACCAGCCAAGAGATGCAAAAACCCTAATGAGTTGTAAAATGGAGTCTTACAGTTTTTTTGAATGAGACTGAGAGGTAGGCTGAGAAGAAGTTTAATCTTATGATGAGTCCTTTTGTCCTTTGTCTTCAAAAGAAGGAGGCATTTGATCATTGTGTTGATTTGCACCCCAGCTACGTAATCTCATGCCTCACATTTTTCTTGGCCTTTATAAAGACCTTTTATTTCCTTTCTTCCCACCAACTTCACTGCTGTGATTTTTTTGGCTCCCATCTGGATTATAAGAGATAGATCTCAACCAGAGACAGGACAGGATACATCGGTGATTGTACTGAAATATAAATATCTCGAGTGCCTTTGAGGTATACCCAGAAGATTTTACCTGCCACTTGACAGATCTGGGGTGGCAAGGGAATTTTCCCCAAAATCAGATTGGTGAGGGTGATCGAATTATCTACCTTCATCTGTAGAATAATGTGGTAGAATGGTTAGGATCATCTGACAAATAACTAACACCATAACTGCTAATGTAAACTGAAATCAGCAGTGAAAACCTTGATCCCCTCAGCTGGCTCTGTGATGTATAACAATGCGTGCGGACCTTTGCTATAGATCTGCAAGTTGTCACAGGGTGCTGGCAAGATTTTTGTGGCTCTGTTGTGGCTGAGCATCTATTAAATGGTCAAATGCAGTAACAAGTAGCTGGGCTTAGTGATCTAAACACTCCTTTTCAGTTCACAGTCACGTAGTAATTTTACTTTTTGCATATACTAGGCCTGCTAAGCAAGAGAGAGAAAGGCAAGTGATGTCCCACTGTAAGGGCATCATGAAGTGGCAAATTTTCACCATAAGTTTCCAGATGAATGGCCTGGTGGTTTTCACTGGAATCTGAGGTCATGACTGTGTGTGTAACACTACTAGGACAGATCTACTGAATTACCAATAACAATGTATTCTCTTGTTCTGATGCCATAAAATTCATATTTGTTTGTTTCTCAAAATCTTCTATTTCAATGTGTCTTACATATCTTATTAAAAGAATTATTCTGCTATTATAATTTAATCCAATGTGTTATGAATATGACATTTGACAGCCTATGGCTGAAAATTCCAGCTGCCTTTCTGGATTAAGAGCATAAAGTTTTACAGCCATATGTGGCAAGCCACTAGGGTCAGCAAAAAAGGAGCCTGAATTTTCTATGCAGATCAGGAAAGGTGCTGATGAATTGTTATTCTTTCCCTTAGTGGGGGTCTCAAGAGACCAAATGATCTGAATTATCTCCTCATCACAGGCGGATCTGTCTCTCAGGGGAAAGGTCGAAAATAAGACAGGGCAAGTAGTACAGGCAAAGGGTTGAGCATGCTTTGAAGTCTTCAGCCCAGTGTGGCAACACAAAATGAGGGGCTGGTTGAAGGGCTATCCTGATTCCCACTCCAGAGAATTCCTCACGTAAACCCCCACAGGAAGACATTTTGTTAAGTGGTCTGGATGAAAAAGCTAAAGGATGGTGCTTGGCAGCAGGCAATGGCTTCTTTGGAAATCAGGGAGGAGAAGGCAGACAGACAAGTAACCAGGCAGCCACTGGCCACAGGTTGCTGTTCTCCATGCAAACATCTTCTACCATGGAGGTCATGACACAGCAGGGTACTCAAAGCTTATCTGTGGTAAGCCAGGAGAAAAAACAAGACTGAGAAAGCCAGTGAAGGAATATCTTGCCCAGGTGGTAGAGAGCAAATTCACAACACTAACATTTGCTAGCGATAGCTCTGGGCTTCAAAGTCCCCTAGATATGGCACAGGACTTCATTTCACTGTGTAAACTTCAAAGAGACTGTTGCTATCCCAAAGTTTTCCTGAGTAGTAATTTAATCTGAGTAATTTCCTCCAGGCAATTTAAACTTTATTCTCAATAAATCAGACTAGTAAAATGAGAATAATACAGAAGGTACAGAGCTGATTTCATTTATTTATTTTGAAATGGTGCCAGAGGATCTGTTTAGGACTTGAGGCTTCTTACAATCAGGTGTGGATGAGAGATGTGTCACAAAACTAGGACCTGGATCAATTTCTGTTGATTTTGCTCTCTGCTCATGCTATTATACCAGCTGTCCATGAAACACTGTTTAAATAGTTAAACTACTCTAGACTTTTGAGTTAGAAAAATGACAGTTTGTGATGAGGACTGAAAAAATATCAGATCAGGAAATGTAACTCTTCCTCTAAACACTCAAAAAGCTTTCTTTTTCTGAAAAGCTGCCAGTGAAGCCATCCTAAGTGCTTTTAAATTATTTTGAGAAACACAACTGCAATGTATTAAAATGGATGTTAGACATGAAAGATCATTCAACTCCAAAAAGGACAACTTTTGTTCAGTTGTGATGAATATTTAGCTAAAATGCACCAAAAGGCACAGCAGTCCTGCTCTTTTTCTTCAACTGTTTTCTGGCAAAGTCTAGGTGAAACATGAAACCCTGGCAAGAAATGGGGACAGTAAAGAAGCAATATAAAAAGTAGGAAACAGTGGATGTCTTACATGAAGCATATGCTCTCCTGTTGCTTCTTTACAGAAGAGAAGGAAAGGGTATTTAAGCCACTTCACCCTAGCCTGACCTCTGGGCTGAGTCTAAGGCAGCACGATATTTTTCAAATATTTTCTAGGGGTGTGTGTGTGGATGTCAGTCCTGACCATGTGATTTCCAGAACCATTTTCTTCTCAAAGAGCTCTTCCCAGCTGGGGAAACAAGTATTAAGCAGGAATGTGCCAGCCCTGGGCTGCTGACGATACCAAGGACCAGGCAGTGTCCAAGCACTAACCTTCACTTGGTCCAAGAGGCTCCCTGGAGCCTTCTCATCTCACACTGAAAAATCCTCACTCACAGCACCTGCAACTGGGGATTTATTTACAGACTAGTTTTCGTTAATTTTGATAAAACTTCAGTGTTAGCAGGAACCACTTTTCTCAGTACCAAGACTTCCTTTTCCATTTCATAACATATGTCAGTGGCACACAGTTAATTACAGCAGGTGTTCTAACGCTACAGATAAAGCGAGGAACGCAGAAGTAACCATGGGAATTCAGGGGAGCAATATTAATTGAACTATCCCAGTTGTAACCACAGAAGGGACAAGGAGAGGTCCAGCCCCCAGATCCAAAGCCAGGCTGCTGGTGCTAACCCCATTGTGGCAGATGTTTGAGCAGTCTGAGCAGTCCCTAGGAGGCTTGGTTACAGAGATCCCACAGTCAGCTTCTGCAGCCTTGCTCCTGAATTCATCTGACTGATGGTGAGAAACAGTCACTTCAGTGCCTGGCACTGAATGTACTCTAGAGCTCAACATCTTCCTTTTGAAAAACTAAAAACTATAAACAACTAAACAATGTCCTCCCTAATAAGGAGTGTTTAAAGGAAGATGAGATTCACATTCTTTTAACTGTTCCTCGCTTTCTTTTTCATTCTGTCACTCTCCTCTAATAGACCAGGAGGTGTGATACAAACAGCAAACCAAAAGCAAACACCAAGCAGAGCCTCAGACTGGAGTTTTCTCTGACCAATGGTCTTAAATCTCTGCTTTCCCAGGAAATGTAATTTTACCAAGCACCTTGTAAATCAAAGGAATATGGACCCCTCAGCAGTGAAGTGGTTGATTTGTCAGGGAGATAACAGTGGGAATGTAATCTTTCTATCAGTAAGGCTGATTCAACCTTCTCTATTTCTGAAGATTTTGATGGATTTTGTGAGACCAAGTAGAGCAAATGTACACACCATTACATTAATGCAGTAAGATGCTCTTTGACAGCTTATCCCTAAGTACATTTGCAGGACTACTAGGGTGCTAGCAGTGTTGTCCCAGTCTACAGAACTCACGATGACAGTAAAATGGAGATATCAGAAACTGTTGAAGAAGTGTTGCTTGAGTGGAGCACACTACTGTCCAGGGACATGGCTGCTTCATATTTACTCTAATACTTCTACTGAGAGGAAATTAGATAGTCAATATTTTGCTGAAGACACTGCATTTGCTGCTTATGGGAAGTGTATCTCCCTTCCAGGAAGGGATGCATTGCTACATTCACTGATCTTGAATCAGATGCAGAGGTATAAGGAATATATAGATCTGACCAAGGGAGAGCTTGTTATGCTCCAAACTAAACAACATCCAACAAGAGAGGTTTCTGCCTTATGCAGCCAGAAAGGAGACTGCAGAAATTATAACAAAGCATTGCTGTGGCTCATTTCTTCAATAACATTTCCCATGCTATCTGAGCTGCTTGCTGTATATATCTATTTTCTCTTGTCTTATATTTAGTTCATGAGATGTCTGGGGGTGAAACCATCTTCTCTGTTTGAACAGGAGATATCAAGTTCTGAGAGGGCTAATTGCTACTTTAATATAAAAAACCAGACAATAAAAATCATCATATCATGACTGAATATTGGGAATAGTAGGGCATACTGTTCCCTCTGGTAGCAACTGATGTTATAGCAAAACTGGGTAATCATCATCTACTGCTGAAAGGGGCAGAAAAGGCTATGTCCTGTATTTATACCAATTGGGGTGCTCTCCAGTTTATCTGTGAAGACAGGCTTGCAGACTCTTGAAATATAATTTGGGAGATAACTGGATCAGTTCTTCCCAGCGGATGTAAAGCAATGAAGGCTCTGATGAGAGACAAAAGGAGAAGGATTTGTTCACTGAAGAACATAAGTTCCAAATTAAACACAAGAAAATATGAAGCTCAGAGAAGGGCTTGAGGAAGGAAGGGGGTAGAAAAGCAGAGATAAAGGAAAATAAAGGGATATTGTAGAAGAAGCATAGCTGTGTGTTGGAGTGCATGTCGCTGGGCATGGAAATGAGAGGAGATGTTGTCATTCCATTTTCTGTGCACTGAATCTTTAAATGTAGATGAATGTCTTTCCTTGCTGTGGAGGCAGCTCCAAGGCAGCTGCTGTCTTGTGTTTTAGTGCAGATGCAAAATAGTACTAGAGCAAGATGGTTTCTCCTCTTTGCTGACCAGCAACTTCTTTTAAGATTATTTGATTTTCACTTATGGTGGATTTTTTGTTTGTTTGCTTTGTTTTGTTTTGTTTGTTTTTTGTTTGGGGTGTGCATGTTTGTTTGTTTTTAAAGTTGCCTTTCCACAAGAAATGAAAGCAATCTGGTCTGGAGGATAAAAGCAATATATACTGTAAACTGAAAAATTAATTCTTGTGGGAATTGCTGATAATATAGCAGTGCTGGGCACCTACTGCCAGCCAGTTAAACCATCCCTGCTGTCAGATGGTACCAGGGTTGTTCTCCCCCATCAGGAACATAGGATCCCATGACACATGGTGTCAGTGACATGGACACCCATGTTGCAGTGCACCACACACCTCCAGCTTTCTCCTGTCCCAGTTTGGACTATTTCCATCACTACCCAGACTCAACATTCTCAGAATTAAAGCATGGCATTAGTAGTCAGTTCAGCACATCATGCCCTCAAGTACAGTCAGGAGGACTCATAGTGCAGTTTTCTCATCCAGCTCTTGTATTGAGAGCCATAAATCAGTGGGGTCACAGTCTCAGCTTTTTCCTCCTTGTCCTCATATTTCCACCTGCACATCATATGCCTTAACACACTGTACACATGCATGCCCCATGTCTTTCTGAAAGTCTCTGCACTTTGAATAATTACATGCAAACGGGGTCACCATACCACAGACCTTGAACTAGCATTAAATCCTTTAAATATCATTTGTAGTAAAAAATCCTAAGGGTTATTCTCATTCCTCAGTGAATTTATCCCCAACTAAAATTTATGCATTTTTTTCTAAATGTGCAATAATAACCAAAGCACACACTTTCATTTATTAACCATATATTGATGGATACAGGACAAAGCTCACAGTGCTAAATTCCAACCTGAGTTCAACCTGTTCTATTCAGTACAGATGAATTTATATAGAGCTGGGCACTAACTTCGACTCAAGCATGAGAAATAGGAAAGATGTGTAAAAAATATATTTGATTATGTACAAATTACCCATATGAAAAATTATGGTAATGCAAGTCTATCCATCAAGAAAATGACAGCCTATGGAAACTGTAACTTGCAGCCCCCTTCTTTCCCATCAGTGACATGAACTGTTTTGTAAACATTGTCTGACCACTCTCTAAATTGACTGCCTGTAGAGATTCTCTTCAGATTCATGCTCCCATTAAATGGCTTAAAAATTTTGTGATGCAAGGAATGTATTTGACGACCAAATTACTTTGGCATGAAGGATCTCTCTGTAACAAAGAATAATGTCTTTTATACAAGACAGAGAGCTTTCCAGGAAGCAGAGTCAATGTTGCAGACATCATTTGAACAGCTCTGTTTGACAAGCTCCTAATCCACTTCCATTAGAAAAAAGAAAATATGAAAAAATAAAATATAGAGTCTCTAAATTTCCAGTAATATTCATGTACAGGAAGAGAAAGGAAAGCTGGGAATAACACCTGAGTCTTGTTACCTTCTGTCTCCTCAGAAAAATTCTATTGAAAGCATTCAGCTACAGTGGTGTGTAGCACATAAGAGCTTGAATAGAATTTTAAAAAGTATGTATTAGCGAATGGCACACAAAATAAAAGAAAATGTATGGCCTTTCAGCTTCTAGGTCACCAGGTCAAGTCCAGCTTGCACAAGCAGTGAGGGAGGTCATTGTCATTTGAGGGCTTCATGGGCAATATGACATTGGCTTCTGAGCCATGAGCTGCAACATTAGAGCTCTCGTTTCTCACCAGGAGATGAAGACATGACATTGCTTCTACTATCATTTAAAATTCATTTAAATGCTCATTTAAATTCAAATCACATTAATATTTGAGGATAATAATAATCCTGGTAGCTGCATGTACATCTTGAATGCTGCACTACCTTTCATATTATGAGCATTACTGCTAAACAAGGGCACAGTAAAAATGCATATCACTTAACAATTTCTTTTCATTGGTGCAAACAGTCATGCATGATACAAACTAGTAGAAAATAAGACCATGGCTGTAATAAAAATTCTCAATCAATTGAAAGAATTTTGGTACATTTACCTTTAAATAAAAAACTTGGCTGCCCTCTTTCTGCATTATCCAGAAAACTCTTCTCCAAAAGAACTAGAAGGGTACAGGCATATAATGCTCCCTTTTGAGAGGAACAATCTTAAAAGACTTACTCATTTTTGCTTGGTATTCTCTCTTACCCAAGGAGTTTTATACCATGCAGTATTTTAACAGGAATTATGAATGTATGTGAGGAGGGAAATTCTTTTCTTCACAAGTGAGAGACCAAGTGAACAAAGGCTATACTGTTCTTTCTAAAATTAAAATGGTCCTCAACTACCTAATCAGGAATACTATTGTAATACTGGGATGAATCAATCCATCTTCCCTCTGACAATGACCTTTTCTGTAGTGTTTTATGCTGCAAAATTTTAGCAGCACTCACTTCATAGACAATTTGCCTTACAACAGTTTTCTTGGCACTGATGTCCATCCTTCTACCCCCATATTTAGAAATACGTTTAGCAATTCATTCTGGAATCCATCTGTGGCAGTGTTTAAATATGGATTTTTGTTGTGAGTAAAAAGCATTATGGTCACAGTCAACTTCAAATTTTCCCAGTGCAACTATATTTTTTCAAGAGGAGACTAGATGTGAGGCGGAAATGGAGGTAGATAATTTTTATTTAAAGAAAGCTTCATTTTGCAAATGATGGCATTCACACAGCTTAAAATGAAGGCTTGAAAGCTGGGATGTACAGACTTGAAGACTGAACCCAAATCTCTAGCAGAATCCATCAGGTACTTCAGCACTTCCATCAGTTTTGCCAGCAGTCAGCTTGGATATTTACAGGATCCAAAGAGCACTGGAGCAATGGTGCTCAGAAGCAGCAAAGAGGAGTCAGAAGTCTGGCCCCGTGAGGAGGTTTGAGGAGGTGCTGCCTAGGTTCTGCAGCAGACAAAGCATCAAAGTGCCTCGCAAGAAACTGCATTCCTTCAGCCACCCTGGAGGTGATAGTATTAAGCTCCAGTGGGATAAATCCGGAATGAATCTGCTCAGCAACATGAGTAAGGGCTCCCCAATTCTGCCCTACATTTTTGTTTCTGGAAGCCATTTTTTAAAATCTGTTTGTAGATGAGGAATTTGAATGCTAAATTTCACATCCTCCCCCACTCAGATTGCAAGGCTCATCTAATGCACATTTATGTAGAGTCTGATTCCCCTGCTAAGTGTTTCTATTCTCCACCCAATTTGGCAGCTAGTGAACAGTGAACAAAATAAATTTAATTGATTTGTACAGGTATTAAAACAGATTATCATCTACACAGTTTTGGAAAGCAGAGACTGTGTGTTAGCAGACACTATGTGTTAGCCAAACAGATGATGCAAACTATAATGATTTACAGAGTTTCAGAGAGCTGGGTATTAGCAGACAGTAGATCACATTATACAGCTAAAGAATTTCACATTTATCCATCAAATGACAAAGAAGAGCCAAACCTAATCACGAGATGATTTAAATATCCAGGAATTATTTATTTAAAACATCATATTAGGAATCAAATTTTCATACAAAAGCTCTTGATTTACCTATTCCTGAAAATCATATGCATGCTGAAATGCATCCATTTCCAGTCCAGGCTGGAACTTTCCATCCAGGAACCGACTGCAAATAAAAACCTCACCCAGAGCACAGAACTGAGCACATACATGCAGCATCAGCTAGATATCTCTGCTGAAAAGCCATGGCTGCCCACTGTCTGGAGGAAAATATTGACATACTGGCATATGGCTATTAAATGTGCAATGCATATGTGTATGCATTTATACATATGCAATGCAATTGCTGCTTCCAGCATGCAATTAATAAAGGAGAACTCTAGGAGGGCACATTAGCAGTCATTCCCTCTCTCAGAAAGGTTGCTGTCCAGAATATTTGGGAATACTGTTACCTGCTTTGGTGGCCCCCTCTGCTGCCCCTGCTCAGGGTGTGGTGTGACATGGGCATGTCAGGATGCCTGTCACCTGGTGCCACCACTCTGACTGAGCTGCAGCAATGGGCAGTGGTGGATGCCCAGGGACGAGCATAAAGCCATGACATGAAAGCAGCAATCTCAGTGCAGCAGGCACAGTGACCACTGCTATTTTACAATAAATGAAATTGGGGAATGAAAATGAAAACCCTTGCCTAAGAAGATAAAGGAAGCAACTGTGGAGTTGTGGTGTGAAGGGACACCCTTTTGCCCATGCAAGGAGAGATTGTTTTTCCAAGGGCACAGGATGCCTTTACACAATCAGGGCTATAGAACTTGCAAAAGAAATTATGTAGCAGGTTCTTTAATCAAACATCTATGACAGCTGAATTAAAACATTAGTTAATGGAGCTAGGTCTGGGACTTGAAATTTGTTTCTCTTTGTTCTACAACCCAGGAGACCACTCTTTTTTTAATGCCTCCTCAATGTATTAAATCACTGTAGTGTCCTTTACGCTGCTTCAGGAATTTTGAAGGCTGGAAAAATACTCTTCTTGGGTAATAAACTCATAGTTGGACTGAATTTTTCCCCTTCTACACTAAAAACACAGTCAGACAGTTCTCCTTATCCAGCAATGACCAGTGCACAGCTCTGACCAAAACCCTGTTGTTTCTGATGATTTTGAAAGGTGTCTTTTAGGAACAAGGTAAACTCCACCGAAACTCTCCTCTGAGTCTGATATGATTGCATAATTAAAGACATTGTAGCTTCTAGACATCGATCCAGAAAAATACTTGTGTCTGACTTCAAGGTGGATTTTCATACACTTAACTGCTTACATACTTTGTTGCAAAGAAGTCTGAGCAACAAGGTGTTAGCAATAATTATTGTTCTCTGAAAACATGTAAAGAACATTCAGGAAAGGCTGAGTTTAGTATTCAAGTGTTGAATAATCTAAAATCATAATAAAATCAGAAACCAAAAAAAAAAAGAAAATGCAAGCACTTTCTGGCAACACTCTGAAATATATTATTCAGTTCTAGAAAGGTATCAGAATTCATTTCATAGTTATAGAATGGATTTTATAGCTGCATAGAATTTTCCATCACTGAAAACCTCAAAGGACTTTACAAACCAGGACTGAATTTTATCTCCTGGTTATAGGATACATACAGCTGCTCTTTTCAACACTGGTCCAATTTCTTACAAGCATCACTTTGGAACAAAAGTCAAGTCACTGCTTTTGCAAAGTATCATCTGAAGTATCATATGCAAGTCCAGTGAGGTCCTCTCCCATCCTCTGCCCTCAGCTTCCTACCTGCGTATTACTTTCTACATGTTTCCTTCTTAGCTTGTGGAATAAAGGAAACCTGATCAAATTTCAAAGGGCAAAATACTGAATGTATGAATAAAAATAATAAAATTAAGATTGATTGCAGTAGACTCAGACTTTATCCAGAGATGTTAGTGGTGTAAGTTTTAAAAATCAGTCAAGTAATAATGATTAAAAATCTTGTCACATAAAATCAAATAGTGAAATGAAACATTTCCACTGAAATTGGAAAATAACTTCTTCATATGTAGTACCTCATTTCTGAAAAAAATATCATATAACCTTAAATGGCTCCAGTTTTAAAGGTGATTAATTCTTACTTTACCAAAATTTTTAGGCAACAGTTATTTCCACAGTAGCCCTGCCTCTGTGGGCAGAGAGGTTTGCAGTTTTATAATGGCTAAAGTGCACATATAGCTTTGTCAGGACAGTGTAATTACATCAAACACCTGATCCAGCCAAATGATGATAAAACTACATGACTGCAATGGATGTTCCTTTCCTTCTGGGAAATTGAAAACCCACTGAGGTGTTGCTGCAGGTAAATATGTCTTAGAGGCTTTTCTGTCTCATTATTCACCCACCTATTTGCCCTTACTGAAGAAGGAGAATTTAAAGTATTTTTTGGACACTGGGCAACACAGTCTGATATTGTTTTTCTGAAGGCACTTGGCATGGTGGATCTCTAGATAAATATAAAGTCATTCTCAATCAAACAGGCAAGAAAGAAATGACAAGTGTTTTGACAGTGCTCAAAATACTTTGAGGTATTTTTAGCATATTTCTGAGTCGTATTAGCTTAACCTGTAATAGAATATAAATGAGCCCATATGGCAGAGATGTAATTATGTTCCATGTGAGAAATCCCTGTGGTAGATTTGGGGGAAAAAACCTCACTACATGTGCCTTCTGGAGGGCACGATTTACACATGATTACCTACTCATTTGCATTGAGAAGAATATGAAGTAACACAATGCTAACAACACGGTAATGAAAAGGGCAAGCAAAGACTCCAGATCCCTGGGGGTGCTGATCCCTCTGACTGACATCCAGTTAGGAGCAGGGAATTCGTCCCTTTAGGGAGTACATTTTATGGAGCGATCTTTGATTATGTGGGCACAGTAATCACGAGTCTTAATTATTATTACTGTGAGAGAATGGGCTACAAATCTCCAGGGAATGTGTCTGTCACAGACACTTTGCTGGCGACTGCTGAAAATTAGTGTTTTCCCAAGGATCATTTTCATTCCAACCTGATATTTAGCTGAAGTTTCTTTGACTACTAGTCATGAAACATTAAATATAGATTAGAGGCAGAGAGATGTTGAAAGTTAAAATTCACCGGAGGTGCACACCCATGCACTTGAGAGACAGCCCCAAATGTTGTCCAGATGTTGTAGCAACAAGGTTGAGGGTTCCCAAGCTGCAGCACAGCCACAACAGAGGAGAAAGTGGATGTTTAGCATTCCACTGGCCTTCTGTTTAGTTTACTTGTAGTGTATTAATTTAGCAGAAAGTCCTAACAGCCTGTTAGCAGTAGATGTTACCAAGTGTACACTATCCTGAAAGAATGAAGAAATTCTTTTATAGCAATAAAGGGAGCAATTCAAAGCATGTAATTGATTTTCCACATTTTCAAACTGTGATAAGACTAAGCTTTAGCAGCAGAAACATATGTTTGCAGTTTTGTCAATGTTCTTCAATGAATAAAAAAAAAAAAAAAAGGAACCTATAACTTATTGGTTAGATTGTTAACATGCATTGGGCATTTCAGTGGCTGTTGAAGCATTTTCCAAGGGCATGTCATCTTCCAAACAGACTCAGAGGTAGTAGGGATTGCTTTTTGCCACAGGACATGTTTTTGTGATTATCTAAAATCATTCTTTTCTATTAGGAACACCACAGAAGAACATCAAGGCTTTTTAAACTAGCTATTGTCACGTTTGTGTGCTGTCCTTACATCCTTTTCAGTCTGGAGGGGCAGAGAGGCAGCAGGGCAGGGCTCATTTCTGCTCACCCCTGCAGCAGTCCCAACTAACTACTGCACACTGTGGTGTCTGACAGCCAGGCTGCTGCCCCCAGCCTCCACACCAGTAGTTAGGGGGCTCTCTGGGCCTCGCCACAAACATCCCTGATGACACCCACCAGAGGAATTCAGAGCAGAACCATTCAAGCTATCTTTCAGAAAGGTTTTTGGGCTCTCTTGACACCAGAAAGAAGACGGCACAGAATGCAAGAACCTTAGAGAGGTCACCTAGTAAGGCTTGGAAAACAGGTCACCTACCTGTCCTCAAAAACTTTACAATTCCATATTTATTCCCATCTTGCCTTATGAGAAACCTCAGATGCTTAGCAGTTTCTTTGTGAAAAAAGGGTGGACACATCCTCAGAATAACCTATTTATCAGGATATACAAGGGAAATACAGAAAATTTGAGTCCTATTCCTGCTCTGTTTGCCTTAGAGCAGACGTGGACCCAAAACTTCAGTCCGCTTGGCATGCTAGGCCTGAACTGCAGACAGATTCCCACTGCATTTCAATAAATAATTGGGGAGAGCGATACAGGCTGAGATGCTGACACTCATCAGGACCCACTGGAGAACAGCAAAGTTTCCAGTAACTGAGGCAACTGTGGTGGAGAAAAGAACAGAGGTTCGTGTCCCCACATGTCATTTGCCTCAATTCTTCTGTTGGAAGACTTGCCAAAGTGAGAAGGAAACAGCTTGGAGAGATGCCTGCCCACAGCCAGGAGGGAAGAAGGTGTTTGCAGCATGGGGGTAAGGAAACCATCTTCTGGCATGGGGAGGAGTTGGCAAGGCTGACTGAGAATCAAACAGGGCAACAGTAGGGCAGGGGGGAAAAATCCCTCAAAGACTAGAAGCAAGCTCATTCATGTTTGCTCCCTGAGGACAGCACGGAGCAACCCCCACAGAGCATGACTTCATAGCTTTGAAACTAGGTAAGCAACCTTCAGAGAATAAGAAGCAGGAATGCATCATTTTTGAGAAACCAATCTCTTTTTTTTTACAAAACTGAAGTCTAAAGGTTTGAATTTGGGAAACAATGAGAGCAACTACCTGAGTTTGTCACCATCTCATTACCATTGGGTTTCAGGTAGCAGCAGCAGATGATCTTGTTTGGCTTTTTCATGGGCAAACATGGGTAGCAGAGATCAGCATCTGAACTGAGGCAGATGCTGTGGTTGTGGCCTGGAGATGGAGGAAAGGGGACAGTAGAGACAAAGAAGTCTGGGCCTCCACAGGAGGGATGGTTCTTCTGCACCACTGCTGTACACCACTGTGGGTGAGGCCTTTGGAGTACCATGCCCTTCTACCACAGAGAGGGTTTTTAGAACACCTGAAGTATGTTGAATGGCTGGGCAACATGCTTGCTGCTCCTTCCACCAAAGGATCCATCATCTTTGCAGAGTCACAAGGCTTTTCTTCTACAAAGCAATAAAACCATAAGTGCAAAACATGGGTGAACTCATCTTCTTATTTAATATGACAGCATGGAAGAAATGGAAAACCAAGCAAAATCCCCAATGGTTTCTCTATCCCATCCCTCTTTCATATCATATGTCTCCTCCTTTTCAAAAGCTGTGCAGAGGGAAAACAGTGGAGTGTGGTTCCCTTCCCAGGGCTCAGAGGAGCTGTGCGCAGTGCCCCCCAGGCACTGCTGTTTACATGGATACATTATCAGTGGCTGCACACACCGGCTCTGCTCCACATCTTTGCAAAAACTTGTGCAAGGTGCAAAGAAATACCATGGGCCATGAGAGGCTCCCATTACGGAGATGATGGGAATGGAGGGTACTCAGCTACAAATATAACCAAACGCTTCTCAACTATTTCTGGTTTCTACTCTAAATTTGCACTTAAGAACTCCAAACAAGCAGAGCTCTCAAGAAACAATACAGCTCAACAGATAGCAGCTTTATTTTGACTGCTTCCTAGCCTACTTTTTTGTTTTGTTTTGTTTTGTTTTGTTGTAGTTTGGAAAATAATTTTTTTAAAAGAGAAAAAGGGAAAATATACAGGAACCATGTGTGCTTCATTGCAAATGCTGCTCATGTAATTCTCTTTGAAGTGTGTAGCAAAACTCCTTTGGAGGTTAATGAGAACAGGATCAGGCCCTCCGCAGTGAACTTGTGCTGAGAGCAGATAAGATCTTGAATCATTCAGAGCCAAGCATGTTATTTGTGCAACATGGGCAGGCTGAGTCAATCTCTGAATATTTTTAATGGGTGTCAACGTGAAGTGTTAATTCCACAAGTTAAGTTGTTTTGCAGTTTGCCTGTGCCTGCTCTCCAGGCTGCCTTCACAAATGGTACACATCCACTTACTGGCTGTGACGGAAAGCTATTTCCAGAACTGCTGCAAGAAAACAACACTTCCGAGAAAATATAATATGGGACTTTTACAAAGAATTGTAAAACCAAATGATAGTAGAAAAACCTGCTAGACATTCAGGTTGTCAGCACATACAGAAGTAAAAGTAACCCAATTCCAAACAGAGATTATTACCTTTTTTTTTTTAAGGACCCTAAAATCAAAACAAGTACTTAGTAACTGATCATTTTTGAGAAAGTAATATCTTTTTTTTACAAAACAGAGGACTGAGGTACTGAAGTACTCAGATGCTTAGATAATGTCTGCCCCTGGAGAGTACCTACATAACCTTAGTAAATAGGGTCAGAAAAATACTGAAAATCTTTTGAATTCTGATGAAACTAACTAACTGTAAACAACTTCTGGATGAAAAGTCTTTATTTTTGACTTTCTCCTTTTCTGTTCCCAGGATCTCCATGCACTTCCTAATGCATCTTGAAGCCAAGATGAAATTACAGCCCTCAGGAGGCCAACAAGAGGTTCTCAATTGCCCGTTGCCTTCAGCAGAGCCGGGATTTTACTCTTACTGTAAAGACATCCTAAAAAACACTGGGCTCAGATTCCCACTTCTATGGAAATAGTCAGCTGAAAACATAGCAAAGTCTACCACACAATTTCCTTTCCATTTTTCCCTGCAGGGAGATTTTTAATCTTGGAGTGGAAAACAGGATCCAGGGAAACCTGTGGAAGCCTTGTGGTTGCCATCTAGGGAAAGCTGGCTCTGGCTGGGCTCCTTGCCTGGCCCTGCTCCCCATCCCAGCATCGCCTCAGCCCCACGTTTGCAGCCCACTCTGCTTGTCCCTCTTCCATGATGCAACAAAAGAGGTTTGTCTTGTTGGGATTCCGAAACACCCAGACAAGCTGTCTCCCTGCCTCCACCTTCCATGACTCTGGGACATGTGCTGGAGGACCTGCCCATGGTTTCTTCATGCTCTGGAAAGCCATTCCCTTCCCACATCTGAGTTATGGTGCTCTTCAGCTACCATTGGCATGAGAGGTACAAATCCTGCACTGCCAAAAGTTCCCAGTTCCACATCTCAAACCTGGCCTGTGCAGACAACCATCTCCTAGTGCCTTCCTCTTTTGTAGTCCCTCCTTCTCCTCCTGCCTCTCTTGACCTTTCCTTGCACACCATAGCCAGCTGCCTACCCAGGCCCTGATTTCCATCTCTCTCCTCCATGTCCTCACACCTGGGGAGAGCAGCCCCATCAAAGCACCGAGGACTCCAGGCTTAGCAGCGCTCAGCACAGCACTCCTCATTTGCTGTCACCCGTGGGCTGAGAGCTGGTATGCTTCACCACTCCAGAACTGCAAATCTTTGTGTCAGGATGTGGAGGTGGTGCTCAGACACCAAGTTAAGTCATCCCAGTTGCAACTCTTTACTGGAATTGGTTACAATCCATTTTCTAATAACTGAGCACCACTTGCTTCTATTAATTTTGTTAACAGTGAAGTGCCCAATCCTACAAAATGTTTAAGCAGGTTGCAAAATTTTCTTTTACTTCCCTCAGAATTAGAATAGCTATTTTCTTAATTAAGAAGTAAATAAATAAACTACTTACAGTCTTTTAAGAGACAGCTTCATGCTAAGAGGAGACTAATTACCCTCCCCATTCACAGAAAATAAAAGTAAAGCTTTCACCATTACAGAAAAAATAGGAACTGAGAAGTTAACAAGACTCATTGCAAAATCTGACTTTGTGATGAGCTGGTTTTCCTGCAATTTTTTAATTCATAGAAATATTCTGAGAAACCCACCTTGAGGTGTGTCAGTTTTTTATTATTATTTCCTCTTTAGATGCATTTGTAGATGAGTAGGCTATAAATGAAACACTCATTTTCCTGAAGGCAATCATAAAGGTGTGTTGCAGCCTTTCCTTCTCAATTTCACATGGAGTGAATTCACCACAATGGGCAATAATATTTTAATTTGAACAACTGGAAAATTCTTACCTGCCCACTCTGTACTCTCAGTATTAACTCAAGATCAGCTCCTTTGGGATAGTATTTGTGCTTGTATTTAAAAGTGAAATGTCATGAATAAACTGTCAAACACCTTGAGAGTAAGTAACTTCTCTGAACAGCAATGATTTCATGATGAACATGATGCACACTGCACAGTCAGTTCTCAACAATAAATAAATGGGGACCTGACCAAATTTCTGACAATGGTTGGAGCAAGGAAACTTCCAGAAGGGTTACCCGAGAGTAACAGGCAAGAGAGCAGTACAACAGCAGGATGGGGATGTAGTAATAGCACACACTGCCTGTAACTTCCTCCATCAAATGCAGGGATTAAGAGCAGCCAGGACAGTCTCCACCCTAGGTAGGTGGGGGGAAAAACAAAAGATGATGCCAGCACATGGCTTGGGCAGCCAGGAAAATGAGCCAATTCAGCACAGCCTCAGCAGTGCTGCTGCCAGGAGGATATCCGTGGAGTTTGTAGGAAAAGGCCAACACTACCTCTGAGTGAGAGTGACAGACCAGTGCCCAGTGGAGCTACAGGCATGGAACCAGAGGTGGGCAAGGTGCCAGGTGAGGGCTGGCATGTTCTCGTGTTGCTCAAAGGGACTGCACAGTCCTGTGGCTGGCAGTCCTGCCCCTCTGTAGTGTTCTGTAGTGGTACTGGAGCTCAAACAAAATCACCAGTAACAAAGCAATAGTACTTAACCTGAACAAGACAACATGAGTAGCCATAGAGCATCACTGAACCATACTTTCAGTCTCACAGGTAAACACAGCCAGTGAGACTAGCACTAAGTCACAGGATGTAAAACAGCTATGCAAACAAGTATGCAACAAAACAGCACCACGACATCTCTCCTGATGAGGGATACAGGACATTTTCATTTTTCTTGTGGTCTTTGTCATTAATCTACCCCATAAATATTTCTAAATTTGTGTTGCAGAAAGTAGTTAATATTAGCTAAGATATACTAGAACTCGACCAAAAAACCCCTTCTTTTTCAACCAAAAGGATGCTGGTGATACCATAAGGAGGACGAATTCCACCAAACATGCTGCACTTCTGACATAAGGTACCATTCTATGTTAGCCTAGAATAACACCTTATTAAATGCTGCAGACCACTAATAATGCAACCACCCAAATGACAGCTAATTGCAAATAAAAGTCTATTACTTCAACACTTCTAAAGAAGTTATTTCTAAGAAAACCCATCAAAAATGCTTTACATGGTGGCTGACAGAAGCCTCCCAATGCAGCATGTTTATATCAGTTTAATGGTTATTGTGAAGTTTTCACCTTGGTGAAGCTCAGTCATGCACAATACTTTTCACACTGCAACAAAGCCTTAGGATACAGGGAGAAGGCAAGGCTTGTGAGGACCTCACTTCAGGAGAGGCCGGTAACTGAATGTGGGTCTGGGTCTTCATTAAGTGTTGTCTGAGTGGAAAGCAGTTTATTTACTCAACCTCAAGATAAGCAACTTAATGCTGCTGATTTGAATGCAAAGAAGGGCAAGACCTCATGCCTGGAAGACTCTCTGATGTGGTTACCCTGGCAGCTTAGAATAAACACAAGTTGGGATCTGAGACACAGTTGTCATTGCCTACAAATTCAACATGTTTTAAAGTATTTAATTTTTTTAAGCATTTTCTACAGTTGAACTATCAAAGTGGTATTACTTTTATCTGGAAGATGTTATGTTTGCAATTACATAATGTTTACTAAGGCCTATTTTGCTAATTCACTGAAATCTCTCCCACATGACAGAAATTACATTTGCTTCTCCATTTAGTGACCTCAAATGACAAAAGGTGCAGAATTAATTGAAGTTGGCATGTAAAGGCAATTATGCCTTTCCTTTTTTCTTACAGGGTTTATCTAGTCTGCTTTAACACCATCGCTGGGTGGTGATGCTGTTTAATACCATTCACAAATGAATATGGGGCTCATAATACTTGCAATGTGTCCAGGACCTAATCCTGGCATGCTTAGTTTGTCCTTAAGAAGCTATTTCACATCTTAAAATGCTTGTAAACTTCTAAAAACGAAACTGTGGAAACCAAAGCCTCAGCTGTAAGACAAGTCTTGCTTCCTAAACCTGCTAACCCATTTTTAAATAACTACTATTATTAAAGTACTACTATTTCAAAAATTATCAGGAGCTTCAGAACAAAGCATTTCTCTTTTGTGCTGTAAACACAAAAACAGCAAAGTGGTCAGTCCAAAGCAAGAAAAACTAAGTTCTCTTTCTCCAAATGAGTGTGAATCATTGCCTGAGCCTTACGGCTCAACTGAACAACAGAGGCAAGAGATTTACAAATATGAAAAGCTCTCACAGCTATGGACACAAGAACGACCCTCTCTTCTAATGGGTCTAAGCACATTACTGACTTGCATTTTTGAATCAACATTTGAAATCAGAATCCATATGATCCATTGACCCCAAGTTTGCACAACATGCAGAGCAATGATGCTCTGGGTCCAGCAACGCAAACAGCAATCGATAAAATCTAGGAGCATTGAAGGGGAAGGTGAGACTCATATTCAGAATTTGCACAGTATTGCCAGTCATTTGCACAGTAGTGCTGTCGTTGGAAACATCTACCAAATAAAATGCAATTCCAGTGCCTGAGTACTAGAGGGTAAATTCATGACAAAAACAGAGCTGTGCCTCAGTTTCCTTATTTTTATAGGTAAGCATTTAAACGCTTGACTAAGCACCTCTTCATCTGCCTTGAGTTTTGCTAGCTGAAGCTCCTTCTGAGGCCACGCGGCACTGGAGTGGAAGATTATGTCACACAAATGCAAACTTCCTGCAAGAGTACTCTCAATAATTTCAAAGTGTGTCATGCCAAACTCAGGATTACTTTCTCTGGTCAACTTCAGGGTGCACACCTTTTAAAAAGAACTACAGTGTCAGTCTGGAAGTTGTCTCTCATGACTGGGATTGGCAAAAGACTGATGAGATACTAGCCCATAGCCTATTTTGAAAAATACTCATCATGTAAATAAACAGCAGTCTCTTGTCATACCTAGTTATCATCCCTTTAACTAACGATTTTTTTTAAAGTGCAAAGGGATGGCTACAGAAGGGTGGGCATCATCCAGAGGGCAGATTTGAGCCCCACCAGCTTTTTCTTGTCTTGCCCCTCTACTGAAGAAAAAACAAAACCAAACACAACACAAACACACACAAATATGTGCACATACCAGAGGTTTTGGGCATTACTATATGAGCAAACCTGAAATCCTTCTCCTTCCCAATAGGATTTGTTATGGAAACAGCATATAATTTAATTCCAATACCATAAATTTGCCACTACATTAAAGAGCATTACTGTTATGGAAGGATGAACAGTAAATCAACATCCCCTGCTCTTCAGGCTACAGCCCTCTTCAGGGGAATGGTGATTTTGAGTGTCCCTTCATTTCAGGGTATAAATATATCCCATGAGAGAAAGCAAAGATGCTCAGTCCAAAAAACTTTGTTATATCAGATTTGTTTTTATATTAACTTTGTCAGGGACAAGAGAAGCAGGGAAGAACTGCTTCTTTGTATACTGATACTTTCTACTTACTGTATATCGATACTTTCTCTGGTAACCATGGCTCATCAATCACCCAGACTATGTTGTAAAAACCCCCATCTAAACCCCCTGGAGCAATGGACAAATTTCCTTTTAACAGTAAACCATTACTGATGCCCCATGCAAAAGACATCTTTGTATCTTATTAATAAAGCATCTGAAATACCATTATGTGTCGAGAAATCAAATACAAAAAGGTGGATGAGCCACACAGACAGCACCACAGCATTCAGTGATGACTGTGACCTTTGCAAATTACTGCCCTGTGAAGGGTAACAGAAATTGCAACAAAATTTTTATAGCAAACCACATAGCAAAGAAAAAAGCAGGGGGTGCTCTTTCAACAGATTTTTGAACATATTGCACTCTCTAGTATATTTATTAAAATAACCAAGACTGAAAATGGAGCTTTAGTTCTGGAAAAAAAAATCCAGCGAACTGAAGGGGATCCCTATCTGCTGCAAAAAATGATCTGTAAATACTGACATTTTGCTTCTTGTAGAAAAAACCCCATTATTCATTTCTGAGTATTTTTAAAAATTGGTCTTCCCATCGTCACCATAAATTCAACATCTCTGTTACAAATAAATGTAATAAATTGTGTTCTCCCACCCACAAATAGATCACATACATTGTTGCAAGAAAACAGATTAGCCAAAAGGGCTGAAATGTAATTATACACTCACTAAAAAGAATTCCATTGCATCGAAAGTGAGTGCCTTCTACTTCAGGTCATTAGCAGAGTGTTGACCAGCACAATTATGAATGCTAAAATACTCCCCCCCAAAAAGGAGGGGAAAAAAGAAAAAAAAAAAAACAAAACCGCCAACTTGAGAAAGAAAAAAAGTTGAGAAAAATGCCCAAATATCTGAGAAAGCAGGAACCACATTTGTGTAGAACAAATTTTAAAATAATGAGAAAACCCTGCCCCCTTGTTTCACCTTAGAGAAATTCTGTTAAGCTTCCCTTACTTCTCTGTGGCTGTTTATGCATCACGATTTGAATAAAGTAAACAAGCCAAAAATCATTTGTAGCTGCCTCCAGATCTACAGAAAGAAATGCTTTACTAGCTTATAACACTAAAAATCAAAAATCAAGTTTGATAATTAACCAGCCTTTCCTAATAAACCCACACTTACCGAATGGCACTTCAAACAATGAATTACAGAAAAAAAAAAAAAAGAGAAAAGAAAATGTATTGTGTTGAAAGGTTAAACAATGTGTGTACTTTCCATAAAGCTGAAATGCTTCCATAAACATTTAACTCATTTGGATTAACCAAACGGTCAAAATTCAGGAAACAGAACTATTTTACTCACTAAAACATTCTGACAATATTGCAACATAATTTGAGTGTCATTTTAAGCACTGAGGGGTTTTTTTTAATTTTAATAAAAAAGAAAAGGAGAAGAAATGCTAAGTTGTGAAAACCCTAGGGGGCAACCAAAAAAAAAAAAAACCCCAAAAACAAAAAAACAAAACAAAACAAACAAACAAACAAAAAAAAAAAAAAAAAAACCCCACAAAACCCCACAAATCCCCACCAAACCCACCAAAAAAGAACTGGTGAGCTTCTTTCATCTCCTGCCATATAGCAGATCTCTTCTTGGATTTCACACCACTGACCATACCCTGTCAGAGATCTTGAACAGTTTACATTACTTCTTTTGAAGGATTAATCTAGACTGGCCCAGAGATAAAAACCAAAATGCACAATGAATTCCTACACTGAATTCCAGCTTGTTACTGTGAACTCAACACAAGAAAAAAGGAATCCCACACATCTTGCAGTATATACCCTGCTTTCACACAGTATGAGTTAGAGGAATACGTAAAGGGACAAACTACTTTTGTACAAAACCTCAATTTATTTCAGAGAAATTAAAAATATGGTATTTAATATATATAAATTTCTATTCCTCTATAAATATAGATGATCTTGTGATAATGAACAGAAATAAATGCATACCAAATTAAAATAATTTTGCATTTCAGGGTATGGTAGCCATAGATAATGTTTATGAACCTAAATACAGGCATTTGTAATATAAAAAAAAGTTTAAAACAATACAATCAGGAGAGAAGCATTCTGCTGTTTTTCATACAGAGGTCTACATATTCAAATGCATCTGTTGAAAGTTACAATTTCGTCTTTAACTTTTTAAACTTATTAGAAGCACAATCCCACACACCCAGGAGCATACAAGGTAGCTGATATACTGCACACATGTATCTTATCCTTGCAGTATGCAATGTTATTTCTGTACCGAAAAAAGAGGCGAAAAAAGACAGCAGAGGCTCTTTCAGGTCTCACATCTCACCAGGGTGGTTAAGCATTCTGCTTTACTGTTTTCCTTTCCATTGTTTTTACCACTGGCAAAAATCATCACACCCTCATAATGTGCAATGATTTAAATCTCAATGAATTAAAATTCAGAGGAACGGCAATGGCTCCAATGTTTCCCATATGAAGAGCCGGTGTATGAATATAACTAGGGGGCAGGGAGGAAACAAACAAAAGCCCCAAACTGAATGCGGCGTTTTATTCCGATGAAGCTCTTTTCACTGAGCCCGTATTTCCTGATCCTGCTGACCCCAGCCGGCAGCAGCCCGGCGGGGAGGGACCGGGGCAGGCGGCGGTAGGAGCACCCGCGGGGCGCCCCCGGACTGGAAAGTGGGCTCAGAAAAAAAACCCCAGCAGGAGGGAATTTCGGTGTATCTCTGCCGCCGTTCACCTCCTGAGCCATCGGAGGTGCTACAGGTGCAGGCGGTGCGAACCCCAACTCGTACACCGAACCGGGCCAGCTGCTCCCGGGCCATGCGCGGCACGGCCAGCCCCGGAACCCCGGCCGCGGGCACCGCGAGGGGCTCTCCCCGCTCAGAGCGGCCCGCCCCGAGCTCCGCTGCTGTTTGTACCCCAGAAAGGCCCGGCGGGCGCCAGCGGGGCCGGGGCTCGGCGCAGCGCCATGCTCGGGCACTTCTCCGTCCTCCCCGTACGGGACCGGGCGGGGTCGGAGCTCCCCAGACGGGACCGGGACCGGGACCGGGGCGGGAAGCGGCGCTCCTCCCCATCCCCACCTCCACGCTACCGGGACCGGGACCCAGCCTGGTCAGGAGGCGCCCCGGCCGCAGCCCCGCTCCGGGCCCTCCTGCTCATGCAGCTGAAATTCCAAGCAAAGCCATTACAAAACCTGTGGGGGGGCGGGGAAGGGGGTTTGTTTTCGATTCCCTTACTGGCAGCTTTTCCCATCCTGCCCTACGAATAAAAATCCAAAGCCTTTTTTTCCTTTAAATTAAAAAAAAAAAAAAAAAAAAAAAAAAAAAAAAAGGCGGGGGGGAGGGGGAGATAAGCGAGGAAGTAAAATCCGCAAACGGGTTAGAAGTGTCCTAAATAATTAAAAAAAAAAGTGAGGTTTTTTTTGTAATTTAAATACAAATATACTTACAAAATCTTACAGAGGTTATTTACATCCCTCTCCCCCAACCTGACAGTGCGTTCAGCTCCTACAGCAGACAGCCCGAGCAGGACAGGGAGGGCAGAGCCTAGAGATCCCAGGCACTGGGGTCCCCCTAGCTCGTCCTCCACTCCCCGCCGCCTGCGGAAGCCACTCGCAGTCCCAAAAGTTTGCCCAGGCCTGCATAAGGAGCTGCTTCCCGAGGCAGAGCCTCAGTCCTCCGCCTGCCCGCATCTCCCTAGCCTGGCAAGCAGAGGTCTCAGACTGTGGTCTCGCCCTGCTTGCTGTTGGTGAGCCTGGTGTAAAACTTCCTCCAGGAGTTCAGGGTTTTCCCAGACCAGATCCAGAAGCCCGAGGTGATGCCCACGATTAAGGTCATGAGATACTTGATCATGAAGACAGTGAAGTCGGGGCTCATGGGCGGGTGGTGGCCGCTGTGGTTGTTGGGGCAGGGAATGGCATAACTCTTACAGCTCTGCGTGACCCAGCTCCTCTCCCACTGTTCCCTAAAAGCTTGCTCGTAAAAATAGCAGGCAATGACGATGGTGGCCGGCACTGTGTAGAGGACGCTGAAGATGCCTATCCTAACCATGAGCTTCTCCAGCTTTTCTGTCTTGGTGCCGTCATGCTTCATGATGGTCCGGATCCTGAAGAGGGACACAAAGCCAGCCAGCAGGAAAGAGGTGCCGATGAACAGGTAGACGAACAAGGGGGCCAGCACAAAGCCCCTCAGGGCATCCACGTTGTTGATGCCCACAAAGCAGACGCCGCTGAGGACGTCGCCATCCACTTGTCCCAGGGCAAGGATGGTGATGGTCTTGATGGCCGGCACGGCCCAGGCGGCCAGATGAAAGTACTGGGAGTTGGCCTCAATGGCCTCATGGCCCCACTTCATGCCAGCAGCAAGGAACCAGGTAAGGGAGAGGATGACCCACCATATGGAGCTGGCCATGCCAAAGAAGTAGAGCATCATGAAGAGGATGGTGCAGCCCTCCCGCTTCGTGCCCTGCGCCACGGTGCGGGAACCGTCCTCGGCAAAGCGCTCGTTGCAGACCACCCTCTCCTCCAGGAGGAAGCCGGCGATGTAGGCCACGGCCACCGCCGTGTAGCAGCCCGAGAGGAAGATGATGGGCCGCTCGGGGTAGCTGAATCGCTTCATGTCCACCAAGTAGGTGAGGACGGTGAAGAGGGTAGAGGCACAGCAGAGCACGGACCAGATGCCGATCCAGGTGCGGGAGAAGCGCAGCTCCTCGGGCCCGAAGTACATGAGCCCGTAGAGGCGGCCGGGCTCGCAGGGCGCCCCGCAGTCCTTCTCTCCCAGGAAGCGGTAGTTCAGGTAGGAGGGCACCTTCAGCGCCCGCGGGCAGGTGAAGCGCCCGCGGGGCTCGCCGGGCCCCGGGCCCCCGGGGCCGCCGCCGGCGCCCCCGCGGTGCGGGTTGCTGGTCCAGCTCTCGGGGCGCAGCGCGGGCGTGGGGGTGCCGCGCTCGGAGGCGTTCTGCCCCACGCACAGCTCGCCAGCCCCGTGCACCGGGAACTTTTCGCAGCGCAGCGTATCGGGCCACTGGAAGCCGAACTTGTTCATGAGGGCCTCGCAGCCCTGGCGGGCCCGCTCGCAGAGGGAGCGGCAGGGCGGCAGGGCCTGCTCCAGCACGGTGCACACCGGCGCGTACATGGAGCACAGGAAGAACTTCAGCTCCAGCGAGCACTGCACCTTCACCAGCGGGTAGAACTGGTGCACCTCCAGCCCCGCGTCCTCCTGGTTGGTGTGGCCCAGCAGGTTGGGCATGATGGTCTGGTTGTAGGCGATGTCAGTGCAGAGAGGGATGGAGATGGGCTGGCAGTAGCCGTGGTCAGGGATGGAGATGCCCCGCTCGCCGTTGTACTGCGACGCCGGCAGCTGCCCCCCGGCCGGGAGCGCCGCCGCCCACAGCAGCACCAGCAGCAGCGGCAGCCGCGGGCACCGGCCGCTGCCAACTTCCCCGCCGCCGCTCACCGCCGGCCCGCGCCGCTCGGCCATGCTCAGTCGGTGCCGCCTGCCCTGCCGGGCTCCCGCCGCCCCGCCGCCGCCGCTGCTCCTCCCGACCCGAACTTGCGACTCATGAAGGGAGCGGCGGGCAAGGACGGGGCAGTCCCGGCCGCCACTCACGCGGCCGCGGAGCGCAGCTCTGCCCGCACCGGCGGCAGCGTCCTCCGCGCCTCCGACTACCGCCGCCGCCGCCGCCTCCGCCGCCGCCGCCTGACCATTTGTGCCGGCCCCTCGAGCCCGCGCCCCTCGCCTCGCCGCGCCGCGCTCCCTCCGACCGGTTTCCAGGCGCCCCGCAGTCTGCTTCACCGGAGGGAGGAGCCTTGAAACCGACGCCGAACTTTCCTGCGTAAGGGACCGTCTCCCAACGCCTCACCCGGGGGCGGGCGCAGGCGGGCGCGGGGCTGCCCCGCGCCGCGCACAAAGGCGGCGGGGGCGGCGCTGGGGAAGGGGCCCCGCGGCGGGGGGGTGATCGGGGGAACGGGGCTGTGCCGTGTCGGTCGGCGGCGCGCCGACCCCGGCTGTCCCGGGGCTGTTTTTGGATTCCCCCGTGATGACGATTGTTGAAGCTGTTGAACGGCGCACCCGGACTGGGCCGGAGCCCGCCACCCTCGGTGTCCCCCGCCGTGCAAGCGGGGAATCGATGGGAATCGATGTTTGGCACATAGCAAAGGGCAGCATTGGAGGAGGGGTCCGCGGCACTGCCGGGACTCTGCTGCGGGGAGCAGTGCGCAGTGGGGGTATCTCTGCAGGTACAAATGTGGGAGACACACTGCGGTCACTTGAGGGGCGGGCAGGAGCCGCAGCTACGTGGAGGCACAGACCGCGATGTCGCACATCGCACACACGGTGAAATTGGAGTGGCTAAAACTCGCCTCTCCCCAGAGACACTAAGTAACTCGCTACCGAGCTATTGCCAGTGTGTTATCTGCGCCTTCCTCCCAGCGTGTCCTCAGCAGCAGCCCGACACAGGAAGATAATCCCAATAGGGCTTTCCCATTTCCCTTCCTCCCTCTGCGTAGTGGGCAACTATTCCAGTGTGATTCAAGTCGAATGCTGTGTGACTTGCAATACCTCCTGTCAGGTTTTTTGGAAAATTCTTGCTATACAGTGACCACCAGCAGTGGCCATTTTTGCATGCCTGAAGCCCCATTGTACAAACAGAATAGAAGTCCTGTTGGCTCTCCTGAAATGCATAGTCCAGAAGAACGATGAAGGCTGAATAGGGGATTTACTGTACTCATTGGAACTGAATAAGAATAATAAAGTGTGCTCCTGGAGAGAAGAACCCTGCCCTGTTCTCCAGACATTCAGTAATTAAGGCTCTCCGTCGTGTGTGCAAATGTTCTCATAATTGTCTGAAGGTTCATTCTACCATTTGGAGCTGAACCAGGCATGGGACTTCTCCCACCAGCTGTCTTCCTTCTCTGCAGCATGCTCCCACCCTTTCCGCCTTGCATGTTAATTGTTCCAAAAATCCATTAGTAGTAAGACAGCTCCAGCATTTATTTCTAGCTGTCAGAGGTGGCAAGGGTTAATAAAAGACATCCGTATTTCTTGGATAGCTACAGATAAAATTTGGACCATGCTATTTAGGCCACTTTCTTTCTCCCAGCAGTACTGTCCCACATTCAAACTAATTAATAGCAAAATCTGTGCTGTGTAACGACTGCAGGAGTGGGATCATGTTTAGAAATTGCACATCCTTAAAAATGTCGATTGCTGATGTCCTCGTTTACGGAGGTTCACTGAGTTCTGTCAAGAGCTCTTTTCTCAGAGGACCATAGTTCAAAAATTATATGTACAAATACCTTTTTCCATCTTCTGCTGAACAGTTTGATTCCTTAAATATTATATTTATAGTTTGAAGCTACAGATTTTTCTCTTCAGATCTACATCAGTAATTAAAATTATTAACTTCTTTGTAGCACAAAGCCTATTTATATTCAGCCCTAAATCGCAGTATTGTCTCTCTGTTCATCCTAAAAAGACTGAACACTGAATCTTTAGATCAGAATAAGTATTATCCATGCTCTTTCTCACAGACAATGGGTGTGAATTTCTAACTAGTCTTAGGAAGCCTCCTTGGCTTTCTACCTGTCCTCTTTAGACCTGGGGACACATCATACAATCCAGGAGAGGTAATTAAGATGACCAAGTGCATCATCAGTTGATTGAAATTCTACCTGCTGGGGTCTGCATTTGAAATATTAAGGAAACATTTCTCAAACTAAAAAACACCATCTCTAATAACCTAGAAGACTGTTCTAGGAGAAAGACCAGTGTATACAGATAAGGTTTGTGCATTTACATAACAGATTTTTTCAACTAGTACAGAAGGAAAACGACACATTTTTGGATTAATAAGCTAATTTTTTTTTTTTTTTTTTTTTTTTTTTCGGTTCTGAAGCAGTAACTATCTAAATGCAGTAATTAGCTAAAAGCTAAATGCAGCTTGAGAAAAAACTACTTCAATTTCAGTTGCATCAGTAAGACTAGCTCAAAAAGAAAAAGTGGAAATGGGATGGAGGTGGTATTGTGGGGAGAAGATAAAGGGTTGAGAGCTGGTAAGTTCAGAAAAGTTTCATTTTAACTGTTTAATGATTTTTCACATAACAGAAGAAAATCCTGTGTGGAATGAATCTTCCCAGAAGCACTTGTCCTACATTTCAAACACCCCAAACCACAAAACTCATCATTAAAGCATAATCCTTTGTGGCCCAAAACACCAGATCAGTTTAAACCGTGCCTGAGCAAGAATTGCAAGATGTGTTTTGATGCCCATCCACTACTACAGCAACGAACACCCCCTGCGATCAAATCACCAGCACATCCTGGTCTTACATTTGATGTTCCAGGGCTGTACTTCATCCAGTTCACAGCTGCATTTCAGCTAGTTGTACTGCTGAAAACGAGCACTCAGCTCCAGCATGAGCTCCTGGAGGCCACCTCCACAGACCAAACAAACCACTGTGCTGTTTGTGAGGGAGTCTTTCTCACAAAACAAATATTCTCCCACTCCTTTCAAACCTGATCCTTAAGGGAAACTACAGAACTTGTCTCACAGAAGTGCACATGGGAACTAGGTTTCCTAACTCTGCCCAAAATGTTGGACTCAGTTGAGATAGTACTGATAGTACATTAGATAGTTGAGATAGTGTCTGATAGTACATTATAATTTCCTTCTACTTCAACTTACAACACTGCCCCCTCCCACTTACCCCTCTCCAAATCAACACACTGTAAGGTAATTTTCTCTTATTTCTGCTTAGCTAATAAATGCTACTTTTTCCCACCATTAACATCATCAATATACTCTCTGTTCTAAAGCTACCATCTTCCTTTCAGAGCTGGCTTAATGAATAAATATCTTAGGAAATGGTAAGCAATTGCTCTTAACTGAAAAGTGATTTTAACCCACAGAAAATTGTGATCAAAAGTCTGTCTTACTTTTCCACATATATATCTTGGCCTACACAAAATGTACTGCTTCTTCATGCAAGCTCAGTACTGCATATCATATCCACAGGAAATTATTCCTGTGTGTCTCCCTTGTTCTTTTAATGATTCCTTAGGTGTCCATCATAGGTGACAGCTGCAGAGAGGAGACTGGACTGGATGCCACCTTTGCTTGGGTCAATATGACAGTAATCATGTTCTTATGAAGACACACAGTGTATTTCTTAAAGCACAGGCACTCTTCCCCCTTGCCACGGAAAGACAATCTTCCATTCTAAAAGAAACAAAAATTTGGGCATTAAATTATAATAAAAGGAATTTCAGCTTTTACTTCACAACAATATGCAGATGTTACTAGGTATAGTAACATATAGCCATTAGGGGAACTTAGGACTCTGGTAGGTAGTCTTATATTCTTTATGTACCAATACAATCCTTAGAGTGCTGGTTTGTGCTTGCTTTACTTGTTATGGAAGATGGGGGATTGTCTGAAGAAAAAAAGTAGTTATGTAAATCTTTAATTTTGTACAGAAACAAAGCAAAAAGTCATCACAGGATTTTCTTGTTTTCCTCTATGTGACTGGCAGAAATAGGATAGAGTGAATGCTACCATTCTACAGCACTTAATGAATACTTGTTTCCCTTGAGGAAATTATTCAGCTTTATCTCACAGACCTATGTTACATACAGAGAATCCAAATATAAGCACAAATGTGTGTGTAGGAAGGCTAGTGAGCACCCAAATGAATAAAATGTAAACGGAGATAATGACATAAATTATGTTTGTCCACCAAATTAAAGCAAAGTTATGCTTAAATAATTAGGTTTTTAGTTGATTCAAGGTTTCATTATTTAGATATAAATAAATAAATAAAGGGTTAAAAGTAAGATCATAATAAATCACTGGGATAAGTTAAAAGTTAATTTTTGTGTCATGTTGAGCATGAATCTTGGCTGATAAGAACAGTTAATATTTTTTGTATGCAGAGAAATTAGTTCTGTATGGAAAGAAAGGATTTTTAAGATTTGGGTAGACAGAGGGATTAAAATATGTAATCTGTGATGGGCAGAAATGGGTATACTAAATTAATGAAGTTTCTTGGGAGTTTCCAAATGAGACAGTACAGATTTACATCTCAGGTGGGTCTCATTTCAGCTCTGAGTACTGGCAGTACACATCACATCAATAAAAGTCCTCTCAATGCACAGACAGGGACACTTGCTGAAAAATCAGTACAAGGACTGTAAAAGCAGTAAAATGAAGGAGAATCAGTGCAAAGATTCTAAATGCAGTGAAATGAAGGAGAGATTATTACAGTGTCATACATCTCAAATTGTAAGATGAAATAAGGTACACCCTTGCATTGCCATATTAAAACTACCATATATTTTGGATGATAAAATCCTTAATCCAGATAATACATGCTACTTAAAGTAAGGTGTTTGACCCTAAAAGTTGACATGGAGGTCTGCAACCCAAAATTCTGGAGAGAAGGTACCTGGACAAGTCTCCCAAGCAGCTTTAACAGATGCACAGTAAGATACTTCTCAGTTTGCGACATGCCAATGACATAGCCATCTGCCTGAGGACCATGGCCATAGTGTCTCACGGACCCAGTCTTGCCAGAAGAACAAAATCCTTAAAATTTAAAAGCCTGCCTTCAACATTTCTTGGAACATCTAGAAGACTCTTGGAAGTATGCCTGTGCTGACAAAAATAACAAACACATGCAGTGACTGGCAAAGAAAATCAGTAGGAGCTGAACACAAACCTTAGGGATGGGTCAGTCAGCAGCCAGAATACTTTCTGCAGCAAAGGATCTCAAGGCTGTACAGCCAAGTGCTCAGAAAGTCACCTCAGTGCAGAGGCAGTTGTTACTAACAAGCATTTGACAAGACAACAAGTAATTCTCTGACCATTGGGTGGCCCAGGTCAGCTTACCCTCAAATTCATCCCACTTGCCTCTCTATATGCCTTTTATTAATTGGCTGTATTAGTTTGCAATTCTCTGTTTAGGTTAAAAAATGTACTTTTATTTCTATTTGGGAGCTGTGGGAACAAGAGAAATAGAATTTATTCCTGCTGAGTGATACCTATTGTAGCTGAATGCTCTACCAGGTAGCATGGACTAGGAATAAAGAGCAATTTTTGGCCAGCATTGGTGTAAGTCAGGCCCCCCATTACAAGGATTTTATGTTTTAAAGAGGCATGAGGAGAAGCGGTATGCACAGTCAAAGCAGACTACAAAGAATCTCTTCCTCCCAATACCCACAGCATTTTTTCCTTAATGCTGTTTATTCAAGATAGATGGAGTATGTGGAGATTTGATTTAAGTTTTCTTTTCTGTTCAGAAGAAATGTAGATGATCCCTTGCAAATTAAAGCCGTATGTTGCCTGCCTTCCTTGACATGTTCTGCGCTGGGGTGAGAGGCGCAGGGGCTGCAGCCCGGCTGCTGCTGCCAGAAGTTTTCCGGAGAACAAGAAAAAGTCACAACTCTTAAAAGGGCAATTGCAGATCACAGCTCATTTTGTTCAGAGAACGCGAACATTTTTACTCTCTTTTTATTTCCCTTTCTTGAGCAAGTTCTTCTACAGTTACATACAGTGCCTGAAAACACAGACTTTCTCTTGTTCTTCAAACACAGAGAGGCTGATTTAAGGGCCTAAGATGGCAATCCTTACTCCCAGGAGTAGACCTGCTGATTTCACAGATACAAGGGAAAGGAGTAGAGCTTCATAAGGCTGTGATGCAAGGAGAAATTATGTGATGAGCTCTTACTTCTGGCCTCATGCTGCTCTTGCTGCGCTTCAAGTACATTCCTTTTAAAGAAATGACTCCCCATTTCCACTGATGTAAATGAGATTCAGATCATACTTGCTGCATTACTATTTCAAGATACACAAATTGAAAAGGTGTGTGTATGTGAGGTGGGCAGATAGAGTGGAGGAAAGTTGTTTTTCTATGTCTTTTAGCTTTGTGTGTATTTTCCATGAATGCTATTTAGAGAGTGAGCGGGATGAGATCAGAGCAGGAGTATTTCTCAGACTGTATCTGCCTTTTTCAGTGGAATGCAGCTTGGTACATGTTAAAGGACAATCTTGACTTTCCCTTTAGGAGAAATTTTTGGGCTTTTGCTTTTCTTTGTAAAGATAGCTTTAAATATTTAGCCAGTGTAAACAGAGGCAGAATGCCCAGCAAGACTGAAAGGAATGTGCCACAAGGATCTGCTTGTAGGCACTTCTCCCCTAAATACATTCTTCTTCATACAGGAGGGATCAACTGTATTTCGAAAGAAATTGTTTTTGGAAAATTTATGCTGTTTGTGTAAAAGGAATTATCTTAAGGGTGGACAGGAGTAGTGTTCTAGACCTTCCTCCAGTTCTGCAGCTGGCTTTTCCAGCTAGCATTTCCCCTACTCTTTGACCCTGGCTGCACAGAAACTGCTCAACACTGCAGCATTCCGATATCCCACAAGGGCTCCAGGTAAACCATCCTCAGTCTGATCCCATAGTCTTCAAGGAGGAGAAAAAGGAGCACTTCATAAAAATCTCAAAGTTCACAGTAGGGAATGTTACCTTCAGGATGACGGAATTTAAATTCCTATTGTCACAGGTTGTCATTCTGTAGCGCTCAAATATGCAACCACAATGTTTAGCCCAACTGCAAATTGTTCAAGTCTGTCTTTCCCCAGTATCCCTATTCCATGACAATGGGTGCATCTGGCCCCTTTGCTTTTGGATCTTGTGACACCTCTGTTTTTATAGGTGACTAATAAGATTGCATCATTTTTACTGGATTTGGACTTATCTATGGAAATCCACACATTTGCCATCTCCAGGGATGATTATTGTAATTCTGTATACTTTTATATGGTATTGCTGGCATTAAGAAAAGTATCTGAGGGTTCCCAGCACTGAAGACCATGAGAATAAGTCATGTTACCTCAGTGTCCCAGTCTTCTGTACCCCTCAGAATACAGAGCCTATAAAAGTTTGCTTCCCTGTCTTAAAGTGTCATACTAGCCTGATCCCCGTCATGTCAGGGATGGCTGGTCTCAGCAGCCACAGCCCACTACAGCTGTATCCCACTGCAGTAAAACCTCAGCCTTGAACCTGCTCAGCAGGAATGAGCCCATACCCAGGAGAAACAGCTACTGCAACGTTTGGCTGACTGAATCTCTAACATCCAGAAGATTCTGACATGCTCATGTATTTCTGTATTTTCAGATGAAAACACCTCCTTTTCCCCCTTCAACTCTCAGTGGTAGTCACACCATTGCAAACAAGGTTCAGCCATGCCCATCCTTACATATTCTACCTGTAAAGTGAGAAAGACTTTATGGTTTTATTCTTCAATTTTTGGAGCTCTTTAATTCATGAAGAAGGATATGCATAAAATATTAACGCTGAATAGAAATCATTAGGAAGGGATGGAAAGGGAAAAGACAGGAGATATAGCTTCTGGTTCTTACGTGTTGATATCAATTAATGTTGAAATCATTCTTAAGTCTCAGGAAGTACTTTGCTGATGGTGATTCTTTTGGACATTGTCTGTTCCTCTGCCATTTATTATAGCTAGACAGATACAGTCTAGCTATTAAGGTAATGATTAATTAGTTAGTATTTCTGAAAAGCGATTGTGGTTTCTATTTCTTTTCTTCTTTTTTTTTTCAGTTGCAGAGCTTCTTCTTTGAATACATCATGACTTTTTAAAAATGCAGACTGTATTAAATATTTACTTAAAAGTCTTCACTGTGCCTACACTTACATTCTTACAAGTACATTTGTGATTGCAATTCAGAGTTGGAAGTCTGGGTCCTCCTTTTAGAGAAAGGGCTAGGAGCAGCTCATCCTAAACTTTGTCCACACCATTGCCATAGCAAGCAAAAGCATCCACCAAACTGGTTTGGCAGGCACTTTTCCTTCCTTCTCACAAGTAATGTATTTGTGACTTCAGAGTGGCAGCCAGCCTGCCATAGAAATTAGGCTGCCATGAAACCACAGCCTTGAACTCACATCTCTGGGATATGTCAGCATTGCTTGAACATTAAAAAAATGTGACAGAACCATGTTCCCACATATTGTGTTCAATAGCAGCAGGCTTAAAGATGCTTCAAATCATAGCAAGCCTAATTGTGAGCCAATGTAGCACTCTGAGTACCAAGGACAGGCACTAATTGGTTTTTGCCATGTCTGCTATGCCATTTCTATTACTATTTTTTATTTTTTTTAAATTCACAATGCATAGCACTAGGGATATGGGACTTTAAGGCTTGTCTTGGTTGGGGAAAAAGAATGCCAATATTAAAATAATCCCTTGTGCAGACACTCTTATTTCAGTTTAAAAGTGCCTTTCATGGCATTAGCAAGTTGATTCCTTGCTGACATAAGCTTAATCAATATGAGACACTCAGCCTGATATAAATTTATCTCTATGATGGGGTTACACCAATTTTTCTATGTTGTGCCTTTGAAAAAACATTTAGTTAAATCAGTTGTTTTTTTCAAGCTGGCAAGTTCTGACTCACTGAAGATTTGCAGTACAACAGTGCAGCCAGCTGAAAAATTAATCACTTCAGTAAAATGAAAAGAACTTTTTGGTTTTTTTGCCATTGTATGGTGCTACCCATTAAAGCTCTGAAAGCTGCAAATATCAATAAACTTAGAGCAGCTTTGCATCTATGTTTTTTATCCCTGTTTTCTAAATGCAGGAACTTAAATGCACAGAAATGAAATGCGTTTCCAAGGTCAAAAAAAGAGTATGTGGTAAAGTGGTTTCAGAATGAGACCAATGTCTTGGAATATCCCTGGTCCCAGCATCTTTCAGACACCTTAAATGTAAGAAGTACTTGTACCTGTGCTTTCTGGTAATCAGCCCTTTATAATCAGATTGCCAGGGTTGGATGATGTATCCAAGAATAACTAGTCTGTAATCTCACATTTGAGTTTTGTAAATAAAAGACACTGACTTCTTCTTCTTGAATGAAGATCTGCCCTTGTAATTTTATCACCACCTTACTAAATATTTATTTCTAGTGGTATCCTCCTTTACCTATAAACACAGACATTCTAATCTCAAATTCTGAGGCAAAATGGGTACTCTACCACTTGTTATGGCTACACCAAATATATTTTTTTAAAGGATAAACATTTCAAATCTTATGTTGCAAGATGAGCTTTTTAGGCTAGGAAGAGGATCACAATGACAGTATTGATGCAGTGCTATCACCCATTTCTGGAAAAGTGGTTGTGGTCCAAACAATCACTCTGTCTGCTCTGTGTTAAAACAAGGATATTAGTTTGAAGCACTGTAAGTGATGGGTCTGGTCACAAACAAAACCACACATTAGCTCTGTTGGAAAAAAAATGACAATGTCAGGTCAGACGAGCTTGAATCAATCTCAGATCAGGCAGAGGTTCAGATGGAGCAAGTAAATGCTATGATTGATTGAAAGGTAACTGCATGTAAAATAGACCACAGCTGGTGTTTTCACCATGGAATGCTTGCTCACTCTGTTGTTGAGTGATGCTACTAAAAGTTGCTGAAACTTGACACACAGTGAAAATGCTTTTTAAAGCCTGAAAAAACCATTTCCATCCTTTGTCATATATCTCAGGTTTACACCCTGAATTCTATGATCTGGAATTCAGTTATACCAATGATTTGCCAAAAGCATGGATACTTACAACATGTTAAGCTACGAAGACCATAGTTGTGCAATACAAATACTGTCCACAATTACTGCAATTAAAAATAGAAGCTTGAGGCAGAAGCACTTTAAAAATATTTGCAGACCTATCAAAAGTCTTTCTTTGCTCCTATTCCCAGAGTACCTGGGCACCTCAGCACCTCAAAATCTCTAATGTGCTTGTTCTAAAAGATAAAAGTACTGCTTTTTCGTTGTTTTGGAGAAGGAAATCTAAGGCAGAGAGAGATTAAAATGACCTGTTCAAAGTCAGGTAAGAAATCTGTGATAGGAAAGGGAATTTAACCTAAAGCTGGCACACACATTCTTTTTTCCTGAGGCCTATTTTTCCTGGAAAACTTTGGGGGAATCACAGTTTTTTCAAGCCCCCTAAGGGAGGTGGTCCCACACCTTACCCACTCCTGTTGTTTCTCCCACAGAGGCACCTGCAGGGCAGTGGAGAGAAGCAGAGCAATGTGCTGGCCCAGCTGAAAGCTAAGCAAAAGCCCACTGTAGTACCAGTTGCAGCAATTCCCTGCTCCAGCCCTTGGCATGGCTGCAGGGGTGCTAGTGCCAGCAGAGGAGAAGGGGAAGGAAGGTGTGAGCTGAAACACAGGAGAGGATGGAATGGTTCCTGTCAGCAACAGCCCAGCTTTAATGGGCGTGAAGCAATCATGAAACTGCAGCTCAGACTGCATTTTTCCAAAGAAAATTTAATTATTAGCAATTCTGACTTAAAATAAAAAATCTAGTCATAGCTGGACCAGCCACTGAAGTGGCAAATATGGGGAGAAATCTCTGTTGTTTTGGTCCTCAACAGTACTGCAAAGGGAAATTGAGGAGCTTGGGAGCATAAAAGACCTTGAGTCACCTTGATGTTGACTCCTTCCCTGAAAAGAGGGGCAGCAGGACTTGAGACCATCATTTAACACCTCCCCCCTGCTATGTATGTTGACAACAGATTTGTTTAGCATCACAGTATTAGTCCATGACCAAGCTATCACCTTAAACTCTCTCATAGCAGCATGCAAGCTTCTTAATATCTATTCTCTTACCTGAAAAGCAATCAAGATGAGAAATGAATGTTCTCACTAAGCATGTTTATATGTATGTATTTACTTAATTGCTTCATCACCAGTTTCCTCTCCCTGTCTCCTTTTATGCTCTAATGTCTCTCTCAGCATGCCATTGTCAATAGCAATTTAAATTAGGCATCAGACCATGCAAGCAGCTCACATGTTATCAGTTAATATGAAGGGAAACTCCAAGGACAGTGGTGCACAGCGGTCTTGCCATCTCTACCAGTGTGGGTTGCAGAGCACCATTCTTGAAGGGGGTGTACCCCTGTGTTGCTGTGAGGAGACAGCTGCCTGCCATTGAAAAACTCTGGACTGGGCATATGGACTGAATTTAATTAACCAGATAACCTGTGCTACATCTACTGTGAGTGGATCTCCCAGTGCCACTACTCACACTGGAGAGCAGCTCTTCATGGGAGAAGGAACAGCCCTCAGTAAAGATGAAATGGTGCAAGAGGAGACACAAACTCTGCCCCTCTTTTGTTGTGGGTAGGAGGCAGAGAGTCCTAACTGCTTCTCAACAAGCCTAATCAATGAAGTTGAGAACATGCCACTATCAATGGATATTTGTCATATTGTGCAGCAAATCCTCAATGAATACATATATTTTAAAAGGCCTTGATAAAAGAAACTTGACCAGAGACAGATGGTTAACAATGATGATCATCAACATGAAAACTCAGGTGTAGGCTGAGAATTTGAATCCTCAGGATTCAAATTTAACTACATTGTAAAATATTTGGAGTAACTGTTGGACAAGAACTTAGATACAGAATTGTTCAATTAAAAACAACATTGAAAAACCCCAACATTTTAACTTTGCTGATTAGTGTTGGGTGCTTATTTATCTCAAGCTGGTCAGAGATTTGGCTGGGATTTGAAGTGGAAGTTTCATAGATACACAGACTTTAGCATGTGTCCAAATATTTCACTTGCTCTTCCTCTGGACTGTGTATAGACAATGGCACTTGGGCTGCTTCTGACTGCACATGAAAATATGCTTTCCTTCAGCATGCACTTTGCTTTTAAAAGGATTATCTCCCACTTTTTTTTTTTTTCTATTTTTCTAGACCTCAACAGTCCAAGAGACTCAGATGATCTTTTAGAAACAGGAAGACAAACCATGGGGAGGGTTATTTACTGCAGCACTTGTAACAACTGCTTTTAGACTAAGGTAGAGCACGTGACACCTAAAGTCAGCAAGAATATCTTGCAGAAGTACCTACAAGCCTAATCCACAAATTCTCTCTGCATGTACATAGTCATTATTTCACTACTTTAGTTTTTTTCTTTTAAAAGTCTCCTTCTCTCTTTTCTTAAAGCAGTAAAGAGCTAAGGAACTCACGATCTCATGCTAACAACTTTTAGCCCATGGAACATAATCTGCTTTTCTATTTTATCAAGATAAATTCCAGACATAATTTGTTTTCCCAGACCAAAGTCTTGGCCTGTATTTCTCACAAGTGGATAACCACCCAATAAAAATAAATAAAATGTCATCCTACCAAATTAATATCTGACATTGCTCATAGCTGACGTTGTTCAGAGACCCCTTTTGCTTCCACAGGAGACAGCCATGACTTTCTCACTGCTGCTCCCTGACCAGTTCTATGCAGCCCATGTAGCGTCTGCCTCTGAGCTCGTTATGCATAGCTTTCTCATGTTGCTGTAGACTAATGATAAAGAAATTGGGTGTGTGGACATTCCCATTTTGTAACCAGAATCTATCCTATCCTATAACAAGAGTCATTATAATACAGACTGTTAGTATCCACAATTACAGCTTATTTCCATGCCATGCTGAAGGAGAAGAGAGATCTGAGGTTGAAGGTCAGAGCCTTTAAAGAACGAAAAAATGTCTCCTGCAGGTGCTTGGTTTATAATTGCCCAGGACAGAGCTGCTGCTTTTATGATGAATGTTGTCACAGTAAAGTTCCCAAGAAAAACAGAGTGGGGGTTTTTACTTTTTTTTGTGGATTTTTTTTTTTTTTTCGTTGGTTGGTTCGATTTTTTTGTCCTGGCATCTGTTTACTGTCAGTGGACGCCCACAGCTGTAGCCAGGAGTATGCCTCCACTTCTGGCCTCTGATGTGAACAGCTTTTGCTCTGGCCCCAGGGAGCTGCTGGGCAGACAAAGCAGTAGGGAGCAGGCAGCACCCCAGGTGACAAAATGTCCAGTTTCCATTCTGATGTATGGGAAATTTTAAAAGCTTTGATGTCTGAAGGCATATGCACTCCAGCAGAGAAAACTTCACATCTCATCTCTCCCTAGCCAAGACTAGATCTTTTCTATTACATCACAAGCAGCCTGACAGCACAACACATAGAAATTGGAGCTATCACCATATCAGATCATGAACTAGCTTTCCTGAATGTTGTTATTAAGGCAATTCTTAAGTGAGATAAAAATTGATAGGTTAATAAGTCTCTTTAAAAGTATGCTAAGTATACCCGAAATGAGGCTCAATGCAATTAATTTGACTAAACAATTCAGAAGAAAATATATGAATGTGAAAAGTGTAATGGAGGAAATACCACATGAATTCTCTAATTGCCTAGATTCTAAAACACATAAGGGTATCAGGGACCCGGCAGGCACCAAAATCCATAATTTCCACTGTCATATGTTTCTGCAGTAGAAAGTAAAATTAAGTAAACACATTATTTAATTAAAGGAATGTACACTCTTCTAGGTAATAGTCTTGATAGTGAACCAGAAAGCACAGCTCTGTTCACGCACTCAGCTACGTGTAACCATTTCCTCCAGGGAATGTACTGTGGAACTTGTTCCCCTTGGTACTGAGCAGGTAGAATATGCTCTCTTACAGAGCCACCCCACATTCATCCAGCAGTGGAGGCAGAATACATCCTCTCATTTATGCTTCTCCTCACAGTTCTGTGCTCGTGCTTGGGGAACAGTTGGGGTTTGGACTGCCCTTGTCAGAAGGTGCCCAGTTGGGAGCAAGGACAGCCGTGCTGTGAGACTGAGCATGCTGGAGCTTTGGCTCAGAAAGCCTACTTGTTTCACTGGATCTGGGCAGTTAGGGAGAGCAAGTAGAAGATGTCAAGAAAAATTAATAAAAACATGGGAATATCTGAAAAGCTCTTGGAATGAGCATCTGCCTGGAGTTGTGCATTCTATGGGCTGCAACTCTGTAGCTGTGTTGTGGTCATACACACAAAAAAATGGACAACTGTCTGCAGTCCTAGGCATACAAGTTTTTACAGTTTCATACCTGTTTCCTTAGCACTTTCTACAAGCAAAGAATGAGCAGATACCACAGATCAGCAGCTGCACAGTAACCTGTAACCTGTTATATTCTGGTAGCTGACCTGGGCATGCAGTTTCTCCATCCAATTTCAATTAGGGTTACAACCCCTGGGGAGAAGAGAGCGCAGATAGTGCTGTGAGCATTTTAGCTCTGTACATCCAGTGCCATGCTGGCTTGCTTTTTGGAACACCAGCAGAAGGAGAGAAGCAGCAGCTATTGGAGGTTGCAATGGCAGGAAAGGCAATGTATGCAGCAAGCTCCTATCCAAACAGTTGCTGCTGAACCATGGGGATCCACAGAGCAGACTCAATGACCTATGCTGGCTTTCAGGCTTCATGAAAGTGCCTGCCACAACCAAGAATTTTAAATCTGGCTGCATAACATTTCATGTTAATGTATATGGGATGGTTTTCAGATGGTGTCCTCTCCCATGAAGAAGGAAACTTGGGCTTTAGGAACTACTTTGAAGAAATTAACCTTCAAAAAATAGCATGAATATGGCTCTATTAGCTGTGCATACAGCTGTGATAAGCTGGGCCTTGGTCCAATAATCCTGATTGTGTTTTATTTAGTTTTGTTTTTAAAGTACAAAATATATTTGCATCACTGACTTGAAAGGTCCTGGTAGCTATGTTGATTGTTTATTGGTTCTACTTATTTGCAAACAAAGAAAAGTGAGAACATCAAAGTGGTCAGAAGTGGGATGGCTTCAGGAGGAGAAAGGGTCATGGTCAAGCTGTTGAAAGCTGTCAGTGCAAGTGCCAGCAAAGAGGCCAAGACAGATATGTAAAGGAAGACAAGGAGGTTGCAAGTAAGCAGCTAAAGGCAATACCTCTACCAGCTTCAGGGAAAAGAAGATCCTGCAGGGAAAGAAGATCCTGCTCATCCAGCTAACTACAGAGACCTTAATCACTGGTGGAAAAAAAAATCCTGAATAAATTTACCAACAGATTAAAGCCCAGAGGAAGCAGATGGCCAGAAATGGTGTGACTTCACAGCAGACACAAGCTTTATTGATCAAATTATCACTGTTGGCAACTGATGGGAGGGGAGTAATAAAAATGGGTTAAAACTTTTGGAGGAAAACAACTGGCTTGAGTGGATACAATACAGAGAGTGTGGATATATGGAGTTTCAGGTAACTGTAATTATAAAAGGTGTGTGTTAAGACTTCTGTAGTGAAGTAAGAAATGTCAGGCAATTTGGTAAGTTCAAGTTTGATTTAGAAGCAGAGGAGTTGGAATCACACTCATTTTCAATCATGAAGATGAATGTTGCTGAGAGATGCCTTGGAGGGCATAATTTTGAAAGATCCATAGCAAAGCTTTTCAGTAAATATAAATGATATGTGATTACTGGCAAGTTTGTCTGATTTAATGAAAGCATTTTTTGCCATATTGGAAAATCGGTTTTGTAGACTTGAACTTAAAAATAGTTCCAAGAAGATGAGATGGCTACATCTTGAAGATGAAGGAGTACATACTGTGCTGACATGTAACATAAGGGAAGTTACACAGAAGTCTAGTCCTACATGTTACATCCATATCAACATCAGTTAGTTCAGCATCAGTGGTTCAGTAAAGATGAATTAAAACAATCATGTACCTTAGTCAGAAATGCTGCACAGTAGGTGATGAGAGTATGGATCAATAAGGATAATACATCAACAATCCATACAGGGTTTTTACCAAATTTATTATAACTTCATGGACTAAGAACAGTTCCAGTAAATGAGACAAAATTGTGAAAAAGACTGGAGACAGCTCTTTCAAATATTGCAGTTAGAAATGGAAAACATTTCAAAATATCAGAGACTGAGTTAGGAAATCAAGGCAGGGTTTGACTTTAATTAAAAAGATTATAATGATGATGATACATCAGGCCGTACCGATACATAACGAAAAAAACCCCAAAACAAAACATTCAAGGCCTAAAAGCTAATATCATCCCTGAACTGGAAAGACCAGCAATGACATAGTGTTCCCCAGATTAGAAGGACACACTAGAAAGCCAGAGAAGAAAAAGGACTATTTATGTATTTTGGATTATAATTAAAATGCCTATGTTTTCTACAGACCTAAAATTTATCTGTCTGGCTACAGAAATAGTCATAAACAATCATCACCACAGAAAACTTGTAAAAATGCCCCACAAATCTGGAAGTTTTTTTGAACAAAGGAGTCAATGCAGATTCACTTACCTATATATTTAGCACATGTGCACATACAACACACACATGTGCACAGTAAGAAGAGAGAACAGATAAATCAAATACACAAAAACTGCAGAAATATGATGTGCTTGCCAAGACTCAGACACAAGTCTTCACAGGAGTCTGTTTGTAAGCCAATTCATATTTGAATAATTGAAATGACATCTAATGGAAATTAAATATATACAATGACATATATGTGTGTATTCATCTTTATGACAAAAGTATTAATAATACAAAGATACAATATTGAGATTGTCTAGGAAAACATCTTGTCCCAGAAAATGCAAGAGCTTTGTGTTCAAAGGATTTAGAAAATAAACTCTCTTTCTGAGGAGCCCTGCCTGTTGGGATTTGGCATAAGAAAGAAAAGAGAATTTCTAAGAAATATCAGGTTTTCTTTGCTGGTGTATTTTTTACTTTGTTCTGAATGGAAACAACTTGAGCTCAAAAGGTAAATTTCATTGACTGTAGATTTTACTAAGTGTGAATTTAGCAGAGAAAGCAAAAGAAATCGACGGATGTACTAAATACTGCTGCATTTTACAGCCCCTTTCTTCTTCTTTTGATAAGCACTTAACAGAAATCTATTCAGTGAAAGCTGCCAATTCTTATTTTTACCATATGTACAGATCGAGGATGTCAGAGGAAATGTGTATGGCAAATTAGGGTGAACTCTGTGGCCTGAATGTTAAATGAGAGGGCAAATTATGCAGGATTTGTCTACCATTTTAGTGCTCTCATTTGTGATGTCTTTGGGCAGGGCACCTTTATAATACTATCCTGAAGATATTATCATAATGGAATGCTTTGCATAATGGAAAACACAGTCACCTCAGATCTTCTTTTGCATGACAAACCCTTGATTAGAAAAATAATAGGATGGAAATGGAATTTGTGTTTATACAGGCAGGCATCAGAGCCAAGGAGAATGGAAGCTGACCTCAATACACTGGAGAACTGTCATAGGCAGATGCAAAACCTCTCTCTTTACAGTAAATTTAGCCTGGAAATAGACTGAGAAACAAGCAGGAGTCATATAAAAGTCTTCTTACAGTGAAAAGTTCCTTATTCATGAGAAAAGTATCTGTGATATGCAAAGGATATTACATATTTTTAAATGACTCACAGCTCTTGCTATACTGTAAGGTTCATATTACACCCCTGTGAAAACAAGAATGTTTTGATATTTGACAAGATTTAAAATGTTTTAAATTTTCTATTACACATCTGATTTAGCTTTGGCAATTTACAGTCTTTAGGTCCATTGATGTACAGTTAGAAAATGGAATTAATGTCCTGCCTTAAATCAGCACAGCCAACCATGTACATAATTAGGAGCTGGATTATTATTTTCAGCATTGAAAAAATGCTGAAAGCAGCCATGCTGCTGTCCTGTACCCATCTGAATTAATGCACACATCTGCATATGTGTTTATAGGATTGCTGCTGATGTGCATGTGCCATTAGACATGTAAACCTGCTGATTTTACTTAGTTAGTCAGTATTAATTACAAAGTTTATTCTGCAAACAGAAACACAGAAAAAACCTCAAAAGTGTACAATAATTTGGAAGAGTCTGTACCTTCAGGGAAATTCTAAAATCAAAAGGTAGATTTTACTAACTCTTTCCTTCTTACTATCTAAGAATGTAATGTGCTATTACATTACTGGATTTAATGTATGTTCAATTTAGAAGACAATATTTCATTACTGTCAGTGATCCTGGGAGCACAAAACTGTATTGTTCTCTGCCAAGATCATATTGCACACAGGTTGAAGTGGATTTTGGGTGAAAAGAATCCCAACACAGCTGGTTTACCAAAGACCCCAGTTAAACTGCTTTAAATGCCTAGTCTAAAACATAGTGCCTGGGAAGATAGTGTTGTGATAATGGGACTTATACCTGCTGGGACAGTGTAAGTGCTAATTGCAAATGTGCTCATGCTTATTTCTATGGTTGCCCTGAATTAAAGTCCTGATATTTGATATAGCCTGAGAAGAGAATCAGTATATTGCTCTGAGGCACCTCACCTCTGTGTGACAAGGATAAAATCTTAGCCTGTCTTTGGTTTTCTGATAGCCATTTCCTCTCTGTCTTCCTCACTGTGATTTGTTGAGATGATCTTAATCTGATCCAAAATCAGATCTGAACCACCCAGACTTGCCATTAAAAGCAGCAAGGATGGGTATACCCAGCATCTCTCATGATCAAGCTTATCACTTTTAGCTATAAATATCTGTATGACTAGAGTTACACGTGTCAGCTTTAAGATAATGTCATGATTTCATTGTGGTCAAATATATGGAAAAAGGAAAGCATGGCTGATCTCTGCACAGTGTCTGTTCATGTTTATTATCATAACAGTAAACTCACAGCTGATTGCAGTTTGGCCTTTACCAGTTCTTCCTTCTAGCAACACAGTAAATAATTTCATCTTGTTCAGGAGCAGATCAATATTAAGACACAGCTTTAAAGAGAACTGACAGACAATCCCAACCTTTATTTTTTCAGCAGAAGTAATTTTTGATGTAAAAAAATGATGTGCAAGTGGCCACAACATTCAATACACGTATATATGAACAATGGCTAATGAAATACAGGAATTTCAATGCCTGAAGAAGCAGATTTAATACCTGGGTTTAGTACTGCAGATTTGTTCACCTGGTTTAGAGTGAGCTGTAAACAGGCTGGTTGATTAGAAGACTAAAAAGATAATCCAATTTAATGACCATCCATAACATGCCTACCAGAATCCTCCACCTGAATAGTGCAATAATTTCTTTGAGGAATACTTTGCAATGTATTAGAGAATGAATCTCCCCTTTTCTTCCACAGCAAGAGCATGCCAATCAGACAACCCCCTGCTAGCAGTCTGAACCCAGAAGTACGTCTTCCCAAATGCTGCTTAATTCACTTTCTCTAAAGTGCTATCAGTAAGTCCTGCACTGAGGCTGCATACTTAAGGTCTGAATTTGCTACCCTGCTTTGCTTTCCATTAATCGATTACTGACTCAAAGCTGCACTTAATCCATTATGACACTAGTTACATTTGTAAAAAAAAAACATTCTGAAGTAAGAATCTGAGTTGTAGTAGAGTCTGTTCAGCCCATGCTCTGAGACAGCTAGAGCATGCCCCCGAGATCATTCCCATAAAACAAACCAAAGTCAGACTCTGTAATGACACCACTTGCAAATGCAGCAGTCATTTTTTCTACTCTCCCCACTTCTAGTAAGCTCATCCTGAATGCCTTTTAGCCAGCCTCAATTTTGGTATCTTTTCTATCTAAACCAGTGAGAAACACACAAACAAATCCCGTAAGGAAGGGCAGGAAGTTGTGAGAGCTGTTACATGGTTATTGTTACTAGGGAAACCACTGCCTTAGTATTCATGTGTTCAGCAGATCTGTCTGGCTGTGTCTTGGAGTCCCAGGCAATATGATGAAATAAATGACAACTCGGAAAATAAACCCAAACCAGCACAGAATACACTATAAGTGTCTGTGACACTTAAAATCTTGTTTTGGTAAATGAAGTCTAAGCAGAAATATCTCCCATAATATAACAAGCTTTTATAACAAGGGTGCGTGCTTGGAAGAGTATGCTGTATTCTATTTCTCTTTTCCTGAACATTAACAAAATATCTGCAAAAGCAATCAATACTGATAGTCTAGAGTTAAAATGCTAATCCCAAGCAGCCACATTTTTTGGCTGCTGACCTTAGCTCCAATTTCATGAGCAGTATCTTTATCCAAGCAAAGGATGAGTAGAGCTAGTACTTTTCTTTGGAAACCAGACTGAAATGTTGGGACTCATCTCTAAGAACAGACTGTCCATGCTCCTACTTTATGGGACAATTTTCTTGTTGGCTTTTTATAAGATGCAGCTTGTTTCTGAGTTCAGTCACAAAAGTGTGTGACTTACAAAAGAATCAGTAGAAACATCTCGAGCAATCGCCATGCCTCTTAATGTTCCCTGTATCCCTTTTGGCATAGTTAAAACAAGCAGCAACTTTCCCAGATTCAGTCAGAAATTGGGGCTGGAAGGGCTCTCAAATCAGCTGTACTGAGCAGGTTGTCTTATATCTGGTTTATACACAGACACCACCCGTTCCTTAATTTCCACAGTGATAGGGATTCAACACATTTCATCCTCAGTAGGAATTCCACAGTTGATTAATCGATTTTGCCTCTTATCCATCTTGCTGAAAATCTCAGCTGAGTGATAAAGCTGAAGAGGATACACACACTTTCCCTAGAGCACTCCCAGTCTCAGGCTGTCTGTTCCAGTGCTGGCTGCATTGCAAAACCAGCTCAGTATTACTGCTCTCTCTGATGGACTCCAGGCACATAGCTGGTTTGCTCATTCACCAAAGGTTCAGGCACTGCAGAAAGTTATTGTTCCTGAGGATCTCGATAACTCCAAGCCCAGCCAGAAACAACCATCTCAGCAGGTTAGTTCTTGCTTTAGAGTGGAATGAATTGCAGCGGGGAGATACAGTGTACAGCATAACTGAGTATTGCAAAGTTCACTTACTTCTAGAGAAGGACTTCTCTAAACAGACATTTCAGAAGACAACATACATGCACAAATGTGACCAGAGTTACAGGCAAGACTGCAGAAAGGATAATGGTACTTGTTTTTCTGAAGAAATGGAGGTAAGGAAAGCAGCAGATAATGAAGTGACAATACTTTGTTGTGCAGTAACCTTCTGATAATAAAGCACAAATGATTAACAACTATTTGGGCCTTGCTGAAGCAGGTTCATAGGCAAGGTTATGCAAAACAACATATAAAACTAGATAAAAGGTAACACAGTAGATGGATTAAAAAAAGATTTTTTTTGACTCTACAAAAATCACTATTATGAAAGATACACAAGTGTTTTAAAGGCTTGCTTCTTTTTTTTTCCAGTTTTATTTATACATTTTGGGGCTAACTATAGCAAAAATACTTCTGCTTTACAACAGATAGAGAAAAACGGAGAACCAGGACTGTGGGATTTAGAAATATCCCTGCCATGAAGACCTGCAACACAGGACAATGGGAATATCAAGGTACAGAATTAGAGTTCAAATACACATGGGTGGCAGCTCATTTTCCTCTCAGCATGTTTATGTCTTTGCGTGATCTCCAGCCTGATCCCTAGTCTGCAGTATGATATGGGCTTGTGCTATCCACAGGGTGACCATATAAAACAGATAATTAGAGACCACTAAGAAGAGGCTTTGGCAATTAGAAATATTCAGCACAAACCAACAGAAAGATTCTGCTCATTAATCCACTAATGGCACCAAATAAAGAGGCTCACATGAGCTACAGCTGGGAAATACAGGGAACTAGAGTTCATGCAGAAAAAAGCTGTTGGAGAGTTACAAAAAACTCACTTTTTGATGTCCCAAATTAAAGATGATCTAATAAATATGATGTTCCAGGTTTCTTTCAAGAGCATAGCACTACAGGAAGAAGCTTCTATAGTTCAGATATTTGGATGTAAAGGACAAGGAGGGTGTCCAAGCCAAGCAGTGTGTTCAGCAGGGCTGGATATGGAATTTGACACTGAAGGACAGGCATGCTCTGGTTAGTTTGCTATGGCTCCTCCTGGCAATTTTACTTAGGCTACTGTCTCATGGGGCAGTAAGAAGGCATTCACTGTCCCCTGACAGGCCCCCACCTTCAGCTCAGGATGGCTGGACACTGTTGAGAGCTGGAAGAATACTTAGAGGAGATATTTCTATGGGCTTTCTTTATTCACATATCTTTCCTCAGATACTGGCAGCCAGGTTTGGGGTTGGAGGACTAGAGAATTTTTGTGCTGCGAATTAAGGCCATTTTGATGAGGCAGGAGACAGCCATAGTGCACACTAAACCCTGGAAAGTGTTGAATGCTCTCTGCATCCATGTGGGCTTGGTCTCTTGAGACTCCCATGCAGCTGGCAGCTGAGTTCTTGGGGCATTCATAGGAGCATAGCTGCCCTGCTTGTGGGTCTCCATGTGGCAAAGCTACCCCACACAAGGAAGCTGCCACTTCACTTCCAGAGAAACCTACAGTGACAAAGGAATAACTAAAACCAGACAGTGACACAAGGACGGCCTACATGTGGGGTGGTTCAGAAAAAGTGGCAGCATCAGGAGTGAGGCAGAAAACCTGCTCATTTGTTGGATGAGGAGTGCGGCAGCAGAGCTGGAAACACCTCCTGTGGTTCTCTGAGGCTGTAGCTGTTGAGAGGGGAAGAGCCAAATCACCCCTCTCCCTTGTGCTTTGAGATGTGTAAGTTGGAAAAACAGACAGACACCATCCTCCCAGCTGAGTTCACACTTTCAGTGAGAGCTTTAATAAGAAGCCAGGTTTTCAGGAAAGAAGAGGATGGGGATCCACAGGCTAGCCCAAATTTACATGTAAAATCCTCCAGTGGGATGTGACATCTAAGTGTGGGTGGAGAGCACCAGGGTGCAAGCAAGCAGTATGGTTTCATTGTCCATGGCTCAAAATGTCCCCAAGATGTGTACTCATAAGACTACATTTTGAAGATCTGCCTCTGTCCCAGCTGTAATTTCAGTATTCCGAGAAATAATGCACAGCAGCTAAGAAGTCCAATAATGGATATTGATGGTTGCAGGCTGCTGTTCAATCACAGGATGGCTTGCCTGTGACAGGCCAGGAGGGAAAGCAACGCTGATGACAGCATTTTCAGCCCGGAACTGCCCAGAAGTCAAACCAGTCAAAAAGCCATTTACACACTCCAAGTGAAAACAAAGTAGCAGCAGCTTTTAGTAACACTGCTCAGAGATCAATTGCTACATTTTCTGCAGATTAGAGAGCAAATGAAACATTTTCCAGAGTAGAATATCTATATAGATAACAGCGGTTTGATGAGGGTTTGGGAACAGGAAGACTGAAGTCACATTGCTTTAGAGCCTCAGGTGTTCACCATGGAAATGAGTTCGCTGGAAAAGTGAGTACAACTGCATGGCTAGTATGTCCACCCATCGCTGTGGAGCAGGCTGTGACTCAGAGAGGGAGCAGCTATCTTAAATGCTCCCAAAGCAGAATACAAGGAGGGTGAATTAACAGGAGAGCTCAAGCCAGAGCTGAGCACAGACTGTGCAAGGAATCACTTAGTCACAGAAAAACGCAAACAACTTGTAACATCAAGTCAAATTTAGTCAGCAGTTTCACCTGAAATACAATGTAGAAAGGATTATTTTGGTGGTTTTGCAAGTTTTTTGCTTTGACTTTTCATGCAAGACTTACAAACTATCTTGAAAACAATTTCTGAAACAACAGAAAATGCCACACCAACTACATCTTGTGAGACTGCAGGTAGATATCCACTCCTTTTCCTTATTTAAAACCGGGTCTTAGAATCATGGGCCTCCTACCTCCTTCACAATGACACTGATTCTAGGTGGCACAAGTTCAATTATTTTGGCTTGAAGATACTTGGAAGCAGAGAATGGAAAATTCAGATGAGTACCCTATACACCAGCCCAGACCATAATCATCACCTATTTTCTTACTCAGTGAATGTTCATGGGTTACATGAGGTTGGACACATCAGCATTCAAGAGCAGCTCCCTTTGTATCTGTGCAGCCACAGTGAATTTTCTTCACCACAAACACCAATGCCTTCAAGTGGCCAAGAGCTCTACATCTCTCAGAACACAGGGAGCAGGGCTGGGTTGGTGGTGGAGCAGGGACATGAGGCAGTGCACACCACCACAGCTTCTGCTGTTTTACCTGTCCCACCCCACAGCGTACAGGTTGCTCAGCAGCCTTGAGTCCAGCAGAGCTACTTTCTCAGGCAACATCAATTGCAGAAGTTTCACTTGATCTGCCTGTGTGGCATGGTTTGGAGAGCCTGACAGTTAGGATATTTTTTCTGAGAGGAAAACCTGGGGATTATGGAGCAGTTAGAGTCTCTTACCTAAAAAGTCAAATTCACACCACTGGGTGCAGCAGGGAATATGCCCTCCTCAGTTTTGTGAATATTGCTCCAGTCATCCTGAATGAGTTTATTTTTACATTGCTTTCATGCTCTTTAGAGATGTCCCAGATCAATATGAAATACTTATTCAACCTGACAAAAAGCCTTCCTTATCTGACAGTCTGAAAAACTCTGATTTCATGTATATCCAAAAATATTTTTCCCTTTTTCTTTAAAACATTGCCAGCACAGTTTTCCTCCAAATAGAACCAGTCATTCATGCAGGTCTAGTTAAAACAAGAAGTATTGCTAGTTCTTTGCTGAGAACATTAGCCTGGCTCCTCAGCATTTCTAGTTCCAAAAGCTGTTGCCCAGAGTAAAACTGTTGCCCAGGTGTATTGGGTCTGGCTGAGATGGAGCCCATCTCCCCAGAGCAGCCCTGACGGTGCTGTGCTTTGTATCAGTAGCCTGCCAGGTGTTGATGAACACTCTAGCTACTGCAGAGCAGAGCTGGCAGAGCATCTGCACTGCCTCTCCAACAATCTGCCTCCTAGAGTGGGCTGGGAGCAGGCAAGAAGTTGGGAAGGGGCACATCCAGGACAGCTGACCCCAACTGACCAAAGGGATATTCCATACCATATTGCATCTGCTCAGCAATAGAAGCCAAGAGAAAGGGCGGGCATTTGTCATTAAGATGTTTTTCTTCCAGAAGAGCTGCTAGGCACACTGAAGCCCTGCTTCCTGGGAAGTGTCTGAACACTGATAAGAAATAGAGAATAAATCTTGTTTTCCTTTGCTTCTCTGCATGGCCTTTGTTTTTGCTTTATTATATTACCTTTAACTTGACCCATGAGTTTTTTCCATCTTATTTTCTCCCTCCCAGTGCTGCTGAGGGGAGTGATAGAACAGTGGACAACTGGCATCTATTGAATGCCATCCCACCAGTACTTTTGAGCAACCAACATGGGGCACTCTCTTTGCAGTAAACTCTGCGCCTTCACTACACTTAAGGGCCAAATTCTGATTAAGCTCCCATTTCAGTAGGATTAGAATTGGTCTCAATCACTCAATTTTCTCTCTCTCAGATTCCCATAGTTCCAGGTTTGGAGACAGAGGTAGGCAGCATGTTAGGCCCTTATACCCAAAGCATGCTAGGCCTCTTTACACCCAAAAGGAGAATTCAGCAAACAGAGATTGGTGTACCAGGTGAGGCCACAGCAGGAAGTACCCTGCAGACCTGCCTGGTTTTTTTCCTTACACCAGAAATAATCTTTTCCATTTGTCATCAAGCTGAATAGCATTTAGTCCACTGATGCTTTAAGCTTTCCCGCAGTTTGGAAGTATTGCAACACAGAATTCGCAATATCCCACATCCCAGAGCATTGGATCTGAGTTTAGGTGTGGGTGTCTTTGTAGCAAGATTCTCAAGGACAAACATCATATTGAGGCTCCTACTGCAAATATTTCTAAGTAGGAGCAGAATGTAACTCTGGAGCATCTGAAAAAAACCTACTATTTTTCAATATAAAAATACAAGAAAATATGTGTGCACAATTGTCTCATTCTTTAGAGTGTTATGCACATACTCAAAGGAGAATCACTATGGACTGTGGCACAGAGGAATAGAGTGTTCTGCCTTTATGAATGAAGTACATACAGCCGAGCAAGTACCATTTCCATGGGTAAAGACTGCTTTCAAGGATAAATAGATGGCATCTTCTCTGCAGCAAAACAAGAATCAGCCAATTCTCACAACCAGTGTTCAACATTATACTTAAGAGCAGTATTAGACTAAAAAGCACCTAATTTAACTTGAGCTGATTTAAAATGCATCTTGGTTTGTCTCAGCTATAGTCTAATCCTTTTGTTTGAGATGTTCTACATTAGTCAGACAGTTTCGATTCATGTGCTAACAATCCCCCTTAAGGCAGGTAATTCACAGACAATGTTCACGATGTGCAAAGTGGCACTCCAGTTCCCACAGACAAAAGTCAGTAAACTTTAAATCCCAGAGCCCCTAAACTTATTTTGCATAAATTGCCCTCACGGGAGGAGAGCGGAGATCTGTTTATATGCATCTCCTGTATCAACTTAGAATTCAAATCTATTTTTCAGAACAGTGGGAATGCTGATTAGAGACAAATCACAGCAGAAAGCAAAGGCTGCAACCAGTTTTGAGTACAAACAAAATAAAATGTGAATGACTTCATTTAAACCTCTATGTCCTACTTCAGTATCTTTTCCATTAAAGGTTTCTTAGCACTACAATTAACAGAATGGAGATATATTTTTGTTAAATAATGACTTCCTACAGATGGTTTTTTTTTTTTTTTTCCTTTGGTACTGAACTTACACATAACAGCATTTATTCCTGTAATGAGAACAGGTTTAAAGCCTAGTAGCTGTTGATTTTGCCAAGACAACAAATGGGACCTTTATGCTAATGAAAGTCAAGATTTGAATCTTTCCGCTATGATGCAGTTTCTGTCCTCAGAAGATCTTGAGATAGGGTGCTGTTTCAAATGATGTAACACCAAGCATAAAGAAGAGTTTGGATTCGTTTTGGTTTTTTTTTTTTTTTTTTTTTTTTTTTAACTGCAGTACTTAGACAATCACATTCCTTTTTCCCAGAAATGCAGATATCTGTATTCATAGCAGACAAAAAAACCTGTCATCACCTCAAGGTAAAAAAAGAGAACTGTGAAACAATGGTATCAGTAACATCTGTAAATATGTTAAAACAGGGGAAAATTTACATTCTTCCGTTGGTAAACCATGTAGCTGTGGCAACTTATATAATTAACAAATTATAAGGCTATCAAGGTTGACTTCGTACTTGCATAAGCCATCAACATTCACAAAATGGAATCTAGACACAGCTCCAATCTGTGTTTAAATTGCTGTGTCTATCTTAGCAAGCCATCCTGGACAAAGTCCTAATGCTACTGAAATCAACGCAAAAAGACAAAAAAAAAATTATTTCAGGGTTTCCAGGATTCCAACAGATCTCAAACCAGATGAAACCAGATTAAAACCAGATATCCCCTGCCTAATGGTAGGATGAGCTATTAAGTCATTATTTTCTTAGTGGTAGTCTGAATTTTCCAAGTGCCTTCTCCTACCAGTGAATTTGTTATTCCCTCTTGGTAGGTTTCATTGCTAATGATGATCAGTAATTCATTCTATCATGGCAAAATGTTTTCTAGAAACTCCTCATTCCAAACGAAAAGCAAAACCATGAACATTGAAATATGGCGTCTAAACTGAAATACTGAAATATCTGGAGATGGCAGTTTGGAGAGTTTCATGACATAAGCCCGTGGAGTCTAAAACCAAAATAGTCAATGATTTCTGGCATCTGCAGTGTCCCATAGATGCACACACTCGAGAATTGCATTGGTTCCTGGCTCTGTGGCAAAAACCCCAAAATTCCTGAGGTTTCCAGCCCCACAGTCATTCAAATGGAATCTTGTCACTGGGCTGAGAAACCTGAGCTCCTGGCAATCCACAGGTGAAAGAAGTTAATTGAAAGAGAAGTCTTTTTCTCCTGATCAATCACTGGGTTTCAAAGCAGCTGAATAACCTCGCTTTGTTACGAAAAACTTTCAAACAGCTCTAATCAAACAGTCACAGATTAAGTTAAGAAAAGCAATTTAATTGAAAGAAGGTGCAGGGAGAACTCTGGGGGATTTGTGTAAGTGCTGAGGGACACTTAAAAAAAAAAAAGTGTGTATACTGCTACAACCCCGATTTCTTTGTTGGGACAGTATAGTACTAACGTATGAAAGAAAAATAATCAGTGCAGATTTCCCCATTTTTCCCTTGCATCGCATCCTGCAGATTGGAACAGTACAGGCTGATCATCTGTTAATCAGTTTTTAGGTGATTACAACCAGAGAACAAAAGAGATCATATGTGTGAAAATAATCCAAACTGAGATTCAAGAGAGATTAAACAACACATTTTCTTTTTCTCTTTATAGTAAATGTCCACGTTAAGGGGAAAAAAAAAAAAAAAAAAAGGCAGAAAAAAAAATCCCACCTAAGGCCATTTTCTCCAACTCAGGCTCCAGAGATATCTTTAAAAGAACTTGGTTGCATTTTTTTCTTTCTGTATTGAAGAAATTAATAAAAGATCAGCATCTGGGGCAAGTATGAGTTTGATACTGTGTTTTACTGATGACAAGCTCCAATTCCATCTTCAGGTATTCACACACCAGCCCAAAGCCCAGTTGCTGCACCAGCTGCTGCATGGATCTATCTGAAGGCAGATTAGGGATTTAAGGCAATACAGTACACAAGATTGAAGGTGTTACACATGAACTGATGGATGTAGCAAAGTGCTTTCAGATGTGCTAAAATAGTGGAACAGGCTGCCCAGAAAATCTGGAGCTGCCCCATCCCTGAAAGTGTTACCAGGGTGGATGGAGCTTTGAGCTACCTGGTCTAGTGGAAGAAGTCCCTGTCCAGCAGAAGAAGACGCCCGGGCCACCCCTGGCCAGAGGATGATCTCCAAGGCCATTTCCAACACATGCATTCTGTGATTCCGTGAAACCCTGCAGGTGGTCGCGTTTGGAAGGCTATGGGAAAGAGGCGAGGTGAGGGTTGGGGGCCCCCGTGGCCCCAGGGACAGCAGGATGCCGGCGGGCAGGAGCAGGGCTGAGGGCCAGGTGTGGCCGTGAGGGAAGCCGTGAGGGAAGCGAGGGGCCTGGCTTGTCCCAGCACCCCGCACCCACTCTGTCCGACAGCCTGGAGCCGTGGCTGAGAGCGGGGAGGAGACCCCCACCCCCCATTCCTAGCAGCATTTCCTACAACCTCCGGAAAAATCTCAGTGAGAAGCCTGGCCCTCCCCGGTCCCATCTCTCATGGCAGCACGGCTGCTCCGCTGCGCCAAACCCAGGGGCGGCCGCGCCCTGCCCAGCTCGGCATTCAGTGCTCCTCCCGCTCCGCAGCGGACACTCCGGAGCAGTTTTTCCCTCACGTTGGCGCCAGAGTTCCCCGTTTCCCAGCGGGCGCACACACAGCCCGGCCCTTCCCGGCCCCGTTCCCGGCCCTCCCCGCCCTGCGCGGGCGGTCCCAGCACGTGGGGGTCCGCGGAGCTCCCTCGGCCGCCGGGCGGAACCGGGCAGGGGCAGGACGGAGCTTCAGCTCTGTGGGACTGCCCGCGAACGGTGCTCCGGCCTCTGGCCCTGTCCTCCCACCGGCCCTCCCGTGTCCGCGGCGCCTGTGGGGAGCAAAAGCTTGTCTGCGCACACCGGGCATCTCAGTGGTGTCAGCAAGCCAGCGCACCTGAATGTGCTCCTTGTTCCTTCCTGGCACTCCCTCCTACCAGACAGTTTCCTGCAGTCAAAACATTTCGGTGCAAAGCAGCTCAGCGGCTTGAGTTGCAGGTGCGGGAATCACCGGGCCCAGTGTTTGGAAGGGTGCTGTGGTTTCTCACCATGGAGTTCCTGTAGAGCTAACACGGCCCGTGGGGGGAAGGGGCTGGGAGATCCCACCGAGTGAGCCACCGGTGGTTTGGTGTTTTTTAGACACATTACTGACAAGGAGCAGGGGACACAGTTTGCTTTGGCTTCAGTCTCATCAGGCCTTCAGTAAGAGCTGGTGTTATTCCTGGGCCCCGGCTCCTTTCTTTCCCTGGTTAAACTGGTGACTCCTTCAGCCCACCTGGTACTGCTGCCAAACGGGTTTGTCATAAGAATCCTCTCTCAAAAACTGGATAGTGTTTACTTCGGCAGTGCTGTCATAGGGTACCCTGCTGGCTAACACTGAAGAAACACACTGGGGTGTTCAAAGCTGTGTTATTACAGGTGGTGAATGTATAGTACACTTCATCATATTTAGGGCCTTATAAAGGCTCATCTGAAACCCCCTGAGATTCTACCCTTTCCTTTGATCAATTGGTTATCCTAAATCTAAACTGCAAGAGTCTGGGGGAAGGATATCCAAATGCCTCTTTCTCATGTGCTGGTCATAAAAGAAAGGCCCAGCTAGTGGTATGGTGAATAGGTTGGAAATTTCTAAAACAAGGGAATATTCCAAAACACTGGAACTTGCTTGTGATCATATCCTAACCACTGCCCGGTCCATGACCTTGCCCCCAGATGGCACACGTATCTGTCTCATGCCCTCTCTCCTGCTTCCTCCACCTCCAGTCCTGATGCACTGACAGATGTATCCAAGAAGAGCAGAAGAGCTTGGAAGAGTGGCTGAAGCTATGGAGCAGCAAATCCTCCATCTGCTCACTCATGCTGTCTCTGGACTGGCAGAAGAGTGGGGTACCTCTGGCCACTAAAGGAGCTGCTCTCAAAATTACAGGCTCCTGCTATTCCACGTTAGTCACTCCGCGTGCATGAGTACAAACTAAACAGCCAGCAGTGAAAGCACATACGTTGCCCAGATGCAAACAGGCATTTCTGGAGAGAACCTAGTGGATGTGGGAGACCAGAAGTGCAGCTCTTCCATGATTCACATCCCCACCAAGGAGGTAGTTGTGTACCAAAGTACTCTGTGTGGGGTTGCTGTGGAGTACAACCTTCCATGCAGAAACTTGCTTCTCCTTTGCTGTCTGTATTGTGTGTTACGGAAAAAAAAAAGAGATTATAGAAGAACATCTGAGATGGTCTCTGAAAGTTGTGTCTCCTGATGCAGACAAGTGGCAGTCACGTCTACAGCATTTCTCAGTGAATGCTGGTACATGCAGTTTCTCCTGCTCCACACTGACATGATGCTGGGAATTTGGTCAATGAACAACTCTTTACAGTCCTATTAGAGCACAACACTTTGGCTTGTCTTTGGAGCTGTCTGTACTGTGAAACAGGACTTGATTTGAACACAGAAATTACAATTTGTTGTTGCAAGAAACTGTTCTAAAAAGGTATCTTCAATATTCAGTCTTCACCACACACCTAGTGAAATACTCTTTCAGGTGGTTTTGCCCATGAAAAGTTTTGAAAATAAAAAACTGAATCTGTACCTTGGGTTTTGGGATGTGTTTTTTTTTTTTTTTTCTCTTCTACAAAAATATGGATCTTTACATCTGTGTGTTATATTCCAGAGCTGTGTATACAGTTAATTTCTTTGATGCATGAATATCTCTGAGCTCCTCAAGTGAAAGCTGGGAACAAATTTATAATTAGCTGGATTGTAAGATTAACACCTATCCTTGTGACACCTACACTATAGTCCTAATTCAAGTTGAAAGATGAGGTTGAAATGTTTCTATGATATCATAAATCTCCTTAGGCTTCAAGACTTTACTGGGATATACAGCGCTGCAGTATCTGGTGTAGCACTTAGAGCTGTTACGTCTTTTATGTGAATCACCATATGGGTCCGTGAAAAATTAATTTTAAAATGTTTGATTTTAATTTAGCAGTTCTTTCAAGGTAGTACAGCCCTAGCAATCACTACTGGGTCCTCTGGGAAGCAAGAGAAAAGGGAAAAAAAAGAAAGGAACATTTCTGGAATCACTTTCTTTTGCCCAACTCGGTATCAGCGGGCAGAAGCAATAACGAAGGGGCTGCAGGACTGCTCTCAGCTATTATTGTGCCTGGCTCGCTCTCAGCATGACTTACTGCAGACAATATATAACACTACTCACAAGGGAAATGAACAGTAAATACTTGGCCCTGGATATTTTTTTTAAGTCTCTTCAGTTGGTTTTTGTTTTGTTGTTTTTTTTTTTCTCTCTCTGATTTGTATCCCTTTATCCTCGCCCATGTGCTATATAAGCCTCTCAAATCTAATGTCCATAACACCACCCCCCACTGGTAGCAGCAAGCCCTTCGCTGCTGTAGGGTTTACTTTGCAGAGGTTTACAAGAAGAGGCATTATTGAGAAACTGTATGTGTTAACCCAGTGGCACGGGGTTGCTTCAACACCTTCCCTCTGGTTTTTCTTTTCTTGGGGGAGGGGTGGCTGCTATTCTAGCTAAATGCATCTCTTGCTTTGCCTAGCTAGGCTAGCTTAGGAAGAAAACCTTGGGGCTAAACAGGCTAGGAGTGCAGCCAAGGGGGTCAGGAGACAGCTTTAAGGATTATACTACATAATTAAAGGCTGACTCTGAACATGCTTCCTGGTACCCTGTGTTCAAACATACAGACCTTTTTAGGCAATAATTCTTGGTCCTCATTTGTATCAGAGGGATTTGTAGGTTAAAGTTGCCATACAGGTAGTGAGTCAGGATTACAAATTATTCATCTGGACTATAAAAAGGCAACACCTTCCTAAACCTGTCCTAGCCAGTGAGAACTGAGGGTAAAATATAAATAGATGAACATGCATGTGTTTTCTTTGTTTGTTTTTGTGCAATGCCCTCTGGGTGCAGCTGATGTCATTCTGCAGCAACTTTCTAGATTGAAAATGAGGATTCTTCTCCTGAAGTGCTCTGTGATCACGTCGGGGCCAGAACATTCTTCTACTGGATAAAACCTGAGACACTGAAGACCCACATTCAAGCTTATATTGTGCTAGCTCCAAGGAAGACCCTTTCATCTTCAAATATTTCTGATCGCTTGGAGTGAGGACTAAAATCTAGGTCCTCCGTTATTCATATTCTAGGCTAGGGCTGCTGCCCCATCAGCCTACACAGTACGAACACTTGCTCTCCAGTTATCCCCCATCCAGACCAAAATAACTCCTATGGACTCTTGTTTGCTAAAACAGCATATTCTAACATTTCAGGCAAATATTCTAATGAAGTCTATGCAAACTATGCATTGATTTAGCATTCATTGTCTAAAAATAGGTCCTAGCAAGATGCTGGTACCAAAAAAGCTAGAAGCAATGGAAAGGAGGAAAAAATACTGAACACACATATTGATAATATACAGTGTGAGCAAGCACTTGCTTATCTAATGCTATGATGCACAAATAGACAACGAGTCAAGGCAGCGTACGTTCACTGATTGAAATACATAATCAAGTATGAACAAGGATAAATCACACTTCCACATCAATGTTGTGAAAAATGCGTTTTCTATGTTTTGCCTGATTTTCTACCAGCATTATCAGTTTTCTATTTCAAGAGAAATTGTAATAAGCCAGACTTCATCTTCCATACAATGATATATTTTTGTTTTTTTTTTTTTTTTCCCAGAATACTGGCTTTTTTACTATTTTGGTTAAATTCCAGTGTGTTGTAAAGAAGTCCCTTGTCACATTTATAACAAAACGGAAATTGACACCAAACCATTAACCATACTATTACAGACAGAAATGCAAAGAAACTTGCCCTGTGTAGTGAGCACTGCCTTGTAGTTTTGATGAAGCTCGTGTTTGACTGAATCAGTGCCTAATCTTTTCAACATATTACTGTCTAGTGTCTGCCTGCTGCCAAGTACTTTTCATTCCTTAAAAATCTCCTGTTTACAACCATTTCCTTGTTTGGTTTTTGGAGAACAAAGAGGAAAAGAAAGGCTTTATTCCTTGGGTTAGGTCTAGATCACATATACAAAGGAGAAGAGAGATTCTGCTACACTTTATTCAATATGATGTTACAAGAAAACAACAGTTACAGCTGACAAACCATTACATCTTTCATAATACAGACAAATTACAAGGTGTAACAAATAATGCGACACTTATTTTACTGTACTGTTTACGATGCTGTTCTTCTGAAGTATATATATATATTTAATTACATTAACATTGTTTTCATGTACCAGCCCTCCCCTTTTTAATTTGTTAAAAAAAAAAGAATACCTCTTAGTGCACCATACAAAAATCCGCATGGAAGCTGGCAAGCAGGAATTTTGTATGCAGCACCATGGAAATGCATTTTGGGGGGATGGGAATTATTAGTGCATCCTTTACTTTTAGATTTTTTGCTTATGTGAAAAATGCAAGGCAGTAACATACAGTCACTCCACCTAAATGCTGGTAGGGGAGAGTATTGTTATGCTCAGTAATGCAACCTACTTCTGTTTATAGGGGGTGTCTGCATTTTGCTCCTTAGTCTGTACAGCCTAAACCTTTTATATAACAAAGATTACAAACCCAGTAATATTCACAGATGAATATTTTGTATATTCATCTTTTTGTATATTCATATATTGAGCATTGGCTACACATTTGGTTGTGTGCACTGACATGGGGTGTACATAGTCCACCAACCCACAGGGTGTATATTTAATTATCTTACCTTCTCTTCCCAGGAGTCTGAAGTGCAGAACCCATATGCACCAAAGAGAAAGCAAAATCCCCTGTGCCTCTGTCTACTGCAGATTGAATTTTCACTGTTGTTGTACTGATGACTTGTCCTAAGCCATGGTTCTGATTAAAAGTAAGAGTGAGAATTAAAAGGACCCAACTGATGTAGGACCCCATACAATAATGTAATGGCAGAACTATTGGAGTGTCCTGTCTGGGGTGGTGCCTGCTGGGTGTGGATTCGAGTTGAGCTGAACCCAGCATGAGAGAAGACTGAGCGATTTCCAGCTTGTTTACTTGTAAATTTATGTTCTGTGTACTTGAACTTGAAAGGACTCTCTGTATCATGTAGACCCTATCTATCACCATCTTCCCTTCCCCATTCACTTAATAGTAGATCCCGCAGAGAGTTAGAACATGCCCTCCTACTTTTATCTGCCTGCTATACCTGCTGCCCTGTTGCTGCTCTCCCATCTTGCAGCAAAGCCAGATCCTCTCAAGTATTACCAGGACAGATCTACTGGATCTCAGCCAAGTGGTAGGAAAATGCAAGTTAAGCTGCTGCTGGCTACTCACTCTGAGCAAACCCCACAGTTTCTCCAGGACTGTGCCCCAAAGACTGTTGGTCACTGAAGCCAACTTTTGACTTCAACAACATGACAATGTGAAACATCATGTTCCAGGCACCCACATCTGGAAGGCTGGGCTGCTTCTTGTGTCTTTGAAGATTCTTTGGGGAACTGATTTCAGAAGGATGAGAGAAAAAGAAAGTAACACTACTGATCTTTGCTGAAGCTGTCTCAAGAGCATTCATAGGGTTTAAACAGTCCATTCTGCAACACTGAGAAGAGCTGTGGTGAAAACAGCTGGAGAGGTGGGCAGCTGTCTGATGGGTGTCAGGCTAACCGTGCAGGTAAGGGCTCTGCTGGAAGGGAGAAGAGTGAAATAAGGCTGTAGTGTCAACTGTTAGTTCCCTGGGCAAAGGAGCTTCTACTATCTCAAAAAACCCCTTGATATTTCCCAGCAGATTTAATGTTACAGTAGATTAATTTGCAGTGCTCATGTGAAAAGCACCATCCTGCTGAGCCTAGGTTGCCTTCATGCCAGGAGAATGCCAACAGGGCCCAGAACCTCCATGGGAGAGCAGCAAAACCAAGCCACCACAGGCAGTCAGGGTGCCTGGAAAGTAGGTGCAGAAGTAAGAGACCCTGGTCACTCCTTAAAGATCAGTAGGTGAGATAACTTCTGCTAAAGTTACTGCTAAAGATTACTACTAAATATTAAGTTGCTATTTAGAAATCTAGATATTTATGAACTTTCATTCAGGCAGTTAATTGAGTTTGAAGATTTTTGGATCAACTTTATTTCAGTGGTTGCTTAGAAGTGGGAATGGGGCAGAGAGGATAATCTCATGTGCACATGTGTGTTCACACACATGCTCACGCACACATACCTTAAGCAAACACTGTAGATGAGTCGCTATGGATAGTAATGTGCCAGGCTTGTGGCAATTGGGGAATTACTCTATATTAAACCTTCAGATGTTAGTTGAACAGTGTAATTGCTTGCCTTCAAATTTAAGCTGTCAAGTAGAAGCATCTATGAAACTACCCTTATATTCCTAATCAAAATCTTCGTTACATTTTCAAAAATTCTTCAGATTTTGCAGCAAGTTTTTTTTCTAAAAATAGCTAATTTTAATCATCAAACTGCACACAATTTAAGTAGCAAAGATAATGTATAAAAGACTTTTCTCTTACAAAAAAAAGGAAACATGAAACCCAAACAAACCACATCTAAGGCAGTTTCAGTGTGTGATAAATTCAAAAATTCAGTGGTCACTTTTCCCCCTATAAACACAGGGGAAGAACTGTAGTAAGTTCTAAATATGGTTGTGACTGAAAGTGGCTTTCAGATGGCTTTTAGCAGATCCTGAAACAGAGATGTCAGTGGGGAAAATTGTCTTTTAATGGCTGTGCAAATATTGAGAATATTTCCACGGTTCAGTTCTTTGAAAGTGTAGACTCCTGTCCTAGTTCATTAAGAGACCTTTTGTAGCTGCTTGTGCATTCAAGGATTTGCCTTATTTGGTGTCTTTTTCTTATTAAACACTGCTGGAGTTTAATAAGATGGCAGTAGCACAAATCCTTTTCCCCTCCTTTTAAACACTGAAAGCTAACCAAAGCATTACCACACTTCTTTAAAATGTAATTCAATGCATCCAGCAAGCAAAGGATGTCAAAATTATGTGTAGAATAATATTGCCTAGCAAGTGCTTCTGTCCGAGCAGCACTATAACTCAACAGTGACTTTTGCAGCATACCTTGCCCTCTCTGAATGCAAAGTTGTAAAAAGTGCACTTTTTCCACACCCCTGAACACAATGCTCTCCCCAGCCAAAATGTAGCAGGGGCTTCCTTTTCTAAAATCACACACACAACTTAGTTTCTTGCAAAGTTTGCATTTGAATGATTCATTCAGAAAAGCTATCTAAAGACTAAGGATCATGTAGTGCCTTCCAATCAGCTCAGAATACCTATGGAAAATAACTCAAAAGGTGCTTTGGTGTGGAACAGTAAACGGTCTGGAATGAGGAGAATTCTCCACCTTGCTTTGTACATGGCAAAGTGAACAGAGCTAGATTTAATGAAGTTTTTCTGTACCTCAGTGTCTGCCTTGAATTAAACAGAACAGTTTTGTCATCTGTTTTCAAGAAAATATTCAAAAAAGTAACTAGTGTGAGGAAAAACATAGAGATGTTAGCCCAGACCTATAAAAAAAGAAAGATATAGTCTTGAAGAGAATAAAACCATAAGGAACTCACTGTGTATCTGTCAGCTGCATACATCTCATCCTTTTTGCTTTGTCTTTCTCACAGGCCTATTTTGAAAACTGGCATGCTACATAGCCTAAGCAGAGTAACCAAATTTAGAGTACTTAAGTAAACATGCAATTATTGCCATGTTTTTAAATGGATATGAATGGTCTGAGGGGATAATGAAAAAAGAAATAACCCAACAACACTCAAGGAAGAGTGGCAAGTGTTGTAATTGTCAGCTGATCAGACAAGCTGGGCTTGCCCTGGGAAGAAATAGTCTTCCCATTGGTCGCAAACTATGCACAACCCTCAAAGAAAATACACAGTCTTTTATGCCACTGTTGGCTCTTTTTGTACAGTTGTTACTGAAGAAGTGTGAACACCAAATGTGTTGTCTGAAAGTATTTAAGACATTGCTGGTGAAAGCATAAAGATCCTTACAAAGATGCAGCACTGCAGTGGAAAATCAAACAAAATCAAACACAAAAGACTGAAAGAGTACATGCCATGTATCAGTAAGCAAAAGCTTAATCTTCACATAGTTCTCTGAAATCACAAGGTATCCAAATGCGTGCAAGGTTTTAAATAAATTGCAGGGAAAAACAGGGTCTTGCCAGCTTCAATTTTCTTTTGAATGAAATCCACCATAGAGACAGAAAGGAAACAGGCCGTGGTTCCTTCCTGGTGTCAGCCTCCTCATTAGGTTTTTGTTTCCCTCCTCCAACCTGGTAAATTTAATCCTGTAAGGAAACAATATAAATTATAATAAGCCTCATGAATTGCAATTTTTTTTTCACTTGGTACAAGATAGGTTAGGCCAAAGCCAGTTATGAAGATGCCAGCTCAGAGTGAAGGGCAGACTTCCAAAGCATGTTTAGAACTGGTACCTCAGGAAAATGAACTTAAAACACCAGTGTTTTCAGGGTGCTCACCTAAGTGAGATATATTAATCCATATTCATATGTCTGTGGCCCAAGAGCTAATCTTCACAGGTACCATTAGCACTGACATTCTCCATGGAAATTATAGACAGCTGTAACCAGTCATCTCTTCTAAAAGTGGCCACACCCTCTGAATGCAAAGGAAGGTTGCTAAAAATGCTGGCAGAGCTTCAGGAGTTTACAAGCTTTTTTTGCCCCTTTCTTTTTTTGCCCCCTTTCTCCCTAGCGATCTCCTCCACAACAATGCTTGTAGCTAGTTTTTGAAAAGTCCTCCTCAGTTTTCTTTTTCGAGAGTTGTTTGGGGCACCCTGAAACAAATCAGAAACATTTCTGCAAGTATACCAGGTTATGGGGCCTCTTGGTGTGCTGTGTCTAAATGTATTTACCTTTATTTCAGTGTATTTCTATTATCTAGGCAGATAATTGCAAACTCTCCTTTCAAATATAAAAATAGACACTATCAATAGCTTCACTTATGTTGTCTTTCACTCTACTGATGAAGAAACTCAAAGCAATGGCTGCACTTGCACAAAGGTATCCTGATGTTTTTGAGGTTTGCAAAACAGGAGTCAGGCTGAGAATGTGGGACAGGAAAACAAAGTATCCAATATCTGTGAGAAGGGCCACGTGAAGGGTTAATGAAGGCTGGATGAACTGGATGAACTGAAGCCACTGAAAGGATTTTATAAATAACATCTTTAACTCCTAATAAATCTCCAAGCAGACTTCTATATCAAGTAATAAAGTGAGACTTTCTGAGAAATTCTGAAAATATATTTGTTAAGTTCTCCAAGACTAGAACGAGATACAGATATGTAGATCTGATACATTTTTAAAATGCTGTTGCAGGAAGACAGTCAGATGTGAAGGAATTTCATCCCTTAAAAAAAAGGAATGCTGAAATATTCATTGAGCATGGAACTGGTTTGTATTAGCATGTCCTAAAACTATTTAAATCAAACTGGATGCAGGTGCCAGTGAATCTAGTCTAGTCCTCATTTCAAAAGCAGGAGAAAAACAAGACATCGATTTTGAACTGCAGTTTCAAGCATAGCACTTTAATTGTGACTTTCAACAAAACACCCCAATGTCTATGCAATATCTTAACTTCTGTAATTTCAGGGGTTCCTGTCATGATTCTTGAGAGGTCTTCTTCTATTCTTTAAGCACCAGGATACCTGAACTGGATTAACGAAAGCCTGTTCTTAAGCATCTTGGGCCCTCTTGGAGCTTGGTTTACCACCTCTAGAGTCCTTCTTGGGTTGTTTTCTAAATGTGTCTGGAGCTTGTGTGGACTGTTTATTCCACCTGACAGTCCCACTTTCCACAATGTCTAGAAGCTTGGCTGAAATGCCAATAAATCTTGTTTCAAGGAATACATTTGAGCTGATGCATTTAGTTTACCTCCAAAAGCTTAAAAAGAAAAGCAATGTTTGGAATGTGCAGGGATTCACAACTGCTCAGTGATGAAACACCAGTGATAATATCCCCCAAATTCCAGATTTCCCTTCCTTCATGAGCACTTTTTAGGGGTGTTCTTTTGAGAGCTCCTTCTTGGAAAGAAGCAACTAAACTCCCAAAGCTCCTTCCAATGCTGAGGTTGCGTTTGCCCCCACTGCCACCTACACTCCAGTTGTGGAAAGCAGGCTTGCAATTTGGAAGCTACATCTGCCCAGGTCCAGAATAGCTGGCCTGATTTCAGGCTAAGCCCAAATTACTGGAGTGCCATAGAGTGGCATAAGCAGCAGGGACATCTGAGACAGGTAATAAAATTAAAAGGATAGCAAAGTCTCTGGATGCATGTTTTTCCAGTAGTTATCAAATTGCTCAGAGGGTCATTGCTCATTTGAGAATAACTGCAATTTAATTACAGAGAACTTTTCCTTTCTATCACTGGACCTTGGGAGAGTATCTAAATGAGTTAAGTATCACACTTCTCCTAGGATTATGCTACAATTTCCCAGTAAGAAAACTACATTTTGAAGAAAACATCTGGTTTCAAGTTTGGCTTTGTAGGCAAAGCTGATGACACATTCTCCAGGGCAGGGCCTGAGCTTGTGGAATGGAGAATATCTTCATTAGAAGCTTAGCACTTCCAGAATCGAATCCTAGAACATTAAGAGATTCTTTAGAAAGGAATATACTGAGAGCTGCTACCATATAACACATGGGGGGAAAAAAAATATCTTTGCACACTGGACTACTGCCAGCACCAATGCACACTGCAGGCAGAACACTGAAGACTAAGAAAGGGTAGCAGGAGTTACAGGTTTCTTGCTCTGGCTCAGTATAAGGCAGATCACAGCTACAAGATCACAACTGTACCAGCTCCAGCTTTGCTGGATCCTGCCATGCCAGGGCTGTAACTGGTTTCTTGTGAAGCTTAAAGACAACACCACCATCCACCTTCTGCACAGGCTCCAGATTTAGATTTGATCACTGGAAAAGAACATGATTTGATGCCACATTTCACTAAAGGCTCTGGCTGGGGAAAGCTAGAAGACACAGTACAGCTGGAAGCAGGGAACAGTTTGGTGGTCTCAGTCTCTCTGCAGTGTTGAAATGCACAACACGCCTGGTTTGGGAAGCCAGCCTGCATGACAGACCCACTGCTCACAGAATTGCCAGAATGCACAGGGCGTTCTGAGGCTGAGCCCACAGCTCTGCCTGCCAAGGTGTTTCTCCTGAGTATGAAATCCTTACATGACACAACAAGTGTGGTGGTTAGGAATAGGTGATTGCATCTGAATCCCTAATTCTCTGAATGTGTATTGTCAATTCAAAAGTGGAGTCAACAGGTGAAGTCCCTTCCCTGCCTCAGAGACCTGTCATGGAGTGCCAGCTTTCTCTTACGCTGAACACAGATATGCCACTTGTCAGAGGAGTGCTGTAGTCATTGTGCATTACTCTTCACATTTAATTTTCTTTAAGATGAGACATCAAACAGACAACTCTCCTAAACTGGAGAAAGAGGAGAGCATGTCTTTATCCACAGCAGAAAATCTACAATAAAAAACCCAGAAAATTTTAGACTGGTGTGAACAATCTTTTTTTATTAAAAAAGCATTGTTTCTTTGGAGTGCCTCTTGAAATGAAACATCACTTGTTCACACAACAAAGACCCAAGGCAGGGCCCTCTACACAGTGTTGCCATTCAGTTCCCAGATGGCTTTGTATTTCATGTTTGAATTTTTAAAGATATATTTTAGAAATATCCTTGCTTAAAAATGTATACATTTCCCTCATCATACAAATCAAAATTTTGCCTGGTGACTTGGCAGATTATGTTTATGGCCTCTGGTCACAGCTTTGCTTATAAAATTGTAAATTGTTAAATGGAATATTTACAACTTGTGATTTCCCAAGAGCAAAATGGGGTTCTTTTGTAGCTCCTTAAACATCAAACCAAAACAATAAACCCCAAACAAACAAGCAACAACAAACCCTGAAACATTGAAGACTGCCTTAAAAATGAACTTTTTTCACCACAGATCTGGGTACATCTGGTTTTCATGACATCTCTACTAAACCTAATAGCTTTCTACAAGTAAGCTAATGATGTACTTGAAATATTAAGTGATCTACATGAAGTGACTCATTTCTAAGTTTGTTACCTAGAGGAAACTTCTGCATACATTCTGTTTGTCCCAGACCCCAAATGGGATAGAGTGTTAATCCACATTTAACACTCTATGATGCCAACTTCAGAATGTGGTAGCTGTTGATGTAACAGTGGCTCTAGAAAGGTATACCAAAGCTGTAATTTAAACATTAATCATACTCTCAAGACATGAGGCAGAGGAAGGTGATTAAATCCCAAATATTTTTCTTTATTTTAATTAGTGAAAGAACGTTCTGTCCTGTAAAAATACCAATTCAATACATGTTCCTTTTGGCAGCATCAGCATCCTTCTCTAGGTACTTTTAATTTCTGTATAAATTATCACATCGGGTGGAGCTGTGCTCCCGCAGAGTCTTTAGCATGCAAAGCACACTCAGAGTGCAGGTCTATTTATGTGGCAGCTGATGCAGCAGTATTATAAGAGTATTCCAGTTTTAAAATAAAAAATGTGAGCTGACAACTGGAGATACTGTATTCTTTATGAGCTGAAACATGGAGGTATTTAAGATCATCAACAATAATGCTCTTTCTGCTTCTCCCTCCATCACACATGCAGACACCACAGATGCTGTTCATCCTCGCTGACAAAAATGTACAGTATTAACAGGTGATTTTCCCCACACCTTTTATTCCTACCTTTGTTAGAGAAATCATTTAAAAAAGCCAACCAAACATTAGCAATACTATTTGCACTCAGATAATATCTACGTGCAACTTGTTGCTATAAATATTAATTAATTGGATCACCAATACCCATAATGCAACTTTATTTTGACCTACATGCCCTATGAACTAGATATTTTTTGGATTCAATTTCCTTAAAACCAACTGTCAGCATCATGTGATGGAAGAGATGAAAAATGAAAATGAGCGTTCCTGCTGTGCAGGTGAGTGACCTGTGGGAGACAGCTCTGCCTGCTAGGATTTTTACACGTACCATCAGACACAGACCAATTGATTAGATCATCTTATACCTGCCACCAACTAGGCTCAAGAGACTAATTAGAGAGAGTACTGCCTGCGCAGGCACCCCATTGACACCTAATTTGCTCAGCCAAAGCCTTTGGGGAGAATGTATTATCTGTGCAGCTGCACTTCATGCATTTCTGATTTGAGGCATAAGCAAGGAGTACTTCTTCACTCTTTTGAGCAAACTGAGTATATAAGCCCTTAAGTGCTAAATACAAGCAGACAAATTAAATCTGACCAGCTGCCATAAATCCTTTTCCCCCTTCAAATATATATACACATATACGTTTTATTTTTTATCTATGTCTATGATGTATGTGCACAAATGCAAACATACAAAAATAGTGTATGTATGAGTCTGAATGTGTGTAGAAAGGATGGGTATATAAAGGCATTTCTATAAATATCCGCTTTAAAATATGTAATTGTCACACTGTATAGTGTGCCTTCCTTCACGGGGAAGTTTTACTTCTGTGAAATTTAAAAGAAATGCATTTGTTCTTGTATATGAAAAATAAATGATCTGCAATGTTGTTAGCTCAGGCTCAGAATTACCCCATGGACAAGGCTCAGTAGATTGATGCCTATAAAGTTGCCCTGCATATCTTCAGAGGTGCTAGTTCAAAGATTATTTCAGCATACAGCCTAGCTTTGTTGGAAGATTTTCTTTGGTGGACTGTACCTTGTTTGTGGTTTCCTGAGGAATACTATTCACTAAGGCTAAATATAAGGTTTCATAAATTGCTTTCTGCTGGGCTTTAGTTTTATCTAGTTATCCATGCCCCAAAATACACAGGAGAGGCAAGACTTAAAGCTGCTATTAAAAATTTATTCAGAAAAAAAAAAAAAAAAGAAGAAAAAGAGACACACTAGAAAAACTAGGATTTTTTGACAAGCTGAGAAGGGTTTGAAGAAAATAATTTCAACTGTAGGCTGGTTAGTGATTCCTGAACTAAGAAGCCTTGTAACACACAGGAACATAGTGAATTTGTATCGCTCCTGAAATAGCACTGAAGCCAAGCATCTTCTTCCCTGTCATTTGTCTACAAAGCAAGTTCCAGGAGCTGAATAAGGCTGAATTATTGCAGTTTAATTTTATTTATTTCAGTTTCTGTAGGTCAGTTTATAGTGTCAACTCAGGACCCTGCACCTCTGTAACTAAAGAAGGAAAGAAGCTGTAGCAACACCTGCAAGTTACATGTGTGGCCAAAATATCATGTGATAATCTCCTTTGCAAAACACCCTATAAATATGACTTCCAGTCTTGTTCCTAGGATGGGGCATAACTCAATACAGAGAGAATATCCTCACCTTTCTCCCCTCACACAGGCCACATCTTTACTAATTTACCTAATATTTCTTCAGCTATTTAATATCATTTAATGTTTAAATGACGCCTCTAGATTATCTTGGCAATTGTTGGCAACTGCTCTTTCACAGATGCAGCACTGTACAGGATACACATTATAAGTGATATGATTTCTTAGTAGTAAACCATATTTGACAAATAAGTAGCACAGGATTAAGTGGTTAATTTCTTCTGTTTTCTTCGCTTGTGTCTTAGTTACTGCACTGGTATTCTTATACACAAGGGATTTCCCAGACTATCTAAAGTGATAAAAATTGCTGTATATTCTTCACAGTTCTAACATATAAATCATAATGCAGATCCTTATGGACATATTGCTGTGTTACCAATTCCTCTCTCCACGAAGAATTTTTCACAGATTGACTTTGCCTGTAAGCAGAGCCCTGCAACTCTAAATAGATTTGTGTGTGGGAGTTGACTGCAATTTCAGGGTGGGTGAGAAGAGATGACCCTAAAAGAAGTGAGTGCTAGACAAGGACTGTAAGCTAGTAAGAAAATAAAAAACCAGAAGAGTAATACAATTATAAATGAAATTAATGAGCATACTTTAAATAAGTAATATAATCTTTGAAAGGTGAGATGTCTATGGCAGTGTGGATAAGGCGCTGGAAAACAGAAACCAAGATTTGACTTTGCTGCTGAATGTGACTAGGCAAGTCATTTCATCCCACTGCAACCTGTTTTGTAACGAGGGCCCTGGTTTATGTCCCAGCCTCTGGGTTTAGAGTGTCTCCAAAATTAGTGCCCAGTTTAGGCTGGAGCCACCAATAGGTCAAATTACGTAAATACAGTTAAATTTATCAAAAATGCAATATTAGAACTGTTGCAACATTGGTAGTACTTGAAGTCTTTACTTTGACTGTGAGTTTTCCAAATTGTACCTTTATGCACAGTATGAGTTCAAAATGAAAGTCCTGCATCACCTGACTTGGTGAATGTGCACCCAATAGTCCAGTGTGGGAGGTTGATTCTGAAGAGCCAAGACTTACCCTTAAAATTACACACCAGCCGCTAAGTAGCATATATGCATGTCAATAATTGCAAACCAACCATGCATACTTTGCACACAGGTCTCTACAAAATATTATCATTAATTCCTTCATAGTGTGTCTTATGAGGACAAAAAAAAGGAATACAAACCTGATCTTTACTGTAATATATTTTATTCACAGTATTAATTTCCAATGTTATTTGATATTCTGATTGGTTTCACTATTGATTTGTAGGTATATTTTTAACTTTCAAGTGGCTGTGGTAACTTCCAAATTAGTTTTCTACAAGTCTTTCAGCAAAATTCTTTCCTACCCTAGCTGCCCACAGCTGAAGCTTTTCCTTTGAGTTGAGAACAAAGTCCACAAAGCCCTTCACAATTACCATTTGAATAAGGCTTCACATGAAAAATGGCCAGGACTGAATCTGCTACACGTCTTCTAGTTTTTGAGAATAAAGCACAGCCCTCTGTGAGTGAGCTCTGGGAAAACTAATACTTAGATGAAGATACTACAAAAATAGCAGTGTTATTGAGCTTAATATAGTTTGCATGCAAAGCCATAGAAACCTTACTAAAAACAAAAACACAAATTGAGGATTTTGGTAACATCAAGAACAGAAAAATATTAGTGCTAGTTGTTTGCAAGAATATACTCATATCTGGCAAACATCCAAATCCCTACAACTTCTTCTAACCTTTTTCTATCTGATTAACGTGATATGTCTAAATTGCTGTGCTTCTCACCTTGGTAACTTGCAAAAAAAACTGCAAAAGAGGAATTGACTGAATGTGAATTGGAGAAATGCTGTCTCCCTGGATCTATAATGAGAGAACCTAAACCTACAATTTTTGCCAGTGTTTGACACAATGAGATCCTTATCTCAGTGGTAGCACCAGCTATCATCTCTGAAACAGATAAGTAAATGCTATGCCTGAACAAAATTTATAGACACCTTAATTAAAATATCTGAAAGAAAAAAAAAAAGCCTATCTGTTACAGTTCTCTTATGGTTGTATATAAAGGACTCAGAAAGGAAGTATCTGTTGGAAGATGATATAAAGACATTAATGTCCTGGTTAACAGGTTTGTTACTAATTTGAACTCATCTCTGGAGAAAAGGAACTCCAGAATGGCTGCTGAGAGATCTGCTCATTGCTAAACACTCCTGCAGAGCTAAACAGTCAAGGGATGGGAGATTCAACTACAAGCAGCTGGGTGTGAGTGAGCTTAGCTGTGGTACCCTTCTACCATATCTCACCTTTGTGCCAGAGCCAGCTTAAGAAATTTCCACTGCTGCAAACCTAATTCCTTGTTCCTGCCCTGCCACTTGTGCCCCTGTCAGTCATATTGTAAAATTTTCTGTGGAACTCTCTGTACACTGCATCACTAAAGGTATCAAAAGTGACATTTTTATGTGGAACTTCATAATGAAGTGATCCAGTTAATGCCAAACTTCCAACTAGCTTCATCACAGCTAATGGGATTGAAAACTGGTGAGGGAGCAAGAAGGAACTGCCTGGACAGAGCTAGACAGAAACTTATCACACTCTTCTTGTTTGCGAAGACAAAATGATGGAATAACATACTTATTTTTAATCAGCAGCATTCCCCAGTGCATTACTTACTGAAGAACAAAGCTTCATTCTAAAATCTGAAGCCACCTCCCAACTCACAAATGGCTAATTATTTCCAGGTACCTGGAAACACTGTGAAATCTGCCTTAGCCAGCCACTTAGAGGAGCAGACATAAGTTGTCACATAATGACCTACTAATTAAAAAGGAAGAAAACCATACTCAAAAGCTCTGGGAATACCCGTAAGATGGCCTAATAAGGATAATCTCTGGTACATGTTTCAAGGGAGCAGCAAACAAGAGATGGCTGAGAGCCCATGCCTCTGACTGGAAGTTCTTTGAATTTTTTTGGTTGGTTTAAATTTTTTTAGCAGCAAAAAAATGCTGGCCTGCCAACATATCAAGGAGATGCTTAACAGTTTGTGAAGCTTCAAGTCATATTTAACCAGAATTCAGAGAATTCAGAAGGGATAGAAAAGCATCTGATTCTTTATAGGTCACTATCTAGTTTTGAATTAAGAATATAACCCTAGAGTTCAGGGACAGCAGATCAACTGTGCCCTCCAAATACCACAAACGAAAGTTGTTGACTGCCGGTGTCAGAAATGATGGTAGCTGCTCTTAACAGTGCTATTTATCAGCTCAAACCTAAGCACATTTATTTATTTATTTATATTATCTGCAACACAACAGCTGACCAACTCAGAACCCAAATTAGATGAAGTGTTTGACCACCTCCTTCCACTGCTCCCCACCTAACATAACAAGAAGTACATATCTTCAGAGAACTTAATCAGAAATGTATTCTTGCTTTTCCCTGTCATGGCTTTTATCTCCAAAATGAAGTCTGCTGGACAAAATGACATATGAAAGACTAAATACTTGCTAGATGACTCATTAGCATTTACCTCCTCCCAAAAATTAAATCCTGCCTCACTGAAAAAATAAAGTATCTGCAGGTACTTCAAAATACAGCATTTTGTATACATGTGATTGTTAATATGAGTCAAGCTGCTTCTTGAGAACTAAGTAGTCTTGGAACAAATTTAATGCTGCTGGTTTAATGAGTCTAGAGATGGGTGTGGACCATTTTGCTCTAACAAAGATTCCTTGGAATTTAAAAATGCCTCTCCAAGGGATCACAACACTATAAACTACCTCAGACCCCACAGATAAATGCTAAGCATTAAAAAAAACAATGTGCAAATGTTTATCACTACCACAATCATTCTAGTAGCCTGCAAGTACCTACAGGCACCTTGGAATTAAGTTACATCTTTTTTTCTTTTTTCTCCTTCAGAAGACAGGGTGAGTGTTCAGGTGCAGAAGGAAGAAAAAAAGAGGGATGGGTAAACAAAAAAAAAATTCCATTTCTCACCTGCATTTTTATTTTCATTTGTGTTCTTCCTAGAAAGTACTTTTCAAACCAGCAAGGAATTTTTAATCTGGAATGTGGAGTTATGAATGCCTTTGTTTTTAGCTTGACAGAACAGATATTATTGCAGCTGCATTCAGGATAGTAAAGATCCTTCTAGCTAAACACCATCTGGTTATACATTCTGTTTGGTGCTGTGACTTTTGAGAGACTGAACATCAAGGCAAAGAAGTCATGTCAATTAAAATACATTTTTTAGCACAGAACTGCAACACTTAAGCACATATAAATTAGACAGAAAGCAGACCTCACATGCTGAAGCAGAAGGATCTTTCCCATTATTATAGCATATTATATTAATGGCAAGTTTAAGTAATAGATGTATTTAAATTTTGGAATACATTTCCAAATATGATTATGTCCTAAGCTCTTAATCTATGTGCCCACCCATACCATGAATGCCATACAGTGGTATTTATTGACAGAGATATCAGGAAGTCTTTGCAGTTGACATTTGCATGTCTCAGTTGTTTCCCAACCTAAGAGTTCTTAAAATTAGAATGGAACAGAGAAGACAAAAATCCCAGTTTAGGAAATGCAATGGTGTCTTTATGAGATATTGCTTGTCTTCATGCTCATTCCCTAGAGGATGTGCTGATACTTGCTGAATGCTGCTATGCAGTCCTTTCACCTATACAACTCGCACTTGGGATTTTTGCTGAAAATCTGTGACATCAGAAATAGTTACTGGCAGCTTCAGGCCAGCTGCTTTCTTCCCTACCAGTTCCATTTTTACATACAAAACCATATGGAGCACTGAAACAGAAATATTTCCCCAGTGCAGTCTCTGGGGCATTAAATGGAAAAAATGTTCCAGAATTAGCACCTCTACAGAGCATCACTACAGCAATGAGGATATTCTATCTGGTACATAAGGAGATCACAAAGTAGCTCAGTGATTTTATTTCTCAGAGTTCCCACTCTGGTTGGGGTAAGAACCTTTTCCACATGTATGACCAAGATGTTCAGATATTTTGCATGGTTTGGGAAATCTAGCATGAGGTTCCTCTCACAGACACGACTTTTAGAAACCAAGCAGGATCTACACTCTTTGAAAACCAGACCTCTTTCAGATATTACAGAGGCTTCTCCCTTCCATTTTGTTTTTTAAAATACTTAAAAATGTTTTTAAAAGCCAGTCTAGCACACTAGAGAGGCTTGTGGCAGAAACAGTAGATGTCAAATCAGGTGCAACATACTGTGCATTTTGTGGTATGCAAAGACAGGGATCGTGGTAAGATGAAGCACTAAAGGCTTTTCTTTCAAAAGTGCTATAAGCATTGGTTTTCTTGTAACTGCGAGAAATACTTAATCTTTTTTTGAAGCTCCATTATAAAAGTAAGGTTTTGCATAGCATCTCATTTAAATAGTTTAAATGACACAAGGTTAAGAACAGGAAAGCCTTTCACCAAAGGTGGTTAGTCCTTTTCAAAGATTTCATATTATTTGAAGCTTACTTTCACTGCATTCTTTTACCTTCCTTCTTTTACCTTGGCTGCTTCCCAAGTGGGTATAAGTTAATTAAATAGGATTTTGACCCTTTAACCTTCCCTATAAACTGCATCTTTACTTAACTCTATTTAAATAAATCAGATAAAAAACCAATCATAGCAGAATATATATTTTTACAGCTGCAGAAAAAACAAACATGTCTATTAAGCTTATTTGTAAGTACTTAGTAGTCAAAGCAACAGCCAAGACTCATGGATGATTTTAATTAAAATAAATCTGGGTGGGCACATAAATTCATTTACAATGTTTTTTTCAAACTGAAACTCTCTAGCATTACTGAACAGCAGAGCACTACAGTAAGTTCTCGTTTGTTTGTGGCAACTGAAGCTCAATCCACCCAATTAGCTTGTATTCCAGTTGAGTGAAGTGTAAATTGTATCTACAAAAATAATATCTGAGATATGAGGCTGAAAATTGTTACAGGAAAGAAGAGAAAGAAAGAGCAGAACAGATGGACAGATAACAATTATACAATGATACCCAGCACCTCTGTAACTGACATGCTCTGGGTTTAAATATCAAAAGGAGGTGAAATAGATGCACCAGGAGAGCACTGAATTGCTCTCTACAAAGAGATAGTGTGCTTTCTGTATCTCATTAGCCCTTTTCACCTTAAAGTACAGGCTTCTGATTATTAGACCCTTCCAAAAAGCCTTTTAAGTTCATCCGGAAACAAAATACAGTTTAGGTATGAAGAATGATGGCAGTTATGTATGGAGAAATGAGTAACTAGCTCATGTATAAAGAATGAACAAAGAACTAAGCTGCTTCTTTGTGCCTAAGTGATGTGCTCAGGTCTCTGCATAGGCAGTAACAAAGGCACTGCTACTGGATTGATCACATCTCTCACCCACAGTAGGGACTGAACTAAAATTGAGTTCATCACAGAAATAAATTCTTCCAAAACGCAGGCCTTTATCTTGATACATTAACAGCGATATCACCTAACCACCTCACTGGTACAATATGTTCAAATTTTACAGCCACTGGGTGATAAATACACACCTTTTCAAGGGTTCTAATTTTTGATTATTGATTAGGACATATTTGCCCCTTTCCTGACACATCTCTCAACCCATCCTTGCTGAATAAACAGCACGAAGATGGCAACAACAATAATATCATGTATGAGAAACCCCCACTGCAGCATGAGCAGAGGCACAAGTGGGGAGGCAGATCAGTGTACCAACTCACATCTTTCAAGGTGCAACTCATCTCCTCATTTAAGCACTTGGGGGTTTGTAATGGCATCATGCATCATGTTTTGTCCACCTTTGTCAAACTATTTTAGACCAGGGCTGTTACCATGCATAGGCTGTGATAACAAGGATTAACAGTAATAGGGTTTTCTGTTTCTCACATTGCACAGAAGAGGATCATATACTCCTAACAGCAAGATTTCTCTGCAAGATTTCTTCACTGTCCCTAAAACAAAGCTATCTAAAATAAAATGTAGCAGTAGAGAGTGTTCAAAGGAAAAAAAAAAATCAAAAAATGCATAGGAAATTCTGGAAATTATAGTAAATAGTTTAAAGGCATGTCAACAGCCTGTAACTCTCCCTTCTCAAACATTTTTATCCTGTCAAGTAATAACCAACAATAAGGGTACTGTAAACTCAGAAAGATACTTTCTTTGTATTTTGAAAAGGCTTTGCATAGAGTTATTTTAATTATTTTCCTTCTATAGTAAGTAGAGGATGAAAAAGATTTCTGAAATAAGAAATGTTATTGTTAACTCACTAATCACAGCTGAGGGTCTTAGGGGCAGTCTGGTTCCTGAAATATCTTTGAGCTTATTTTACAGTATTGACTTAGTTGGTGGTATCCCTGTCACATGGATTTCAATGCTAGGCACCAAAACTTCCCCTATGCAGAATTACAATAGACAACACTGAAATCATATCCTGGGAAATTCTAGATCACTAATACTTGAAACAGCGATTTTTAAATTAATTTTAAGAAGTTAATTTTTCATTTGTAAATGCCTATTTATGAGGTGATTGAGTTTTGAGCCAATGTGTAAATTACACACTATGTTATTTATTTTTCAAACATAAAATACATATCCCTGCTGTTTTGAGAACGACTGACCCTTAAAAGTCAAAGCAATGGCTTGATTCCTTTGATTCTGTGGGTGCCACAAATGAGAGGGTTATGAGCTTCCCTGTTTTGCTTCTTGACATTCAACATGCTTATGGCTTGGGACCAACAGAGTAGCTGGGGGAAACCGAGTATCAACACATAGGAAGAGCTGCTAAGGGGACCTTGGAGAAATGTTGAGACGATGGCCAAGGAGCCCTGTGTGGCACAGCAGACAGGAGGGGAGCCTGCAGCCAAAGCCAGGCAGTCACACAGCTACAAACTATGAGGTTTCACAGCAGAAGCTGCTATAATATGGAAATAGATTCTTACCCTCTAGGCCCATATGTCATCACACCAAGCTAAGCTGAAGCTGCCAACTAAAATGGGCAATTTCACATGAACTTGGCAGGGTGGCTGCCAACACAGAGCTTGTTTTTCACTGGTGCCACCCACTCTGCTAATCCAATTCTGTCTCCTGACTTGCTTTTAAATAATAATGAACAGCAGATGGGAGGGGAAAATGTTACTGGCTGTTAAGCCAGCATGTGAGTGAGGCTCTTTGCTTTTCACATATCTTGTGCAAACTAGCTCTAAATGCAATCTCAAGTGATTAATAGTGGTTAAACGAGAAAGCCAGGATTTGCCATGTTCTCAGTCATTTAATCTTTGACCAGGACAGGCAGGGAAACAAAACAGTCAGAAGAATAACATGTTCAAAGAGAAAGAACCAACTTCCATAATATTTAACTTTGATAAAGGTATGGATGGACTCTTCTTCCCATCCTTGCAAATATCATATTGGTGGGGTTTTTTGAGCAGTGGCATAATATGGGGCAGCTAAGTACCAGAGCAATATTAAAAATATTAAAAATACCTTTCAAGTTAAACACACAGTAATCAGGACAAGCATTATTGAGTATATTCCCATGGCTGACTCCTTTTTGATAAGAAGAGAGGAAACAGGCTGAAGCACCAGGTTAGGGAATAGGGATGTGACTGTCAGGAAAAAGGGCAGAGGGAGGCACGGAGAGGCAGCGGGCAGGCAGCAGAGAGCAAACAGCCAGGAGGCTGCCTGTCTCTTCAGCAGCAGCAGGAGGACCTATTGTTCCTGGGTCACACAACATTATCTCCTGCCCAACAAACAGCAGGTAAGCTTGTTTGCACAATGCACTGTGTTTTCTCTTGTGTCAGCCTGACACAGAGGATAATCACCTCCTACTGCTGCCTGCTGACCCCACACTGAGGATTGAAAGGTAGGAATCCCACTGGCAACATATCTCCATGAAGGTGAAAGAAGGTGTCAGTAAGAAGGTATCAATATGATTCCATACACCAAAACCTCTTCCACTGTATCAGTTTCTGAAAATTTGGGAGCTGAAAACTTTGGAAAGGAGTTAAAATGCTTGTGCACGATATCTAATCCCTTGTACACCTGTAACAGTCTTTAACACATGGTCATTTTCTTGTCCCCAAAGAAACCTTTGCCACATTTGCTGCTTAAACTATATGCTGCTTTTGTAAGGCAAAGGGTTTTATTGAAAATAAGACCCTTGATTCCTTTATTGTGGAAGTTGGAAGGTCTCAAGTAAGTTGAATGGGCAGACAAGAAAAAATAACAAAGTTTTATTAGCTGAATGCTTGGAAAGTTGCATTTGAGTCCTGCTTCTGCCATAGCCCCTACATGGTGCTAGAAAACTATTATCAGATCTCCTACAATACTAGAGAAGTTAACCTGGTTTTTTTTTTTAAGAGAAATTCACTTGGAAGCTCTGATTTTCTTTGTAATCCAAGATGGATCCTGGTTGGGGCTGCAGATATGCTGAGCATTCACTGCTCCAACTGAGGTCAATGCAGAATGAAATCCAATCTGAACATATTGAGCACTAGAGAATGCAGGGAGCTCTGAAAAATCAGGCAAGAATAATTGATTCATTTTTAACAATTGCCATTTTAATACCTGTGCTTCAGCTCCTAGTGCATAAAATGGACACCTTCATACCATGTCAGCTCATGGTGGTACTGTGAAAGTGGCTTCACAATGCTGGCAAAGAAGTAAGAGAGAATGCACATCATGAAAAGCCACCATGGAAACTAATGATTCCATATCTGGTTCAGATTATGGATGCTATAGCCATAATGCACAGGATGAAACACTGAATGATGAAGATGAAAGGAAACATTAGCTATCCATCTGTATTCACAGTCCATTATCCTACAGAAAAGTGATGTGAGGGCCCAAAGAAATGAGTATATGATCCTGACAAATGAAACCTGTAGATGAGTGCATAAACCACAGGTGGATGAAATTAAGTTTGAAATCCTAATTTTTGTATTTACTAAGTACGGTTTGAATTTACCACTTTAATAAATTTTATGAAGCAGACTTTAGAAGCAGACAGTATTGCTAAGAACTAATGGTACATCTTCCCAGTTAGTCACATACAGGACGGAGAGATTCCTAACAAGAAACATAAGCTTGTCTGAAATTTACTATCAGTTTCTTTGCCTTTCAACTGAAATATTTTGTCTGGTTTGATGTTGCAAGACCACAGTAACATAATTTGAGACAGCAAGCTTTGATAGTACAGGTTAACAGATATTTCATTGTGTAAATGTTACAATCTCTGTTTTTCCATCTGATGTAGGGAGTTTAGCATATGCCTTCTGAAAACTGAAAGAATTTCATACAGGCATCTGTACTGGCCTGTTCTTTGTACTAATTAAATTAGTTTCCTGTTGAGTAAGTAAAGTACTGGCAGCCAGGAACAGTTGGGGAGACAGCTCAGAGTCTTAAGCACTGAACCATGAACTTTTCTGTTTACTACAACATTAAACAAGCAGACACTCTTGCTGACATTATGGGGAATGAAAGAGCATTCTGTTAAGATTGTTGTTTCATTACTGTTCGTGAACTACTGATCTTCATAAAGTGACATTTTTAAAGATACAGAAGGTATTTCATTTGATACAGTTAACTAAATAAACTCATTATTTGTTTTAAAAATACGTATGTCAAAGTTAAAGCTGAATTTGAACTTCAAATAGAAGGGGTCAAAACTCAGAAGGGAGAAATAAGTCAAAGTGCCACCCAATAACCCGGCCGTGCCTCTGGTTCTGCACCTCCACTCTAATGATCACAAAGATGAAAACTTTGTATGACACATAGATCTTCAGCCCAAGCACCTCACAAGGGGCATTGACACCTTGAAGGAGTAGGGCAAGAGACATCATGTCTCTGATCTCCTGTACTAGTGGCTTTCAGCAACTGCTGGAGAGTTTGCCATTTGTTTAAATAAAGCATAATGACAAAGAAGCACAAGCATACGAATAGATCTAAATAGCTGTTCTTACTTCAGTTCAATTTTTCTTGTAATGTAAAACCTCTTAAAATATTATAAATTGTTTACATTAAAATATACATGCTTACCACAGTACATATACACTGAGCCTTTGTGTGCATGTATTTAGCTCAAAGCCAATCTCTGAATAAAAGCCCTTTCTGAAAATAGAGATTTATAAAAAGAAATACTGATAAACTTTCAACTATAGGGACTCTAGTGGTCACTGCATAAACAGCATTGCAACACAAAACCTGTGTGATTTTGCGGATCACCCCATAAATCTTCCTTTGTCCCATGAGTTTAAGTTTTCAGCCAAGAAAAACAACATTCTTCATAAAATTAATGAAAACAAGCTGCTCTTTGCCTACAGAAAAAGATTTTTCTTAATTACATTTTTTGCTTTGAATCATATATCCTGTAGTTTGATTAAATTCCCTTAGAAGTCAACTAAAAATTAGAGCTTTGCAGCGTGAACCTCAAACATGGTGTTTACTTGGAGAATATAAACCCACTGTGCCTTTGGAAGGTGATATTTAAAGCAAGAATAAGAGCAATATGCAAGACAGTTTTTATTATTTTCATTATGTCACTGCATAAATTTATTTTCAGGGCTTAGAGTTTGCAGAGAAATATGATCTGGCCAATGTATTTATTAGAAATAAATGGTCTGTGTAAATGAATGTAGATAAAGTAAGAATACTGGAATTCTGTTTAATCCCTTGAGGCAGTAAATCAGGATTTCTAAAGCACTTAATGCAAAATATCTGCATCAAGGGGTTAAATATATAAAATATGAAAAGTCAAAGACAAGAACTAGATTAAAAGGTTACATGGAGACAGTGTTGAAAAAACTGGAGCCTGCTGCTAAATAGATATCCAACAGGCATTTATTTAGGTTCACTGGCTGCAGCAGCCGCTGGCATACTCTAAATGAACTCATACAACAAACAAAAATCAAATTCTAGTGTCAGTCTTTGATCATTTGTAGTACCAAAGCAGAAAATTTCATAGAGAACCAAGCTATGTGGACATGATTAAGCTAATGCAACTAATTGCCCTAACTGAAAAATAAAAATGCCAGTTCTCTATATCCTTGCTGCATCCTCATTGCCTCGATACTTCAGATGAGCCTTGTATCCTTCCTGGCAGACTGCGCCTAATCCCCAGTAGGGAGAGCAGACAGAGAAAAGACATCACTCATTAATTTAAGCACTAATTGAATCAGTTCCTAATCAGCTGAAAATCTCCCTCCACTCCAGAGTGATACCGGTCTCAAAACCTAAGTCTTTGCCAGACCTAAATCATAATTCAGACTGTAAAATATTTTTATTTTTTCCTCTGGCTCCCAATGCTTTCATACAAACAAGACTTAAGAAGAATTTTTATGTATGTACTACTAAATAAGATCTGCTTAAAAAAAATCCCAGCCCCAAATCCTAACTACCTTAAGGAACAAAAAATGAATATATTGCTCATTCAAACAGCAGTGTTCCCTGAGGTTCTCTGTGCAGCAGATGTATTCCTAACATGACTGCAGCTATCGTCCATGACCAGTAACTGTTGGCTCCAAAGCTCAGAGGTGCACTTTGTTTTAAGTTCTAAGGCAACAAGACATACCTTAAGATATATATATATATATATATATATATTTCTGCTTTTATGCACACACATGGATAAAACTTTTTTTTAACTACTGTAGCCCTGACCCTTTCAGGGGCTCCATGCAAAGAGGCCAGTACCCACACAGAGCTTGTTTGAAGCCAATGTGGTTTTCCCAGTGGGAGACAGGAAGAGATGGGAATTACTGAGTTAAATTTGTGTATTGGTATTTTCAACATAAATTAAATATTTGCAGCTAAAGCAATAAATACTGAAATCCTACTACACATTGATTTCTTTTAGATCTCTGGGAAGGCAAGTGACCTTGGTCCTCCTTTTGTCATTCTAAACTTTAAAACTTTAAACTTTAAAGGAAATTTTGTCCAGATTGAGAGAAGGATTCCTAGTCCCCACACTGGTACTCCAGAAACTTCATTTGCTTCAGTAGGTCTTAATCACAGCCCAGTCTTATTCACATCCTTAAAGCTAAGCACTTTTTCATCTATGTTCCTAAATAGAGTTTTGTATGAGCAGTAGAAGAAATAAACCTTTTATATGTATGACAAATTACAGTGCTGATCATTTTTGTTCAGCAAGGTCTTATCAAATACTATTTCACAATTCAAGGAATGCATTCAAATTCCTATGAAGAGATCCAGAGGATTAGCTCTTGTACACGTCTTTTCCTGTTTGGGACAAGGCTGACAAAATCTGAATGCTGAAGGCTGAAATTCTGAGCATGGTGAAATGTACTTGTTAGACCTTTTAACCTATAATTGATAGCAAAAACTAGATGTTGTAAAATCTGAGCCTAGCTGAGCAAGCTTTAGGGCATTTTCTCACTTGCTATTTTGCCTCTTGATTATCACTCATGCACAGAAAGAAACTACCAGAAATGCCCAGGGAAAGACTAATAGTCTCAAAGCTATTATTTAAAAAGAAGATATTGATAGAATTAGCTAGCATATAAAAAATGTTTGAACTGTGATTTTTGCTTTTTATGCACACAGTTTATTTGTAAAAATTGCCTATTATGATTACCATACATTTGTCAAACTTGATTGCAAAATGGCATTCTTTTGACAAGCCAGTTCTACAGTGACACAAATACTAAATGAAGACAACATACAAGTACTTACCTGAGAGAAAAAGGTCTTGAAAATAAAGGATGTTTTAGTAATTATTTTTATTCATTTCACAAAGCTGGTACCTTAACTCCCCTGGGTCTCTGAATGAGTGTGTGAATATCCAGAGAACATGCTATCCACAGCATTGCTAATTCATCTGGATTTGACCTCTGAGGAACAGTTTGTGTCATCATGGAGCAAAAGCTCTGGTAAAACATTTGTCTAGATAAAAGACCTCAAGCAGTTAACCTGCACAGCAGAGGCAATGCAGCTGGGCACGAGGATAATGACCTCTACCCAAATGGGGAAGGTACATCAATGTACACTATGACAGCAAGACAAAAGATGACGGCAGCTCAGCAGGAAAACATTAGCAGTGATATAATTCTTGGTACTGTATGTGAAGAAATGCCTTAAGTACAATGCCAATCTGTTTTTACCTAACAATTATTTCAAGTTTTAATACTAAAAAAAGATTAGATATCATACTTTTATTTTAAACTCTTGCTTTCATTCCGTTTTATTTTTTCCTAAATAAAAATCTTGATAGAAGTAAATACCTCATGTGGGTAAAAGTTACAATTCAAATTAAATAAACTTTCCTTATTTGATACATGAATTATTGGATGGATGTTTTTCTGACTTCAGGTAGTTATGACACTGTTCTTAAGCATAAACCTGAAGAACTTGATGAGCCTTGTTTAGCAAGTCAAACCTGTCCTAACAGACAGACTAACTAATTTCTTATGCAGATTATTTACACTTAGGATACCTTTCATTGTTTATACTGAAGTTTTCTTCTTTCTGTTTTTAAAAGGAGACACTGTGTCACATATCCATTATTTTTACCAGGCAGAACGCCTTGAATATCTAGCTACCACTCTTTTAGCACCACACCAAAAGTTCTGGGTTTAAACTATTTATTTTTAAAGTAGTAGCATGATCAGGCCTGCATGCTTATCTAAAGATCTTTGGTTTATGAGGGAGATTTTAGTCTGTGAGGTTTCCTCTACACATGGTAGGCAGCTGTCAGCAGCAGTGAGCAGGGCGAGGGGTCACTGCAGCTGCTCTGTGGAAGCACAGGGTTCCATCAACATCGCAAAAATCCTGCAGAGTGGGAGCTGGGAGACCATGGATTAGAGTACATTGGAGTGTGTATGTAAGGTCACATCATGTCTATCAAAGTGATATCAAACTGGTACACTGTACAATACATTTTACTGTGTTCTGTGTTCAAAGAAAATAAAAGGAGAATGGACATGTGTGTAGCAGACATTGGTTTAATACAGAATTTCACATTGTCCTTTTATACAGATGGATTTACTAAGTTCACAAAGACACGTCGAATATGTATACACAGTGGAGAGCTGTTGACTTGAGAGAGAACTAGAGAGAATTCTTCAGGCCAGACATGAATGAGATCAAAATAATTCTTATTAATTAAATAGTAGAAAAGACTATTAAGAGAAGCCAGATGTTCACATTTCCTGAATCGTACACACTGATATACAGAAATGTCTGTCCTTGTATACGTATGCCAGTAGTTTCCTATGAAGTGCTTTTCCATATCTCCTCATGAAACTTCACTTTGGTGAAATTGGTTGCTGTACTTAAGATAAGCCTAAAATAAGGATAGATAGGTAGCAAACACATAATTCTGATTTGTGGGTAGACACAAATCTCTCCCAAATCTGCCTGTTTCAGAGGACAGTTACAGGATATTGAATGTAATCTATGTCATGTTGCATAGAATCCACAGAATCCAGAGATTTGTAATTCTCATTGTTAGGGTGCTTCAACCAGATGGACAAAACTATGCTTCCAACAACAACAGCAACGACAACCACAACAAGTTACTGACCTGACATCTTGTGTTAGGAAACAAGGAAATGGGTAGGGCAACAGAGAATTTATTCTGGCTGCAATATGCAACAAAATGAGATGACTAGACACTAAACAATGTCTCCTATTTCTAGCAATCTTGTGCAAGCTGAAAGCTAGCAGAGGTATTCAGGCAACAAGGATTTATCAAACTACATCTGTCTACAAAGCCAAATGGTCGATGACACTGTAACAGTTTTGTGCTGTTACAAAATTGTTTCCACAATTTTACAATTACTGGTAATCACTTTCAGCAGTAGAAAATAAGAAATGCAGGTGCAAAGAATAAAAAAGGAGAAAGCATCTTGTTTGCAAACTGTACAGTTGTGAAGTATGAGCTGCTGAAAGAATCTGAATGGTGTGATTTAGACTAAAGCATCCCAAATATCTGAACCAGCAGGACTCTGTGACCTTCAAATTTCCTCTGAAAAGTTCTGAAGTTTTTCTGTTCATGGAGATCACTTTAAAAATTGCTGACCATGGCAAAGATTGCAAAACTGTCCAAAAAAAAAGTTACCACCTTAAGCACAAGTAAATTACAAACCTCCCTTTCTCCTTACCATAAATACCAACACCCACTTGCACAGTAAGCCCTTTAATCTCTTCCTCACAAAACCCTTCATGCCTGGCATTCACTTACACATGCATTTGCAGTTATTTTTCACAGCCAATTACCATCCTGCCCTAACCCAGTCATTACCCAATCTTCCTGGACACACACATTCACTTGAAGGCATCCTCCTCCACTTCAGCTCTTCCCACACTGAAGCCCTCTCTTCTTAACCACTGGCCCAAATACACCTGAGCCACTGAGAGGTTTCTGAGCCACCAGAGTTCAGCGTGAATGGGCTTTGTCTCTTTGGATTTCTCCAGTTTTGTTTTATTTTAAGCAGAAAATCTTTGATGCAGGACCATTTCTTCCTGCTTTCCAGGGAAAGGCTTCTCCTTACACTGGACTTGGCAACAAGTGCTGCCAAGACTGAAGAATAAATGTGGATGAATACCTCTGGCAGCGCCAAGGTCTCTCCTCAGCTTCACTGCTGCTGACCTGGGTCTGGTCCTCACTCTGGCCCCGCTGTCTCTGCAGTTTTCTACATCAGTATTGCTGCCCAAGCACTGATGCTCTTCCCTCCCACAAGTGGGAACACCAAGGCATCTGCTGCCTTAAGTGATGTATTTACAGTCAGAGAGGATTACACAAGGGCTGCCTGTCTTAGTCTACCTGTCAAATAATACTTCACCTGCTTTACAAATGGTTTCTCAGTCTTACGTGCATTATCTTTGTGCATGTCTGAATAGATGAAAAATATTAAGGGCAGTTGGTGGCAGACATATGAAAAAGTGAAAAGTTTCCCATGGCTTTCAGCCTTGTGATTGCTCTTCTGAGCCACAGTCTTGGAGAAAAAAAATAATCTCCAAATGCTGTCTTATTTTCTTGTAAGAATAGGAACACAGTTTATCTTTGTAAAAAAATTTTAATCCTAAGGATTGATCTTTCAAAGGAAAGAAAAGTTCCTGAAAAAATGGAAGGGGCAAAGAGTCATAAGAAAAACATATCTGAAAAAGAATTTTTTACCAGAATTATGAGAAATTCCGTCACCCATTTCACTTTGAAATCCTATTTGCCACGTACTCTATTGCAAAACCATGGTACAGTACATATTTTTCTCCCATCAGTTCCTTCTTCTTGCATTATTCACAGGTTAGAGATCAGTTTCCTACAGCTTGTAGAGCACAGCAGGAGCTGAGAAGAAGTGACACACAGACAGCCCTAAGTCTGAGTATCTGAATTCCCAACTTCCACAGTTTCTTCTGCAACATTACTGGGCACATGATAGATGACTGTTTCCCTTATTTTCTGTGGGGCATAACCATTTTTCCACTTGATAGGTCAGCCAGCTAGAAAATCAGTACATGCAGACCAGTGGGCCCCAAGAGTCATCCTGTAAGCATGATAATTACATCCAAAATGCTGTAATTAACAACATGCACCACTACAAGCTCCACTTCTCAAGTGACCAGAGTGATGATTCAGAGCATGGTCCTGTACAAAGCTCCCATTTTAGGCTACAGAACTGGAAAATTGAGAACTCTTCAATAATTCTATGTTAAAAACATCCTGCTTATAATTATTACGTTATGCTAGTAACAGGATTTAATGTATAATTACTGACCCATATTAGAGGAGTAGGGCAACCAGTAGCTAGCTTAGAGTAGTTAACTTGCAATTTGCTCATAATGATTTCATTACTTGGCACATTGTTTTCTTACATAAAGCTCCCATAATTTCTTTTCTAAAATTACAGAGAGAATTGCTGATTAGGAATCTCCACCTGAGCCTGGAATTTATGCACTTGTTTAATTTCAAAATAAATAAAACCAAATTATATACTTATGCACATGTAGGCCAGGCCTACTGAGATCTTTAGGAGAAACATATTCAGGCTTTCAAATTTTCTATCTGCAAAACAGTCTTTCCATCCCTTTACAATATTTGCAATAATTTAGGCAGGTAGCAGAATATTTTCACAGCAATCTTAATCTTTATAATACATTGGAAAAGTTCTTTGTGCTTCTTAAGTGTTTTTAACAAATGAATAGCTGTGGATTTGGAAAAACTCTACATGTATTGATTACACAAGGAAAAAGCTAAACCTTTGATTTTATATTCTTTCTAAAAATGTTGATCATATTTGCACATATGTACAAATCTTTTTGAAACATCCTTCAACATTCCTAAACAATAACAAAGTACCAAAGTTTTCATGTTTCCCTTCTTTTTTTGTTACCCCTTGCATTCTCATCTTCTGCTTCCCCCTGGTTTCCCCACCTGCTCTTCTGATTTGGTAAGAAATCCTGCTGCATGTCTGAGAGAGTTAGGAAGGAAAAGAAAGTCTTGCAGTGACAGAGCTGCTCTGCAGGCTGACAGCTTGAGACATGGCTTCTAAATAATTCAGTCTGGGACCAGACATGAAAATTCTGTCAATAAAGAAATACCTCAGAGTCAAGGTCAAACACTTCACGTTGTCAAGAACAAGCAATTAGTAAGTGGAATTTCCACGCTTTGAAATGGGCTCATCATTTGCTTTCAACTACATGGGTAGGAAGTATTAGTATGGGTGGACTCAAATCACCATCCCTAAAAAAACCCAACAAAACACAATGTCTCAACATTTGTGACTTTAGATTATTTGGGAGTTATTTCATTCTCGTCTGGATGGGAGTTGATGTTGCCTGGTCAGTACAGTGGTAAGTTCAGGGCTAGAGGTGTTACCATCACAAACAGGGATGGTTCTGTAATTTGCAAATGGCAAGGCCCCCAAAAAGGTAGTTTATGCAAAGACAGCAGTGCAATGCCATGTGACCAAATATTTAATATTTACACTTCACTTACACATATAATTAGCTTTTTTTCCTGAGTATACAAACAAGAGAGTATTTTTACCCATACACTTTAGGCAGACTAAATTGTATAAATGCAGTAGATTATCTGAAGGCTAAGTACATCCCCTAGGTGTGTGCACACATCTCTGCACATGAGTTTCACACAAAGGAACTTAGTCCTGGGAGAAGAGTATTTCTTAGCACAGTTCACTGCCCCTTTTACACTGTTTCAAAACAAATGCTGATGACAGCAATAGCAATAATACTTCCAAAAAAAAGGATTGTTTAATTAAAGTCTATAGAATGTAAATTCATCACGCTGTTCAACATGAAAGTTCGTTTCAGCTAGATAAAGGATTTTTGAGGGGTTGTCTTTTTAAATTATTTTTTTTCAAACAAGCTTAATGTCTTAGGTCTGGAAGCAATCAAACTGGATGTGACTGTGAAGTATAACTCTGAAAATGCTTGCAACATTACTCTGGCCTATTGCAATGTTGTTATTATAGTTCTGGTTTCTGCTGGAGCCATGGCCATGAAGCTGCACAGGAGTCACTGAAGAAAGTTCACAAAAATACCCCTTCCCCCACTATCCCTCAAGCAGCATGGATTAAATAACTGCTGCTCAGCTGCTGTCTTTTAAATAAAAATATTCCCTTCGTTGTACATGTAGCAGTGTCAGGTTGAAGTACATTTTGGCTTTGTTTTCTTTTTCACTCCCCAAGTCATGGATCACCAGGCAGGACCACACCAAGAAAGGGTTTGGCATGTTTTACAAATTTTGCTTGTTTTCTTTAAGCACAGAAAAAAAGGTGCCCAGAGGAACTTCTTTTCTCTTGTTTAACATGGACAAAAAAGCATCAGAAAACAGTAATTATTCAGATCAGACAGAAAAGATGTGAAATCATGTCACTGTTTCAAATGAAAGTTCAGGTGTTTTCAGGGACATGCCCTATACCTAAGTATGAAACTTGGTACTGTTGGTTTATGCTACTATCCTAAATATTTTTTTTTGAAAAATTATCCACAAATGGTTTTATTCTCAAAAACATGGTTTTTTTCCTACAGAATTGGACGTACTGGGGAAAAGCTTAGCCCAGAGTGTTAAGTGGGTCAGAGTAAGACAAAAAATAGAAACAGATTGGTTTGGTAGAGGATGTGAGAATGGTTACGTGATATAAAAATCTCCAGATTCAATCCTTGGTAGTTTCTACACCAAATATTTCTTTTGAGGCAGACTGATAACACAGTATTATGTGTTTGTGCCCTCCTCTGCTCCTTTCTCTACCACTTGCCAATGGCAACAGTCAGGGACAAAACATTCATCTTGATGGACTTTTAGTCTGCCTAGATATGGATGCTTTCATGTTTGTAGGAACCTTGAAAAGTCCAGTTTGGGAGGCAGCCAACCCTGAGATCCTGGGAGTACTCAGAATAATCTACCTGCCCTATGAGCTCACTCAGCTATTTTTTGAGAAACGTAGTTCTTCAGCCTAGAATATTATTTTTAAGTTGTAGTGTAGTTATCTACAGGTACATTTACATTAAATTTCATGTTTAATTCTATGCATTTTCCTACTAATCCTTAATTTTGATACTTTTGGAGCTGGAGTTCATGAACACCTTGACAATAATGACTAATCAATATCTAATCCTGTGATTTGATTCAACATCAATTTGTGTCCTACAATTTGCATTTTTTGGCAGTAAAATACAATGCTTTATGAAAAGAATGTGTATTTACCATAGTAGATAAAAATTTTACAGCACTATACAAACAAGGAAAACTGTTCTGGCCATCTGTGACAGCCTCTAAATCCATCATCAGAAAGAAAAATATCTGTCAATAGTAATTGAACATTTTCCAGTATTGTGTTACAAATCTCAGGTGCCCGTTTATTACCTTTGACTATCACAGATGCTATAAAGTGCTTTCATTGTTTATCTAGCTGGCTGATGGTTTCCAGTGTAGGTAGGTGACTCAGACTGCACCCACAGCACCTCCCCAGCTAGGGGTGCTGGAAGAGTACCACCTGCAGAGATGTCTGCATGCTTAGCCATTCTCAGGAATGTGAAATATTGAAAGCTGAAGACGGAGTCAAGACTTGGAAGCAATGTACAAAGCTTAAGTCAATTCTTCTACTTATATGGCAAAGCTGAGAAATCAGGTTTTTATACATATTTTCTGCCATTATACCTCTTCTCCTCCCACACCAAGAAATACTCTCACTTATGAGGACGCTGGGAGAGTGCTTGAGGCAAATGTTCCTATATATGGAATAGTCTGAGTTAAAGATAGCTCTAGATGACAGATCATGTTAAATTCTCATCATGCCCATGCTCCTCACAGTTACTGCAGTAGAGATTAAATGATGAAGGAAAACTCTCCTGTTTAATTCCAGACACCTCATGATGGGAAAAAATACTTGAAAAACTGAGAAAGCGTCCTAAATTCCTATTTATTTCCTCTTGTGATATCATCCATAATGTTAGTCTACGTCTTTCAGTGAACCTGACACCTGAGCAAGCATTTATGTTTTCAGTTAACAGCAATGTAAAGTTGCCAGATAATATTTGTCAAAAATTGGTGCTGTTTTTCATTTGCGAGGACAATCTCCATAGCCAAACGACCTGCAAGATCCGTGTTGCACTGTAACCATAATTCAAACCACAAGCCTAACTATGAGGTTTCTATTGCCAACATATAATGTTTGCTGATTTTTTAATAAAGTGTTCACAGACTTTAACACTATATGCAGGCATTTTCCTTAAATGGATAAGAACATTGATAAGAAATGTGATTGCCATTTTTGTCAGTCCTGAGGTGTTTGTATAAATGTTTATCATCTTTACAATCTGGTTCACACAGACCAGATTGTAAAGATGGTTTTATTCATTTATTTTGCAATTTTTAAATTACATGAGTTTGCTACAACAAATATTTCTATCACATGCCTTTTTCTGCTTTTAGGTTAAAACTTTATCATTTCCTCTATGTGACATTTTATGAAATCTTTCTTTTTGTGTTTAATTCCTGTGCCACTTAAAGACATAATGAAGATTTCTCTCCCCAAAATATTTTTTTTAATCTGAAAACTTCTAATAACTGAATAGTAAGCCAAATAAAAGAGGACTGAGCCTGTCTAACCAGAGTTATACAAGACTGCTCTCACTCTGAGTGACAAACATAGAAACTGGCACAGCTGAGGACCACACTGCTCTGGAGACAAGAGCCTCCTCCTACTTTCCACCCTGTGGGAAATGAAGAATGGCTGGTTGGTCCACATAGCTGCAAACCCATAATTTCTCCTCACCTCCCACCTATCACCCAATCTGCCTCCAAGGCTCTGTAGGTGATCCCATGGAGGACAGATTCTTGGTGTACAGGCAGATAACATTTGGCACGGACTCCTCTGCCGGAGGATTTGACTCCTTCACTGAGTTCAACAGCAGCAGGACCACTCTCCCCACCATACACTTCCCATCTGGCTGGTAAATCTTTCTCTGTGAAGATGCCTGCCCTGGGCTCCACTCATGACACTGGCTTCAGCAGCACTGCCATTCATTGCAATGCTGAATGAAACCTGCCTTCATTCGCATTTCTGTCTGAGCAGGAAGAGAGGTTCAGGCTCCGGCAGGGGCTTCAGGGCAGCTCAAGGCACCAAGAGCAATGCCAAATGACGGCTAAATGGGCACATGCAGCCCGTATCCCAGCCCTCTCCATTGCAGCCAGCTCCTATGGTGGTCTTTCCATAGAGGCCTGCAGTGGGGCTGTAAAAACACAGCATGGTGAATTCAGAATGAATATGTAAAGTACGTGTACATGGGCGTGCATTCAAGATGTACACTTCACAGCTGGCTTTCAGAACTGGCACAGCCAGAGTGCAAAAAATAAGAATAGTTTTCTATGAGACAGTTTCAGTCTTGATAAAGAAACATTATTTGAAGAGTGAAACAGCACTTAGGGACTCTTTTTGAAATTCCTCCAGCTTCTATCCAGAGTCTTGGCTTCAGCTGTTCCCTCCGCCTCTCCATGGTTAATTTTAAGCATCCCATAAACACACATGGTGGGAATGAAGGGCAGGATTGAGGGGAAAGAAATGGGACCAACTTTATTCTCATCCCAGACAAATGGGAAACAAAAAAAAATAATCCAAATATCAAAGCAATTTACTGTGAAGCTTAGTGGCAGACCGACAGAGACTGATAGTTACTTAAACATACTGTAAGCAGATTAATAATAATTATTTAATAGGAAGCTGAGTACATTGTACCTAGCTTGGTTACAAGCTGTACAGATTGCTACAAGCTGTACAGATTTCTTAGCCTTTTCAGAGTGGATAAAATAAAAAATTACTATGTGCTAGAAGCTTCTTTCTTTGCTGACAGGAACCAACTACACTTTTGCCCCCTCTTAAACAAACCAGTGTACTTTTCACTCCATAAATCTCATATTACTTCCTTCCTTTTCATTTATTTTGAACCAGAAGGAGGAGTTTTTAACAGAAGCGCTCTATGGCAGCAGGAGGAAAACAGCAAATCAGGATGGAAGCCACATAAGGAAAGTAAATCAAAAGTAATAAAATCATGGAGATCTAGCAAGGTTTGTGGGGGGAAATGAAGTCAAAGTTGACTGAATCCAGAGCTGGAGAAACATTACACATGAGAAAACACCATTAAAAATAGGCTGCACTCTTAACAGATGAGATGGGAAATGAAGTAATAATTTATAACAAAGATAGGAAAAAATCTGCCAGGTTTGCAAATTTCAAATGAGATGCAAGTTTGAATAACAAGTGATAATGAAATGCAAGCACACAATCTTAAGAGTAGAACACCAAGGAACAATTTAATTAAAAGGAAAACAATATGCTCTGCAACACAGGATCAGAAATAACATACTGCCTGGTGTTTCTGTTCAGCTAACTAGATAGCTGTTTATCCAATAGGGCAAGCAATACATTCCAGAGCTTGAAAAATTTTGCATAAAGGTTTGATCTTGACCTGAAAAAATATCACTAATGATTTAGGTCATTATTCCAAATAGGTATTTTCTAAAATTCTTTCATCTGATCTTAAGTGACATGACTATGAAACAAATGGAAATGTTTGTGGGCACATGAACTTCTGCTATGCATGTATACCTTTTAAAAGTAGTTTTTCTTTCATAAGCAGAATATGCCAAGAATTTACTGTGCTAAATAGGGCCATTTTTTTCCCAATCCTTAAGAATGGTCTTAAAAAATTCACACAGTTTGGCAAGCCTTCTAAAAAGGAAAAAACCCTCACACCCTCGAAATCTCATATGCAATATTAAGCAATGCTTAATAAAAGAGTAGCTTATTTTATATTGAAGGATATTAGCTACAGTATGGGATATTGCAGAAGAATATCCCATATCTTCAGATTTGCAAATGAATGTCATGCATGATTTATAAATGCAAATGTGAATAGTAGGTGATAATGAAATACAAGCAAGCAAATACACATGATAGATCAGATACCCTGGGGAGCTGGGGGAAGTGTGCTGCACTAAATGTACATTTTCAAATGTCAGAGTTGGACTCAAATGGCATGAGAAAGCAGCATCTTTAAATAGAGTGGAATATAGGAAAATAGCATGTAGATAATACCAAATGAAGGTAAAGGTAGAATGAGTATTAACAGTTGTGTGAGAAAATACACTACTAAGGTGCATTAAAAATAAAGGCATTAATCTTAGTATCAAAAAGAAAATACTGCTTTCATTGCCCACTAAATTTGGTTGAGATTACCAGACCTCAGACAGTCCACAAAAGAAGACAATGTATGTGGATGAATATTAGCTTTAGTTAATGGATATTGTTGATTCACTATGATTAGTAATATATAAATACAATATCCAGAAGACAGACAAGGAATGCAGATTCAGAGGACAGTAACTGCTCCTGGGAAGCCAGGGCAAAGCATACACCAAAAGGAGCTTTTTCACTCAAAAATAACTTTGGACACAGGTATTTTTTAGCTCAGGTAACAGCAAATTTCCTTCATGTAGCAATGACAAATTGAAGGAACTAATCCATGTTTTCCTATATTTTGACTGTTCTAGTTAACAATTCAGCTGTTGTTTAAACTGAAGGACTCTGCATCAAGAAATCTTAAAAATGTCTTTTGAAGAATTATGTGGAATTCTTTTTAGGGAGGAACTGGGGTCAGGGTTAAAAATGCACTCACCATATACAACTTTGCCTGACAAGAGAGAAGTGGCATACTTTGATAAGGCTGTTAAAAACCCAAAGAGGGTAAAGTCAGACACAGCTCCATTAAAAAGAAAAAGAAAAAGAAAAAAAAAGGAAAAAGAAGAAAATAAAGGAAAAAAAGAAAAAAAAAATGAACTGTGTTACATGGGTCTGCCTATTTCATCTTGTCTTGGCATCACTGCAGTAGCTGTCTGCTGTTTTCCGACTGTTTTTTAAAGCTGCAATGATTTTTGTGTTGGTGTGCAGAGGCAGAGTTTGATGGCCTTCCAAATCTGTATTTACAATTTAAGAATTAGTCACAGAGGGCTCTATCAATATGAGAATTATTAAAACAGAGCACTAATAAAACAATAAAAGATAAAGAGGTTAAGTATCTAAAATTACCTGTAACCTGTAACTTGATGCCTCATGTAAAACCTATAAAATCAAATGAATCTGTAAAGCAGATAAAAAGAAAACTTGGAATTTTTGCGCAACTTTGACAGCTGAATTTTTCAAACTATTTTCTACCAATTAAAATCATAGCTTTGCCTGAAATTGAGCCATGGATATCTGGCTTACTTTCCTTTAATATATTCCATGATCTCTGCCTGAAGCAGCTATAACAGCTCAGAGAATTTAGTATAATGTTTTAGGTGGCACATGTAAAGATATATTATAGACAACTAAACATTAAATGTAAGAACAAGGAAAAACCCTCCTTAGAATGGATATATCAAATATTTAAGTATTTATATACTATATAACAGACTGCCAGTAGTACCTGGGCACCCAAGATATCAGCAGGATGACATGAGGGAGGCATTCAAAAAAGAGCATTCAAAAAAGGCATTTCAAAAGAGCTGCACCATGGCCGAACCTTCAAAGGGTTAATTACGCAGCTGAGTGTCTACTCCATTTACCGATAAGCAGAAAATGTTGTAATTTTTTGGATTTATGAATCGCTGGGGTCAGTGTGTATCTTGCACACAACAGTGTCTGTCTGGCTCTATCCCTTACATGCTGGGCAGAGACAATCCCTCTCTCGCCTGGAACCCCAGAGCCCCCTAAGCCGCTTGCTCTGTAACCTTGGCAGCTGGGGCTAACACAATTCTTCATTTTTGTTTTTGCAACTGGGCCTCTCTAAATAAAAACTACAGAGCCTTGTTAGCCAACAACTGAGCGTGAAATCGTGACATTGCAATCCCCTACTCTAAGACTCAATCAATATTTTTTCATTACAGATTTGTACAGTTAGGTCAACAAGAAGAAAAATGCTCATGGAGCAAAAGAGACAAACCAGCAGAGAATTACAAAATCTCTTCCAAAATGTAAGATTATTTTCATTATAATGATGTAAAAAATACGCTCTGATGTAGTTTTTAAATAAAAACGAAGGAAATCTACATTAGATTGGACACAACAAAATTATCTGTATGGCCTGTACTGACGCATCATGGTAGTACAATCTGTTTGACATTCGAAAGGTTTATTACTCCTTTTAAAAAAAATTTACATCTTTGTATATTAAACAAGTGTAAACATAAGAGACAGGTTTAAACTGCTGAATTTTCTGGAAGATGTTTTCATTGCATTAATCAGTAGGAAGGATGATTAGATGGAGGCACAGGGCTAAGCTGGCACATTTCAGCTTGAGAATCAGGGGCAATCTGCTCCACAACGCAGTTGCTGCTCTGACCCATTTCCAACAAGTTTTAGCTCAGCATTATACACTGGACCACTCACTTTCCTGAACCACACTGAAAATCATGAAGATAGAACCAAATATACCTGAAATTTTTGATGCAAAGGTGGTGACTATAGACCACTGGTAGTTTGCTACTGTAAACTAGGTTTTACTTTACCTTCTACAGTTTTGATAGCAGGGTAACAATCCCTAACATAAATTCTCATGATAAATCAGGTTAATTTGGTAACAGAAATAAAGACCATACCTGCATTTTAAAAACCTTATTTTTACATAATCAAACATTTGTTGAAATAGTATTTTTCTCCTGTATTTGAAGAGAAACATCACTTTGTACCATCAAATACTCTTACTCCCAGGAATTAGGGTTACAATAAGCCAAAAATATATGTTGTGTGTTAGATGTGAATCTATTTCAGAACAGCCACATTAAAATGTGAATTGAACCTCATAGGTACCTACAGTCTTGGTGGAAAAATCACTGTCACTTAATAATACTAATATGAAACCATGGCCTTGATCTGAAGAACAGCCATCACAGAGGGATTTAAAGGGCTTTTATAATTCTAGTGAATATTTTGCCCTAATCAAGTCACTTGCTGAAAGCCCCACGACCAATTTTTCTTCTGATAGGAACACCCTCAGAAAGGTTGGCTTTATTACAGGTCTATATTGCTAAACTATTTCTTCTACTGGAAGAACATCCACTCACTTGTCCAAAGACAGTCTCACAGCTGGGTAGGGGTTTGCTTCTTCATATGTTACTTTCAATCTATCTTTCCTAAACCTCAAACAAACCCTTTGTCTTCCACCACTGTCTTACAGAGTTCAAAAAGCTGAAATATTTAATGAAGACTGAAAAAACAAGGTCACTTTATAATCTAGAGAGAACTGAAGTTTAACTTAGTTGGTTAGAGCACGGTGCTAACAACACCAAGGTTGTGGGTTCAATCCCACTACAGGATATTACTGGAAGAGTTGATGGCCCTTGTGGGTCTCTTCCAACTCAGAATATTCTGTGAAGTGTTTATAAATTTAAAATGGCTTTTGCAAACTCAACTGTTCTTTGTGTCAGCAGCAAATAGAAATAACTATGGATTTGAACCAAGCAGGAACAGCGAAGTCTTTCTTGGTGCCTAACAGTAAGGATAGAAGGACTCTGGAACAGACTACCCAGAGGAGGTGGTGGTATCACTATTATTGGATGTTTTTAAAAACAGGTTAGTCAAACATCTGTCAGAATGACACAGATAGAGCTGATTCTGCCTTGGGGAAGGCAGGATAGACTGGATGACCTCTTGAGGCTCTTCCTGCCCTATTTTTTATGATTCAATGATTCAGCACATAGCTTTGAAACACCCTGGGGCTTGATTCTTTTCTCACCTCATGTTATTTTTAAACTGGTGCAACTTCACTGACTTCAGTAAAGCTTTTCCTCCCGGTCCTGCAGTAAGTGTGAGAAGAATCAGAACTCACATTTCTTACACAAATGGGGGTTGGGTCTACCCTCCCACTGTGCTGCACAGCTGATTTCCTGAGATAACATTTTTACCTCTTTAAAGCAGGCAATATCAGTGATTTAAGTCAACCTTTGTATTATTTTAGTCAAAAATCTGAGTCCTATTATATGAAGCAAAGGTGAAAAAAATATTTAAGTAGAAACATTCTTTGCAATTTTCAGTGAATGTCAACTTTTTCTCCCAACGTATTTCTCTTTGTGTAGAGATGGAGCTTGGGACTGAGAAAAAGTCCACCTCAGCTACCAAAGGAAGCCACACTAGATAGCAAAGAGGAGGAAAAGAAACAGGAGGGCCAATACTAAGTATTTAGCAGTGCCTCAGAAACAAGGACACAACACACTACAGTTGGCTGCAACATCTTGTCAACAGAGTATTCTAAAATTGTTACGGACTGAGGGTGGGTTTACCATGTGAGCTAGTAAGTGTAGAAGCTAACCACATTCCCATCCATCAATCTCTAAGGACAAAGAAATAGATAAAATATGTCAGAAACCCCCGAAGCTACACAGTGTCTAGAATACTACAGAGCTGAAAATGTCAGAGTTATCCACATTCCACATGCAGTCAGCAGGTTTACACAGAGCTTCAAATACCCAGAAAATCTGCACTCCGTGCCAAAGTTAGTGAAATACTGTTACACTACTGCACCAACTTCAAACAGAGGAACCACAGAAAACACAGCCTATACTGACTAATTTGTTCTTTGGCTATCATCATTCATAGACGTTACCTATCTAGGGACATCACCAGTTCTCTTGTGGCATTCATGTATATATATACATATATATACATACATATATATATATATATATATATATATATATATATAAAGTTGCAAAAGTATTTTCTGCTAATTTGATTTTGCATTTAATGGGTAATAAATGGTCTGCTTTTTTTTTTGGTGTGAAGGACATTGAACACCAAGTAGTAAACTATGCTTTTCATATGTTTAATCTAATTCAAACTAACAATAAAAAATAGAAAAATGGTTATAGCAAATTCACTTCAAAAAGATTAAATATAAATATAAATATAAATATAAATATAAATATAAATATACATATACATATACATATAAAATAAATATACTTGTAGGTGATTTTCACTTTCAGAAAATTCATAGAAATGAAGATTTTAAAAAGTAAGAGACTTCATCTGAAACATGCTGCTCAGGGCTTCTGCACTTTTTGAGACCTTTGGGAGATCCTGTCTTCTGATTAGTTCTACAGTGGTCACCCCTCTTCTGTGCTCTCATATCCCTGGAACAGCTTATGCAAAACTTCATGAAAAGGATGGTGAAGATATGAATGGAAATATTCTCCTAGGCTGCTAATTCCAGTGGTAATTGAACCTGGCATATTTCCTCTGTTCTGGTCTATCTGGGATTTGAATATTTGTTTCCCTCAAGTAAAGGTTGTGAAATCCCCTGAAACACAAAACTATGATGAAAAGGTCCCTAGTGTGCAAAAGAGATTTCATTTACTTTTGCAGTGCTTTGAGATTTGATTCTTCACTTAAGAGTACCAGATTTCCTTGGGATGATGAAACATTGTATAAAACCCCAAGGAACATGGAAAGGTTCAACTCCCACCTCTGGATTCCTTTCATTAAGAAAATGGTATCTGCAGATTTGGTGGGAGGTGGCAGGGTGTGTAAGTTTTTGGCCTGAGCAACAGTTAAAAATTAGTGACAGATTTCAAGATGTGTTCAAAAAAATAGTTTATCTATACTCAGAGAAAAAAAAATCTTTATAAGTCCTTTAATGCCAAATCACTCAGACAAACCTGTACAAAGTTTCATGTGGCAGCAAAATATCCAGACTTGTCTTTTAAGAAGTCCTCTGTCAAACACCATCCACAGTACCTCAGAACATGCCTTCTCTGCCTCTGAATTTGAAAACCTGTTTCACCCTGCTCCTTTGAAAAGACCTACTCTGCATCCAGGTTTATCATAAGGTCATCTTCCTTTCTATACTTTTTTCTGCCATTATATTTGCTTATCTCAATTAGATTCTGAGCCTTTGAGATGGGTGATGGCAATCAGAGATAGCTGCATGCTGTCATGTTAGTTATCACAACTCATTTCAAACTACCCAGCTCTTCCAGAAATGAATACTATTCACTTGAACAGGACCTTTCTTTAACTTGTTTATTTGGTTGGTTTAGTTTGTTGGGTTTTTTGTTTTCTTTTCTTTCCCAGCAATGCACTGTGTATAATGGGCAAGGCTACTCCTCAGCCTGAGTACTAAACCTTCTGGGTATTTTCCGGGAGAAAAAACCCCAGTTATCTGAAGCATCTTGACTTTAAAATCTTTTAATATTATCTTACTGGTCAGCTGTCTAGATGTCCTCATAGGTAGAGAGTGAAATATCTGCAATAGTAAAGACTATCTAGAGAAATAAAGAGGCAAAGGATGGATATCTTTCTGTGAACCTTCATGACTTAATTGGGAGCATGCCTGTGCATTCTGTTTTTACTCAAGTTTTGTGCACCTCTTCCCTTTGGAACTGTTCTTTAACCTGTCAAAAATGGTATCACTTGCTGTTTACTCTTTCAGAGAATCAAGTCCAATATGGTTAAAACAGTGAATACAGCCTTTTTAACACAGTACTTAAAGCAGGGCTACCTTCTCTTCTATAGATACAAGGACATTTCTGACAGCATTCTCAAAAAAAGGGACTAAAATCTTCCCATCTGCCACCTCTCCAGCTCATCATAAGCAGTTCTTTGCATCACTGTAGAGCCTTGGACCTTGACTGCCTTCTTTGAAGGAGATGAGCAAGTGAGTAGTCTTTCACTGCTCACTAGAAGTGAGTAGAAGCAGTATTTTCTAGCCCCCAAAATTTGATTATATTTGTGTAAGACTTCTCACATAATTAGAGTTAAGAAAGTTCAATAGATGCAATTTACTTCTGTCTCAGTTTTTAGTTCTTAATAATATTATGAATTTCATTAATAATATGCATTCATTGGGTTGTCTGAAATAGTGCATTAACATTTCTCCTAAAGCAATATACTTTTTATCTACATGCTATTTTCCTATCTGTCTGCATAAGGCCCCTAGAATTTCTTTTAAGATATAGCAATTCAATAATTACTCAAGACTCCTATCTACAAATTCATATGACTGGAACATTTAAGTATCATTGAACAGGCAGGAATGAGTTTGAATGGACAGGCTGGTCTGTCACCTCAATAGAACCAGACTGTGTGCAGAGGGGGGTTGCAGTCTGCAAGGCTGAACATGTGGCCTGAGATCTCTGCATGAAGGAGTATTATTTAATGTACTACTGCACGGTATTTAGGGTGACTGAACCTAGTCTGGCTCTGAGCCAGGGGAGCCACATCCTAAGACGAATGTAAAATAATGACACTTCTCTTCCACAATACACAGAACCCATTCCTAAACGAAGACCAAAATTTCTAGAGTCAAAGATAGAGCAAATTTTTAAACACTGCAATGTCAAGGCTTTATTGTGCACTTGAGGCTAGTGACCAACCACATTCTGCAGATAATGAAGAACTTGCTAAGAAGAAGGAATAACAAAGTTGACAGCAAATACATGGACTGATCACCATGACATAGCAACTATAAAGAAAAGAAAACATGAGATTGTATTGGATTAAGTAGTACTTGATAGCAAAGATGACAACATATTACATATAAATATTGTGGCTGGAGGCAAGTTAATAATGGTCTTGGTAGGTGCAAGTCATTAGGATTTCTTTGTGGTAGTCCTGTAAATTATATATGGGCTTGCTTTTAGGGAAATCACCTTTTTGCACTCCTGGAGTTTTTATGCCAAACAAAAAAAAATGAAGGAAGCAAGCAGAATTATTCTTGCTTATGTAGCAATTTTGATAAACAGGAAGAAGTCTCATCATTAGATAAAAAAATTTAATCACATTTATATCAAAATGAATCAATGCAGTAAAAAGTTACAGTAGCCCATTTTCTCCTCTTGCTCCTCAGAAGGCATGCTTTACCTAATGACTGCTGGGGAGGGCTGAGAAGATCCTTAATAAACACAGTAACAGACATTTTGGTGTATGCCTGGTATTATCCAAGTTTTAAAGAATCTCCCTAGGTTAAGAACGATATGCAAAGCTGTCAAAGTGAAGAACAGCCAATATTCAAAAATGCTAATGGGTATTAACCCACATATAAAAATAAATAATTAATATGTGGCAATTCTCTCTTCACATTGAAAGAAGATACTTTCAAATCTTTCAATCCACTCAGATTAGATTATGATCTCTTAAGCAAGCAGTTTTTTCAGCAACCCCAGCTAGAAACCCTTTCTAATTTCCAGGACATCAGGCTTTTCCTATGCAATTCAAGATTATTATCACAATTTAAAAATAAATTATCCAGCAAAATTGTTTAATGTAACCAAGTATTAGAAGATGGTTTTTTTCAGTTAAGAGTTCAGGAAAATCTGATTGACAGAAGTATGTGTGACAGGGCTACAAATCCAGCTTCAAAGCTCCTATGATTGAGTGAAAATCATGCTGACTCAGTGCAATCTAACTCTGTTGTTTCAAATCTGATAAAAACCACTAAACTGATTGGTTAACCTTGAACCAGCAGGTTTTATGGAAGTTCCCAGTAACCAGCATGGAGCCACTATACTCTGCTCAAATGAGATCAGGTATCCATTCTCAATCCAGATCAAATTTGTGCTGCTGGGAAAGCAGGAGTGCACAGACCCCACCTCAATGACTGTGGAACCATGGCATAATTGTAGTAAATGCTGGAAAATCTCTGTGAGCAGTAAACACACTTTTAACAGAGTGTTATTCATATGAAATACATTAAAACCCTTATAATAATTCAGAAATTTATTTCCAGTGCTTTAAAAGACCAAATGTAGAACAAAGGAGCTCAGATAAATTAGCACTTCTTCTATATCCTTTTCTTTCATGCCAAATAAAAATAAATTTCACAAAATCGGTAAGGTCTATTTGGGAAAAAAGCCCAAACAACTAAAGCGGATGTCTGGTCTCAGAGATGACCTAATTTAACGTGTTTGGGAGGAAGTTCTGTCAGCAGGGAAGTAGCACACAACTTTCGCCTTTAGAACAGGACTGACCATATGCACACACTCAAGGCACAGCTAACATGGAGTGTTGCCCTCTTCCAGACCAGGCACATTCCCATAGCTCAAGAAATAGGCCAAACAACAGACCAAATATTGACTTCAGTAAAGTCTAAGTAAATGGCTGCACCTATAGAATCTTAACAGCATCAGCTGAGACTCAAATTCTATTCCTTCATGACAAAGAACATGAGCAACATATTTCTGACTGCAGCTTCCCAGCAGACTGCCCTTTGTCCAGTCCCAGCACACTATCACTCAAAAAGGAGAAAGAACTACCACTTAAATGCAACTCCATGGTTCAAGAGACTCCCTCCTCAGCTTTTCTCCTTTGGTGCACTCACAGTCTTAAATTTTTTATTACCCAGTGAAATTCACTCTAAAAGAAACAACTCTTGGAATAACAAAATAAAAAGGAAACAGATTTTCCTCCCTTAAATCAAAACCACTGTGCCAGCCTGGAATCCCCTAATGACAACGTGAGCCCAAGACAGAACAATGGCATAGTTACTTGCTAAATCACAGAAAGTGAAATTAATATTTTATAAATGGGAATGGAAAAGTCTGTCAGGAAGCCAAGGTTCTGCCAGGATTTCATTCCAAACCACATCAGAATGAGATACCAGAATACAAATAAAACTGTGCAACTTGTCCTGTGAACCTTTTGGTGGTCCATCTAAGTCACCAGCAGAACTGTATGAAAAGAGAGTGGGACACTTCACTTTAAAGGAACTCTGATCCATTTCCTACCTGCTGTGTTATTTCTCAAAGAATTCACGTGAATTTGCAACATGAGAGTTGAAGCTCAGATCTACAGCTTTCCAAGTGGAAAGGCAAGTCCATGGCAACACAAGGGATGCCAGTCTGCATGCATGCATACCTACTCACAAATGTTTCTCATTCTCCTTCAGTTGCACCCCATTGTTCTTGCTCAAAATTTCACATCACTCAAGGATTTCTTTTTTCCATTGTATCACCGGTGCTGAAGATTGCACGTCATACACAAGGTAAGCAGCTCAAGTCACTTTACAGTCTTGTGTATTCTAACATTATGAGCCATCACTGTTTCTTTCAACAATTTTTGCTCAGTGAACAATTAGCTGCTGTATAAGCACGAGGAGTCACCATGTCCACCCTCCTGTTACTGTCATAAAAAGAAATGACCAGTCCTTTATTAAAATTCAGCACTTCATAAAGACAGCTTTTGCTATGTGCTTAAATTTTACTTTGTGTGTTACTGTAAAAGACTGGAACATAGATTTCTTTGGAAGCTATTTTTTGCCTTCCAATTATTAAAAACAATATTTTATTTTAAATTTTATTTTCATCAGTTCACTCTGTGTTGACAAAAATATCCTGCTTAAAGCACATTAAAATAGTGAATCAGAAAATAGATGCTCTAATTTACTAAATAAAGTAAAAAATAAAAGACAATGTAATAAAAAGATAAAGCCTTCAGAGAGAATTGCAGCAATTATATCTCCACAGCTACAATATAACCCAAAACTTTGCAAACCCTTTGATTATTGAACCATGGCTGAAGTGAATAATTTGGCTTTCACTAAGAAAACAAGCACATTCATTCTCACCACAATGGAGAGAGGCAGTTTTAATTAAACCTTATCAAAAGATGAATAAAGAATAAACTCAATACCCATTCCACAGGATTCTATTTTCATCTGTTTAGTTTAAGCTTGCCATGTTCACGCAATAATTAACCACTGTCCAAGGAATGCTGGAGTTGTGCTAATGTTGGTAAAGATTTAATTAGTTCAATTATCTGGAGAGTATTGAAGGCTCAGCATAGTACCAATTTCTTCAGGCTTTATACATACCTCAGATCAAAATATATTAAACTGAATTATAAGTGAACAAAGAAAATTTACTATTTTACTTCAGCTACTGAATGAATGTGTGTTTAATAATTTTATTGCCCTCGTTTTAAAATGAGGTTTCAGAATAGAATATGGAAGCTGTGACTTACCCAGTCTTCCAGATTAGCTGGTGTTTAGCTGTTTCTTTTTTTTCCCTAAGTCATCTTATATTTTAAACAAAATGAAGTTTACTTTAGAAAAGAAAACCCAATGTTTCTTTAAGCAGGAAAAAGTATAGTTTCTTTTACATTTTTTCCCCCCGCTGCCAACATATTTTACATCTTTCAAGGAAAGTGAGGCATTTAAAAAGCATTGAAAGCAGTGACACAGACAACTGTTTCAATCTGTCAGACAGCATGGACAGACAGTAGGGATCATTTTAGAAAATAGAGCGGCCCCCCAGCGGCCTGACCTTCCTGGTGGGAAAGCGAACACAGCGCGGTGCTTGACAAGCTCACCAACAAAGGAGGATATTTAGTCCCCCCAAATTCTGACACGCTTCTCACAGGAAAAACGCAGACCGGGATGAGGCGTCGGTGACTGCTGCTAACAAAGAGAGAGTTCTAATTGGAGATTGCACCGTTACTGTGAAACAAAGAGGAAGAGATGAAAAGTGAAAACACCACTTCACTGCACGCAGACTGTAAGCGTTGGAGTGAGCCCAGTTTCTATTTTTTTTAAAACTGTTCAACTCCATTTTAGATGCTATTCAAGTTGCAAGCCCTCTGGATCTGTACGTGCAGCTCCTGCTGCCTTCGGTGGGAACAGAGCCCAGGAAAGGGGGCGTTAGAAGATTTCCCTCTTTGTGCTACTAAAATATTATCATCAGCTATACTTCTGAAGGAATGTTTGAATAAACCACATTCATTTTCCTGTAAGGTTTAAATGACATTTCTGTTACTACCATGGTCTGTCCTTATTTTCCCAGCAGTGTGTTTTGAAGTATGAGTTCTTTATAACCAGTGAACACTGCACAAAGATGGCCAGCACATGAGAAAATAACAGGAGTATATCTCCTAGAGGAGCTAAGCACTGTAGGATGATGCTATCATTTTCTTATTAAGCAATAAAAACTTATGAGTTAATACAAAAGTAACTGTTTTGAAATTGCATACTACATTATACCCAGGCTGGATTCAAGCTGCTTGTCTCTTTAGGCAGTCAAAAATTGCTTTACAGATTGCACTGCTATGCTTCCAAGCAGTAAGTACCACTTGGTAAATAGCCCTTGTGAAACATTGTACCTTATTTCCTACTACTCATTTCAGATGGAAAAAGGTAAATGCTTTAAGGAATAAATTAAATGAACAAGAGGAGGTGTGAACTACACACTGAGTGCCAACCGATGCTTCTTTTACCAAAATTTGATCTCCACTTCAAGTTTTCTGTAGGGTGGAAGAAAAAGGGAGATGCTGAAATTCATTCAGGCTTTTCTTGAATCCAGACGGCAGATAATGCTCAGCAAGCAACAGGATATGGCACATTTTCCATCAACCACCTCCCTTTTCTGACAACTGATTTTCAAGTTGCACCAACAATCTGAGGACTGGAGTGCCCTGTGGCCTATTGATTGCAGACTTGCTTCTGCCTGTGTTTCTGTACAACCATGTGGGAGAAAATAAGGCTAATAGATCATTAAGTATTAAATGATTCACATTTATCACTAGCTGTAAAAAAAAATCTTAGCTGAAACATCAATGTCTGTCTCTGAGTGAGCATAAAGAAGCATTTCAGGTTAAAAATAACCAGCTCAAACAAGTCAGAGCATGTATAACTGAGCGCCAAATTTCATCATATGTGGCCTCATTTATTAATATTAACAGGATTGTAATTTTTTCCCTTAATTATAACCCTTAAGCAACTGTAGAGGAAACAGGTATACCCAGCATCATTCTTTGGTATCTTAGAAATTGCTTCATCTTCTTTCCCAGAATTTCAACAAGCCTTAAAGACAGTACTTGTTTTACTAGAGAAAATTCAAGCTCTATTTAGGCCAGGATATTGCTCATCCTAACACTCACAAAGCATTACCAATAAATATATGTTGCTTTACAATGACTATTAGTTACAATGCTGATGAGAAAATGAGCTAAGTATGTACAGACACATTTCTAGAAAAAAATCATACATACATATATATATATATAGAGAGAGGGAGAGAGAGAGCAAGAGAGCATTATATCTCTGTGTGTGTGTATGTATATGTGTCTGTATATATATACATACACACGCACACACATTATTTCCGTGAGTATTACCATCCAAATAAATAATTCAGTACAAGCTAAAATCATTAAGAGTATGGCAATCACACACACACACACACATATATCGCAGCAACAAAAAGCAAAAGCCATCTATTTAAGAGTATGGCAATCACACACACACACACACACACATTGCAGCAACAAAAAGCAAAAGCCATCTACTTCAGGTGCTGTGCTATTAGATGACGTATTTGGTCCCTAAATATTAATAATATCACTGAGATGATGCTCCTAGTCCTATCTAAAATCCTTGGAAGCTGGCAGTATACACTGTATGTGGATAGTCATTCTAAGGAGGAGCAATTGGCCTGCCATCACCTTGAAATAGTTTTGGGTTTTTTTAAACACAAATCAGCTATTTTAGCTGGAAAACTCTAAGGCACGGACTGGGTCTGCTGCAGATTAAATACAAAAGATGTTTGAGGCTTCTGGCTCATCTCTCAGGTGAGAAAAAAAGTTAGAAAGTACAGAAGAGATCTTAGCAGAGACACAACATTTTACCCCAACTAAATTTCAAAACATTGTTTTTAGCTGGTATGAAACTGTCTACTTGTTCAAAAACTAACTGTGCTGGAGAAGGCAGCAAGATTTTGTCTGCCTCAAGCCTGAAGAGTATCTTATTTTTGTGCTCTTTGCATTTTGAGAACATAATTCTCCCTTTTTTCTCTTAGTCTGAAATAATTTTGTGATATATAAGTTCAGCCAAGAAGTATTGGGGAACTTTGTCTGCACCAAAAAAAGGAACTTCAGGGTATTTTCTGAAGATAAAGAAAATAACTTGTTCAGGTCTGCAGTGTAAGTAATTTTTACCACACAAATTCCACACTTTTGTGTTAGCAAAGAGGAATACTTTGAGTCTTTCAGTTTAGGAGTTCTTCAAACAGACAACAGTGTGTAAACAATCCCAAAGTACGTAACTTTACTAGAACAACCTCCAGTCTGTGTGCAAGGACTTCAGAAAGGCCCCTTCATCAGATTTCCTTCTGCTCTTCACACCGAACAAAGCCTTGGCTGACAATACCGAAATCTCCTCCTTTATTTGGATTAAACCCCCTTTGCAGGAGAAGTATGCAAATGCCATACGTGTTTCTCTTGCTGAGGCTACTCTAACCCAGCTATCTTTTCACTGTCTATTTTCCCCCAGCAGACCATCCTATGGCTGACAGGGGGACCAGCCTTTTAATTCAATCTTTCACAACACTGACAGTTGGATGCTGGGGCCTGCCATGAACTCTAAAAGAGCTCATTTAGTCATAATTAACTATTCCCTGCATATTTCCTAAGGTATGGTAATTGTGCTAAAAGCCAACAAGTGAAGCATTCATTCTGGTTTTCTTTTAAACTTTTATTTTTCCACAGCAGTCTCTTTCTCCCCTCCTTCCCCCCCAGCCCCCCGCCTTTTTTTTTTCTTTTATTTAATCTTTTCTTTCTTTCTTTTCTTCCTCCTTGGAAACATTTAGAGTAAAGAAAAAGAATGACGGTGGAGATAGGGAGCTGCAGAAAACTGTGGTGTGGGCAGTTCAAAAGGCAAAGTCTGCCATACGATACAGGACCCCATGGCAGCGCTGAGCTATTCAGCTGGGTAAAACATAAAGAAAAATGAAATGAGTAGAATAGAGCTATGTCATTAATGCAGAATGATGGACATCCTATTTGGGTAACAGGGAGTCATGAATATACATTTCTAATTCCTTAGATCTGGCGATAAGTGATCTCTGTTTCCATTAGCACCCGAGTACATGTATTTGAACAACCTAAAATATTCAAGTTACGCAGATGTAAAGCACTTTACACATGATTCCTTCCTCCTCCCCACAACACAAACATATACCATGACACACTGCATGCAGTGGGGTCTCACAGGGATAAGGTGTGACAGATCCAGCTCATGTTTATCATTGTTGAGATGGGAAGCTCTGGGACTCTGACATGGATTATTTACCTTAAAAGGCAAAATATGACCTCCATTCTGCCTTTATCTGTTTCCTGGCTTATTTAAATGAAGGAAGGGTTGACAGCACTCCCTGTTTACCTATAGGCTTTGCATCTGTTTAAATTCTTGTGCCTTTCAGAAGGTTTGGGACCTACTGGACACCTTTCCATCATAAATGTGCATAGTGCATATACAAAAACAGGAGATAGCAAAGCCAAGTGTCTCCACATTCCAATCTCCTTTCCATCTGGATGTGCACCAGGAGCAAAGAAATCACTGGCTTTTGCAAAGAATGCGTGGCAGGGCCGTGTGTGTGTATGTGTGAGCTGGGGGAGTGTGTGTTAACACTGCAGACTCAGCAACTGTGACAAAAGGGCCAAACACAGACACCACTGAGGCTCCTTATTCTTATGCAGCATTTTGCCAGAGCCACAAAATGTGGTTGGGCCTTCCATGAACAAGGTGAGTAGGATCGGTGAATTACAATATTTATATTCCATGTTTCAGGTATAATGTAACAAAGTCAATAAACAAAGAAAGATAAGGAAGAGAGACAGCAAAACTTCAGACAACAAGGTCAGGTAACAACTAATTTTGCTTATGTTCACATATTGACGATTTTTTAGTTCAAACACAAGAGTACAAACACTGTTGTGAAAAGAGAGTGTTGAAGAGTAAGGTGGATAAAATGTTTCTAAAATCCTTTCCCCCTCTCTTCATGTCTAGACTATATCAAATTTGTGGATCTATATGGTTTTTAATGGCAGCCAAAAACATACTAAGAGCCAAGCTGACAGGCTGTTGCTGAAACTCTTAATGATCTGTTTTATCATCATGGACTGGGATTTTGTTTTCTTAGGGGAGGAGGTTTGGGGGTGGGGGATGTTTGTTTAACTTCTGTGCATTATTGTGATCACAACACACAGTGGATTAACAACAGAAATTTAAAACAGAGCATCTCTCTATAGACATGAGCTGAAAATGTGGATGTTTGTTAGCAAGAAACTGTGCTTGTTTCCATGAAAATAAAACGGGTGAGAAACACCACATAGATAAGAAGCTTTGCAGATCTCACCTGGCAGAGCTCCTGCTTTTTTGCCCAGTGTTGTCTCCTCCAGTCCAGACCCTGAAGATGTTTTTTCTACCTCTGATATTCTATAAAGACCCATGTGTTTAGTCTGCATTAGGTTTACTCCCTTCCTTCCTTGGGAACTCATGGAAAGAGAATTAGGTTTCTCAATCAGTCTGCTCCATTGAGGCACATTTCAAACATCTTTCCAAAGGTGTGCTACAATTTCTCTGCCCTGCATTTAGGAGTCTGGATGAAGGAGAGATGCCTGTCCTGCTGTCTGGTGACAGGAGCAGTGCTGTGACTCATTAGCAATCGTGACTCATTAGCAATTCTCCTACTTTCGATACCACACAAGCTGGTACAGAAAATTGTTTCCCAGAAAATTGTGAGGTTTGGAGATGATTTTGGGGAGACCAGGACAGCCTACACAAAAAAAAGCAAGTCCAGGACTTGAAAATTCAGAAAATCTCAGCTTTTATGTCATCTGAGGAAAAATAGCAAGAGTCAACGATCCAAAAGCAATGTTCCAACTACTAAGAAAATCAAAATCAAAACATACACAAAGTTCCTGGTCAAGGATTTTGCAGGATCAGGCCAAGAAATTTTCAACATGCTCCATCTATCTAAATGTACCTCTTTAAAGATTTAGTAATAGATGTAAATAATTTGTGGGATATTTAATATAGAGGGGAAAAGACTTAGTAAAAAAACCCAACACAGCAGTGAGGCAAAATCTTAGAAAATAATTTTTAGAGATATATCCTTTTACTGTAGCCCAAGCTAACAACACAGATGAAAAAGAAGATTAAAAAGTGAATGATATCAAAGACAAGAACTACACACATACATTTAAAAAGTGGTATGACCCAATCCTAGGTTCAATTTATGGATTGTTTTATACTGCTCTATTTAATTTGAAATATAATACATAAAGCATAAGTTGAAATGGTACTAATTGAACCAGATTTCATCAACACCTGCTCACATTACAAAGAGTTATTTAGGTGACCTCAGGGCTTACTGGATTTTTCCAACAATGTCTACATATCCACCTTCTAGAAAGAGAAATGCAATTCATACATAAAATGTTTTTACACACAAGTAATGATAAAAGGAGCTGATGGAATATGGACCACGTATTAGAGCTTCTTCTCACCCAAAAAGTGATTCAGAAATATTGGTAATGTCACAGAATACACACTAGCAAGTTCCAGTGATACCCCAAAAATTTGGGGGAGAAAACATATAAAAATCAGATGATGAATATGTGATTTTCCCACTCATTGCTTCTGCCTGACCTTCCCTAGAGAGTCAAGGAACAAACCAGTATTTATTTAGAATAGAGAAGTCAGGATTTGAGTGAATGACAAACAACTGCAGGAATAGTAAGTTTTGAGGGGCAGTAAGGAATTTACTACTAATTTCTTCCTGACAACTATTCTTCACTTGAATTATCAAGTTCATAAAAGCTAAGAAAATACTTGTGTCAGTTTTGAAAAACCATAAGTTGGTTAAAAAATGAAAAGTAATAGTTAATGGTTAATGGTTAATGGTTATTTCTTCTGTTTCAGACTACAATTCTTATTTCTTGCCAGAAAATGTAAATATGTAGGAAATATTAGTTGTTTAACTGCTTTTTCTAATTCTGAGTGATACCTTCTTTGGTCATGAACCTAGGACATACATAGGTCACTAACCTGTGTCACACATAGTTCTAGAAAAGAGCTTATCTGCACCTGCCAGATTTCCTGGCCAAAACATCCTTCTCGTGTCCAAGCAGCTGTTGCCAGATGCAGACAGACACTACAACTACCAAAGATCCCTCAAATCTACCTCAGGGTTAAAATCTAACAGGTCTGTCCCGTGCTTACTGATCCTTGCCCTTAGTCCATGGAGATAGCAGACTTGGAGATTTCCCAGTTTACTCTCTTTTCCTGACAGAAGCCTCATTTTCAAACTCCATACAAATAATTTAAATGCATATCACTTCCCCAAACAAAGTACCGGAGCAGACATTAAGTAATGAATACTTTCTGAACTTTTCAAGTTCCTTTCCAGTTTTTTACTCAAATACCTAAATACTAGTTGGGCATCTGCAGAGCTACCCAAAGTGGGAAAAATTCTACCACAGAATCTGCACAGAGGATATTTTATTCTGATATTTTGGTCTCTTTATTCAGCTTTGCAAAGGACTGAGTCTGTGTGTTCATTAGTGCAGACTACAGCAGCCAGTGTTCACAGTGCCTATCTGAAAGAACTTAACACTAAAAAGGTATCTGGAAGGTAAAGAATGCCCTTTTTATGGTGCTTTAGTAACTTCTTTTTTGCAAACTATCAGGCTGTTAATCTGAGCTTTTTACATTAAATACAAAACAGAAAACACTCATCAGTAAGACTATGTACAAATATTTTGATTAAGAAACTCCTTTTAAAAATCTGATTCTGATTCACATTCAGTGGAGAAAGGGAAATCCAACAGCCTGTGGTTACTCAAATAAAGCAAATGCTAGCTACTCCATTACCAACTCAAAAACTTTGATGGACAGAAGAAAATGAAAGCTGAAAAAAGACAAGGATCTGAACAGTAAGCAAACATTCCTCAGCATCCAAACAAGAGACTGCTTAAGCATAAGCTCCAAACTTCTGAGAAAAGTATGAGTTTAATATATAAAAGACAAAATTCCTTAACAAGAAGGGATATAGTTTGAAAAATAGTTCTCAGGAGCCCTTTCAGCTTTTAAGTCCCATTTTCTCAGTCTGAGATGGTATTGTTGTGTCTACATTAGTTTTGATAAGGGAGCCAGCTCTACTCCCATTGAAGTCCATGGAATACTCCCATTGTCTTCAGGAGGAGCAGAGCTAGACAAAAAGCTGCACAAAGATACCATGATAAAACAGTCTGGCAGGTACCATGACCTCATCTTATTTTCTTAACATTTCTGAAAAAACTGTGTGTTGCGGGGGAGAAAAATCTATGCAGCCATTTCTACTGATATGCAATATGCCTTTTATACTAAAGACAGACCAGTGAAGCAAATGAATGGTTAGCAATATTAATAGCCAGGAGCTTGTTAAACTGCCTGGGATGAAGAGTTTGCCTGCAATTTTACCACTACAGGATATCTTGGAGAAGACTAAGCATTTTGTAATGCTGATACTTTATATGTGTATTCTTTAAGTCCCTGACAGGCAGCAGACCCTGTACTCTTAATTTCAGATTAAATTTTATAGAGTAAGCCTGAATGCTTTATTTATTTTTAAATCCATACTTTCTAAGGGTATGTAGTTTTTCTTGGAAATAAAATTATATCATGCAACTGAAATTACATTCTGATTTTATGCAGTCCAACTAAGCATTAAAAATGAGTCTTTTATAATTCAGCTTGCAACAGGAACATGTCTTTTATACAAAAGACATGCAGTAAACCCCCAACCCCACTTCATCCAGAAGACAAACCACTGCCCCATGTTAATAATGAATGCAACTCATATCTACTGTGTTCTGTTAAATTGCTAAAATTGCCCAGATAAACCATTTGAGAGTATGTCAGGTTAAATTAATACAACATGACCTGATCACTTCCACAGCTGGGAAGAAAGAAGTTGGCATTCTTTAAATCCAGAGCTCAACCTGGAGATTATGCTAAATTGCTTCATTCATAGTCCACGCTCCTCTGCACATGTCAGGAGGACAGCATTTGTCCCCTCTAGTGATAAACAAATTATACATGAAATCAATTCCACTTCACAATAATTTTCCCTATTGGGTATTATCTTTCCTCCTCTGCTCCCTCCAGTTAAGCTTGCATCCTGTAACTTGCTAATGAGCTGGGGGCTTTCTGTTCCAGGTGGCACCCCCTGCCTCGAAGTCATGACATTTCCCATTTCGAATGCTGCTGGCATTTTTCGACAGCTCCTGCTACCCAGCCTTTTTGACCTGCACTAAGAGCAACTCATCTGATCGAATGCTCTAACCTGCCAATCACGCCAGCAAATGATCTTCACAGTCACTCCCAAGGCAGGAGGGGGAAAAAAAGGGAGAGCGAGAGAGGGGGAGCGAGAGAGGCAGCTCGGAAGAGTGATGGAGCAGGCAAGCAGGCAGCCTCTGCAGAGACCTAATGAGAGTGCTCTAAGCCTCTGAGACAGCTGAAACATTGAAAAACTGGTGGGAAAATTAGGACAGAACTGAATGCCTGGTGCTGTTATTGCTGCTTTCTTTACACCCTGAGACCATTTTGAAAGCAATACCTCTGAGATGTGCCATTTTCAAAAGAACAGAAGTTAATTTTACCATATAAATAGAAAACAGATATATTTTTCCCTGCCACTATCAATATGCAAACCTCATAATTCTGCTCTGCCAAATGGTGTTCTTTACAGAATTAATTAGGAGCCGTAAGCTCGTTAAATGAGAAGCTTCACCTAGGGATGATTATGAATATTTTTTTGTTGTTGATGTAAGCCATAAATAGCACTTTTAACCTAATTTAAATGCTGGCAACATTTACACCTCTGTATCTACAAATGTTTGCACACAGATACATAAAACAACAAATACAGTATCTGCAGAGTTTAGACGTCACTTCATGGCTGAAACCAAGCAGAGTCATGATAATGACTCAGTTGTTTTGATTTTGCTCCTTTTATGATGTGACAGATTACTCAGTGCTGAATCTTTCAAGCACACTAGAACAGATTTAATTGTGTGGATTTTATTTCCCTTCAGACTACCAGGAAACTATAAGATTTTGATACACAAGTAAAGCACAGACTGAACAAGAGAGGTATTAAAAGCAATTGTAAAATAAAAATTTCAGGGAGAAAACTTAAATAAAAAGACTGTGATTTTACTGTTACAATAAAAAAAGCCAGAAAATATAGCGCACAATTAGACTTTATATTAACATCAAAAGAGGGTTGCAGAAGTGAGCTGTACAGAATTAAAATCTAGGTTACTAATGGCAGAGAATGATCACTCATAATTACTTATTCAAAATACATACATGGCCTAAAACAATAGTAATAATTTATAACAGGCAAAAAAATTATGAAAACACTCAATTTTGTTTCCACTTCTTAAAATATCCAAAGATGCTGTTCCAGGGCTATCTTCTACGTTAGATATCTTTATTAAATGAGAATTTAGTATTTTTTGAGTTTTCCTCGCGAAACTTAACAAATAACATTAGAAGGATGTGGGAAAAACATCCATCTGAGGATGCCCCACTTATGGGGCAGAATAATTTAATATAATTTATTAACTGAGTTGTAAACTATTGCTACATTTTTAGGCAAGAATCTTCCCACAACTAGGGGTATTCAGTGCACATTTACTTTAATGGGTGTTGCCTTAATACCCAGTTTTGCAGTGGTTGGTTTAGTTTGTTTATTTCATGGAGAATCAGGCAATATAAGCTACAGATGAAAAGCGGCACCACAAAGCTTGTCCTCCACAGAAAAGACTCTGGTGTATGGAAATACAAAATTTCATTTTTTTGTTTGCAATTTGACTGAAAGTAAAATGTTCTGTGAACTCTGAATGCTGCAAGTGGTGCCTGAGAGGCAATGCCTCTCATTAGCTTTGCTGTCTCTCTGGGTTATGGGCTGTGTGTCAGCATTGGAAGCCTCTGCTTTGTCTGGAAACCTCAGTTTCTCCCCTCCAGTGGTTCCACATTCCTCTCAGACAAAGCCTAACTGAGGAGTCACGTGAGGAAATAATCCTAAAGGAGAGGTGACTGTCCATGGGAGAGTAGGGAGAGTGGAGACCCGCTTTTGCCTCCCTCCCAGTCATTGTCATCTAGACATTGTCCTCGCCGCATTCAAATGTCATCCCAGACTATCAGCCCACTGGAACTCAAACAGCCTTTCATGCCTAGACACTTCTTAAGCATGAACAGACCACAAAGACTGTCTAGTGGGAATTGCTTGCTATCCTAATATTAATAATGCAATATAGTACTCTTATGGCACAGAGGATTCTGCCTTTTGTCTCCTAAATTTATGAGCAAACAAACTGGAAAGACAGATAAACAGCACTGCAACTGAGCATATGAGTTCATGCAAATATCACTAATATCTTTCCTACCGCATAAATGACTGTAAAATTACAAACCTCTACACTAAAAATTATTTGAAAATGAATCTTCACAGTGCTGAAGGCAAGTTATCATGCATTAGAAATGAACTGAAAATAGGCTCCATACTATAGCACAGCACAAGGAAATGCAGCATTGTCCTTCAAAAAAGTTATCCATAATAGTACCAACACTTTTTTTTCCTTCTGCCAGCTCTGCAGCTGATTTGGCCATGACACATTACAATTATAAAAAAATAATGTCAATAAATATGTAGGGATTACTTTCACACCGAATGACATAGAGTATAAAACTGCAGGGAAGAAATCAATATCTCCTAGCAATGGAGGTTTGAAATACTTGTCCTACCAAGTGCAGTAACAATAAAATGTGAAGATCTCCCCCCTCTGTTCTGCTTCCTTCCTTTCCTTCTTCTTTCCTAAAGAGACTCACATTATTTTAGAAATCCTGATCATGCCTACTTGTTTCAGTGTACTTATTTCCAGGCATAGATGCTCTCCTGGGCTTTCAGTCTCCAGGCTGGACAGGCTTTCATCAGAACTGGTGTTCAGCTTCCTTAGCGAGACCATCCTTCTCAATTCACTTTCCATGCCTCTGTGCACCACATTACCAACTCTTTTTATAAAGACAGTTAAGAGACTGTGCATTCTACTACTTACAAGGAGTGCAATTAAGTGACTGCATTCCACGTGACAAGAGACAAGGTGACCTGTTACTGTACTGACACAAAAACACCAATAAATATATTGTCTAAGCCTTATAAGCTCCTTGATTGGGCAGTTGATTTCCTTTACTGGGACATACCTGGGGACCTGAGGGACAGTTCTTCCATTCTCAGACCCCACATGTCAATTAGGTCAGATGGGCAGTTTATACAAAAACAGCCTTGCACTGGACAGTTATTTGCTCAGTTCATTTTACCCACTGTGCAGAGTCCAGAGAATATGGGGGGATTTTCTTTATGGTTGAATAGAGGGCAAAATTCAGTCTATAACTTTCATTTTAGATCAATAGAAATAAGATAATAGATATCACAAGGAAAATGTAGACCAATGCCTGGAGTTTTTCCCTTGTGTGTTATATTTAGGGTATATTCTAGCAGTGTGGTGATCTTATTCTTCAGTATTAAGTAAAGCACAGCTGGGACAGTCTCATAAAGCCATTATGTTGTTAACATAAGAAAATAATGGCACTGAAAGTACTAGAGAGCCAAAAATTATCTTGGATTCTGCAGTTATCTTTCACAGCTTAATACTAATTTAACATTTTACAAAATTGATGTTACAATTTCAACTCTGCTTAGTACTATCATTACTTGACTCAAACCCAAATTGCTTTCAGCTGCCCACCACAACTGCATCTTATTAGCCTTTTCAGGAAAGCCAATTTATGCAAATCCAGTATTAGTTAAATAATTAAACTGACCCTCAACATTCATGTGTAGACACTGTCTGGCACTAAAAGATGCAAGAAAAATTTAAACCTCCCATCTTCAGTGCTTAGGCTTCCATCTTTTCAACTGCAGCAGCACAATGACTGTTTATTCACATCTATCTGAATCCATCTATTAAAAAAATGCATAAAGAAATTAAACTGGTTACTGCTGTGCTTTTATAGCTCTGCTTTTCTCTCCCAATCTGGTTTTACACTGAATTTTGAGATTTCACACATATAAAGCACTACTGGCTACTCTGAGCTTTTGATTAAATCACCAGTGACAAAATCTGGCTGATATGCAGTCTCTCAGTCTAGAATTTCTCTTTTATGCAGACCTTTCTCCACTGTAATTACTACAGTTTTATCCCCTGAAGCTGTAGATAGGAAGATTTAGATGCACACTATATGGTTTTCCACAGTGTTTTAGTGACACTGGGGTACCCAGAACAGAGTAAATGCAGGGGAGTAGTGAAAGAAAAGGACTTTTCAATACTGACTACTGGACACACACACTGCTGGACTACAGCTTCCCTGTGGCTTGACTAGGGCAAGGCAGACAAAAATTAGACAGACAAAATTCAGCACAGCAGCACAGCAGTGCTGAAGACAAAATTCAGCACAGCAGTGCTGAAGAGACACTCTTAAACAATTTATAAATGTAAAACTGAGGATGACAAACAAAAATGAAACTATTTGGATGGGGATGCAACAACAGTCGCCTCTCTAGCTAGCAAAGAGAAAAAGGTAATTTTCCATAATGATTCTGTGCTGCTGAACACACCCAGTCATAAACAACCAAATAACCAGCACTTTTTGCCATTACAGTGGTAACTGTCACCTCTGCAGCTTTATTCTGCTTTACACAGCTGAGCTGGCCCGAATGACGCCATCGTCCCTTCAATTGGCTGGGCTGCTGTCAGTTCCTGGCTTAAATGGACACAGAAGAAAGAATTCAGCAGCCTGCAAGTGACATTCAGGACTGCTGAGATGCATGTGCATGTGGTGAAGCAATACAAATAAAGGCCACTTTTTGTTTTGCTTCAGTGAATTGTCAAAGAGATTTAGAAAGCCAGGGGATCTCATTATGGTAATACAGGTTAAATACTTTAAAAGCATATGGTGTTACCATCCTGAATGAAGCTGTTCCTGCTGGCTCCAAGAAAGCAGACAATAGGCTAGAAACACATCTCGTGTCTCTGGCCCACCAATGGGAGCTGGGGATTATAAATCACCACAAGAACACATCACGTGCTATCTGGTATCAGGTAATGCCTTGTCTTTTCAATTACTATTTGACTCCTCCTTTCCAGAGAGGAACAAGCTTTAGCCATGTATTCCACTAGCCAAATGAAACCAGAGCTCTAGAGTTTCTTAGTGTCCCTTCTTGTCTCAATAAAACAGTTCTGTAAAGATGGATGACTTTAGTATATGCAGTATAACTCAACAAGATATGTAGAGGTGAGGAATGCTTCCACGGAGATGCTTCCTCCCCACTGAGAGAAAATATCAATGGAAACCATCAGGCACAAAATGTTTTGCTTCATCACAAAATTTTAGAGGTCTGTAGATATGGTCAAAAGGCCCCGACTAATTCAGTACTGATAGATTTTTATGTGTGTGGTGATGCTCATTACCTCATATTTGCTAATTTTCTCCAGTAGAGAGCAGCCTCAGCATTGACCTTGCTAAGTCCAAATGCCATTTTTTCCCCCATGGGCACTGGAATAAATGTGTTGTCTCTTCTTGGAGCCCAAGACAATGACACAGTGTGGTCTACAAAGACCTCATTAGTAGTCCAAGTCTGACAGATGTTATCTGAGTTTTCAGAAACATGTCCTAGGCTATTGCTTTTTCAAGTGGTAAGTTGATTTGTGAGTTGTAGACAGGCAGCTGAAGCACTACAGTATCTTAAAGACAGCAGAAATTCTCAGAGATGCACCAGTTTCTGAGGGCTTAAGACAAGCTCTAATCAATGATGGAGCCAATTACAAATTTACTGCCTTTAGTCCCTCTCCTTCACCAATCTGCTAGTGACTGCTGCTCCCAAAGTTAGCAGATGATGTCTCAGCCATTCCTCCTCTAATCTTTTTGCCTTCCAAACCTTAAAGAAACGTGGATTTAATTCAGTGGGTGCACTATCAGAGCAGTAACATCTAGCAAGTGTGTGAGAGAACAGCAGGAGGTGATAACTTCTTATCACAGAAAGATTCGGCACAACATCTTTATTGGGTCTCTCAATTTTATTTCCTATTTTTACCCCCAAACCAGGGAAATTAGGGGAGAGAGGGAGAAAGGGAGGAAGGACACAAGACTAGAATTTTCTTCAGCACCAGGTTTTGGAGGCAGTTGAAGATGGTTCCTTGTTCCTGTTGCTTTGTAGGTTTCTCTAATAAATTCCTTTACAATGTATAAATGCATAAAAATATAGAAAAAATAAAACCTTTCCTTTACACATGTGTTAGAGGATTTAGTGAGCAACCATCTACAGATTTTTCTCTTTCACAGCTTCCTGAAGGATACTGGAATACCTCAAAAATTCCAGCCCTTCCTAACTTCCCTGCCACCTCTATATATGCATAAGGTCAACCCACAAAGGTGAGTGAAACACATATGTGCCTACCTTGTCCAGAAGAAAAGCTAGAAATATTTGTTTGCTATGGTTGTTGGGTTTTTTTAAAATAATCAGATCTATTTCCTTCCAATATTTGCCCCTTCTAATTTTTCTTTATCCCACTAGTTGTGATGTTATGTGATCATGCTTGTTGATATTTTAACATCTTGTACTGTTTGTCTCCATCTCTCTAACTCTGCTTACCTTGTTTACCTGTTAACTTCATGGCCCTGGAGAGCTACTGCTATCTTTCCTTTTGCTATTCATGCATCTTTCTGCTTCACTGAGCCTAGTGAATGGAGACTCTGAGAGAATATATTGTAATAAATACCCCTTCCCTAATGCTATGCTCCTGCTGACTGCAGCTCTAATCTTCTGCTAGAGTGACTGACTCATAACTTATCCATTTTACTGACTGAACATCCTACTTGCCAGTCATTACTCTACTGCTCAAAATCACAGCCACCTGCCATTCACCAGATCTTCTTTTCACATTACCAAAACTCCAGTCTCTTTTCCCAACTGCTTTCATTTTCCACACTGACTCACACCTCTACTTGCTTGGTAGTCTCAGCCCTTTAAAGGTTTCCACCCATTCTAATAATTCCTCACTCAAATCCATTTCCCATGTCCACAGCTCTCCTGCTTCCCTGTGAATTTTAGTTTCCTGTCATTAATCCCCAGCTCTCCACATGATACAAGGACCCCTTTTTGGTCCTAATACTTTTCCAGGATTACCTGCTGGTCCCCATCTCATGGCACAAGTCAAATACTACAGCAGGGAGTTGATATGTTATTGCACTGTAAGCACCCAACAGAACAAAGTCCCAAGCCACAGAGGAAAAACGTAATCAATATAATCAACACATCACAATATTTGCTAAGTGGTTTCAGACCTTTCACAATGAACCATGCTATTCTGTATTAAAACTGGGGTTGAACAGCCATAACAGTACAGTGATGTATGTAAAGGGTAGATTTGGTTTTCTCTTTCTGTTCACATATAAAAATTTAAAATAGTAATTTGTACCTGCTCAAATAGATATTCAGTAAGAATGATCCAATGGTTCTTTTATACTATTTTACATGCTCATTTGCAAAAACCTTCTATTGCATATTTTATAAATGAAAAATTGCATTTATTTGGAAGCAACAGAAAGGAGATTCTGTATATGAGAACTGAGATTCTGTACATAAGCTTCTACACAAAAGGTCTTTAGCACAGATGGGCACATTCTAAATATACTTTAGATGGATGATATGTCACGTTAGAACAGACAAGGTTGAAGAGATGTCTGCAGGGACAGAGCCCCAGGAAAAAGTAGGGATTAGCTTGTCAATAAGGATGTAAACAGACTGCTCTGAGGCAGCTTCATTTCTGACATTAGAGAATCTTAAATGGTTTGTTGGCGAAGAGCTTGTGCAAAAACTGGGGCAGGCTGTCAGCACCGAAATCTATTCATTCCAGTTTTTCAGTAGTTACTGCCTGTCAGGCAAAGACTCTACAACAGTACAGGGTTAAAAAACCCAGTTTTACATAAGCATACAACAGGAAACCCAAATGTAATTCATTAGAGAAAGTTATATTTGATATTGTGTAAAGCAGACTTAGCTAAATATAGATATCATGTGAATATCAACTACATTTATAGGAGACCATAGAGGTCTTCAAATAGGTATATGAGCAGCATGTGCATTTATCTCAGCTCCTAGAACTTCTGTAACAAACTGTTAAAATGGACTCAACATGCAAAAGCAACTGTGTCTTTAAAAAGAAACAAAAAAAGGCAGGCCTTGATTTTTTTTTGAAGGAAAAGAATCTGCTCTTAGAGGTATTTTGTGAAACACTGTGGTATGAAACAATTTAGAGAAGCATAATAAGCAGAGCAGCTATATAAAGAAATACTGCTAATCTGGAAGAGTCTCCTAAGTGTTAAATCCCACTGAGCAAACACTGGGCTGGCGCATATGGGCAGAAGACAATTAATGCCATGATATAATTCTACCTTTCCCCTGCTGTAATTTGGTAAGTGGCCTCTCTGTTCACCTGGCCTTCCCAATTTCTGCTCTGCTCTTAAAATGCCAGAAGTCATATTACACACTACTTCACTGCTGAATAGCAATAGTTGAACAAAACTAGTATTGGTTGAGCCAGTCATACAGATCATAATCACCAACATGACAGCACCTCTTTGTCAAGAACATCCTTCTGCTACCAAGACTACCAACCTACCAAATAACAGAATCATAGAATGGTTAAGGTTGTGAGGGACCTTAAATCATAGAATCATAGAATTTCTCCTCCTTGCCCCAAAATTTAACAAAAGAACTTGCAAGAGGGGAAAAAAGTATCAGACCAAATTAAAGGCAAATTATAATTTAATATATAGCACCAAGTTCTGCAGTGTTTTCAACCTGCCAGTGACACTCATTCCTGAGTACTTACAGTCTTCATAGGGACTGTAAAACTGCAAAAACAGAATATCAGCCTGCATATGGACATGCAATTGAGTTTTCTATTTTGTTTCTCTAAAGATAACTAAAGAGCATTTTCAAAGATATCCTGTCCAATAATCATGTCTTACCTGCATTATCAGTTGTGAACATAGGTATTCTTCAATGTTTGCTGTTTGATACACCTTTGCCATAACTATTGTTTTTTCCAAAGGCTCTCATGCTTTCTCCAGTCTCTGGCTGTAATCTTACATTCGGTACAGTAAAAATAGAAGACACTGTAAAAAAGAGTGTCAGTTCAGAAACTTTGGTTTCTTTTTGCAGTAAAAGCAGTAATTTAAAAATAATTAATGCATATGGTAGACACAACACATTGAATACATATGCTACCTATTTCTGCCAGTAAGCACTGCACAAAATCTGAATGCAAAGAAGCTGAATGCTTTATGATGGAAGTTGTATGGTGCAAACATTTTTAGCAGCATGCATCTTCAAAAAACCTGTTTTCAGATTGTGTGTGTTTATTTCTCCTCTACACCACCATGCAATTAACAACTTCCGCTTTCAAACTTCTGCTGGGAGAACTCAGAAATAAGAAGGTGAAACATGCAGCAAGGTTCTTCAATCATTTGATACCACATATTATATCTTCAGACTATTGATATCAGTAGAACTGAACGATCCTGTTTGACTTTCTTTTTTGAATTACCAAAGACAACTAGGCTTGTTAAAAATATCCCAACAACTCCAAAATCTTTTACATGAAGCAATCCCTTTTTGCATGAGCTAGAAAAACCTTGACGACTTCAACGTCACACCAGGCAATGAATTATTAGGAGACATGATGATAATAATCACAGCAGTCCAAATATGCAAATGGTTAAGAACTAACATACTGATAATATGAAAACTCATTTTTACTTAGGATGCCTAAATCTGATGGGGAAAAATCAATGGCTTTTAATAACTTCTGAAAACAAACATCCACAGAACAATATCCTCACGAGAGCTGCCACTGCATGATTCCATAGGGAAATGCTAAAGAACTAATCAGGGCCAGAAGAGTTTTCTTTTTTGCACTAACCGGCATACCTATAAGTTTCTGGAACTACTTTTTTAATCCATATGTCTTTAAAAGACCTGGTTATTGCTTTAGGCACAGACCTTCCCACTGTAGTTTGACATCTCAACTTGCATTTCTTATTCTGCTATCCGTGGTTACACACATTATTAAGGACAGATATTTTATGCAAATAAATGAATATGAGCTCTCAAATACAAAAGCAGAAAAGTGGGAGGAATGATTTTTTTAAAATAGAAAATAACAAGTACACATATTTAGTAAAAAGGATTAATCTATGGATTACTGCTCAATTTTCAGATGAATGAAAGCTATGCTGCATCATAAATTGCACTGTATCCCTAGACAAGGTGTTTTTAGAGAACTACATTGCTCTTACCTTTTTAGTGTACTATTTTCAAAAACTGAAAGTGGCTACCTTTTAGACAGAGCTTATCTGAAAATTGAACTTCCAACCCAACTGAAATTTTGCCTTGACTTGAAACTAAACCAGGTAAGAAAAGCAAAATTGTGCTTCTCACATAAACTAACTTTACACACGTTTTTAAAATAAACCCCAATAAAAAAAATATACTATAAAGTATTACATAGAATATAAATATAGTGGTAAAGGTTAAAACCAGAATGCAAAGTCAAACACTTCATTTTTACTTTTTCATTGTAGGCTGAGTCACCATACTTTTGTGAAATATTGTGATTCCAAAGAAACAATTTTCTGATAGAAAATCATTTGATGATTCATCCAACTTGCTTTTCTACCCACATATGAGTCTTTCCCTTGTTTTAAGTGCTAAATCCCAAAATTTACAATTCAGCATTAGACAAAAATATATTCCATGATGAATACTACTCACTACAGAGATTTGCAAAATCATTGGTAGTGTTCAAATTAGAAAGCACTAATTTGGTTTCTACATAAAGGCTCAATATGTTTATAACTATATTTAATTAACTATCAATAGTGTTTCTTGATGTAAATATTAGGAAAGAGAACTAGAATCACAAAAACTGGTGATTTCACTACACAGTAAACATTTTCCCAACTCTCCAAAGTATATGACTCCTTTGTTTTGTAAATATGTTTACAAGTATATCCAAGTCATACTAAATAGAAACGATTGTAGTATTTGATATTGGGATTGTCCTTTCTTGCATCTGGATTTATGCTTCATAATGATTATCTCTTAGACACAGAAATAGTCTTTCTGTAACTCAAAATTTTACTGGAGGCATTTAGAAGAACCTTGCTTTAAAATATAATGATTTTTCATCTTTATTCTCCCCCCTTCAAAAGGTTTCACTGCTCCTGATGTTTAACGTTATGCAAAGACGTGTTTCTGCCAATGAATATCGCCTTATGGTTATGCTTCTGCAAATAACCTGCTGTGAGCTGATAAAAGGATTAATGCAGCCAAAATTCTTAATCTGTGAAATTACAAATTAAATTCTCATATTAAAAATACCACCCTGAGGTATTTTTTGTGGTTTTAATTCCCCTCTGGTGTTCTGCATACATTGTGCTTGTTAATGACTAGGACAAGACTGTCTCTGTTGGCAGCCTGCTGCAGAGTGATAATGTGTAGGCATTTACTTCACTGATAGAACTGGATTTAACCACTGACTGATAAACTAAGTGGCAAGTGGGTAATAAGTCCATATTAACAGAAAAGTGCTACTGCAGAATTCAGAATTCAAAATCCTGGCTAGACTAAATCACACAGTCATAGGGATTGAGATGTCACCACTGCAGAGTGATTTTTGTTTTCCATTTGGTGGAAATTGGATAAATTAACTGGCATTCTTGATGTTTCATTAGTCCTGAAGGAAAGAATCTCTGCATCAGTTTCTGCAAAGGCAGACTTTTACAGCAGCTGCCTTAACTTACACTGAATATTAAAATTTTCTGCTTATCAAGCACCACAGTCAGCAAACTGCGTGGTGGGTCATTATGGCAGAGGAGGAAACTGGCAATCTTTTTGCAGAGCCAGAACACAGTCTATGATACTGATGGACAGAAATTATTGGTGATATTTTGGTTTTAATCTTCATATTCTAAAAGTGGGAGAGTGCTCTTCAGAGCAGAGCTGGGAGTAGTTACTTGGACAGCCAAGCCACAGAAGCAGCTCAAAATGTGACTACTACAGCTGTTGAGGATGGAAAAGATAAACTTCAGGAAGACAAATTTTTTGTACTGACACTAGTGTAAACAGATTCTCCTGTGGATGAATATTCAAAAAGAGAGCTTAGGTTTTAGAAGCAGACTTTTAAACCAGCCATAGTTACACACATGTGTTCCATTGTTGCATCTCTGAACTTTCTGCCTTAAGGTACTGGATACAGATCTTTTGCTAATGGATGCATGTTTGGAAACAGAAAAGAACATACAATGCTGTAATGCAAGCATGTGTCTCTTCACCATACTGAGTTAAAGCAAAATGCTGACTGTTATTCCCTTGTGAAACCTTTTTATAATAGAATCGTCTCTGAATAAAACATGTCATTCATGATACTGTCTTTTTCCCTAGAATAAATAGTTGTGCGCTTTTAACACTGAAAAACAACATGCAGCCATACAATATAAATTATTTTAAATTACTAAAAAGATAATTGACAGCATACACGATGATAGGAACATTTCTGCCAAGTCAACTGGAATGCATTCTGTTTAATAAAGGAAGCAAAAGAATATATGAAAATAGTGAAAGCATTCTTAGTTAAGAATATAATTTGCCATCCTCTTCGTACAGTAATTCAGCAGATTAACTGATTGTTTACTTTGTGTTTCCCAGACTTCTGAATGCCGAGTCCTTTCTTAAAGGTTACTGTTATAACACACAGAGATTCTGTGAATCAAACGCAGCTGGATTTTTATCCTGTGTGCTGCAGCTAGTTAAGAAGTACTGTACGTTATAAGTGAAAAGCACTAAATATGTAAATTGCATTTTTCCTTTTGCTTTATGACAATTCAAAGAATTCTATTGGCTCCACACATAATCGAATACAAAGATAGCAGGCTGCAGACTGCAGAGCAGAGATAGCAAAAAAAAAAAAAAAAATCCATTTTGTCCTGTGTCAAGCTAACTATGTAATTTCAATCTACACAATTGCAGTCACGTATTTTGTGTGTGGCTGTGTGTGTCCATGAGACTGTCTGTATGTGGGGGTTAGCATACACACATGCATCTGAACTAGAATCTTTGTTTCTAATCCATTTGGAGGTGGTTATACTCACTATCAGTTAACTCCCATAGCCGTGGGGGCAGATCACTGAAGTACTCATGGCTCAGAGCTGCCTGTGCTGACAATCTGTTCTTTGGGAAACACTGGAGTAGTTTGGAAGCTAGATCTTCTGCATGGTTCACACAGCTCAGCCTGAAACACAAACAAGAAGGTTTTTCTGGGAAACAGTATCATTATTCTGGTTATTAATTCCATCTCCAGTCAGCACAGATGAAACACCAAGTCTTAATAGCCAGGAGTGCTACCAGGAAAAGTGTTCCTCATTTTAGGGAGTTGATTAATTATTTCTGTATTGACAGCTCAAAATTTATACAAATTTTACAATTTCAGAGCATATAATACACCACATCACATATGTCCTGCCATATATGCTAAAGCATCATGAGCAACAGCATCTTGAAAGCAACTCTTTTGATTCATCCATTAACATTTTATTGAGCATACTGACAAACTGAAAATTTACAGTGCTGGAAACAAATGCTTATTACCTTCTGAACACATGAAATTCAAGCTTAAATAACAGCAACACTCACACAACTTTGAGAAGTATCGCATTTTAAAATCCAGTGATGTTTAACATGCAACACATTCATCATGTTCTACAAAGACATTTGTCTTTCAGGAGGTACTGACTTCTTATTTGTTCATATACTCACATGGCAGGGAATTGACTCCTCATTAGAGTGTTAATCTAATGCAAACATTAAATTTAAGTGAGTTATCTCTTCTAAGCTTCCTACAGAAACTGAGAAAACTTACTGTTTCACTGGGAGCTAAATCCTTGGGAATATTATAAGAAAATGAAATCTAAAAGGTAATAGACTTGAAGTGGAGAGAGCAAATTGGTAATCAGCAAGATGTGGCCTGGGTCTAGTAAGCTACAGCTGCCTCCTAAATTTCCAAAGCCACAAAGCTTTTTGGAATATGCAGTCGAAGAAATACATGGCTGAATCTTGTTGACATCATGTTGCTATTATTAGTAGGAAACTTCATAAATTCAACCATGCCTTTGCTAAGCAAAGATGTCTCACTGGGTAAATGCCAAATTCTATAAAAGGTTTCTTCAATGCACTGGTTTCCCAAAAACAGTAGATAGTAGACTGCAGTCAAAAAAAACTCAGCATTTGAAAAAGATTATGTTTTCCTCTAAAATCAATATTCCTACAGCATGTTTCATGCAAATATTCATTTTTTTCAGCTTAAGCTGACTTTCCAAAAAAAAATTCAAGAAGATGGATTAAGCAACATTACTCTTTTATTGGGTTGACATGGCATGATTTAAATGAAACAGTATAGCCACAGGTGAAAACTGCCTCTCCAACAAAGAACGGACAACGCTGAAAACACTAAATAAATAAAACAGGTTACTACAGTGAGAAATTTAAGTTACAAATGTCATAGACACAACTCTTTGTCCACGTCCATACCATCATCAATATGAAAAATCCCCCTAATTTTAGATATTCATTTTAAATTAAAAAAAAAAAAGTCACAAGCATCTATCCTAAATTATGTACTGGCATATGTATGATATGCTGATATCTGCAATCATTCAAAAAGTATGCCACTGGCTGTCTTTTTAATTTCTAGCAACTATGTGCTAGATGGAAATTTGAATACTGTGCCTATCTGATCTCTTCTTGAGAACTGGCAGGATATATGTCCAGAAAGTACCCAGGGATAAATTGCTTAGGAGTGCTGACCACTTTAAGACATTGTAGCTCATCACTCATAATCTTACTGAATTCCCAGGATTAGGTTTCAAAATTGCTATTTCAGGTTAAACAGGTGCTGAAGTCCACTGTTTCTGATGGGTAAGTTTTTTTCTGTTTTCATTTTCAGTTTGTGACAAAAGAAAAACACCCTGAATGAAAGACTCATTGCTTATAAATTACATTATAAATTAGAATAATTCCAGACTACTTAAACTACCAGATGTTGAAAATGTTCAGTAGACTTTTGTGACAATTACAGATAATTTCATTACAGAACACAGCAAAATACCAAGACAAAAGGTTTTTATCAATAAAGAAAAGGAAAAGGAGTGGCAAATATTCAAGGAGGATTGGTATTAATTCTTCTACACATCCAAAATTTCCACAGAATGGTGATTATATTGAGTCTGTGAGCCCTGAGTCCTAATCCCTCCTGCACCAATGAATCGTTCAGAGGTTCTGTCAAACCACTTCACCAATGTAATTTTTCCCTGCAGAGGTAGCTGCAAGATTTTAGGATCTATAGTAAAGCTGCTGGGTCTTGAATGAGAACTACTGTTAATTCAGAAAAATCCAGTCACTTAAGTAGTGAAATATTATCCTTCAATATAGGAAATACACCATTCCTTAGCTGATCCATACATATAGTGGAGATGCTAATTAGGTAAGGCAAAGCAAACCAAAGGAGATAACATTCAAACATCAAGAGATTCTGACTTGCAGTGAAATTTTGGATGCCATCTGCAGCTCCTCGCACATGGTGATGCTGACATTTTGACTGCATTAATGGTCACCAGTGTACCTGGCATACTGGTAAGGTCTTTTTGCAAGAAATTCAGAAAAACTAATATAAATTGAACAGGTTTTGAATAGGAACGGTTTAGAAAGCCAGTCACCTTCCTAGTTTAGAGAAAAAAAAAAGATACATATTTACTGAAATCAGTTGAGAAACCAAAGATAAACATCAAATAATCAGCATGTTCTGTATTTAATATAATATAAATCCAACAAAAATATCTAGGGCTGCAAAATAATCATATCAAGTAATTAAAATAATTATGAATAAATCAGTCATAATTAGAACCAGTTTTATAATTAAAAAATAGAAAGAAGGCTAAATTCATAGCACATTCCGCAAAAATAGTTCAATCTGCTATAATTATTAGATCTATCTTCCCTGATCACATTCCAAGTAGTGCTGGGGGTGTGGGGTTGGTGTTAGTTGTTTGCCAGTGCTTTGAAGATTCCAGTTGCTACATTATTAGCATTATGTTTCCAAGCATTTATAGATTTCAAACTCAGAAGGGACCATAACGATCAAGTGTCACCTCTTGTGTAATACAGGCCAAAGATCATCTGAGTAACTCACGGATCGAATCACCACTTTCCCCTAGCTCAGCTGTATCTTTACAGTTCTACATTAAGATTCTAATTTTGTTTATGGAGCTTCGCCCAGCAATGAAAAAATTCTTCTCCAAAACTCATGTCTTCTGCAAAGGTCACTTCTGGAAATCAGAGGCCACTGCAAAAAGCACATGCATGCGGGCTCCTAAGGTTGTCAGTATTAAAAACCAATGCCTTAGTGGAATGCATGACTAATTTTGCTGCTCTGTTTAAAGACAAGCTAGTCTTTACTTATGAAAAATGTCCTGTATGATCCTGTATTAAAATTACATCTGCTACATCAGAGTTGTTTGGAAAACCCTATTTAGTGCATAACCTCAGTGGTCAGAACATTGGAACGATTGCTTTGTTTCTCTCCTTTTTTTTTTTCTTTTTGCCAATATTCTCTTTAAAATATCCTCCTTAAAACATTAACAATTTATCTGATTTAAGTTTGAAATCTTATTCCTCAATAGAGACAAAGGCTAAATTTTCTGACGGGGCTCAGTAGTTAAATACCTAATACAGAAGTTAACAAAAAGAACTGAAGAAGAAAAAGATTTCATTTTTAAATACACCTCTTTCAGTACGAGACAGGATGGAATTTCATACAATATGGCTTTGTGTCTAAAACATAATAGCATGTTTTGTCTCACAGCAGTTGGGCCATATAGGAACTTGGCATGCATGATATGGCAAGTCTCAATATTCACGCTTCACTTACTGTCACACTAATCACTGAGGAATAGTTACTGGCCATGACAGCACACATACTTTCAGAAAATGTGGTGTACAGCAGCGTACAGAGAAACCTTTGGCAATGAGCATTAAATAATGTGTAGATATTGTTTTGAGAAATACTGGGAATATTTTTACACACCTACTCTGATGACATTTGTGAAACACATTGATTTTCAATTTAATCCCAAATGCTATATACAGCCTTAGCTCAAGAAAAAACAAACACCATATGAACCTGTCTCACTTGAAATATATATGAATCTGACTAGCCTTGAACAGTTGTAAATCTCATTAGATTACAAGAATTTGATTTAATTTCAGAAAACAGGCTTACATGTCTTTCTACTGCAGAGGAAGGTCAGTACTTGGTCAAGCAGAACATGACTAAGATCACTGAAGTTTGGTTTAAGCTCTTAAGAAAAAAAAAGTTTGGGGCATGTGCAGTGAACTTCTGAACTTGGGGTGATTTGCTTTTTAATGCAATGAAGAAGGCAGTTCAAATTCATGTTAATAATTAAGACAAATGGGCATTAAAACAAATGGAGATAATGTGCTGTCTATATGCTCCTAGCAGCATGAGGTAAATACTTCCCAAAGCAAAAATCATTTACTGTGCATATTTTCCATGTGAAGATATGATTCTTGCAGTGCATCATTAATTCATTTCTCAACTGGCATTTATAGCATGGCCTAGAGGAGTCAGGTACCTAATTCCCTTTGGAAATTTCATCTCTTTCTTTATTCTAAGCAAGTTCCTGCAACCTGAAAGACAAAACCAGTTAACCTGAACATTCACACCATGTAGCAGAGCTTAAAGTTCAATGGTATGAAGAGAACTAGCAAATTGGTGTGAATAGGGCAGGCCAGGTAGGAGCCCTCACAGCTCATTTCACAGAGGATGCTCTGCTCTCCTCAGCAACAGGGCTCCTGTACAGTCCCTGTGCTGCCTCACCTCCCAAGGCACTGCCACAGTGGTTGCATTCCCCATTTTCACCCAAGGCTGCTTGAGGACAGCAGCCTTTTCCCCTCATCCCAGGATTTAGCCTCTCCTGAGCTCTGTACAAAACCATACAGCACTATGCATTGTAGTTAATACTTACTTTGTAAATGCATTGTCCTCTAACCAGCTGGTACAAAACGCCCACGTGTGCCTTGCTAGTTTATACCTCTGAATCTCCACGTGATCCTCGTAGCAGCAGCTATGTGAAACACGAGTCAGAGCAGGCCCTACCCGAGCAGCATTTCCTCTTTACGAGCTCCAGCAGCCTTTCTGTTGTTACCACCATGCAGAGAACACCTACTGTCTTCAAAGAGCCGACGCGCCAGCTCCAGCGTGCAGGAGCTGCTTCCCTAACGGGCCTGGTGTGCCTCCACGGAGCTTTTGTAGGGTTTATTTCGCCATCAAGAAACCACCACAACAAGTGAACGCAAGTTTTGATGCCAGGCTTTTAGCTTTTGATACAGATGAAGGCATAAAGGAGTACATCAAGACGAGAATATAACAGAGTAAAGATGTTACCATTTTTTCAGTGTTTTACACAAAGGGTATTGAGGACTAAAATTGATGAACAAAGAAAGACAAAATCATTTGAAGGCTCACTCAAGCAGTGTTTCACTTGTTGCTGATCAATCACAAAATACAGAATTTGCTCTTCAGCACAATATAGAGGTACCTCAAGCCAAACTATAGAGTAAAGCATGCAATTAAACAGAGACAATGTGACATGTCACTGTTGACACTGTACTCCACACCTGCATAGGGCTGCCAACAGCAGTCCTGGGTTGTGCACCTTGCCTAGAAAAGAAAGACTTGTCTCCAAACACCTGATGCCCCTCTTGCTCTTCCCAAATTGAGATGTTAGCAACAGTTTAGACTCAGAAACACTGAGCTCTCTACACATGCAGGGTGGGAAAATCCAGTCTCCAGATTCCCTTAGCCATCACTTTAATTGTACACTTCTAGCTCAGCGCCCAAATAGAAGCAAGATTGCCACATAGCACAATGACTCGCTCTTGGATGAGCTAGGCTGGGACAAAGCCTGCACTGGCTATAACATGGCTGTACTGTCCCCAGTGTCTGTCCTTGCTCTGTGCTCCTGCACAACACTGCACACCACAGTCTTCAGGCCATCGTGATTTCCATGGTGGTGTATGATACGATCTCTTTGGAAATTTAAAATTTAGTTTGATCCCCTTTAATTATATTACCATATTACAGCATCAGAAGTCTTATCCACTGAAGTACTGAAAAAGTGGTCAAAATATTTATTATTACAATAAAAGCCATGACAACCAGTGATAAGTATTCACTGATATGGAACAGAGATGAAAATAACAGCGATTCCTTGGCATTGCTGTTAATGTCGATGTAGCAGAGGTCAGTGCCCCATTTGGAAAGCTGTGGAGGGAAGTTCACTCAGTGCATTCCAGGAAGGTAATGATAACCCTCGCCTGTCTGAACAAATTCTCATTTGTCAGGTGCTTAGATGCCATGAGTTGGAAGGCAGCCAAGATGAATAGCATTTCATGAAAAAAGGTGAACGTAAAAAATGAAGGTTCTAACAATATAGACAACTAGGTTTTCTATTTTAATTAATATAGATTTAGCCCTAGGTATATAATGCCATATACTTGGTAAATTTTTAAAAGAATTTACTGACCCAGTAGGTAAACCAAAATTATAGTTGCAGCTCCTGAACTTCTCAGAATAGAGAATTAAGAAGCTTAAACTGCTCATGAGTCAGATTAGACTTCAGAGACTCAGTTTGGTCACACCTAAGCTAGACAATGAAGTGATTCAACCTCTCAAGGCAATTCACTTTTGACAATAGCCATTATGCTCAATTACAACTTTTTTATTTGTATGTGTCATCACCGAATGCAACTCAAGACAAAACCTTAGATATGAGTCTGTTTCTCCCTGACTCTTTTGCACTAGATTTGATGTGTTTCAGTGCCTGTTTCAGACATATTACTGTATTTCTTCAAGAAAATGATGCTTGAGATTTCCAGCTTGGAAGGTCTGCTTCATAGAGGAAGCAGAACATTACCACCATCACAGAGCACACCACTTTAAAAAACTGAATTTGGTTGATTTGATGTTTAAAGGCTAAGCTGAAGGAGAACCAGTCAATGTACAACAGACCTAAAAGTATCCTGCATTCTGTGAGAGCTACCTGGGCTAGCTCTTGCTCTGATGCCTCAGAATAAAAATGCTCAGCTATGAAACCTTCCAAAGAAACTCAGCACCAGCTATGGAGTGCTTTGGGCAGGAAGATTGCTTATACTGTTCATTGACAATACTGCAGACATTTTTCCTACTTGTTTCTTCCAATTCTGATGCAGAATAAGGTTTACATATAATAACATATGCTGGAGCATCAAATGAAGCAAGAAGCATGGAGTCTACATGGTAGACACAAAAGTGAAGAATTTATTTAAACAGCAAACATATAATGTACATGCAGTGATAACATACCCTAAGCTTTTGAGAATGTGATCACATAACTTCCTTAATTCCTAGGAATTCTGAGATTGTATAGCCTAGGCAACATGACTTCTGGGTACAGTGTTTTGCTAGTGTTTAAAACCAGAAGTAATGAAACTAGAAGAAGACTACCTTAAGTAATTCACATTATTTCACTCAGTTTTCAGCAGTTTCTCTTAGATATGGGTATTTCCCAGAAAAAGTATTTCCTAAGAAACTTTAATTAGAACATGCTCTACTATTTTGTCCCAGAAAGAATTTAGCAATTACTTCTTTTTGATTTTACATGCCACCACCAACCTATTTTAATTCTTTCATCATCCCAATTAGCCCAGTATTAAAGATACTAATTATGGAAGACATGGTACATTACTTACACCACAACAGACCACTACTGAATATGCCAGATTCACAGTTTACTGGAAGATCTTTGCTCTAAGTGCAATTAATGAAGAGAAACAACACAGTGGTGACATCTAGTCAGAAGCTTTTGATTATTCTGAAATTCTTTAAAGGGCGTGAATCTTCTGATCAAGGTGAATGTTTTTTAAAAGCTATCTGTGTGCACCTCAGAAAGTTGAACAGAATAACCTTGGAAAATAAACAGAGCTAAAAATAATTGCTAACACCCCAATCATTTTGTGAGCTATTATTTCACCAGAAATGGAGAAAATATAATTTTAATCCTGAACAAAACTCTTCAAGGTTTATGTTCTCTATAAACCTTTCACTGAGAACTGAAAATATAAGTTAGTAATGCAGTAAATGCCCTAACAAATATATCAGATTTTTCACTTAATGCTTTTTACAGGCTTAAACCAAACTGAGTGAAAGAAAATCACCTTTTACAGTCTGACTCTTAAAGGAAGAATGCCTTTCTGTTATGCTTTTTAAAATAAGGCATGGTGAATTTATATCAACTTCAGTGAATCTTGGGGCATGATAAAAGGAAGAAAAATATAGCAGTGGAGTTAACATTCCATAGTATTCTTTCTTCACATATTTATTTCCTCACTGGCTGGACATAAGCAAAACAAAACAAAAAACAAAAAAACAAAAACAAAAAAAAAAAAAAAGAGGGAATAAGCCCCCACCACCCCCAACATAGAAATAGCTGAATTAAACCTTTGGCACACAATGCAGTCAAAGCTCTTGTGCTTTTCCTCATGCCATCCTTGAGAACCTGAATTGCTTCTCTCCAAATAAATCCATGCAAAAGATATTCTGAAGAAAAAGAAAAAAAAACAAGCTCTGATTTTCAAATTTGTCAACTAGCTGCACCCATTAGGGAAGTAAACAAAAGTCTTCCTTATTTTCCCTTATCCAGCTGTCTTCCTGGACTATTACCTTTAGAAAACAAACAAACAAAGACAGAACTAAGTGCTAGTAAATAAATATTAATACTGCTCTATGAATCTCTACCCTTTTGTCTGATATTTTATCATCTTGGGTTTAAGAAGTTTTAATTTCATTCTAATGTAAATAAGAACTGGTTTGTTTGCTCAGTACTTCAACAAGAATTTGCTACAAGCATGGAGGCAGTGCCCTGAGAAGGGTGACCTTGCTTTAGTCAGTGAAGCCAAAGATCATTTATCAGAGTTAACCTACAAATCTGCCTTGCTGGGGCCTCAGATCCATCAACCACTTGGAAGCAGCTACTTGCCCTGTCCTCCCCCTGCTGCCTAAAACATTGCATGGGTCTGATCTTTTCTATTACTGTATACCTCTCAGCTAATAAAATATATTTTTGTGGCTATGAAACTAACAGGAGTACTTTGTATTTATTTATACAGCTCATTAAGGGCGGAGAGAGATTTGGAGGCAGAGAGAATGCCCCAAGCCTGGAAAGCTCAGGAAGACAGACCCCAGGCACATGCATGTATTTAACTTTATGCAGATGAGTTGCCTGGCTGAACCCAACGAGACTGAGCAATTATGTAAAAGCAGGCATCCTGGTCTTTCTGCAGCTATACTCTTAAGCTAAGCCACAAGAGGGAAATGATGCAGGACTAGTAAATACTGAGAGGAAGAGACTGAAATGGTTGTAATGAGGGCATATGGGCAATATAGTCAAGCAATGCAGTCAAGAACACTTAATTAGGTATTATTATGTCTCTATTTAGACAGACTTACTAGAACTGCAGCTCCCTGACCCTCAGGCACCGGTTCAGGTGACATCACAAAAGAACACACCACCTTCACACCAGCTCTGTGGCGTGGAAAGCGCCATTCCTTCGCCAGATCCACTCTCCTGATTTAGCAGACCACTTTCTCTTTATATTAATGCAGATAGAAACCTTCTAAAGTGAACTTGAGGTCCTCTTTGAGTAGGAAGAACCAGTCAGGCTGAAAATCCAGTGTCTGACACCAAAGGCAATAATACTTGTTAAGAGACAAATATGCTTGTGTTAATGTATGAACTTGACTTTGAACTTGAACTGGGGAAAAAAAGCCTAGGTTTCTTATGCAGGGACCACCATGAAAGGAGAAAACTCTCCTCTGGTATGCTATTTGGAGAAAATACTCTCTAGTATGCAATTTGGAGAAAATGTAACATTATTTTGCACTTTTTTTTTTTTTAAAGGGGAACATTACGTATCCACAGATAGCTGTATTGAAGTGTCTTTCTAAAAAGTTGCATGAATTTAACATGTGTTTATGTTTTTTGTCTATAAATATCTTGGAGGTGAATCAACATGTCACAAACTCCATCTATTTTAGCCACGAATTACTGAAATACATGGTTCTTAAGTGCCTGTACTTATATATGTGTGAAGATGTAGTGCTGACACTCAGAAATTGGCTTGCAGTAGGGAAGAACTCAACCCTGAACTATTTTTGCAAATCCTATCCTGTCAAAGTATCATGAAAGAGAGATAGCTAAGCAGGGAGTTACTGCTATTTAGGAATAAATCAGCATAGGTGATTTAAGAACTAAAATCAAGATTTTTATCTATGAAAGTGACCACTAAAGGTCAGATTTCCCAAAGAGCCAGCTATCACTAAAAATTGACTGCCAGCAGAGCTGAGGCCACTTCTAACAACCAAAAAAAGCAAGTGGATTCTCAAAAGATATTGCACACATGGAATTGTGGAATCCATGAATCTCTGGTCATGTGTGCTGTCATTGAATTGGATGGGCAGGTAAATAAACATCTGGGTCTCATTTTAGAGTGTTAAATGAATATTAAGCTTTTGCAAAAAAGCAGATATTTGAGGCTGACAAGTCCTAGCAGGTTCCAAACTGAGAACAAGAGGCCTGGAATCAAGGACCACAAACAACTGATAAATTCACTATGTGGGCATAAGCCCATCTGATTCCCATAAAGGAAAGCAGCAGTTCTGAGTCTGCCTGAACTCTCTAGGGGACATGAGAAGGCTTAAATATGAGAAAGAGATAACTGACATAAAAACAGGGAATAGGAGCTTTGTGAAGAAAGAGAGGAAGAGGCAAAATTATTGAGGATTCTGAAAAGGATAAGAAGGGGCTCAAAAATGATGGAGTAAAACAGCCAGTGCTGGGATGAGAATGAAACAACACACAAAAAAACCCCAGAATTTACTGGTTGCTTGTTATATGACCTGAAGAAGGATGTTAATGAGGAGAGGATGTAAGAAGTCTATTATGATAATCAAGATCCGAATGACAAAGTTGGCTGGGAAGACAATAAAGTATCTTGGAAAAGCTGGAAAGAAAAAAAAGGTAAAATGTATATATAAGTCTGGATGCACAGGATAGGGATATTTCTTATTTTTCTTTTCCTAAGACTTTAGGCCTAAATGAAAAAGAATCCTAGCAGAACAGTCCGAGTAGGGAGCTTCACTAGGAATATGCTCAGGTGTGCACAGGGAATAGCAGGAATCTCTCTGCTGAAGCCTTACTGCTGAATTGAATTCCCAGGGCTAGTGAAAGAGCCTGACTGCTCAACTACTGAGTGTCCACAATGTCCCTGGATCATTTTGCCCATGTCAGCAGCATGCTCCAAACTCCCTCCTGGACACAGTCCAGGGAACAACTCATACCAGGATCCATTCCCAAAATGCAGCAGGTTCTATGCTCCTACAAGCAAGGAATGCCATGTATCACACTAGAACACACAATTCCTATGGTCTGCAACATGTGTGTTACTTTATTCCAGAAATTTTGATTTAAAAACATAAGGCTGAACAACCCCAAAATAATAACTGCAGCTGCAGCTGCATGGGGACCACATAAAGCCCACAGGAGATGCATGCCCAAGTGTTACTTAGCACAGCTGTAGCCAAGGTCTGTCACATGGCCTCGGGGCCAGCAGATAGTCCCTGGCTCTGCTTTAGTTTGCAGTACAGACATGGGCTGTAGCTGACAGAAAAATGATATTCACCAAACACTATCTGTCAACATCTCAGGAAAATTCATGCCCTCATGGTTGCCGAATAAAGCTTGACTCAAGGGCACTGTAAGGATCAAATATGAAAGAAATAAAAGGAATGTAACAGTATTCTGCAAAAGTCATAATGCTGAAGGAAGGCCAATAATGATCCACAGCATGATTTTTTTATGTCAGGGAGATGAAATTAGTTTGGGGCACACCAGGAGCATATAGTAATAAATAGAACTTTAAAACTGCCATAAAATCTAACTGAAGAAGGCAATGCAAAAGTGATGGTCCATTCTCAACATGCAATGATGTCCAAATGAAAAGCATAAATTTAACCTACTTTTACAAGATTTCCTTACCAGAGACCACGGATAACCAAATATCTGTACCACAGATATCCAAACAGTATCAATCTTTTAAAACTATTCTGTTTTCCCAAACAATAGGGATACAAATGCACACAATACATTTATATGAACGTGACAGATGTAAAAATTTTTCTTTTTCAATTTAAATTCTTCACAGTAGGATTCTGAGTTTATAAATCCAACATGAAAAATTAGGTCCTTTATTCATTTGTATTTTCAGTCTCCTATTGAAGCAGTGATCATAAAACAAACACAGCTGGCATCTTTATTATTTTATTCACTGAAGGATTTAGCTGGACAAACATCACAAAGATGGTGGCTGTTTTCATTGAATTTATGATCAAATATGCTCCAGCATAAGATCAACTCTGTTACATCAATTATTATGAGATGTGAATAATTTAACAGAAAGTTGTCTATTTGTAAATCAGATCTTAGGGATAGAAATTCAGCTGAGGTAGCAGCCAGTGGAAATACACTGTATTACAGAATTTAAAAGGATGCCAGCTTTTGTGAATCACATTTAGCGATAAACATTGGCACTTATATTTTGCTATTTAGTGAGCTGCTAATTCAGGCAAAAGATTTCAAAATTTTATTTTAAATTTTAATTAAATTCATCTTCATCAGAGAAAAATTTAACTTTACTGATGCTTTTCAAAATTACAGAATATATTTCCTATAAAGGCTTAATTAAAACAATAAACAAACTACCATCAAAACATATTTTGGGGTTTTTTTCCATAGATTTTCACCAGAGTGTGTTGTTCAGCCTAATGCCAGGAGAGCTATAATAATTTTAACACAGAATGTGTGCCTTAGGATATGGGATTGACTCAGTGCCTGAAAGAAAAAGGTCAGTTCCCTTTGGAACCACTTGCCTCTTCTTTGCCCTCCAGCAATGACAGGTGCACCATCCCTGTGCTGAGGCTCGTTATTCACAGTGTGCTGCTGCAGATACATAATCTAACCTCTCTGATTTAATGCAGCAGCAGGGTGAGAGTCTCCCATCTTCCCATTTTGACATGGGCCAAGCAGGCACTGAACACATATACATGATGGCCTGCTTGCAGCCAGCATCTTTCACAAATCCTCAAACAATTACTTAAAACTTAGCTAGTTCATTTAAAGAAATGACTAAATTTAAGTATTAAATGGTTTGGCTAGCAAATAACTTAAAGGTATGAAAAAATCACTGTTTTCACCAGTCTCCTACAATGATAGGTGTTTCTGTGTCACACTAATTAAAATTAAAAAAAAAAAAAGAAGAAGAAAACCTGCGTGAAAAAACAAAAATTCTCATTTCTCTATTTGGCAGGCAAGATGTCAGAAATCTTTAGACAGATACATGAGGCAACACAACCAGAAATGCAGGAAAGGAAGTGATTAAGATTTTCTTGAATGAATTTAGAGAGACAGTCAGAGGAGATGCTCATGAATGGCAATACCTGAAGACCAGTGATCTTGCCACGGAAAACATGGTGGTCAAAATTATACTAAAATCCCCACATGAAATCCTCATAAAAGTCAGTATTTGCCTAAGGCAAAGATAGTTTATGATGTTTATATCACTGCAGAAATCTTAACTGTTGTCATAAGTCTCTGGCTGGCAACAGAGATGAACAGTATGAGTTCTGAGATTGGCTTAAACCATCTGCAGGGGTGACAAAACCCAGGAACATTATTCATATTTTTATACTTACTGCCTGTCTGCATCATCTCTCAAAATTATCTATGTTTCTGATTCCCTAAGATGAGAATCAAAGGAACTGTTCAGTTAAAGAAAAATTATCTGCAATACAAACAGCAGAGGATAATATCAAGCCACATAATCCAAGAGCAGTTGCTTAGCACTAAGCACTTTTGAATGCCAACCCAGTTCTCAAGTTGCCTATCATTCTCACTCTCCTTTTGGAAAGATCTCGCCTTTAATGGCTACATGCAAATAATGAGAGAGCCAGCAGCAAGGTCTACTTTATTTATATGATTACCTTAACAGGATGTCTTTAATTCCTTATACAAATATTTTAAAACCATATCTCAGAGACTCAGTTTTGTCAGCAATGTCATTATCTGGAGAAGGGAGGTTTCAGCAGATAAGCCAACAGCACAGAACTCAAGCAAGAGGGTAGAATTCAGAATGTGAGGATATAATGATGCCTGGTGCCTCTGACCAGAAAGTATTAGACTTCAAACCAAGAAATGAACACAGACACCATGGCAGCATATGAGTAACAGACTACCAGAAACATAATTCTGAGAAATTAATAAAACATTGGCATGCAGAAATGCAAGGAGAAAGAACAACTGGAAACATCTGAAGAGCTTATCAGAAAGTACTCAAAAACATTAATGAAGAACATACATTGAAAAAAAAGTCATACCTGGAAACACCAAATAAACATGTCTACCTGATATATGTCTCAATATCCGACGGAATTCTTAAGGAATAAGTGAGGATAGCAAACAAATGTAAGGCATCCTTCAAAAGTCTTTCCAGGAATTCTACACAAGAGTAGCCAGTTCTTTTTCCTCATTTCTCTTCATGGGCTTATTACTGAAGAAATGCTACTGTAACACTATCTAATTTTGTTCTGCATTCTAAAGTACGGTAGTAGACTTAAAAAAATTACAAATATATGCCCATACGTCCTTTCTGGTTTTCAATTAAGGGAAGCTTGGCAAATATTTGTTGGACACTGACACACAATATAGAAGGAAATACAGACAGCAGAAACAAAAGACAATATGGACGCAAAATTAGATTTCAGAAGAAATAAGACAAAATGGCAATCAAAAGAAGAAGTGACTAATGAATAAGACATCATATAAATTATTTTTTTAAAGTGAACTTAATAATTGGTGGAACAAAACAACAAAAGATAACGTTTGATGCAATTTCTATTAAAAAAATCTTGCTCTGTAGATGAACTCCGAAGACCTGGGGTGTGATACACTATCTCAAACACTGAAACTGGCTGCCAGACCATAAGCAAAGGGTAATGATGAGTGGCAATGTGCTGAGTTGGAAGGGAAGTGTCCAGCTGTGTGCCAGAGGGATTAGCGTTAGTCACAGTTTTATTTAACATCTTTATTAATGATCTGGACTAAGGGATACCCTGCATACTGAATCAACTCTTAGATGATGCTAAATGCTGAAATAACCACAAAAGACAAATACATTAGTATAAAGAAACTAACAGTAATGAGACGTGGGCAAAAAAGCTAAAAACAAGATGGAGCATAGAACACTACAAACAATGACTTCCACAGAAAAATAACCTCAAATATGGATAGGTCCAGAGTTAACAATGCCAACAAACTCTAGTCCAATGCCAGATACTGAATTAAATGCTGCAGAAAACAACAAGGAGCATCCATGTACATTGGGGCTGTATTTCCACTGCCGTCATGGATGGGAAAAGGCACAGGGCAGTAATTTTAGTAATGAAGCAGCATCGAGTTATTAGTACTCTGAAACAAAAATGACAAAAGCTTTTGTGGTCCATTTTAGGAGGCTTATTAGTATTTTTAACTGGGGCAAGAGGATGTAACACAAAACCTAAAGCTTAGCAACACAAAAGAGGGGGAATTTAGAATAAAGCAAGAATAAATTGACTGTCAGGATAAACACAGTATCAGTGAGGTCTCTTAGGAATAGTCTTCCCCCTAGGTTTGAAAAGGTATAACATTATAGCACTTTGCGGTTGCTCCAATTTGAAAGAAAGATTGGAATATAAATCAGAAAGGATTTTTCAGCTCGGCGAAAGGATAAGTGGAGAAAGGGCGGCGATGTTTCTCAGCGCTTGGCTCCAATCGGCATCCCGTAATTCCGCACCGCGAGCTGGCAATCCCCGCGGCGCGCTGGGCTCAGCCCCGCGCGGAGCTGCGCGCACGCAAAACAGCGCCAAGTGGGCGCAGGAAAAGGCGCTTATGTCAAAACGAGCAGCTTCCACCACCCCGAAATTAATTTATAATTAATAAAAATTAATGTAACCGTTTAAACGGCAATGAATTAATTAATAAACCCCGCTAAGCAGAGAAATAAACAACAAACGGCGCCGCTGGGCTGCGGGCGCCCCCTGGCGCGGGCAGCGCGGCACTGCAGCGGCGCGGGGGAGGGGCCGAGCGACCCCGCCTTCCACCGCGGGGATGTCGCGACATGACTGCCCAGAGCCCGCCTTCCATCGCGGGGATGTCGCGACATGACTGTCCAGACCCGCCTCGGGCAACCGCCTGTTCATGGGAAGCAGGAGAAAAAACCCAAAAATGCAAAATGCTCTCGGTTTCCAGTGCAGCAGTATCGCTGCAGATCTTCAGGAGGCAGAGGCAGGTTTATGTGCCTATTTACAAATACTTCCAAAAACTCTTTTCGTCGTGTCTGCAGTATCCACCCCTGCTCTCCCAGCGAGATCCGTGGCTCCTCCTGGCCCCAGCACCCCAGCGATGCGCTCGAGTGCACACAGAGCACACAGCCAGCCCACCTCTGCTCGGTACTGCCTGAAATCCTTACTGCTTCTTGGGTTTATCCATCAGAAAGGTTTCTGCAACCACAACACTAAAGCTTTTTGTTTCTATTGTGCTGGAGAGCTTGAGTATTCCTCCAGTGCTATTACGGACTATGTTACAATGAGCAACGCTGGTGAAGGGACAGCAGGCGAAGAGATAAAAGTGACAATTAGAAGAGCACTTTTTCTTTAATCAAAACCCAGCTAAGGCAAAGATTTTCTCTAAAATCCAAATAACAGAATCGCAAGCCAAAAATGCTTCCCAAGTCTCAGCTTTAAGCAATTCCTTGAAGCAATTCTTGAAACAAAATACAGACTCAAGCTACATGGGCTTGTCTCTATTCACTCCCTTTGCTTTCTTCAGGAAGTTTTCACTGAATAACAGTCCCAAAATAGGTCAGTCCATCCTGGAATGCAACTTTTAAACACCCTGGCCTCAGAAAGGGAGGCCTCAAGTACAGAGGCCATCCTGTTAAAGGAAGAAATCCTCAGCAGTGGGACTGGTTGTGAGAATAAAGTGTTATTTATATAATAAATAAGCCATGTTGGGGAATTACAAAGTACTAGTCCTATTTATGCAGAGCAGAATTTGTTTTCAACTGCACCTTTTCTTTCCAACTTAATTTCTCACAATACAACCTATTATGGCAGAAGGATTTGAAAAAGCTTTTTATATCCTACCAAATATACACAAGGATAATTAGTTCTCTTTTGTTATTCTTCTGTAAGGGTTTATTATTGTGGAGAAGCTTTTGCAAATTGAAAGAGGTTGCATTGCATTCTGGAGGCAGAGCTGTTCTTAGTTTTTATTGTGTAGAGATAATTGAACAGAAAAGTTCAGGGAAAAAAAAGTGGAAATATAATTCATTGTGAACTCTATAAGAAGATCAGATCACCACATCTTAGTTCTTTTTAGGTCAGTATTTTATAATTACATTCCACAGTATGTTATGTCATGCTATGTAGGTGAAGCTTCATACTAGATAGAAGCAAACATCAATGCAAGTTTTGTTTCTTAACTTTATAAGCATTACCACAAAATTTATAGATTGCATCTCATCTAGTAAATACCCTCTCTGTATTCTTTAAGTAGTTTGACAACCAGTAAAGAAATTCAGTGTTAAAGTCTCCAAAGAACTCCATTTACTGTAAGTGAAAGTTATATTATTTGCCTCAAACACTTCCCAAAAGTAGCCTCTAATATTAACCAACTCTATTTTAAGAACTTAATGGATCTGACTTATATAACGATCCTGCTAGGTTTCACTTTATCATTAAGTTGTTAAATTCTATGCTTTTACATAATTTCCAGTTAAACCAGGAATTAAACAGCAATTGACTTGTATCCAGTATCTTTCCATCATCTTGCTCTGCCTTTAAAATCATCTTGTGGAAGCTGATGTTGGTCAGGTGCAATTACTTTGCCCTGAAACTACTGTGTGTGACTTTTGGGAAGGTTTGGGGTTGGAGTTTTCTGCCTCTCTTCCTTTGGCCTTACAGACATGAAGCTGGCTCTGTAGATACTGGAAGAGTGTTATTCTTCCTCCTACTAAACTCCCCTTACACAAATTGAATTAAAATGTACATTTTGAGGTAAAAGCCTCTTTGAAAGCTTCTAAACCCATATTCCCACCCTTACATGCCATGACCTCCAAATGTATGTATAAACGAGATCAAGGATCAGCCTGTGCCTGAAAGATGAAACAGGAGATAGTGAAACTTCATTGTGTTTAGAAAATTAAAGCTGTTCTCTTCCAATCCAGGAGCATGCAGTTCAATGTCACTGCTGTACAGTTTCTATGTGAAAATTCTTTAATATTTTTGCATTGCAATTCCTCCCCTATAAAATGCAGTAATGGGACTCTGCATCAAGAGAAGTTTAAGCATACATGTAAATCCTTACAAGACCATAAACATTGCTTTTAAGGTGTATCTTTCAAAGCTACTACGATGTTGTGAGGAAGGAAATCTGTACCAAAACCAATGAATATTTAAAAACAAAAGTCTGTAGGTTTTTATCCCCATTCTAGGTCTCATGTTCATTGCCCCTAAAATAATTATGTACGTGACATATTTTGTGTCACCAAAAATCTTCCACAAATTAAATCAGGAAGTTAAAAATATTTTTTTAATTTAAGACTGGAGACTGCTGCTTTTTGAAACGTGATAAGAAAGAAAGAAAATTTCTGGAATGAATCAGTCTGTCCATGTGTTAAGTTTTATAGCTGGATTACAAACCCTTGGGAATATGATGTCTATAAGGGAAATGTTTATACATCCTTAACTACAGCTGTGCAAGCAAACAGCCCTCTAATACAGCACACAGATAAAGATTTACACTGGAAAAAGAGAAAGCCCTTCACATTTCAAATGTAAATGATACATAATTTTGAGGCGCTGAATATTTCCTATTATAGTAGAAATACCCGTATGAAGCACTGAACTGTATGTATTGTCATTGCTTTCAATCCCTTCATTTATGCTGAAAAATTGCAAATCCTTTATGTACAGAGCATGAAAATGTATAAATATTTTTGAAGAGGTTTCATAGAATTTAAAAAGCTCTGGTGTTATTTGAGTCAGCCTGTGATGTGATCAGAACTTGTGTCAATTATGAAATCTCAGAGACTGAAGCTGTTTTAAGCAAACTGGGTTTTGTTCTTTTTTGTGGTATTTTATGAAAAGAGAAATTTCATGCAGTAGTCTCGAAGGAAATATAAGACAGCAACTTTTCAAATTCAAACCAATTATTGTACTTTTTAATACATAACTGCTGTATTTTAATAGTCTAACTGCTATTAAAATACAGAAAAAAGACTTCAGTCCAGGCCTGCAGGATGGATGGAATAGCATGCCAGTATCTATTCACGTTACTTAGGCAAATATATGCCTCCAAGCAAACACATTCAAATCAATATTAGTTTCCTTGTCCTCCTTTCCCAATCCAGATTTAATTGCCTGTGTTGTAATATAATTGCTTCTTCCAAGCTTTTGGATTTCATTAACTACTTTTAAAGAAAAAATCAACTTGCAATTTTTTTTGATTGTAAAAGGACAGGATACAGGCCATTACAGTGATTTAATTTTTAAAAGGAAAGCTGTGACTTTCAGGAAATTGAATTGTATTCCAAGCAGTAAGATTGAGGTACAGTCAAACATTTTAAGATGCCTGCAAGGATTGCAACTGGCAAAATGGTCTGAGATACTTACGAAAGCCAAGTATGATTTAATCTTCCTGTTGTTCCCTCTGCAGCAAACAGGAGATGGCCTTGTCCACGAAAGCCACCAAATTAGGGCCCTAGATTGAACTGGACAAGCCAGGAGCTTTTCTGTAGACTACTGAAAGTCAATTAATGCAGGCTAGTGTAATTTAACCTTTGTGGAGGTTAAATTCTGGATTTATTTCTCACTGCAGGCATTGGGAAGTTACTGCTGTCCAAGGAGCAGCCAGTAGTACTGCAAAGTGGGACACAGGGCCATGGAAGATGCCTGGCACCACAGAGGAACAGGCTTTGACTCAAAGGACAAACATTGATGGTATTGCATTCAACAACTAATACCAACACATTTTACCAACAATCCTGCTATATTAAGAGATTATTCCTCCCTCAATTGTCAACCACAGTTTCAAAAGGTGGGGTGGGGATTTTTTTTGTAGTTTTTGTTGCTGTTTGTGTTTTGTTTTGTTTGCTTGTTGTTGTTTTAAATTACAACAGTGGACCAAATGGATTTGGGAAAGAGCAGATAGAGAAAAAATTAATAGAATGGCAAAGTGAATATGAACTTGATCACATTTTAGAAAAGTGACCGTGGTATGGATTTTGCAGGTGTAGATGCATTTCATTGCTAATAAATAAGGATATTGAAAAAGAATTTGGATTTCTACTATATTAATAACTTTTTTGTCCTTTACAATAAGGAAGCTTCTTCACCAAAACATTTTGTATCTTCAATTTCTGTGGTGAACTTGGAGATGTTACAGTCTCCTGCTGATTAATCTCTTGAACTCCCTGGTAAATTACCAACAAGACAGCCAGTTAGTAGCAAAAATAAAATTTTTAATTAGTACCAGAAAGAAACCAGCAATGCTGGTACAGCAAAGGCTTAGCCTTGCTGCAAAACTTATGGTCAAAAGACAATGGAGAAAAATTCTAACAGGTTTTCTGGAAAGACAACTTGTTGACATAGATTAAGTCATCCAATTCAAACTCTGTATGCTTTCTTCAAAATGTAAAAGCTATTAATTGCTGAAGACATTGCAGTTCAAATATCCTGTCTACAAAGATTCTACATGTGCTGAGAAATTTTTTAGCAAACTTTACACAGATGATAATTTAGAATATTGCCAGTAGTGTGGTGTTCAATCTGAATGCTCATCAGGTAACCTTTCTGGACTTTGAGCATGATACCTTTATACCAATGTCCATCTGATGTAAATATGACCAAATTCAGGAAACATTGAAAGGCAAAAAAAAAAAAAAAAAAGTGTGGTGAATTTACACTGACTTTTTCATTCATAATTAAGATTACAACAGTATGGTCAGCAGCTCACAGCAATGACCAGATGGACCCGGCAACAGGGGATGATCATGTGGAAACAATACTCAAAAGTGGATTAGAAACACATAATTTAAAAGTTTCCTGATTTTTATAGACAAACAAGAGAAAACAAGATTCAAAACTGATGGCCCAAAGCAATAACACAATATTTCTCCATGAGATCAATACACTTGCTAACACCCCCAAGAAAATACTATGCTAAGCAGTTTCTTCCTATTTACAAGTAACTGGCAATTCAAATATGGCTTATTTTAAAAGAATGGAGCCATTCTAAGTTAGATATGATAATTTCAGTATACCCTTGAAGAGTCAAAAATGCGATTAAAAAAAATACTTACTTATTCCATGCTTGTCTGAGGTTTTTAGGGCCGTACTGTGTAAACCGTTCTGTAAGAAAAAAGGGGTATATTCAATTACTGCACTAAACTCAGGATTTATTAAAAAAAAAATTATTTACTGTCAATTTTTATAATTTCATAATTTCTATGTATCTTCTGCAACTCAAGTCCTAAGACAAGGAAAGAAAACTAACCTATGAGCAACTGCCATACAAACAGAGGAAAAAATACCAAAACAAAACACCAAAACCAAAAAATCCCCCAACTTGTTAAACAAAATCAAACTGAACCAGCTCATTTACTGTGTCATCACCAGAAAAGGAAAGTTTTACAATTATTTCTAAAGTAGTTTTCCCCTGCTTTGGGAATAAAAGAAGCCTGAAATCGAGTATTTTTTTCTTCTTCATGGCAAATACAATCCTCTACAGCCTCACTGTCATATTTTTATGCTTCTTAGGATGAGTAAGAGTAAGTATGGGTCTCTGTGACTCACAGGGGCACACAGAACACGGTGGTCACTTAAGAGTCCATTTTCTAAAGAATACATATAAATAACGAGCAGAAGTAACAAGTACAATGACAGCTTATTTACTCCAACATTAAGTTCTTCACTTCAGCTAGAAATATTTTTGCAATCACATCCAAGAATATACTTGATATGGGACTAGTAGGACTTTAGCTGAAAAAGGAAGATGCTATGTAAACTGCTGCAGAAATGAAGGGTCAGTCCTTCATTAGCCTCTTGAACAGGAGCTAAGTGCCTCTCAGGCAGCAAAAACCGAGTTCAGCTGGAGAACAGAGCAACATTTTCCATGGAGACTAGTTGCTCAGAAATCCTGCTATGCAGACTGGTACTCACCCTGGCCAACTACCCTAGTGTGATTGCATTAGTTGCTGTGCAGAAATTCTAATCTCACAAAATACTAAAAAAAAAAAAACCAAACAAAAAAAACCAACCAAACAAACAAAAAAAACACTAAAAAAACAAAACAAAACAAAACTTGCTTCCTCTCCAGCTATGTCCATGACATTTAGTGACACCCGTTGTACAGTTGCAATAGTATTTTATATATATATATATATGCACACAGATATGCATGTATATAACTGTGAAAAACAGCTGTAAATGTAACTTCAAAGGAAATTTCAAATTTCTGTATTTGTATATTTACTTGTATCATTTCTAAAGTTGTCATGTACACTTTATACACAGTCAGTTCTAAAGATGCCAATACCAAGGCAGAAGCAAATTCCTAGTATCAATATGGATGCTTTGATTTTCTTTGTTATACCTATTTTTTAGGTTTTTTGCCCCTTTAACTAAAAAAGAACAAATGCAGAAACTTCAAATCTCATTGAATTCACTATTGGAAGCTACTGATAATCAGCAGACCTGCAAACTGTCTGTGGACCACTTCACATTTACAAGTTTTGTTGCTTTAACCATACTGATGCAGTTAAAGAAATTAAATCACTCAGTTTTTGATACATGACTATAACCCTTCAATTTTAGTTTGTAAATAGGAATTAAATACATATATGGAAACAGATACCTATAAAAATTGGAAAAAAAATAAAGACTCTCTATATTAAGTAAATTGTCCAACCTTAACACTGTCAATTCATTTACAACAAGGGACTGAAAAATAAAATGCAGCTAGACAGTGCTGTGTAATAACATGTCTGAGATACACGTGGGAGTTCAGCTAATAAACTGCAAATTTGCACATTAATCTGTTTTGGTGCAGAAAAATGTGTGGAAAGAGAATTGAACTGACTTGAAGCAATGCTGAAAAGGTAACCTGGACCTAGAGAGAAACAGATTTTGATTTTATCTGTCATTCTGCAATATGTTTTGGTCAGATACTGAGCTGGTTCAAACTGGCACAACAACACTGACTTCAGCAGAACTACATCCACTTAGAACATTTGAGGAGTATCATATACAACATATTTTACTGACCAGAGTATCTGGTGTTTATTTTAATCAATTTAAGCTATTTTTTACTGTGGGAGGAAAGCCCCAAAGTTAACCACTTGGCCAAATTGCCTTAAGGCTTTAATGCCCAAAAATCTGTTCCAGTTCTGTAAAAAACCTGGAAAACTATTGCTATGTCAGATGATTCTTTACTGAAAAAATGATACACTGGAACCAGTTATGTAAATGTTATAAGGGAGACACATGAGCAAAACAAACTTCTCAAAGGGATCTTCCTTTGCTGCCTACAGTTCCAATCTAAACAACGTTTAAAGTACCTTATACATTTATCAGGCAGGGAGAGGGAAAACTGGGGGAAAGACAAGGAGAGGGCAAAACCCTGTCCATAGAGAGGCAAATGTTTAATCCATAGTCCTTAATTTTAAACTCCATTTAATATGCTGTGGCTTCTCCTAACTATTGGTATCAACTCTTCCCTCTCTACCCAAGCAGGTTAGAGGCTGCTTTCTTCATGTGCTTTATACAGAAAGGAACACACATTGATAAAATGCTCACATTTTTCTACATTATTTTGTGGTCATGGCTCCAACCAGAATCTTACTAACTTTCATGGACAAGATAATTAGATGGGACTATTGTGTTAATTAAGCCCAGCTCCATGTACGTGCCAGCCATAGTATTTTTCTGAATTCATCCATTAGAGAATAAAAAAGCAGTGAAACCAGCTGATTTTGGTTTCAGAGTTGCCAGAACAGAGATGCTACAATAATCTTGTCCTTGAGCTCCTCCACCATGGTGCAGTTTTTCAAGTCCTGAACTATGAAACCACAAAATTATATACCTAAAACCACCAAACTTGCCATCCCAAGCAAAAAAAGAGGTAACTTAACTTCAAAATTTTAATCTTAGTGTCTCTTGATTGTGCTGAATTTATCACAGAACCAGAATTCAGTCTCACAATTCCACCCCCAAGTTTACTTCTGAGTCACTTTTCAGAGTGAACAACTCTCACTCACCTGCATGAATGCCTCAGCCCTTTACTGCTCCTTGGATGCAATAAAACCAAATCTAAAGCTATACATATCTGACTGTGACCAACTGCACAAAATTACATTCTACGACACTTTCAAGCATGTAGCTTTGATATTTGTTTTCTCAGAAGCTACCACTGATATGTTCATAAAGAACAGTAATATATAAGTCTGGATATGAGACTGGGAATTCTGCAGAATTACCATGAATGCTCCCCCACAAAAGAAATCTTTGCCTGAAATACTGAGAGGCAACAGTACTGGCAATCACAATCTCAGTCCAACATTGTGGAAGAAACCCTGGATAGCAAAAACTTAATTCCTCTCCCTCAGAACTGAAAAGCAAATACACACAAGTGAAAATTTCATGCAGACACTCACATGGTCACCACCACAGGCATCCTCCAGCACATGCACACCACTCTCAAGAATACAAGGTGCACCATCTTGCTGAGGCAGCTGCTCAATCTCATCAGGCTGAGATTAAAGAAACATGAAAAACTGTATGCTTACAGATCAGGATTTGATCTCAGACGTATTTTGAATTTTTATAGTTCAAATTGTACGCATATATACTGGAGTTCAAACATTCTTACATTATTATTCTTAATGGTTTTGTTTTGGTTTGGTTTTTTTTTTTGTTTTTTTTTTTAAATAAAAACTCTGGATGGCCAACACAGTAAGCACACCTGAAATTTAAAGTAAAAATTGTGATTTTAATTTCCTTTACACAAACACTTCAATATTCAGATGCAAAAACTTCAACAAATTCAGGAAACAAAATTTGATCCTCTGCATTTTTATCCCAAATATCATCCTCACTACCAGTTATGTCTCACTGTTACAGGGTTGGCTTTTCACCTAAGGGTGAAAAGGGTACTGTATTTCACCTAGCAGAAGGTGAATTTTTGCTTATGTGAAACAAAAGAAGGAACAGATTTTTAGTTTAGTTTAAATAGCACAGCACCTTAGAGTGTTTACTATTCGCTTCTTAGAAGCGGCATGTCCACAATTAAATGCGGTGTAAAGAGATCCCTGTATAGGACTACTAAATAAGAGCTAACATAAAGCTAGCTGGAAAGATGGAGCATAATTTTTTTTCTCAGAATGTCCAAGAATATCCAAAAGGACTAGGCTGACATGTCCCTTCCACAGCCTCAGAACCAGCAGAGAAGCAAGACTCACTGCTCAGACATGGTGAGTGGGGCAGCTCACAAACATTCTTCTGGCAGCACAAGGATCTAAGCTGCTCTTTGCTTCAGGCCTTGCAGCGCAGCTTACTCAATGCCTCCTTTGCCAAGGAAGTTTTTGGGACTCTGCCCGACAAACAGTAGCATCAAGAGGCTATTGGAGTAACAACTGCAAAATGGAAGCAGAAATGGGCAACCAGAGGCAGAGAGGGAGGGAATTTCTTGAGCTAGTTAATTTGATAAACTTGATGCACCAAAAAAATTATGTTTTAAAACAACAGCTTCCAAATTCTGGCCAGTTTGAAGTGAAGGTCTAGGAAAAAAAAAAAAAAAAAAAAAAAAAACCAAAGCAAAGCAAAGCAAACCCACCAAAAAACACCTGGCCAGAAAGCTCATCCATTACACTCAGCAGTACTAAGTGATCTTTCTCTCTCTTCCTTCCTTCCTTCCTTCCTTCCTTCCTTCCTTCCTTCCTTCCTTCCACCACTCTACAGCAACTCTGTTATATGTGCCCACTCAGTTGTGTGCCCACAGCCACCGTGTTCTGCAGTGCAAACATCATTATCTGCCTGACCAACGCGCTCCATCTGACAGCCCTGCATCAAGGGCAGGTTCAAACAGAAGCCAGTTGCAGCAGAACTCACTAGTGAGCTTATTAGCAGACCACTGCAGGAATACTGGTCTGCTGTGAGAATTGGAAAAATAAGCACTTGCATTTTAAGTAACATAAAACAAAATGAGGGTTTTTTCCTCTTTTATCAGTCAGAAAAACACATGAACTATTATACCTCTGCCACGTTTGCTTTGAAAGGACTTAAGATAGACAAGAAAAGCTACAGAAGGAATTAGAGGCAGACTACATTTTGATTTTTAGCTTCTTTTTAACAGTATTGATAATCAGCTTCTAGTCTAAACCAAAGAACTTAAAGTGCAGTTTGACTTCAAGGCATTTTTTATGTTGCTAATCAAAACATGATGGCTAATATGCATTCCTTGATTAATGTTCTTCTCTATTTAAAACCAAATGTGATTAGCTTAAATGCAAATATTTAAAAATCACCATAATTAATATTTTGAAAAGTCTAATTCATTCTTTCTTTGAAAGGGTTTTCTTCACATTTAATTTAAAAGTCTAACGTGACTAATACTGTATTGTGATATATAAGACATTACCATTTTTAGTAAAGATTCAATGCTAAAATTATTCAAATGTTAGCTAAAGATATAAAGACAAGCATCCATATTGACAAGAAAATTTTCAAGCACTATAATATTTGCAGCCCTAATGTGCAATTAGAGTTTTTACTGAAGTTCAGTCACAACCAGAGTTTTATCAAATACATGAGCTAGACCTTGGAGTTTTGTATACCAAACATCTTGAGAAAAATTTCAGCTTCCTCCCCTCCATCCCGTCCCCTCTTCTCCCTTCCATTTGCTTTAGAAGAACACAGTTTGTGTAAAGAGGAAGAATAGCTGCTGTTTTCTAAACTCCCTCCTGAGTGTGAGTAGAAAATGTAATTTTAATACCCAGCACTGTCTGAAGCATTGGAGTCCTACATTAAATGGTTCCACCTTTTAGCAGAGCTCACCTTGCCTCCCCTGCATACATAATAAGTCACTTTAACTTTTCAGCTTAATGTAGTTTTGTTTAAAGAATGGTGAAAACACTGCCAGCTCTGCTTCCCTCAGGTTGTGGATACTACAGATTGAAGAAACACTAAATAATACAGTTTTGTTTTGGCAAAAGAGGGGGAGGAATTAAAAATTAATTCTCCTTTACAAATAGCCCTCCTTTCTTCAAGTACTCAAATTCTTGAAGACTACATCTACACCAGTAATTTAAATGAGTTTGAGACTGTTTGGCTGAGACACCATCACAGTCCTGTAGCACCGCTGCAGCACCCCCCTCTTCCATCCTCCAACACAGGAGGAGATGGGTACTTCTTACAGGGAGCAGCCCCCAGCCCACGCTAACTTCCTAACCCTAAGGAAACTTCCTAATGCTCAGGAATTAATTATTTGTAAGTGCTAATTGCCATGAGGTAAAGGCATAGCAGAGGCTGCTCTGACAGTCGAACAGCAGAGGCTCCCACATTGCCTGGGAACACTCCCTGGTATCAATGAAGATGTAAACAAGCAAGATATTGACTTCACAGGTAACAAAATGTTGACAGGCTTTGGAGAAACTCTATAGGAAAAACTGCTGTAGAAGATGTTCATTGTTTGTGCCAAAGGAGTTCAGTCTCTCAGTCCAGCCCTACTCTAAATGAAGACTTAATCTTCTGAAAAAGTTCTGGCTGTCAACCAACTGTTAAGATTCATGTAGGCAGATCATATTTCTACACCAAATCTATATTTATTGATCACCTGGGAAGTAAAGTAGAATTCCTGAGTTAGAACACCAGCTCTGCAATGGTTTTGTCTGTCACAGACTTGTGATTTTTTAATACATCTATGAAGTACCCATCAGTCCCTGGCAAAATCCATGTTATGCACTATTTCCTATGAATGCTTTTTCCTCAATTTTTCTTTTTGTGTTCTGCTTTCTCTTTAAGGAGAGACTCTTTTACCTCTTTTCATCCTGGCTTTAGGGATTCTCTTTTAAAAATCAGTGCTCAGCAGATGCTTCCATTGTCTCATAAAGGCACCTTTTCATGTGTATTACCCTCTATTGTATCTGATCATTTGTGGAACATTGTGAGGTTCAGGCTCCTACACCATCAGCCCAAGATTAAATATTTAACTTTCTTTCTCCTAGATACAGTATTGTGAAGAAACTGATACACAGTGAACATCACAAAGCACTCTCATGTTTTTTCCACCTTCCTAACAAGTTCCTTCCTCTCCTTGACCATTACTATCTCTTCATTGCCATGGACACTTCATTTATCTTCTATTGTGACCATATCTTACCTTCTCCCATTTCACTTACTGACAGTTCCTCCTGATAAATCTCTACTTAACTTCCCAGGATGGAGGTTATACAGCATCAGTCCCAAACACTAGCTAAGAATGTCAGAAAAGTGAAAACTTGACTTAAGTGTAGACATTTATCCAAAGGCTTATCCTGCTCATTTATTTGGACAAGACTCAACCCAGGAGAAATGGCTGGAGAGGGAAAGGTGATAGGACTCCAGGCTAAAAAAAAAAATAAATATGGGAGATTTAATAACAATGAAGAACATAATGCTCAAAAAATCAGGAAGACTTGGACACAAGACTGGCAAGGAAGCAGCTTGTTTGGGAATACTGCTTCACCTTTACTCATATAGATAAGACATAGTTAATGTCTACTTTAATTTATTCCTGGAGATACAAGATATGATTGGTGTTTGAATCTGTTTTAATTCAGCAAATCTACATATTTCCTCAAGCATTGCAACAAAAGAGTGAATAGTGGAAACATGTTCTCCAAATCTAGGGGATCATGTTCATCACTGAAAGTGTCTCTGTCCAACAGCCTGTAACATGGGGCTTCTCATGCGGATGAAACATCAAGATTTCATTGAAACAGCAACTAGCACTTTTTCACAATTCCCTCAAACTGTTTTCCTGTTTGAGGGCAGATAATTACTGTCACAGTGATCCAGAATGTCTGGGATTCATTGGTGATGAGACCAATGAAATGATGATTCCTGAGTACAGGAAGATCCTCGTAAGGTTATAGCACCCATAACAGCTTCAAAGTGAATCACAGAGGTAACCCAAAGTTATTGCAATGCTCCTGAAGTATTTCAGGCCTTTCAAATGCATTATCTAGATTATCCTTAAGTAACTTACTAAGCAGGACGTGTGCATGTATGTCTGTGCTCACAGGTGCAAACACAAACTGAGAGGATGGAGGCTGCAGCACAGAGAAAGCTCAAAGACCTGGCCAGCTTTTAGCTTTAAGTATCTTATATATTACTTGGAGCATTTGTAAGACAGTAAGTAATCTCAAAGCAGAAAGATAAAATACAAATTGTTTTGCGACTTTTTAAATGGCAAACAAAACTATGACCATTTTATTTTCACAATTATAAGCTGTTAAAATCACCTAGGTTAGGGGTTTAAATGACCTAGAGCCATCCACAACCAGCCTTAGGAACATATTTCTTATTCAGGCTTAGAAATGTTCCTACCTATTAAGATGTCAGCAATCATAGTTATTAAAGCACTGGATGCTTTCCATAATAATCAAGACCCTTGGCCACTGACTAATACCAAGTTTCTCAGACATGTTTCTCCTAGTAAACTGTGATTAGCTCTCTGCAGCACAAGACTGTGCCCTACCAAATCACAGTGTGAAAATTAGTTATTGAAGTCTGTATGCAAAAAGAAATACAATGAAATTCTGTTTCTACTCTCAATAGTCTTCCCAAATCCACAGGCATTTAATGTGCTCAGCATTTTTTAAACAATAATAATCATTTATCACTGATACTTTCTGTTCAAATGCTTTTGTTTTATGCTTACACAACTCAAGTTTATAGAATTAAAACCTTGCCTGAGTGAACATTGACATCCTCACCAATGCTCTCTGCACTTCTCAATTTATCACAATTACTGTTAGCAGCTATCAGTTTTAAAATTTAAATATTAAGTAACACATGCAAAGCACAGGAGTTACATAACCCCATAGCACATATATTTAAATACAGTAATTCCACAAATCTTCAACAATAATGGAATTGGTTCAGATTTGGCAAGACATTTCAGGATACCTCACTATTTTGCTAGGAAAAGGAACAGATTAACTCATCTTCAAAGAATCACAGAATATTCTGAGTTGGAAGGAACCCACAAAGACCATTGAGTCCAACTGTCAAATGTATTACTAAAGCTTCAACTTTCATTTTTGCTCCTAAGAAGTCAGTCAGCAAAGCTAGAGTGTAAGAGCAATTTCAGACCATCAGAGAAGGGAGTATGGTTGGTTGAGCACCTGTAGAAGATGATGCAGCAGCCTTACCACAGCCAGAAAGCTTTTGTGCACAGAACAGAATGAAGGAAAGCACATTTTTTAGAAACAACAGAGAACCTGGTGTCCTTGACCAAACATCTCCAACAACCCTAAAGGTGTGAGCAAATAGTGTTCATTCCAGCCTAGCTCATAGGTCAGAGCATTTTTTGCAGAGCATACCTTAGATGCTGGTACCCCAGAATGATTCCAGAGGGATGTGTTTTGCTGCTCTAACAATTCCACATTTACCAGCATAAAATTCAATTACTCAGTTTTGGGGCATGCAAGCCAGTTTTGGTTGTCCAGTTAGATGATGCTTTCTATTGCTGTAATTGCTAAAAACAGCAAATAAGGAACCATAGGACAAACAAAAAATCCTTTTACCCAGGTCATAAAGGGTAGACGGTGCACAACACATTACGTGTACAGAACTGGGATTTTATCTTTTGAGTGCTCCAAGACCTCCACGGTGTAAGGGAATTAAGAAGCTCAGTGTTTTCTATTAACAGGCCTTAAAAAGATTAAATTATTGCCAGCAAGAATAGTAATTACTCTGACTTACAAATCTATATCCTTCACAGATGTGGAAAGGATCTGAGAGAACAAAGGCCACACCATGCAGAAATGGTGAAAATACTGAGTGACCATTTTCTGTCTTGGAGGCACCTTTCCTCCTGTCCCCACTCTGCATTTGTACAAATATTATGTATTCATAGCTGAAAAAATCCATAGTCTGGGATGGAGAAAATAAGAGCAATCCTAACACAATGCCTGTATAAAAGTTAGATTTAATGATGTGCCTACTGTGGATTTATTTCCTGATGCTCTTCTGCACTAATAAACCCACATCCCTTGACACACTTGGAAGCCAAACTGAATAATGAAACCAGGAAATTTCTTGGCTGCCATCTACTGTTCAAAACTTTCCTGTATCTCACAGAAAATAAAAGCAAAAAAACCAACCCAAAGAACAGTCACTGACACCTTTAGGCTTTCTCCTTCTCTCCACTCTTCTTGCTAAACCAAATGCTTTTAGGCTGCTTTTACAGACCACTACATTTCTGTAAGGATTCTGTATTTGCTCACCTTTCAATCAGTATCAAGAATGAGAAACACAAAACCTTGTAAACTTAATGACACAGTGTGTAAGGGAAGAACACTGTAGTACTTTTAGTATTTCAGTGAAAGACTGTTAAAGTTTCTACAAATTCACTAGACAGCACTAGAGTGTGATTTCACTGTACAGCAGTAAGTCAGTAGAAGGACAGAGACTAAAAAGCAATGTGCAAGAAAGCTGTCTGCATTCCTATTTTTCAAGGCTTTGTGTCTCTATCAGGGTAAGCCCTACAATATATTTGTTTCTCTCTCTCTCTTATTTTGAGAGCTATCTAGATCTATTTGTCCTTTACAACTCCTCTGCCTCATCTCCTGCCTACTCCTTCATCTGCTTTGCCATGTTTAAAAAAAATTATTTCTAAGATCCCCACTCAGAAGTTCACAAGACTATATATATATATATATATATATGTAAAACATACTACATACATACTACATGCATACATAAGATATATATTACATACATAAACATGCATACATAGCATCGTATAATGAAGCTGACCACATCCTGCTGGTCTCTAGGAGACAAACTGCTCCCTCTCACAGAAAAAGGTATCAGATCGTGAAACAGTTTTTCAAGGATGGTTATAGAGTATGACAACCAAATACAATACATATTAAAAGACCAAAATCATCATCTTTCTGCAAAGAAAGATACTAATAGATGATCTAGTAATAACTTCAGCTTTCACAATTTCTTTGCTCTACTCTTTAGTTTCCTTCATTATTCATCAAAGTTTGGTGTGCTCTGCTGGAAAAGCAATCCTGACTAAAGAATCAGCACACTAGCAGTCTGAAAGGTACAATTCTCAATGGCTGAGGAATGCAAGCAGGTGAGGGCTCATGCTGTAACAAACAGAAGAAAACAAAACAGAAAGAGAAGAAATTAAAGAAAACCTCCCAGCCTGAGCACAATAAAAAGTAAACAGCTGTAAGAAGTGCATCATGGTTCACACACTGCACACCAGGTCATTTTGATCACTTGTGATCAGGGATGCAATTATCTCTGTTGTGTACTTCCAGAGAGGGAATTTGGAAGAACTTGGTGCTTCAACCTACCTGGTTTGAAATGGGGTAAAGAGTGGACTCCAGGCCACGTATCTTCATTTGGTGTTCCAAGTACCTGTACACAAAAAAATTTAAAAACACATTGCTTTAATAGAAAAGACTTAACAAGTCATAGCATTGTAGAAAGCACAATCTAAACTTCAAATAGGCTTCTTCCTTGGGGGATGAGGAGGAGGAAGGAGTTACAAAGGGTTAAATGATTACATTTCCAAGGTAGCAGGGGAGTCTGTAAAGCAGATGGGAATGCTGTGTTCCTGTCACACTGCCTGTTTAACCAATGGATGTTAAAGCTACTTTTCATTGACAAGTATCAAGCTACCTGAGAGCACTGGTGTTACAGAAGCTAGATAATTTAGCTCAGAAATAGCTTAAATCCTTAGAAATTTAAATAAGATAAATAGATAATGAATAGATGCTAGGATAGAAGATTTACACAGATGGTAAAGAGGATTATCAAGAGTGTGGCATGAACAAGAATGCACAGCAAAGTGTTGTTATTTTGACATGGTTACAGTACACATAAAAATAGTAAATTCTTAGGAGATACAGACTTTATTGACTCATGCATTATGCTTTGTTTCTATTCACTTCAACTGTCCTCCTTCTTGTAATGTAAGTCAGATCAACTTACAGCATCAAAGTATTTACACTTCTCACATGCATCCTATATTCTCTGTTCACATGAAAAGTTCACTCTCCGTGCCCTTGACACAAGTAGTAATCAAAGGAAGAGAACTGCCCTAAGTAGTTCTCCCATAGCTGGTTTTCTTCATAGCACATAACTGTCAAGACTTGATTTAAGTAAAGCCAGGAGGAACACTTAAATTACCAGCTCTAGAAACACATTTCTGGACATACTGTGGAATTTAACATTTCACTAGTAGGATCTTTCTGTTCAAAAATTTACAGTCAATTTCTAACGATTGAAAACGCTAGATTCTTTTGAATATGTTTTATAAGTTCAGGCCCTGGAATAAAAAGTTGATATTCTGAGAGAAAGTAATTCACATTAGTCTGGTGCTTGTTTTGCATTATCAATGTACAAAAGCCCCTCGCAGCTCTGCCCCTACCTGCACTGCAGGTCATCTGAATAAATCTTTTGGACATGCATATCTTGAGTCCTTGTGACATTCTGTGGTCACTTATATCAGCATGAAGCAAGGCCAAAGTCAGCATGAAAATCTTTGGTCCAAAAAATGTGAAAAATAGCATCTACTCCAAATCATTTGGAACTGAAGGGATTTATTTTAATTTTGTTTGCTGCAATATACACATGAATTAGGAGCATTAAGGAAGGACACCACTCTAGAATACTTGTTTCATTTCTTAAGCTATGTAAACATTTGTTCATGCTGATAAATTCAAGCTGAAAAAAAATTCTTAGAAGCAAGACTGGCAAGGTAAAACACAAAAAGTTTTCTTCAACTCTGCCAGAAATTATTAAATTAAATTTAGAAATGAGCTTAAAAACTTGAGACAAAAGTAAGAGAGCTCTAAAATAGATACAATTTTTACTTACAAGGTTTGCTTTATGAGTCTAAGACTTCTAATTTGTTGAGCATTTTACAATAGTCATATGTTTCTAATCTAAGAACATTAATCCAAAGATATTTTCTCCACAATCAAATACAATAGGCAAACAGTCCAACTTAGATGTAGTGTGATCTGTACAAGGTGAAAGCAGAACACCAAGATGACAAAAGTGACAGTATCAGTGCAACTATAGAGTATACATTCCCATAGCTATTTATGTATGCAAATTCACTGATTTCATTTGTAAATATTGTTTGTAGCACATTTCTTTCAGTCCTTGTGATATGTCTTAATTGGCACTTGAGTAAGATAAACCTGGCCCTGCAACGCTGATTCATCACAACACCCGTGTTCATCTCATTATTGCTGTTAGAGAGAGCACAATTCTGGCATTAAACATTGAGGAAGTTTGGAGACACCGTCGGCACTATGTCACAAAATCAATTTGCAAATAACTTCCACTTACCTTCTGCATTAATCAAGCTCCTGGTGCCAAGCATCTCCCAGACCAGGAGAGGGAGCCCGTGGATCAAAAACAGAGATTCTTGCATCGATTTAAATTTAGAAATAAGGTTCTCAACTTTGCAACCCCTCTTATTGAATCAAAGGAATATTCTCTTATTAAATAAGATGTATTGGTTATGAATATATTTGTTCTGAATATTAAAAAAATTAGCCACATTCCTCTAAAAGTGAGTTCTTATTTGCCTCTTATTTTAGATGAGACAGAGACTATGGGACTGTACAGATAAAAATTAAAACCAGATAACAAAATCTGTAATTTTCGCATTTTAAAGGAATCATACTTGATTCACTGTTTCTTGTTTCACTAGTTTTCCAATCCATTTCTTTAATAATATTCTAGCACATCTGCCACCACAGTATGTAGGAGCCAGCTATGAGCAAGTCCTGCGCATTGGAATACTCAAACAACCTACAATATTTATACCTTCTCTCAAGGGCAGCAGTCAGGCTGAAAACAACTGCAGGTTTTCTAGCATCTAAATGCCAACCATTTTTAAGGTAGAGACACTTGGTAGTTCAGGAAAGGATCCAAACACCTTATTTTAATGCATGGCACAAACACTACTTCCACACAATATTTAGCATATGTAATACAGAAATTCACAATATGTGATAACCAACAAAAAAGGAGGAGAAGGCAACAGTGAAAGAACTGTGGTTTTGGATAAGATGAAACAGTCACTGCCCACAGGTAAGTCAACATAAAGAGATTTGTAAGCATCACTTTGTAAGTGATTCTCCTAAGCAGCAATCAATCCCATTTTGATGAGTGGGATTAAGAAATCCAAAGCAACGAGTTTTGACACCTGCTATAAACAAAGCAAAGTGGGGTTCATACTTAACATCACAGTGGAGAAGAATCTGCCTTGTTTTGCAGCTTACAAGAGAGAACTAACAAGGAAAAGGGAAGGGAGAGCCCAACAGTCTTCTGGTTTTGCTGGAATACACTGTCACTTAGCAGTGAAGACTGATTATCCAGACCTAGACAACAGCCGAACACCAGGAGCTGTTATTTTACAGGTGACCTCCTAGCCCCAACTTTCATGGTCCACCACTTCTCATCCTAAGCATGACACCAGGAGTTCTGCCTTCTCCATATTTTAACACTTTTTCTTTCCATTTCATCTTCAAAAACCATAAAAATAACCCCCACTGTCACGGCAATCAAGCTCCAACTTAATACCAGAAATAAACTTTCATTTAGCATTGAGAATTGCTTGAAAAAATAACTTGTTTGCTTTCTCTACTGAAAATTTGCTTCTCAGAAAAGTAAGCATTCAGCTTGCATGGTTCAATAGCCTATTTTCTTTAAATTGAATTACTAACACAAGACTAATCTACAATTCTTGTTTTTGGAATGGATTTAATGTTTTCCAGGGACCATGGTGATTATGGTTTCTGCAAAGAAGACTCCAAAATCTGCTGGGGTTCTGCTGTTCCACACCACAGACAAGACTCTGGCATCTTTTTGTTCTCTGACAAGAGATATAAAATTATGTTCTCATTTGAAACTTGCTATTAAAAATCAGGACCAGATTCTAATTCCATTTGTAGGATGAGAAGTCTATTTATATAAAAATAATAGATTTACAATACATCAGGGTACTGAGGGTCAAATACCTGTACTGCCAGTTGATACCATTAGGGTTTGGCAGAAAGTTACAAAAACAGAACCTGCTGTTCAAATCTCCATACACAAGCATGATATGGAAAGATTTCCTAGGAAATGCAACAAAAGTGTATCAAGGGCTACTGAATTACCTTATTTTTTTAATATAAGAAAAATTTTGGGGTTCACATCTGGTTTTGCAAGGACTCACCATTCCCTGGTGTACAAGGGAATAATTAGTTTACAGTGAGCTTTGCACCACTCTACCAACACAATTAGTCACGTTGTCCTGTGTTCTGCTTCAAATGCAAAACCATCCCACATTACTGCCATCTATTAGATGAGCAGCAGTGCAAATCTTTCCTACCAGCTCTTTCCCAATTGCTGGCATAATTAATAAAGAAAAGCATTTCCTTTTACACTACAAGTTTTGAAAAGACAAAGCTGCATATTACTGATATGACACTGTAACCTTTGTTAGAGCTGATGATCCTCAAGAAGAGCGATGTTTTGGACTTCAAGAAAACAAAGAACTTGAAGCTTGTGGTATTATTCAGAGCAGAATGAAAGACAAGACCAGAATGCAAATGAGCTGCTTTTCCTTAGACAAGGAAGAGTTATGGAAATCAGGCTAAATAATATGCAGAATTTTAGATTTTTTTAATGTTAGGTCAACTTGATGAACAACCAAAGTTTAGTAAAACAAAAAAAAAAGCGTCAGGAGGATGCAATTTTTTCCTTTTAAAGGAAGAGGGGTTTGTTTAAAAATGCCCTGAAATTTTAACTGGGAAAAGTTACAAGCTGGATGTAAAAATGTTTTCTTATTTTATTGTGCCTTTTAAGGATGTTCAAGATTTATTTTCCAGTCTTCTTGTTTGCTGGGTAAAACATACTGCATTTAGTGAATCCTTGCCTGTGACGTACCATGGAAAACTTTGAGGAACTGAACTCAATCAAAAGATGAAGAAAATAAGAATTGCAAACCATTTGCAAATCAGCAATCCCTTCCTGTTGAGTGAGATTTGGAGGTTTCAGATGTTGGGTTTTTCAACAAAAATCTTTCTATTCTTTGGAAACATATATCAAATGAAGTTTTCCACTTAGTCAAAAACCTAGGTGTTTTCTGTTTCATTAGGGGAAATGACATTACTGCTTTAGATCTGCCTCTTGAGGAGCAGTGTGAATTCCAGGGTTTTTCCACAGCAGCTCCATCACTCTCAGAACCTATGGAAGAGAAATGGTGCTAAGCATTTGTCCAGATGATCCACTTGCAGCCACATTCCCCTCCTGAGGAGTAGAGTCAGGTAGATCTGAACCACATCTTTCACAATCTGTAAAAGTTCTGTGTTACAACCCAATAATGTCAGTGAGCACAAAGTACATGTAGCAGTGAAGACCAAAGAATGAACTTCATCCTTCAAGTTAGCATTTGGTTTTAGTATAATAGGGTAGAAAAAACCTTCAGTAACTATCTGTGTATTTTGCATGCTGACTCAGTCTGCTGACTGACAGCTGCAGTGAGGCTTCCTTCAACTCTGCTGGGCACAATGGTGACAGCTGAGTGTCAAGTTTAATATCCAAAAGATAGAGTCACAAATGGAATTGCCTCAATACCAGTCATTTCTTTCATTTCTTCACATCAGGAGTTGAGAGATTTGCTTTTGCAGTTCCATTTCCATAAGGGCCTGCAGATCTATGAATTTGTGTAATGCACTTACAGGTCTGTTAGGGGCCAAACACATTTTACCCTTGCACATGTTGTGCAAGTTCCAGGGCTCACAGCTGCAGCAAAGAAGTCACTTCATTTGCACTAGGACGGCAAGAATGTATTTATTTGGATTAATGAAAAGTAAAGACCACATGCCTATTCATTGTCCTTGAGATTTAGAATATTGAAGCCTTACTTCATTAAATGAATGGCAAAAAATTATACATAGTTCCTAGACCAGGAATCCATGCCAATTCAAAGTTAAAACAATGGAAGTAAGATTGTGTAATCTAGGCAGTCTCTTCCCATGTGGAATGTAATAAAGACCTTGTTCTGAACCTGAAAGCCATATTTTAGTAAAATTAATTTTCTTACATAGCAAACTTTCTGTGTTTTTTTCAGTCAACTGTCATCAAAATATCCCTTCATTATTCCAACACAGGTAAGAAATTAAATACCAGTGAAACAGATTAAAAAAATAGAAGATGCAATGCAACAGATTAAGCATACAGAAAACACAACTTGTATGATTCCTCTCCAGAACAAAAGTGTTAAACAAGAAAACATAATTCTTCACAGACAAATACAGAGTTTCAAAGTCTTATTCTTAGTTTTATATGTAAAACAGGTAGTAATATTTTTTTGCTTCCTTATGTGTAAATGCTACTGGAAAAATATAAATGGTATCATGAAAAAATCCTTACAAGGACAATACATGGCAAAAGGAAAAAGAAATTCAACAGCCACCATGCACAATGATAATGTGCAAAAGAATATTTTTAATGTGATCTGCATTCATTCAGGAAATTAAATCAGAATTATGGATTTAGGAGAAAACAAGGCTGGTTAGAAAACAAACTAGAGTAGTTATTTTGTAAGTTATTTTGTAAATTATCTAAGCATGGTCTTAACAAAAAAAAAGCCAAAAAACCAACAACAACCAAAAAAAAAAAAAAAAAAAAAAAAAATCCAAAAAAACCCCAAAAAAAAACCCACTAAAAAACAAAAAGGAAAGTATTAAATTCTTTTACTAGCCTTATGAAATACCTGCTACAGAGATTATAAGGCTGGGACAGAAGAGCAACACAAAAGAGAGAAGGTACCTCCTCACCAACCCCATAAACGTGCTCTTCATGTAAGGAAAGTGATGCTGTTGTGTGAAAAAAAATGGAAGTTATTGAAACTTATTCTTTAAGGTGAAAAAAGAAGCAGCAAGAAGAGAATGAGGCTTAACAAAAGTCTGACTCAGGCATCAAGTGGAATATCATCATTCCATTCTATGTGGGTAATTGAACCACTTCCTTTGAACATAAGAAGTGATTCAATACGAAGCTGTATTCTAAAACCTTGGGGTAATGTGCCAGTATGGATGAAGGAAGCAAAATATTCCCACAAAACTCTAATAACACACATTCGTTTAAAAAAAGAAAAAACAAAACATCAAGCTCAACTAATATTTTTGCTTTGGCTCTGTCAAAGATGAAAAATGAGGTACTTGAAACAGTAGAGGCCCCAACTGTTCTTAACTTCCTTCCCCCATGAGGCAAAATACAATGAAGTCTTGCCAGGAAACCTTTTTAATATGTGATTTTTTCCATCCTTACTTATGTATATAAACAATATTTTAGTAGCTGTCTGCATTGCAAAGTTAAATTTATTCCAACACTGTTTCCATACCATTTGCAGCACAAGTAAATTCATCACTCTCCTCATACCCACGGTAACCACCTTTCTGCGGGTCCCTGGCAGGGGCAGCACTGCAGCTGTGCCAACATGAGGAGGAGAGCAGGGACTGGAGAGTGCCCAAACACAGCCAAAGCCCTGCCAGAGCCAGGCTCTGCCCACTGGCCCTGCACCAGCTGGGAGAGACAGCTGGGAGGAGGAGGAGGAGGAGGAGCTGAGCAGCCCTCACTGCAGACACAGCTCTGCAGAGCACCAGGACAAGATGAAATTAAACCCCCAGCCCTACAACACAGCACCACATGTGCTGACATGTGGGGTCTGACATGCCAGTGTCCTTAAATGTCCACTCAGGGAAGGGGTTTGGTTGTTCCAAAAGGTACCTAATAAATGCTTACAACACTTTTGACAGGGCTGTTCCTGTGATTTGATGAGACGATTTTTAGAAACAAATTCTGTCCATAATCCAGACTGAACTGGAATCAGCACAAAACTAGAGTATTTAATCTAAATTTCACAATGAGAAAAAAAAGCAAGTGTGAAACAACTCGTACAGGACTGTGGCATCCTCTTCCTACAGGGAGTCAGCACATTTCTTCATAGGGCCCTGTTTATTAACTCAGAACATTCGTAGAAGTTCACATGGTGCAAGAAACTGTTTTTTAAATTTAGTGGTTCTCACGAAAATGTTTATGTGAATAAGATGAATGCTAAAAAAGAACTAGAAAAAAGGATTTGGCTAACTTATTTTGAAAATAAGAGGGGCCTAGCCTGTAGAGACACAACCCGAAATTAGCAGCAAAAGGAGAAAAAGGAAACTCCCGACAGAGACTGCACTTTCCCTCAAACCAGTGCAACCATGCAGCAATTTTGCCAAATCAAAAGCTAGTTAAACAATGATGTACATGGTAAAAGGAGATTGTTTATCTCCAAAGTGAAAAGATGGCTCCTCTATGAGGGATGCTCCATGCAGAACTGCTAAAAGCAGAACAGAGAATCTGTTCTTTCATCTTTCCCAGCCATCTCTGCTCAGGAGTCTCCTTCCATCAGCAAAAAATCTCATAATCAGAATTTTAAAATTCTGACATTAAACTAGACTTAAGGTCTCTGATATCTGCTTTGGAGCTGCAGAAACTATAAAAGACCTCAACAGGATGAAACTGATCCTTATTAAGAAGAGAAAAGCTTTTGTAGACCTCAAAACAGTGGATCAGGAAAAGACTGGGATGAAAGTTCATGTAGATTACTCAAGCTAACCTCAAAAGATTTCTCTCCCCTTCTACAAGGAGAGAAGTTTGGTTTTCTGGCATTGACAGAGCTTGTGAGCTCTCAAGTAAGGTTACAGAGAGGAAATGATTTCACAGAGGAAGAGATTGGTGTTAATACATGTGAAGAAGCAGCAGCTGCTGCTAGCTGTGCTGGAAGGTCTCTTCCTTACTGCTTGGGAACAAACAGAATGGTTTTCTTTACTGCACAGCCACCAATCTTCTGCCAGAAGGACCCCGTGGCTCACAAGTCATGCTTGTTTACCTATTTAAAATCTGCTCTGATTTACTCTGTATAGATAGTGATATACTCTGCATTTCACATTTTCTATCTGGTCTAGGCTGCAAAGCCTTTGGAACAACCCACCCAAACAGAGTCCTCTCCTAAACATGCTCTTTAAAGATTTATTTCTAATATTTTTACTGACTTATTTTCTTTAAACTGAAAAAGGGGAATAAAAATAAAAGCCAAAACCTTGTGGGAGGCTTCATGAAATGTACTTCCAGAAGCCCTGCTGTGCTGGCTCAGCAGCTGGCTCATTTGAATTCCAGGTATGCACTACACAGGGTTTTTTGGAAATGCTGGCTTATCGGAAAAGCAATGCTCCCCTTGGATCATAAAGCTGGCTTTATGGTCTTTTTGAAGACCATAAAACTGGCTCAGCTAACACATATGAATTCCTACCTAGTGTTGCAGGATCCAATCTCATTGGCACAGGCCAAGCTACGCCGTTGCATCAGGATACTTAAGGGTAAAGCTGCCATTCAGTTGGAAAGCTTATTTAAATAATTAACAGACCAAAGTATGCATATTCCTATGAATTGTCATAAAAACAGCAAGAAAAACCTTTTTATTTAAAATAAAATTATGTTTCTTCACTATGGTGTCATTTAACTGCAACTGTTTAAACAAACCAGAACATTTGGGATCACATCCTTTCTCCACAAGGATTTTCTCTGACCCACGGGTTTTCACAGGAACCAATTAAGGTTCCCCCAGAACAAAACCTGCACTCTGAAGCAGTGAATGCACAATGCACTTCTCTGATACTGGAATGTTTTGTCTCTGGCCTGGTGCCCAGTCCCAGCACGTCAGAGGAAGGATTGTGCCTGGTTCTGACAACACACCCGGACTCACCGCTCCTCACGCCCCAGGAACAGCACCAGCACGGCACAATGGACACTCATGACACGTGCTGCTTATGGGATAGAAATACACTTGCAGAGGAAAGCTGCTGTGCTAAGGCAGATAGAATACTGGAGCTGGGCTGACTAAGCTGCCTGAGCTCACTGTCTGGGCCAAAAAAAAAAAATTAAAAAAAATCATGAAAATCCTTTTTCTCACCTAAAAAACCAGGGGAGGTAACATATACTAAGACCTATATATGAAACATGGTGCTCAGCATCACAGAACAGCATGACATTAGAATTTGATCAGATCATCCAGAAGTTTGCCAGCTCCTTATTTTGCCAATTAAGGTCTTGATCTTGTAATAATCTCAATTTTGAATAGATTTGTGAAGCCACATGGAGCTCAGTGATGCAGTGGGTATTTTGTCTAGTTTTTTTAAGTGACAATCTGCAGAAAATGAAGTCACACTGCCATTTGAAGAATGTGCAGGTTCAGGTGTTACAATGTTTCTGAAACAGTGAGGGCATTAATAATGAGCTCCACTTGTGATGGGTATATAGATAGATAAGAGTACTCCTCTTGGATGTCTAAATATCCAGCTGATTCCTACACTGAACCTTATCAGAATTCCCAAACCAAATCCCTGTGAAAAATGTCTAACCTTATCACTTAAAATCCATTTCAAGTGATACAGTTCGAAGTGTGCCTCCTACAACAAAACACAGCATGATGGTTGGGGTACTCACTCCAGGCAGCAGTATTTTGCTGCTACAAAAGAAAAGAGTTTTATACTATCCTTCTGAATCACAGGCACAGAACAAGCAAGCAGAATGAAAAATGGAAGTACAGAAATATTTTTTTCCTAAAAATGAGGGAAATGTCAGCCTACGTCTGATGGAGAGAGAGTGGCTATAAAAGCAGCTGAGACACTTTAAGTGGGGTCAGTGCAGAATCCCAGGGAGTTATGCATTCTCACCCAGAGGATGGTAAAGTCTATGGGAGGACTGGCAGAACAAAATTTGTATCCTCCAGTGCAGCCTAGTGAGCCAGCACACCTCACTCAGAGCACTTTCCATGAATTCTTTGCTGAAACATCTTCCCATTTTCCTGACACTTTCTTCACCTATTTCCTTGCAAACCCATTGATAGGAAGGGGTTCACTGCCCTGACACAGTGAGCTACATGCCCAAACACTGAAGTCAGAAATGGGTTTTGAAAGAGTACAGAATGTTGAGATGACAAAATTTTCAAAGATTGGAAGCTGTGATTTAACCATTTATTGCTCACTTAGCAGCTGTGGCCTTACCAAGCAGATGGCAGATAGCCTATGAGTTTTCATTTTGCTTGTTTAAATGAAGGTGAAAGCTGGTGTATCTCAGCTGGGAGAGGCAGTGGCACTGCCAGCTTCAGTAAACCATCGTGTTTGCTTTGACAGTGGCGCACTTGGTAACTTTGTCCATGACTCCTGAGCTAGCAAAAGCACCATGCAGGAGGCACTAGGGTGTAGTCATCTCCTGTCTCTAGGTAAACTTTAAGCTGCCTGCCGGGCAGCTGCAGTGGCAGATCCTGCTCTTGGCAGCACTACTTTTGGGCAAAGTGGAACAACTCCCGCAGGAGCTGCTGGAACTGATCCTCTCTACTCACTGGAGAAAGGAGCTTGAGAGGACTCAGTATTTGGAGAACATACTGCCTACAGCTCCAATATGAATTGAGGGGGCTTGCACTGAAATAATTAGAAAGAAAATTTGCACAGATATATGACAATGAGCTTCAGTACCACTGGTAGTCAATAATGAGAGAGAGGAGGGGGAAGACTGGATTAACAATCTCTTATCCTCTGTCCCCAGTACCTTAAGGTCCACAGAAATACATGGCCTCAAATACTGATGACATGAAGGCTCAAAAATTATGGGACATCAGATACAAGAATGGTAAAATGACAATTTAAATCTTTAACATGAGCAACTCTGCTATTACAAGGTATTTTGGAGGTAAATTTTAAAGATCTCACTGAAGTAGAAGAAAGGGAGATGCTACACCAATGAGACAATCAACTATGCAAGTTATCAGAGAGAAAAATCAACCTCTCAACACTGTGGTGCAGCTAATCTCTTGGACAATGTGAGGAATGCAGATGAGCAGCACAATGTTATTATTAAGCTATTTAAGAGGCCACAAAAGCAACAAAACCGTGAAAACATTAGCAAGAAGAAGATACTATAAAGCAGAAGTGGTAGGAAGCTGCATTGAAAGTACATTTTACTGAAAGTTAATGAAGCCCAGTGAAGAGATGACTTTAGTAGCAAACAGGTGTTTCACTACCCTCAGTTTTCAGCATTCACTGGTCTGAATTTTTTTTTTTATGGTATATGGTATTGCAGAGTTTTCATGAAAAGACCAGTTAAACAAACAAAAGATGATTTTCCCTAGGTACAGTTTGAACTGCTTTGAACTGCTGAGCAGCTGATAAAGTGATATGATGCAGTGAGGTCAGCAGGGCCTCATCCCCACCCCTCCCTTTCCAAGAGGAAGGAGGAACACTAACCCACTGTAATGAGCTGGCTCAGCCGCATAGTAATGTCATCAACCACACAGCTCAGCCATCAGACCAGGGCAGATTATACCAAAATGTACAGCATCTCAAACATCCAAATTATTAAGGTCTCTTTTTAAGTAATTAGGGAAATATGTTTTATGAATGCTCACCAAGATGAGACATGAAGGATACTTAAAGGATTGATAAAGTCCTTGGCTGCTTTCCCTCTGATTTTCATGAAGGGTCAGTCCAGAGATGCAAAATTTATGTACTTTTGTTTCTCTTATGAGAACAGCACACTTACCAGTTATTTAATACAATCACATTCATACATAGGTTAAAAATGCAAATATAATCTGTTCTAAGATGAAAATTAGTTATAATTCAAATAACACCGTTTTGAAAAAGAAGTAGATTTAGAATATTTTAAAAAGTGCTGTGAAAGGAAGTAGGCATTATTCTAAAGTAATAAATCCCTCTTTATAATGTAATAAAATTTAATCAAATTGAAAGCTTACAAAGTCAATTGATTTCTCACCTATAAAAAGATACAGAAATCCAACTGTAATATTCCAGTGTTCTAAGTCAGATGCTAAAAATCTTTGATTCGTACTCATCAGGGTAATCATATTTATATGAGAACATACGTGCTGTAGCACACATTCTTTGCTAAGTATTTACCTTATGCCGTTCTGCTCCATCACCAACAGGTTTGAGAGTTTGCATTGCAGCCATATGGGTCCTATTCTGCCCTGAGAAAGCACTGTGAAGAATTCTTACTATGGTGTCACAAAATATATTGTTAGCTTTCTGTGATGTACTTGGAAACAGACCTCATTTGCCAGAAATACAGCTACACAGTGATATATATGCACACTCCAAAGACAAACAGCAAACACAGAACATTTTTCTTCCTGCAACTGACAGCTGGAGAATCCTGCTCTGCTTTAGCCTCCAAGTCACTTTAAACTGAGAGCTTAGAAGATTGTGGAAGGAAGAACCAAAGCAAAAGAATAAAACATAATACTGCATAGCTCATATATGCTCTATTTATTTCACACTCAGTTGAGAATACCTATTGCATTAAGATCCTAGTCAGGTAATTCTTCTACTCTCAGTATCTTATGAAGGCTTCCTTTCTTTTTTTTTTTTTACATTTTCTTATGCAGCAAAATACATTTCATTTCTATAGCCCTTTCTTTTCCCTTTTCCTACTTATTAATACTGATTTTGTCAGGAGGATTTTCTTTTCTCTGTGCAAGTCTCATAAGAAATGGCAACACACAAATAGTGGACACACAGAAATTGTGTGACAACATTTTTACATGTGTAATTAAAACTTGGACAAGGTTATAAAAAATTTCAACATATGAAAATTTTATGCCCAAGTTATTCAACTATAGACATTTAATGAACTAGAAAAGCAGCTATCCTAATCAAGGTGTATTTATGTTTGCCCCTCGAAAATTTGAAGCCTCCTGAAATCACTAAGCTTATCTCAACATTTACATTTAGCTCACTATGGATCAGCAGCTTGTGAAAATGATAGTTGAAGACATCTTATGTCAAATGCATTTAGCATCTTGCTAAATGAATACCTAGTCTAGGGGACTGATAATGGAAACACTGAAATGGGTATTAAAGCCTAACTTTACTCAAATTAGGCTTACTGCAAATGGTACCTCAAAGCATGTGCATGGGCTGAAGGGGAAGTTTCTCCCAGACACCATGATAGAGAGGTATCCACTTTTAGTAGTTCTAAGGAGGACAGAAGAAAATGGCTATTATTCTTGAAGACTTTTAAGAAACATGTAAACAGGCAAGACATATCAATCTTATATTCTCACAACCCATCCCCAAAACCATCATCTAAAACAACCTCACATTGATTTTTAGACATTTTTAACCTTAAGGATGTTCCAGCTTTTGCTACAGATCATAAACAATTTTGGCCTTCAAGATGCTATACAGAAAACTCACTTTTGACAAGAAATGTGCAATTCAAACACAAGTGAAAGAAGAAAGGGAAAACGGAATATTCAAGTGCAATGAACATTTTTTCTTAACTTATGAAAGAAAAAGCAATGTGACAATTTGATACCTGCTAATTTATCTCTCCTAGCAAATAAAGCCAGCATACTAGGGTAAGTTTTTTAATATGTCTGTGGTTTTTATAGTAATATATTATCTTGTAGAATAAATTTTTTGCTAGCAGACAAACGCTTCTGCTCAGAATGGGCTTCAGCTCCCACAAGCGCACAAATAGCTTGCAACTGTTTTTCTGTTCAGTGTCACCTGCATGCAAAATTGTTTGCAATTACAGCTCCATATCACACGTGGACACAACAAGCACAGAGAGGGATTTTACATGGCAAAGAAGATATTTCTGTGGTGTAAGGGGCCAAGAAGGAAGGTGCCTGCAAAGACGTAAATCAGTGCACTGATTTACACCAGGTACTGATTTGTACCAGCTGAGTCTCATCACTTTTTTTTTTTCAATGTATTGACTGTAAACACCCTCTCAAAGGCTAGAGGCAAGTCTGGAAAAGAAACAATGCTTCCGTATAATTATAGCCCATTTCTCATTCAGCAGCTGAAATATGGCAGAAAGTAAACATTCTCATTCCAAAGAAAACCACAAAGCCATTGTTTTCCACTGAACCATGTTTAAATTTGTTTTCTTTTTCTGATAGCCAATTACTCCTCATGTTTTGCACTACCAAGATGATAATAACCCACACTTCTGCAATGCCAGCCCAGCCATGCTCAGGGTTTTGCTCATAATTAGTAGGCTGGACAGGAACATCTTGCAGGCAGATGACACCTATGTGCATGAGGTTTTGTGACTGGCTTGCCTGAAATCCAACCAACTCTCAAAGCAAAAAGATGGGATTACACATTAATTTATTACTTTGTCTCCTTCTCTTCCCTCCTGCTGCCAGCTGGTAGTTCCCCTGGAAAGTGTCCACAATACACCAGTGGGTATTTTTATGATTTTAAACATGGGTAAATGGGAGATGGAGTGTCCCAATTTCTAATAGAAATGTTAGCATTTTTTATTAGTTTGAGTTTGAGATACATATTTTTTAAAGCCTCCTTTCCTAACACACATAGGCAATACTCCTCTAGAAATTGTCCTACATTTTTACAACATTGCTGTTTTTAGATCCTGGGCCAAGCTTGTTTGCCCAGTACCATATGGGTTTAATGGTATGAGGCAAAGAACAGCACAGACTATTGATACTCAGACATGTTGAGGATGGGAGCTCTTCATTAAAAAGTGAATGCAAATTAGCATAATTTACCTTGTGCCCTGATATATGGGAAAAAGTCTACTCACACAGTAATAAACAAAACAATATAGTGCAGTCAGAGATCAAAAATTGAGCTGAAACTCCATAACAAGAAATTTTAAAAATTACCAGAATCCTTTACAAAGCAAGAATACATAGGAGGTTTACTTTGCTTTTAAAAGTTCACTTTAAAGGTTAATTTCACTCATACTTGCCTAGTTTAGAATTACTTTCATTTGAAGTTTGGCATAAGACATAAAGCCCAGAGAGGAACCTTGTAAAAGTGGTATCAGTGCAAAACCTGCAGGCAAGTACGGTAAAATACTGAGTAAGTGCTAACAACTTCAAAGAGAAGACCCACAGGTAGAGAAGCCTGCTATTTATGTAATTAATTTTCAGTGGTGCTGAAAAGAAGTAAAATATTTTGCATATTGTTGTAAAGCACAGGAGAGGTTGATTTACTAGCAGGATTGCACTTTTCTACATATGTATTGTGTTATAGAAGATAGAACTCAGCATCATGTTTCTAATTAATTAGTTTCAAAAACCCCCCTCATTTTCCTCATTAAGTCATTGGTGGGAAGCAAACAGAAAGACATGGGAGGAAAACACAAACTTTGCCCTCTAAGCAAGAACAATATTACATTTATATTACTATAGATTCATCCAGCCAGAAGAATAGATGGCACCATAGACATCATATCTACACAAAATAAAATTTCAGCCCACGACAAAAAACACCAAAAAATTTGACTAAGTACCTGTTACACAGATGAACTTCAAAATCCAATAGTTTAAAGTGCTCCTCCCTTGGGTTTAGCATTGCTATCTTCCCAAAAGATACTACTAATACAATGTACCAGAAAGCACATTTTCTTTGGGTCCATCATAAGCTTAAAAGCTCTTGAAAAGTATTATCTCAGGCTTCAGAGGATGTCAGTGGCATGAAGCAAACCTTCAGACACAGAACTACAGGGAGAAAGATTCGCAGCTTCACAAATGCCTGTTAAGATCAGATGTGGAGGAAACACTACTAGCCTGCATTACAAGACACTCCAGGCTTGTAGTCATATGTCACAAGTCTGTGTGCAAATATGTATAAAAAACAATATTGTTAGCCTTTAAAATCTTCAATAATGGGAGAAACACTTTCATTCCCATTGAAATTAAAATGTCACTTTCCATAGCTATCTGAAATGGCAAATTCTTGTGTTTTGCTGCACAGCTCCATGTGGAAAGCTGGCATTTCTGGTGTCGCAGATCAGGCTGCTGGGCTCAATGCATACTGTTCCCTTTTAATTACTTTTTAGTACTGTGTGTTATGGTACCCTACAGAGCAATAGCATCCAATATCAGAGAGGAGTCCTCAGCTTGTTCAATATGCGTGTCAAGAAATACAGAATCTTCTGGCTGCCATTTCCCACTCCTGCTGTGCCACCCTACCTGCAGTGTGATGTTGCTGTGGTGCACATGCTTCCCACAACCATGTTTGCAGAGAGAATTCCCATTTTCAGACAAACCAGCCTTTAAATGCCATTGTCCTGCCTGTTCAGAGAGCTACAAAGTACCAGGAGAACTCTTTGTACATTATTCTTGCAGTGAAACCTAATTTGCAGTGTAGTGGCACCAAGGCTAAAGTTCAGGCAATGCACAGATTATTCCCTTATCAGAAAGGCTTCAGAGCCTGGAAGGAAAATTCACTTTGATCAATTGTGGCTCTCACAAAGCTCATGTAAAACAGAAAAGACAGAAATACCTTTCCACTTAAAAAAAAATAAATCTCTGCCAAAGAAAAAATTAGCTAACACAAGAGATTCAACTCTGGTCTGTTTTGAATCTGTTAAGAACAACAACTATAAAAGCACATGCTTATATAAAAATCAGAGCTGTAACTTAGTTGCCATCTCCAGTGTGGCATGCACAAGCATACTACAGGCTGCTCAGTGTAATCAGCTTTAACACTCAACTAATTCATACTGATCATCACCAGATCCAAGGAGCTGTCAATTCTTCTATGGTACGGGGCTAGCTTGAAGGCATTTTGTGCAGCTTGAACATCTAGACATAATTAAATTTTATATTTACAATGCCACATTCTCCTTGATGTGAAAACCTCAAGTTTGCTTATATGTATGCTAACAAGTGATCAACAGGAATAAACTACTGATAAAGATCTTAACTACTCCTTATCAGAAGCCAAATGCTATTTCCCAATTTTGTGCAATTTTATTTTGAATCAACAGATTGCCTCACATATTTTTCCTATTCTCATGATTTTACTGCTCAATGTGCACTTGATCAAAGTTTCATCCTGTCTTGTGCAGGTATTGCAAGACCAAATAGAAATGCTAAGATTACCACTTCATGTCTTCAGTCCATCAGACTTAGCATCTTGCAACAAAAACCCAAGCTGCTTGTCTCAGAGAATGGCAAAGCAAAAGGTTTGCTGGAAATGATGATGACACATTAGTTTAACTTTGAGGCAACAGACTTGTTAGATCTTTCAGGCTGTAATTACAAAAACCAGCAACAGAGCAAAAGGAAATGGCCTCAAGTGCCCAGGGAGGTTCAGGCTGGACATCAGGCTGGAAGAATTTCTTCACTGAAATTGTTGTCAAGCATTGGAACTGGCTATCCAGGAAAGTGGTGGAGTTACCATCCCTGGAAGGGTTCAGGAAATGACTGGACATGGCATTTAATGCTTTCGTTTAGCTGACAAGGTGGTATTCAGTCAAAGGTTAGACTCAACCTTAATGATTTTATGATTTAATTCTATGATACTACACTTTCCTCTCTTATTTTCTATGACACATTTCAATCAGAAAGTGACCTCAGTTTCAACATGCAGGAAAAAAAGCAGGAGCGAAAACGTAATTGTATACTGATTAAACGAAAACACCTCTGCATTAAGGCACTTTATTCATTGTTAAATCTCTTTAAAAAAGCAACCTACTTATATGTGTGAGTCCCATTTGGTAAGCACAGTGTTTTTAAAAGAGCTTATCAACACTTTTAGGTAGGAAAAAGAATTCGTATTGTCAGATCCAAAGTGTGACATTAACAACTTGCAGCTGCTTATTCATCAACAATTCCAATTGCTGGTCTGATTTGAGAACAGATCCTGTGTACAAACCCTTGCTATTTTATTGAGGCCTGTGGTTGTAATAAAACCTGAGTACGCTTATTAAAAACAGCTGCTGTAACAGAAATAGAGAATCATGGTATATTACCATTTAAAAACCCCCAAACTGAATCAAAGGAAGTCAGCAGAGACAAGCTTAAAGAGAAAAGTCCTTAAACAAAACTGAAAGATCGACCACTGTTCTCAATCTACTATACACAATCACTTAATTAAGCTGTTACAAAATGTAAATAAACACCATTCACAATGAGGAAGAAACATATGTGGTGTGTTGTGTTGCATCTATCTTTGCTATGTAGATATGTGAACAAGGCCAGCAGTAGAGATACACAAAAACATTTAGAGAATCTGTCTGACTTCAACTTGATAATCACTAAAGCAACGTACATAAAATGTATTTTAATTTCATTTACATAATAATGGCCACTAAACAATAGGAAATCAAACAGCCATTTAGGATTTTTAAACTGTTGTTGACGTTAAATTTTATTCACTTTTCTTGGCTACTATTTCTTACATTTTTCCAGTTTCCTACTACAATGTAACCAATTCCCTAAGAGCTGCAGCCTGGCTCCTTACACACTAAGGACATGCAGCTATGACTAGCAGCAACAACAGCAGCAGATATGATGAAGATTAATGTTCCTTTTTGTTCCAAGTTGTGTACAAGGTGTGAACTGTACAAGGATTACTGGGTCAGAGTGAAGGCGGACTGTGCCTTCCACCATTTTCAGAAGAAAAGCCTCTGTTACAAGAAAGCTGTCACTGGTGGATGCTGAAAACATGAACTGTGGGAACTCTTTCTGCAAAAGTCTTTTATTGGCTGGTTTTCTTTCAGAGCTGTGTAAGTGCTCACTGTGTGGGAGTCAATCATACTGGGTATCTGGTAAAACAACCTGATTCATTTTGTCCTTCAGTGCTATTAACTACCCTACTATATATGATTCACTGGAGAATTAATGAATTTAATCCCTCTGTTCAAATACAAAACCAAACAAGAATAATCCTCTGGTTTATAACTTTTAAATAGATAACTTAAAGCCTTAATGATGCTTAGAGTACATTAGGAAGTCACGCACTGAAACTGTTTAGCTAATGGTAACTAGACACTACCATTAGAAAGCCTAATTAATTGGGATTTAAAATTAACTCTGATTTGCAATGGACCATAAAACATCCAGACCAAAATTTTATCTATTTATTTGATGGTTTGCAAAAGATCAAATTAAAGAAAGAGTATCAATAAATTATCACTTGTTATTTCAGTACTGTTCTCAGTATTTGCAACTGCAGTTTAAAAACAAAATTTAAAATAATTGGCAGGCTCCAAAATTCATCCTAGATTGCATTTATCTTGGCATTTTTACTTGCAAATAGTTGTGAGGATAGAGAAAAAAAATAGAAATATACAAAAGGTTTACAAAAGGCATACAAAAATAGATTTATATGATACACCAATCACTATCACTTTTTACATTATATCTTACAATCTCATACAATAAATTGCAAATAAGGCCCTGCTAAAGGAAGAACCTGATTTCTGCTGTTACAAGTGCCCTCAATTTCAACAGCAAAAACAGTCAATACAATTTTACTGCAATAAATGAGATGAAGCCCCAAGGAGGAATTAATTCTTTCAAAATTTTGTGTTCTATAAATAAGGAAAAAAATTCAAATTAATAAATCAAAAGCACAATTAGTTAAAAAAACACAAGCCAGAAACTGGCTCAGAAGTTGCTAGCTTAAAATACACAAGCTGGCAAACAAATAAAGCAATGAGACATGTCACAGGAACTGCTCAGAACTGCTGCTCCCAGTCTATGTTGCAGCGCAGCTATTCTTTCACAGCACAGAATTTTCAGGGTATTAGCCAACAGGGCAGAAAAACCAAATATTTTGCAGAAAATGAGTTATATTTATATCACAATCAAGTAAGGCCTTGTTTTAGAGAGATACTTTTCATAAGTCATTCCTAAAAGCATTTGCTAAATTCCCTGATGTCCCAACAAAAGAGACATAGTGCAAGCAAAGCCGAATAAAGTGAAGAATGTAAAATTTTTAAACGTATTATGAAACACTTTCTTCCTCTCCCCATGGACCAAGAAAGAATACCAAATAAATACTCTGCATTTGACATAAATGACTACTGACAAAATAACCTTTGAAAGCAAGGGTATGCTCATGTTTCCCCTCTAAATTTATGGTCAGAAGCAATGCAGAGATTGACACGTCAGGGCAAGCGCTGCTCCTATGATATTTTCCTTGATGACCACCTAGCAGTACCAGGAGCCACTCTGGTCAGCAGTGCCTTCCCTGAACAAACCCACTCCACGACAGCACAGCTCCCAGGAGGGCAGAAAATAGATATAAACCTTTATTGGGGGTCAAGAAAAGTTGTTTCTGAACCTTTTGTAAGGGAGCTGCCAAACCCAGAGCACAATAGAAGAAAGAGCAAATGAAAATAAAATCCCAAGCAAACAAAGAAAACTCAAAAACCACAACCCTGGGTAGAAAAATATATGAGCTATCATTATTCTTGAGATAAATTACCTTTTCTTTCACTGCCAATGTAAATGTGACATCAGTGCCTTTGAGCAACCCGCATGAAGGCCCTAACCAGGCTGCAGAAGCGGTAGTCAAGGATTCCTGCTGAATCTGAATATAAGCATGATTTCAATGTTCCTATTATGTTTCTCACCTACTTCCTCTCTTGCTTTTCCTTTATACATCTGTATAACAAAAAATGCTTGACATTAACACTACAATATTAGTAGAAGATCCATAAGGCCATCCAGAGCTATCCTCTGCAAAGTGAGGATGAAAAACTGTCTGGATTTCCATTACCTTACATTTGGAAAGCTTTTCCACAATTGCATAAACCTCTTTGAAAAACAACAACAAAAAAATAGGTGAAAAAATAATAAACAGAACTTTTTACACAAAACATATCAAGTAAACTGTATCTAGCTTGTGGACTGGGCTTCTGATCCTTGACTCAATCAGTAACTTAATTCCTAACACAAAGAAATATGTGAACATTTATTAATTGATCCTTTGTAATCTTACTTTAGCAATAAAGAACTCACCAGAAATATCCTTTCAAGTTGATCTTGAATGTCTTTCATTCCTGGAAAAGCAGCGACCCCTTGAATCATTTCTACAAAGATACAACCCACTCCCCTACAGAAGGAAAAAATAAAGACAAGGTTAGAAAGATTTTTTATAGACCAAAAAACCAACAACAATGTTTTTGTATCCTTTACCAGTATTTAAATAATTGTTTTAAATTGACGCTAGGTGGAAGGACAGACGTGCATTTGCTAAAATCAGTGTATACAAATGAACACTTCTCAGGTGTTTGAAGAAATGTGTAGAGGTAGCAGGAATATGGTTGGTGAGTGTTGAGACCAATAAAGGCACAGCTGCTGATTTTTGTATTAGTGCTTCCCAAGCAGAAGAGTCATGCTCCTAAAGAAACTCTGGAGATGTGGGAATGGCAGTGAGAGCATCCTTGGGAGAAGCTGAACAGGGACAGACCAAGGACATGGAACCACACTTAGCATAGGAGGAGGAGAATCTGGGAAAAGGTGAGTAAAATGGAAAAGGGCAAGTGGCTGTCCACAGGCACTGAATTAAATACTACCCAAATGCTTGGGGGATGTACTTGCTTGGACTTTCTTCTCCCCTCTTCCAGCATAACTGAAGGAAGCTCAAAGCCCATAGCTGCTGACCCCATTCCCCAGAAGCTCTGGCTGAGAGTTCCTGCAATGGGCTGAGGGGTCCTGCAATGGGTCCTGCATGGTCCTCCATGGGCTCCTTCCTTCCCCACAACAGACACCTCCTTTACAGCTCCTGTCCTTGGTTTCCCACACAACCTATTCCACACGAGTCCCCCTCATCCCACTGAGCAAAGCCAGTGGCAGATGTACTGGGAGATCAGACAGCAAAAATATCTGAGGCACACTAACTGCAACACAAAAATGCATTCTCAAAGGTCGAGGAAAGCTTCTGTGACTCCATCTCAAATTCCAGATGAACTATAAACTCCCTGCATCTCACAAGGAAAGCAAATTACGAACTTGCACTTGTATCTTTTCTAGATGAAAATAGCTCAAGAGTTGGTTGTTCCCTCAGCAAAAATAATTTTACGAGAAAACTTCCCTTTTGGCTATCAATAGGATGCAGAATTTGATTATATACTTCAACTTCTTCAATTGCATTTTTCTGCATACACTTTTCTACAACTTTCATATGCAAACACCCACATATGCTGTACAACCATGTCTGTGTAAGCAGCCACACAAAAACACTCTTCACTCAAAGTAATAATATGTTTAAATCCCCAAAACATATCAAAATGAACTAAGAATTTGCAACACTAACTACAGCACCACCTCCCCCTAAAATTGAGAGTCTTGTTTCTGTATCAGCAAAATTCCAGCAATAACCTCTAATTTAACTTTGTTTTCAGAAGTAAATTATTTGGAATGTAGTAATTACATACTTTTTCATTGCTTATGCATCATGATGGTACATTCAGAAAGCAGCATTTAATTTTAGGATTTGTGTGCATATATTGCTGAGGAAGTGGCTCTAGAATAAAACAACTTAATGAAAGCAGGTTGCATATTTTTGTTAAGACTGGAGCTGAGTACTTACAGATACTACTTAACTAAAAGTATCAGTAAATAACCTGTGATTTACTCATCTCTCAGGCTTTGACAAATACTCAATAATGAAACAATTTTACATTCCAGGACAATGAGGGTTGCTAGTCAAATTTTTGAAGAATAAAATTAAATATACATCGCCATTTTCTTATTCTACCACACAGAGCATAGATATACTAAGTAAAGCTTCTCATAGCATAGAAAAGTGGAAGAAAACTTTAAGAAAACACAGTTGTAGGCAAATTTTAGAATAAATCAGGTGTTTATAAAAGAGAGGTTAAAATTTATGTTCCATATGCTTCTGCTGGTTACTAAATGAACTGAATTGATTAAACTGTCATTCATCATTTAGTCTGGTTAGTGCTTCATTAGGCACAGATAGGCACAATATATCTTTGTCAAATGCTTATAAACTGTACCAGCATCTTAGGCAAGGAAAAATTTGAGATTTTAGCCAGGAGCCATTTATTCAAGATGAGCAATAAAACAATTGAACTTAGAAAGAAAAAAGGATCACAGTTCTATTCTTGCTACCAGAAAACAGGCATTTGACTAAGCCAGCATATCACTTGAGAGCATATACAAACCTGCAGAGAATCTTCATCTAGCTGTTTGAACAGAAATGTGGTAAGGGCAGCAGGAAGACTTTGCCAAATTTTGCATTGTTTTACATTATTAATAAATTTGTCCACTTTTACTGGTTCTGACACAAGTATAAGAAAAAAAAATTTAAAAAAACCAAGTAAGAACAGCAAGCAAAACTGAAGAAAAATTTCCTTCTTGGAAAGAAGAATCCTGTTATATATATCCTATATCCTAATATATGTCTTGGATTTTTGTGCAGCCTAGAATTCCATTTAGTGACAAGCTGAAATAAAAGAGTACTGGAGTTAAACAAACACCTAATACAAAAATCAAAAGGCTATTATAATCTTTGGAGAGAGAAATTATAAGCACCTTCAAGATGTGAGCTGGACGACTGCTGTTCCCTTCAGCCCACTTGAAAATTAAGGTTATGATTGGTTTCAAAGTTTATAGTGCTCAGCACATTGACAAGTAAGTCAACAGAAAGAGAAGTTTAAATGAATACTGAAAAAAGGAAAATAGTAATACAGAAAAAGTATGACATTGAATTAGGAAATGGATAGGAATGACCCAGAAAGCCATAACAGCATATAAAGGCTTGAAGATGGCTGGATGGTATTTTAGATGTCATAGTGGTATTGGTGAATTTTAGGATCACAGTAAGTAGAAACTTGAGTCTGTAATAGGATCCCTGCATTGCAAATTGCAAGTGCACACACTGTAAATGAGAAAATAAATAACACCTCTGCAAGGCCCTGAAATTTTGTCTTGTTTTTGTAGACCTCACAAACTTTTAAACAGTTTAGAGATGTTTTTGAACAAAGCAAAAACTATTATAATGTCAGAAAAACTGGGTTTTGAGGAAAAAATTAAGAAAATTATGTCATTCTTGGCTACAAGAAAACCCAAGGGACAAGGGAGAATGTGATGACTCTGTATTTAAAATTATGCAAAACTAAGGATGAGGAAGAACTGATTAGGATTTTAATTGTTCCCAGAATGGTAGGTAGATCCAAAATAGTATAACTAGAAATAGCAGAATGCCTTTAGGAAACAGAAATTTTAGGGTGAGTCTTAGCAAAATGCAATTAATAATTGTACTATCGCCCAGTCTCCCAATGGCCTTGAAGCCCAGCTACAGTCATGTAAAACTAGACAAGCTGAAATACTTCAGAATATTCTTCAGGAAACAGACTTGCATTAACAGTAGAGTGGACAGGATGATCTCATACACCAGTCCCAGCTCTAGTTTCAATGATGCAATGATTACTTCTTAAAATACGAAATAGAGGCTTTTTAGGTGCATGCATCTCCAAGGGAGACATTATTTAGGTAAATTTGTGCACGTTCAGCATACAATGACATTTTCAGGAAGCACATATAAATAATTTTTGACAAAATAATATTACCTTAACAAATTTTGGTGTATTCAGTTCAGATTTTCCTACTCTCTTTATAGGACTTCTGAGTTTGGATAAATAAGCCAAATGCTGCAATGTTGTTCAGAGATCTTTCCAATGCAATGGCACAGGATAAATTTGCAAAGTAAAAGTGACAGCCATATAATGCTGAAATGGGTGGTTTACTCTCTCATGACAAAAAGCATGACTAAACCTATTGATATATTGATGAGACCATTAGATGGCCATGCCATCTAATATTGCTCTCTATTGTCCTGCTTAATTTCCTGGGACTCTGGCTGTCACTGTACAGCCTTATACAGAGTAAGAGTTACTAGCACAGCTGAATGGCTTCTCTTGCATTTCAATTGACATAGTAAATGAGCCTTTAAAAATGAAGTAAAGATCCTCAGGAACCTTATTTTTTTGTTGGTTTTTTTTTTTTTTTTTTTTTTTTTTTGGTTTTTTTTGTTTTTTTCTGCACAGCTTTTATAATTTAGAAGGGTATTCCCTTAAAATTAACTTGCTTACTGGTGGATTGGTTTTATGTGTTTGGCTTAGGGATTCACATTCCTGTGTGACAAAGATCCTCATTGCTACAAGAATCTCCATAATCTCTGTACTTGAATACTGTTAAACAAACAAAAAGAAGCATAACAGCTTTGGTAAGGAACAATATATAAAAGATTATAAGGGATGGTTCCTTCAGTTAATATTACGACTTTTCTTGATGAAGCCATAAAAGAAAGTACAGGCACTCTCCTGAATGAGGAGCTGTTTCCAAACCAAGTTTTAGTTTATCCTTAAATCAAGTATATGGAAACCCTATATTCTTACTATATATGCTTTAAAGTGTTGAATATTCTGCCTTGTACAGATTTGCTTTGTAGCAGGCTCAGTGCAGGTGATAATATTCAGCATGATCTTTGCAGTGAAAACCTATCCTGGGTCTTCACATAATATTTTTATCTAGTCATTAAGCCTGTTTTCTGTGTGCAGGGTTTGGCTTCAGAGGAGGAAGGCATTTTATGAAAGCCAAGTAATTCCTTTCAGTAATCCCCAGCGAGATTTCTGAAAGGAGCAACAGAGTTTTCATTCAAGCTTCCCAAAGTACACACTGTTTGTAATGTTAAATATATCAGAATTAAAAAGCAAGCAGACAAACAAATAAAAAACAAACAAAACCCCAGAAAACCTACATACTCTCCCTTTCAAAATCCTGGTGCTTTACTTTTTTATGGATTTGTCACCAAGATGTAATACTGTACCATCTTCCTTAAAATCCTAGTAATATACATGTTGTAAGGGCAAAGAGATTTTTATCTTGTCTCATTTATTCAGGGAAAAAAGGTCATGTTTCTTTATCATCTTTCTTATGAACACAATTTGAAAACAAATTTTGGGGGAAGGAAATGTAAAGCAAGGGAGTTTTTTCTCCTTAACTGACAAAAAATCTGATTTATTTCTACTGTGGCAGACTGCCGGCATACCCACAAAAGCTGAAGCTGGTTGGAATTTGTCTTTCATGAACATGTCTGTTCATGTTGGTTGGAAATTTTTATATATAAAATAAGATATATATTTTCTTATATATCAAAGAAAGAAATATCTTTCTTTGATATATAAGAAATAAGATCTAATGGATGATACAGCCTGATAAAAATACAGTGGCAATAAGGCAAACAGCAGTTTTCACATCAGAAGTAACGAGTAAACAAAAATTTCCCTTTCATGATGACAAAAAAACATTAAAATTTGTGCAGGAAGCACATGCAATGAATGAAAATTAATTTACTTGTTAATTCAAGGTATTTCTTTACAGTCAGACTTGAAGTAAGTGTAATTACAAGAGAATAGAGTGGTCATGTTCTTGCATGTGTCACTGAATACCTAGAAATAAAATCTCCAGAATTTTTTTTTGCTTTGTAGCAATACTCAGTTTCTCTATTAAGAAATACTATATTCATGAAGGATTAAAATGTGCATGATCCCTTCTTGTGGGATTCTTTCTTTTGGACTCATTCGTTCTATAGAAGCAGAGTCAAAATAAGCTCAAGAAAATAAAATACTTCTCAAACTTGAGCAATATTTTGCCAGTAAACACATTCTTGTTGAACATGTACTTCCTGGTTTTCTTTTCTGCATCCAGGTACTTTTATAATGTACTTTCCTTACTCACATGAAATGTATTTCTAGCAATGAAAAAGTAACAGCAAATCTGATGTTGCAAATGGATAAAAGTGGTTTTCAGATTTCAGCATTTCAGGAACTGAAATGTGCTTTCCATAACTACAGATAGAGACAGTTCCTCACACACAGCATTTCCATGAATCTGAGCCTACAGAATTTTCCAATCAAAAGCTAATTCAGCTGATAAAACTTTAGAAGAACTCACTGACAGCGAGAGAAATTTAATTAACAATACCTTTACAGTTACAGCAATGTTACCCTAATACCCTAATCCTACACATTAGCATTTCTTTGGAGTGGAAGTCATAATCCTGAGGAACATCAAGGGCAAAAGAGCTAATTTGCCCTATGCTGTTTTTTCTCCCAGGCCCCAAGAAATATTTCTTCAGGGCATACTGGGACTACTGCTCTCACATTTCTCTCACTGCAAATCATTTACAAGAGAAACAGGATAAAAATGCCTTTGTAATGTCCCCCGTGTAAAAACCATAATTTGGTGCATTTGTGTCTAAGACAAAATCCATTTTTATGTAATGAATGTCTTAATTGCGTTTGCAGGTCTTCATTGGTCAAATATCCATGAAAGCATGCATGGAATTATAGTGAGCACTCAAATCCACACTCTTAGCAGGCTATGTGTGAAAAGTGGTGTGTTCCCACGTACCATTTATTTTTCTAATAAAAGGATAGAAAAACTCCATATGAACAGGTTTCCCTAAATTTACTGGCCTAGTTTTTACTTTATTTCTTCCACAATACTAAACATAGCTAATGGTAGTTAATAAAAGTGAATTTAAACTATATCCCAGCCCATAACTGCTTAGGTTACCTGTTCTGTGACTCAGAGTGTATTTTTTAATAAGCGAAACAACAGAATATGCAAAAAAAAATTGCCAGCTGTTAGCAAACACAGCTTAAAGACAGCTGCACTTCAAAATAAAATATCCCCAGTGACTTCTTGATGTAAGCAACCCAGATGTAGCAGCAGTGTATGCATTACCAGAATCAAATGGATTTAATAGCCTCTTTAAATGGCTTCATTTACTAATATTATATTCTTCCTGTAAGGAACAAATAGACCAGGTTAATTTAGGGATTTTTTCCCTATGTTTCTGTGTTACTCATATATGGGTTTTAGTAATCCATAAACCCTTTATGTGTTGAAGCCTATTTTCCTTGCATTGACTTTCAAAGGACTGTAAAATTCAAGGATTAGGACAAGTTACACCAGAGGCAATGCAAAACCATTTTCCTAGCTACTAGTAAGTCCTCATCAAGGGGGGAAAAAAAAAAAAGCAAGCTATATCAAAGGTTATCACAACTCTTTGATGCAGTTGTGGGTAGTATAATACATTCATATAATTCTGCTGTATCAAATGCTGTCAGCAGTAAATCACAAAGCCTGACACACTGATTTCCATCACCAGCCTGACACCACTATTGCATGTACATCTTCATTAATATTATTTTAATGCCAGTGGCTATTTAAAAAAGAATGCAGGAGAATGTAACATTGCATGTGGATCATTAGCTTTTAGTTACTATTCTAATTCTCTACACCAGCAAATGAAGTGTAAAAATAGCCTGCAGCCTCTGCCACCTGCTTCCCAGCCACTGTCCAGTGGTTAATATTTGGACTCCTTTTTCATGCAGCTGGTCTTCTACTCTGTGGGAGTCTCACTTTCTGTTCCTGGGGAACCACCATGAAATGTCATTTATCATGGCTATAGAAAAAGCCCTGTGACCTTATTTTTTTTTCTTTTCTCTAAATAGAGGAAACAGCTGTGCTTTCTACCTTAACATTATTTAAATATTTAGTGAAGTGGCTGCCTAGTTTTGTCATCGTGTATATCATCAACAACAACACAGGAGAGCACACACTATCTGCCATAAGGACATAATGCAAATAATTGCATAAAAATGCTAATGCTACAAACACACTTTTGATAACAAATTACCAAATTATCTTGGAATCTGATAGTAGATGGGTTTCTCCACGTCTCCCTCCCACTCTGGGAAGCCACTAAATGGCTTTAATGTAATTATGGCTCAGCTCTGTACAGCCATTGTGTAAGCAGAGCCCCAAGGCTGCCTGGGCTCCAGCAGAGCTCCGTGTCAGCTGTGCCAAGCAAGCACAAGTGACCTTAGCAGGCAGCTACACCTCTCACAATCAAACTGGAAGTGCTGTCTCAGACAAGACAGCAAAGCACAGAAGTAAAAATCTCAAGCTATTCTGTCACACACAGTACACATTTGCTCTCATCTGATTTCTGATGTGGCAGAGGCTGAGCCCCTGCACAAATAGCTGCCATCTGAAAGAAACTGTATTACTAGGTCTCTTTTTCCTAGGCCTTTCATAGTTCCTCTTTTTGTACAGGGCAGAAAACATATTGTAAGACCTACAAATCGAGTACAAAAAGAATATGACATTGTTTTTCATTTGAAACAGAACACACCACCTCTGACCCCTGAGCACCTGGATTTTTTTTAGGCCTCTACAAAATGCTCTGTGCAAGAGAACATCACTTCTTGGTATCATTGAAGATGTAACTATTGTGTTCTTCCCCAATACTCAAGTCATTTTTGTCAGAAAACAAAATAATGATCTGGATTGCTGAAGTAGCATTTTAAATCCTCCCTTGATCTTCCCTGCTGCCCATGTAATTTGAATTTAAACATATGATTATAAAGGACATGCTCAGTCTGCCGGTGTAGTAACTTTTAAATGCTTTTAATTAGCTACATGACTTAATCTTTATTACAGGAGCACCACATATTTTGATTAGGCCTTCTAATAGTTCTTTTACTAAAATCATCATGGTGGGGAATGTTAAAGGATCTCTTTTTGACAAGCTATTCATTGGAAGAAAAAAACATTTTTATTTGTGGAAAAATGTTCAGCAACAATAAAAAATGTTTTAAAATCCTTTGTTCAGTTTCACAGTGTAGTGTTTTTTAAATTGGGAAAAGTTAAAAAAATAAATTTCCAACATTTCTGTTTACAAAAAGAAAGCATTTTAAAGTGCTTTTTGAGCAGTTTGCCCTATTAAAGCATTAAAATTTTTCTTTAGCAGTTTCCATATACTCTGTAATTTACAAGCTGACTCATGTATGTGCAGACACACATGAATACATGTGGCTCAAGAACTGAACAAATGTAGAGGGAACTGTGAGAAGGTGAGCAGAAAGGACTGTTTATCTCTCCCAGCTGTCTCCATCCTCTGAGTCAGTTGTCTTGCCTCACCCCAAGCAAGCTGTGCTTCTTGCTGAGGGCATCTGAGGTATTACTTGGAAAAGAGGTGATTGTAGAACATCAGGAGCAGATGGGCTGCAGAGATTTTATGCAACCTGTGAAGACACCAGGTTGAACCTGATATTTAGGAAAACAGGACAGTTTCAGGATAGATGAGAAATTGAGATGCAGAAGGAAATTATTTTAGACCTGTGAAGTGAAGAACGGTCTGAGGAAAACCAGACAATTGGTACAGTCTCTGGCACACTTGTAATATCACAGTGGTCACATTTGGAGTTTTCTCACTGTCCCTTTCTTACCTCTTGGTTCACCTTCCCCTAGAGCCCAGGGAACTGCAGCAGCCAGGGCCCAGCTATACTAACCACTCACTTCAGTGTTAGATGTTCTAGTATTTACACTCTGTAACCCCTTCACATGAAACAATCCTGTGATTTCTAAACCATGCCCCCAGGGGTTAAGATTTTCAGGAAAACCTGTTTTCATCCCATAATCTCTGATTTCAGCTACAGGACCAAATACAACCTCATGTTTAGTTCCCTTCCCTAGCCAAAAAAATTTCCGGCTAAGTCTTCAGTTTCAATATTACACTGCAAGATTACCTTAAAAATATTATTCACACACCATATGAAAACATAAGATGCTTTTACCCTTATGTTACAGTTACTTCTAGATTTTAATATAATCAAAATTCTAACTTTGATTTGCTTGTATTAAAGAAAGATATTTCAGTGAATTACAAAAAATTACTGTATTTTTCTGAAAGTTCCTCAGTATAATTTTTTCTCAGATGAATGCATTGTAAAAATTTAAAAAGTAAAACATGTATTAAAAAAACCAAAACAAAACCAGCCAACCAACCAAAAAAACCTCAAAGCAAACAACCAACCAAAACAAAACCCAAACATATTCCAGAGCATCTTCCTGTCTTTTTAAGGAAGAGGATTTTTTTTTCCATATTTCAGAATTTGTACAAAATAAATGAAGGACTTCCAGCTTGGTTTTAATAGTCAAAAAAACAAATACCTTCCTTGTTCCTTGTTCAACACAGGACTAAATGATGCAATCAGAAACAAGCAAGGTGATATATATATATATATATTGTACAAATCAAACCACTCTTCTAAACCTGCAAGTCTAAATAAAATCTGTAGGCTTGAAAGAAAACTCTTCAACAACATTTACTGCTACCAAATACAGTAGATTAAGAACTGAGTTTTTATGCTCACAGACAGAGAATTCTGGTTTTCTCCTTGCTACAAGTGGGCATGGTGAAAGTCAATCTTTTGCAAAACAGGTGCCATATCCTATGGAAGCACCACACAAGACTACGAAAGTCAGACTGCAGTCCCTTGCAAAGCACCAGTGGTTGCTGTACCAACAGCTGGTAGCAGCTGCTGCCAGTGGGGTGGCAGGAGGGAATTCCTTCAGGAGATACTGCAGGAACCACACATATCACTACACACAGGTTTTTTAATTTGTACCAACGATCCCACCACACACTTGATTTACATGTCTAAAGAAACCAAGAGCTAAAGCATCTACATGGAGTGTTTTCATCTCCACTTACCACATGTCAAGGCAGGTGGAATATTCTGTTGATCCCAGAAGGACATCTGGAGGCCTGTACCATAGGGTGACCACTTCATTGGAATATGTATGACTAGGAACTGATTTAGCTCTTGCAAGACCTGTGGCATAAACACAAATAAATTGATGTCAACAAAGAAAATATTTTGCTGTACACTTACAATCTAAAAGGATATATGAGCACCTATCACATAATGTGACAGGCATGTTGCAACAGTGTTTTTCTTCTAGAACTGGAGTACTTTACTTAATGGTAGCATCTATCATTAAGTACCTGGCTAAACAGAGCTGTGAATATTACGAAAGGTAATAAAATGTGCTTTTCATAATGACAACCACAGGCCCAGGAGAGATGCAAAGATATACTGTGGTATACCTAAATAAAAGACAAATAAACAAATATTTTAATTGCCATTAACTGCTCATCCTGAGACATGAATAGTCTTCCATTTCAGTGTTATTTAGAAAAAGAAAATGAAAAGGAAACTCCCAGACAAATGATGCCACAGATGAGATTTGGCTTCTTAGGGAAGCCTAGGAAACCTTCAACAGCTTGCACTGCAAAGCCCAGCCTGCTTATTCAAGTTTATGTTTGAAAGCTGTAGACACACTCACACATTACCATTCAAATCAATATTAATATTGCAGCAGTACAGCAGAAAAGGGTATGTGAAAAATTCTTCTTTCTCAAGAATTGCATATTGGCAGTGCTCCAATGATTTCAGAAATCATTTCAATAAAAACTGTGGCCTACTAAAGATATAATATTTACAATAATTGTATTTTAAGCCTGTCAGTCATTTAAAATAATTCACATTACTACACAATCTATGTAAAAGAGAGATCATCATATGCTAAAGAGAGAAGTTTACAAGTATGTTTCTCCTACAGAGGACTCTCTCTCCTCCAGAAAATGGAAAAAGATCTTCAGGGTTAAGGTGACTCTTCCTATCATGGGCCTGCAAGTGCTTTTTCCAAGTTATCTGATCCTAGCCACTGCCTTGAGAACGAACGTCCACTTCCTTGCTGGGAGCATTGGACAGGCACGAGTAGTGGAAATCAGGAGAATGCAGTATTGGGTGCTTTTTTGTGTCTTCCTGAACTACTGGTTTTCCTTTCAGTAAACAAATATACTGTACTAATCTGGTACTATAACAGAAGGCCATGTTTTACACCTTACAGAAACAAAGAAGCGAAATCATACACTCAGAAAGAAATAAGCAATGTGAGAATTCCCAAAAGAGTGCAGAAGAGAATCCTTTGCCCCTTTCTTCTTAATACACTACAAAAGCTATTTATGAACATTTACTGTCAGTGAATACATCTCCATAGCAATGATGGCCAATCTTGCCAGCAAATTGCATTATCAGCTGATTATAGCAATTAGACCAGTGTAGGGGAATAATTTGAATTGTATGCCATGATCCATTCTTTTAAAAATTACATTTGAAACATGAATACCTATTTTTTAAATTTGTAGACCTCCACTTCCTTAAGGTTTGTGCACCTGTCCATCAGCTTGATGAACAATTTGGCTTACAAAGACAACCCCGGGTTGGCCAGGTACAGCCCCAAAGAGGCCAGAGGAGAGGTCCAGTCATGTGTTCCACAGTGTCTCTGCCTCCAGATTAAGGTTTTTGCTTCTAGGAAACCAGAAACTAACAACACCTCCAGCTGGTGAGCAGCTCTTATTCCTGCACACAGAACCATTAACAAGCCTGAGTTTCTCTGCATCAATATACCTAGTGACTAAACTGAAACAGTATTCCCTGCATTAGTGGATATGGACCTACTACTACTCTGCAATATAAAAATTATGAAAGGATTTGAGAAGTCTGGATGGTGAATGATTCCATTCTTCTTTACCTTTCTGAGCCCTCCTCATTAGTCCTGTCTGAGGAAGACTAAATTTGTTTGCAAATTCTAATCTTCTGCCAAGCTTTCCTAGGAGAAGAGGAAACAAAGATTTTTCTCTTGGGAGAAAGGCCTCTTGAAGAAGCCATATCATGTATTTTAGGGAAAACTGTCAAAAAACTTTAGAGCTTGTGGGATGACAAACTCAAACTTTCACAACACAAAGCCATTGATCCACACATTCCAGAAATCTCCTATGTAGAGAGAAATGAGTACCCAACTTGCCATACCAGAAATCATGTTGCAAATAATAACACCATGGCCATGATTGCCAGCTGGCTTCTGCCACTTTACTGACACAGATGCAGCTTTGCGGGTGTTCTAGTCAGCCCAAGCACACCTTTCCTCCTCTTCTGTGACTGTTCAGCGTGGAATCAGCCCTCCCCTCCTGCTGGGAGTGCCACCCATGCTGTTTCCTCAATATACTGCTCCTAGATCTCCTCCACCTCTTCTCCATTCCAGGTTAATGAAAACCCATCTTATTTTCAAAGAATGGCCATTTTGGGCTAGTCCCTGCCTGTTGGACAATTAAATGTTTTTCTTTAATCCATTTGTCATTCCCAAATCTCTATGAAAGTTTCATTTGAGGTCGGCCACTGCACCTGGTTTCTCAGTTATAAGAGGATCATTAATGAAATTGAGAAACATTTAAACAAAATCTTATTCTGTAAAAGCAAGCTGAGGCCCTACATTGGTATCAGACAGCACCAGCAGGTTAAGAGGTGTTCTAGTTTGAGTTAAACCATAACAAAAGGCTTTTGAGTACAGGCCACACGTTTTAAGTTGTGGCCAATTGGTTTCCTAGTTGGCCACATACACTCCTTTGGAAAGTAAATGGGAAAATGGAAAGCAGGAGTGAACAACCAAGCAAAATACTTACAAAAGCTAAAATTTGGAAGGGGAAAATTTGGCACAGTACCACTGTTCAGTCATTCACTCACTCCCCTTGTGCAGGACTGATAGGACCTGAATCAGGCTAATGCCTCAGAGAAGGTGCTTTCTCACAGGGAGGGAGCAACCTCTGCTTTTTCTGAATAATTCTCTGCTATGCATAAAGAATGCATTTAGCAATAATGAACACTTTCACTCAAAATTGATGTAAATGTGTCTCATCACACATTAGATATGAAAAAATACTCTAATCTTTCAGATATATTTACAGTCTAAAAAGAATGCTATCAAAATATATATGTGAAACACCAAGATACTACATTTCTTGTTTTGATGGTCTAGATACAAATAGATGACAGTTACCAGGGTTTTTCCAGATATCCTTCTGCAAGAAAACTTGCTACATATTTTATACCCCTTTGCATATCCAAATATGCTTACTCATGCAAAATTTATTTAAGCACATCCTTCAACTGAAAGAAAAATGAAGGGTAGGATTAATTAGCACAGCATGTTCGATCACTTTCTTTAAGGCTTCCCTGTCTGTTTCCATGGTTACACTACAGGAAGAATGACAATCTCATTTAAAAAAAAACCAGAGCTTATAGGGGATCATCAAAACTTCAAACCTTAATGGCCCATGTGCATAAAAGCCAAGAGGTAAGTGGCAGATCAGGAGGTGAGCACACAATATTTACATATTGCTGCCTGAGTGCTCCTTTAGCTGGGAAGGTGGAGGAAGGATTTCCTGACAAGCGGTGAACTCCCCTCCGATTCCTGCGTCTTACAAAAGATAAAGGGTCAACACATGCCCTGCTGTTGCAGCCCTATTTTGAGAGAAGGAATCCAAGCATAAGGCCTGGTTATTAAAATTAAGGTTGTGTCAGACCCACTGGGGAACTTGTGTGTAATTATGGGGAGGACAGACACTGTTTAGTGTTCTCCAGGCACTGACTTCTTATGACCATTATTTACCCAAAATGAAAGAAGAAACTGTTCTGATGCATTACATACTGCAAGGCTTGCACAACGTCATCTAGCTGCTCTGTGGCACAAACCACAACTTAATTTTAACTCATTCATTAAACAACAGCTCAGGATATCCTGGGAAGCATGGTATTTAAAATACAGAGTGAGTGATCTATGCCTATGTATGTTTATGTCTTTAACACAGAAAATCCCCTGCTGCCTCCTACTCTGAACTTAAAAAAAAAACTTTTTTTTTTTTTTTTTTTTAAGAAGAAATTTTCTTACTTGGTAAACACAATTGTCTCTGCTTCATCTGGCTGTATCTTAGACTCAGAGCATGTATCTGATTTATCTAGGATCAGTTATTGACAAAACATGTTGCACTGATTTATCACTGTAATTTTTAAATTGTATTTGGCTTTTACAAGAGGCTGTAGCTACATCCAGACTCGAGATTTACCCAACACACACATCTTTGGCTACATGAACACAAATATTAATATTTGATATCTCTCTAGCTGCAGGATAGCTTCCTAGTCAATTTCGTATGACAATTGGAAGCCTTTGTTCACAGCAAATATGATTCTGCAAATGAGAAAACCAGTCATGTCTGCAAAAACAAAGGCTTAGCAGCCATGTGCATGGTTTCCCTTTCTATTATACCTTAAAATTGTTGAGAAGCTTGTTATTTTGATTTAGACATATTCAAAAAGGCTCTAGCAAGCATACTAAAAATAAAGTGTTTTTCTTGTTGCTTTTCCTTGATTCAACTTCTTTATGTGCTTCCTTTTTTAGCTTCCTGTTTTGTTTATTTAACAATTACTTAGTTTGAAGAAAATGGCTTATTGAACTGCAACTATGAGTCAGTAATAATATTAAAATTTTGCTAATGTATTCTGTTGTAGATCATGAACTGTCAACTTAACCTATTTACTCAGCAGCTTGTTTTCCAACAGAAGCACATTTATTCAGTGAATACTTGAGTGACAACAAAAAATAAAAAATAAAATGGGTGGAGACACTGACACTGCATCAATGAAGCGGTCAGCACTCTAACCCAGAAGCCAGTTCTTGGCAATCAAAAGTGTCCTGCAGCCTTTAGGTCCCTCTGCTGTTTATCTGAATGCATCTGTTTCCAACAAGAAGCTTTACCAGAGCATCTGAGTTAAATTCCTCTCAAGTAAGATAAATTACCTACAATATCCTATGTCCTGGTCCTAATATAGCCATTAGCTTATGATAGTGCTGTTCATTTATAAAAGTTACTCACAATCAGAGAAAGACTAATTAGGATTTCAAATTAGTATTCCCAAAATGCACTTGAGCAATGACTAGTCTTCCAAACTGGAGTGCAGGAGTCAGTTCTCAAGAGAGAGAGAGAAGTAAGTAAGAAAAAAGGCATGTGTCCCTCTCAGCCTGTCTGGTTTTTCCAGCTGTTATCAGCTGTTGTAATAAAAGATTATTTTTTCCTACTAGTCTTATCTCATGTATGTCTTCAGACAATCACTTACAGTAACACAGATGATAATTATTCTGGTCTGTGAATAGGACTCAACTGTCAGTTGACAAACACAAGTTACAGAATGGGGAGACACAGAAATAATTTTCCTGCTACCAGAAAGAATGAGGCTAGCACTCGTGAAAAGTGTTTGCCCCTTTCCAACAAATCCAACATCATCTTTTTCATTATAACCTCTCTCCTCTGCCCCCTGTGCCTCCCAAAGGATCAGAGGGGATAGAAAAAAGGGATACAAGAAAGATCTCAGATCTTGGTTGTATATTATAAGATCCCTTTGGTTCATTTGTTTGAAAGCTATCATAGCTGTTTATTTATTTGCTGTTTATTTATTTGCTTTAAAATCCTTATAAATAATTTCCAATATGTTTTGAGAAAAGGCACACTGATTTTGAATGTGTACCATGATTGAAAAATTTATTCCTTGTCTACAAGCAGGAAAAAAAAACACACTAAAAACGGGGTACTGTGCAAAAAGTGGTACAGAAATCCAAAAGAAATATACGCTTCACTTTTGACACCAGGAAGATATATCTATGCCCATGGCATTCTGGGTCAGCATGAATATGTTCAAAGTGCCTCTACTAGTCTGGAGGTATGAAATAACACTATGGGCAGGGAAAAAAAACAGAAACAGAAACAAACTGCATCAACATTATAAACATTCACGTAGATGTAAAAGCTAGCAGGACTCAAGGACAGTAAGCAATTTCACATCAAAGATAACTTCTGCATTACAGAAAAGACCTGGTTTCCTTATGGACATGGTATACACGCTCACAATAGATTCAACAGGTGATTGATTTAAATCTTGGTTCCCAGATTCCAGATTTTTACTTAACAATTTGTTGTTTCATAAAAAGTCTATGAGAAGATGATGTCTTCTACTCCTATAAATGTCCCAGTAGGAACATGCCACTGTGCTAATAAGGCTGTAAGTGAAAATGTCAGAATTACTCATTTCACAGTGAAGTTATTAGGTTTGAAGCAAAGAGTTAACAATTGCAGAACAGATGGTTTTAAATTGGATAGATCTGCAGAGTGCAGGGAGGAAGTTCTAGAAAGGACAAACAGGCAGAAAATAATTCTTTACTGAAAATGAGAGTTAATACATCTCAGGATATTTTAATATTCCTTGAGAAAAGAGAAAAAACAGGGAAGCAGCTGTGAATGAATGAGCCTAATCAATACTGGACAGTTATTTATATAATAGTAATAATTTACATGTGGAATTTTAAGACACGACTAATGAACTTGCCGAAGACAAGAAAGGTAACAGAGCACTTTTACACAGTTTTGAGTATAAATGCTTCATCATCATTTGGATTTTCCATTAACAAATCAAAGCAACCCAGAAAAGAAAAAAGAGATATTCAGGAGAACAGTATTGTATGGAGACAAATTGAGAGCTATGGATGTCCCATTGTCCCATTTGGTGAAGTATCACAGTCCATCAAGCACCAAACACAGAAGCTAACAAGCTACTGCAGGCTATTGTGTTTGAAGCTAACAATTTACTGTGATTTCTACATTTACAACTAAAAGCAGGAGAGCAAGGGTCATATCTGGCATTCAAGTAAAAATGAGCCAACCCTTTTCAACTGGTACCTGGATAACTTATCATTTGATAGGTACTTGATGTAGGGCATGAGACAGGTTAAATATAACATATCAGTAAAGAAATAAATACGTTTGCTCTCCAAGACTTATCGTTTTTAGAAAATCATCATGTAGACAAACTGCCTTTCCCTCTACCCAGGTGCAAAGAGAACTGAACACATACCAGATGCAACTTAATTTTATACAGGGCATCAGTACCATTCAAGTCCTTCTAGTTTCATGTTTTATTAAACCTGACAGCTGAATAACTGTTTAATAAGCACAATTTGGTGCTACTGTAGTGGCTCACAGTCATCCACATAGAAACATAAAACCTAGGTTTCACTGAGAGTTTCATGTTTGAACATCTAATCCCAATTGTTTACCCTCAGGTAATTTTGTTTCTTAACTGACCACACAGCACTGGCAGTGACACGATGATGCCAGGTGCCGCTCTCTCCACCTATTGAAGGGGTCCACAACTCACCAAAGTGACCCCTACAGTGCTGGACAAAAGGCAACAATAGTAGCATGGCTACTGGGATGTTATTGATGGAGTGATTTATTCCAGTGGGATCAGTTTTGCTGATCTAGCATGTCCTGTCTAGCTGTAAAATACCTGGACAACTTTGATGAAGAACATATCTCAAGTCATGGTCAGCTATTAAATGCCTAATCAAGTAGCTGCAAATTTACTTGAACTTGTCTAGGATTAGTAGCTTAACAAGAACAGGGCTACATAGAAAAGCAGGTATTTGAACAATATTAACAGCTATAGACAGACAATATTTTTAAAAAAGCAGATCTAACAAGTATTTCGTTTATAAATCAAATAACACTGCCATTTGACATTACCCTGCAGGGGTAGAATCTGTGAATTTGAAAAACTGTCACCCCATGGGTGCTGAAACCATCTACTCTTACAAGGTCTGACTTATGTATAAATTACACAATTCCATGGCTAGTATCCACCAGATCCTTAGCCCTGTACTGCAGAGCCAGTGCAAGTGGGTTTGATGGCCTCCCTTTCCAGCCAAGGTGTCACCTGAGCACACATCCCTACACTGCAGAATGCAGCTGCATTTGGTGCCTCATCCACCCTCAGCTCACAAACCACGGCTGCCCTGCCTGGCACAAACTGCTCTCTAGAGCCCATAGAGCTTAATCCAGGCTGCTTCCAGTACCTGAGCCAGACTGTTTATAGGTAAGACAAATATTTAGCTGACTTTTGTCATTGCTACAATGTGATATCTCACAACTTACGTATTCCCTTAGTAGGTAAAACACTGTCTTGGAGTTCTACCAGAGAACTCCAGTACATTTTGCATGTGTTATCACATTAGTACATACATTCACATACTGGGTAACACCCACAGCATCTAAATCCATATCTGACTGCACAGGCTTAAGTCAGAGTAAAATGATCTGAAAACAGACATTGATGCAAAACTAACAAAACTGAAAAAAAACCCCCACAATTATATAAAAGCTGTTTTAAATACAAAGAACAAAATAACTGCAAAATAACTTGAAGATTTCACTAATTTGCAAAATTTCTTCCACTTTGCTTTCAAGAGTGAAGCCATTAAGAAAATCTGTATAAGCACTGTTGCTTCTGTAAAGCAATATTTAAGGCAACATCTAACAACAGAAATCTCTTGAGTGTCAGATTCCCCTGTTCAATTGAATTGCTCCTCAAAACTCATTTAATGTATATGTCATCTTAAATTATCTGAATCACAAATCTTATAGAAAACCTTTATGAGAGAGACATTCCAATATGCTTAGGTTTAAATTATTATTTGACTTTGCATCAGTAATAAGGCATCTATATTCCTGGAGAGCCATCCATTCAGTTCTTAATATAATTTTGTCAAAGAAAAAGAAGAAATGAAAGCGGACAATTTGATTTTTAAAAAAGTTACATTAGAAGGGCATTAAGGCTATTCCTTAACAGTACAGTTCTGGAAATACGTAGTAAAAACCCAACTGCTCCTGATGCAGCATTTTTCTCTAACGTGATAATGAAATGCCACTGCCAGAATGGCAAAGCTGGAGCTACACAACTCAATCTAGTCCTTTATGCAAAGATGTAACCTACCAGGTCTGTAGAACTGCAATACCCTCTATTGTAACTAATAAAACAAGTGAAAACTTGTTTGTACTGAAACCAAGCCATTCTTTTATCTGTTCAGCTTGGGGACAATGGATGTACTTCTGGATGCAGTGCTCAATAAAAATTACTGTAGACTGCAAGCAAAGGATCCCTATTAGAACTTTGACCACCAACAAACTACTTCTGTCATACTGTTATTGAAGCATTCCATGCTTTATTGAAACCATTTCCTCTATCAAGTTTGCATCTGTGAACCAACTATTAGTACTCATCAGCATGTCTCGTTTCGTATCACAGCCTACAACCTGTGTAGCAAAGCTGGTGGTAATCCTGAGCACTGCAAGACAGAATGGGCAAAAGATTGCCAAAATTTCAAGAAGCTAACATTAGGCATTTGTGTTTATAAAGTACATTTCAGTGATCTGCTGCCTTTTTTTCTTATTCCTTCCCCTGCCTTTTAAAAAAAAATATTTATTTCATTTTTTCTAAGGTCTACAGACAGAGGTCAGAGCTGAACCAAATTTCCAGCCAGCTGGAAGAGCCCAGAAATAACTTAAAAACATTGCAATGACATATGCTTAAAAGCAAATATAGTCACAAAAGCAAGTAAATTTGATGCCCAAGTGACTTAAAAATTGCTTCAATAAGAATTATATGAATATATTCATGGCTATGGATGGGAATAAAAGAGATTACATCTGAAAATCTCCTGCTACCTTATTTCCAATGGCTACACAAAAAATTTGCTGTTATAAGTTGACATATTATGAGCCAGAAAAGCCAAAGGTGGTACAGCCGACCTTGGAGAAGAGCTTGAGGACCTTTAACCAGGTGAAGTTCTAACCTGCTGTTCTCCCTACCACTTAAATCAAAAGTTACTCAGCACCATTTTCTCCCTGTGCAAAGCTGCTGTTAATGCTCCCACATCACCCAGACATAAAGCTGCTGATTCCTGATTACTCCCACTTTTAAGTTTTTTAACTTCAGGTCTTTCAAATTATAAGACCAAAAGGTCAAGCAAAGTATGGTTATTTGTAATATAAATAAAGGTAACTACTTGGAGCTATAATTTATTTGTATAGTTTTTGGAAATGGAATTTGCTGGAGAAGTGTTAATATTGCTCAGACAAGCACTGCCTGATCACTTATGGCTCTCATCAAGGCTAACTGATGCAGGGGAAACTCTCCTCTTAATGCAAGTAGCCCTGCAAGCATGATTTTAATTTATATCAGGACAAATTATGCATCTATGAAGATATTAATACAACCAGCACTGTGTCTTTCAGAAGGAATGAAAAAATTCATGCATAAATTATTAAGAATTACCTAGATAAAAAGTGACTGTGTTGCAGAAAAGTAAGGTTTTAAACTGTCTGGGACAAAACAAATGATGTTATAAATTACAGAGCCATCGTTTCTTTAAAATGCAATCTCAATTATGGAATTATTTCAGACCATGTTAAAGGCACATTTCTCTTAATGAACTGCCAGTTCTGTTCACGTTAATCTTTTTCTTTGCATATCAATATTTTTGTTCTGACTGATGACGAATTTTTTCATTCTTTAATCCACACCTTTCCCAGTTAACCTTTAATATCTACGTAGCTGATTATTTCCTGTGTAAAATAAATCTGCATAACTATTAACACATCAATGACATTAAAATAATTTTAAAACCTGGCATAATTTTCTCACTATATCATACAGTATGTTCTCTTAAATAAGGAAACATAAAACAAAATCATAATCAGACCAGGAAAGAGAAGATAAAGAGTACCATGGGAGCTACCTGGAGGCCTATATTCAAAAGCTTTACCATGAGCAGTACCTTTTTCTATAGTATTTTTCCCTGTAACTCCTGTAACAGAAACAAGCAAAGAAGCTTCAAAACAATTAAGTTTTAATGAAAGTTTGATATTTTAAATACAGGTGCTTGTAACCACGATAATCAAAAGGACATGCAGAGGTGTAGGAAGGGAAAATGTTCTCATATAAAACAGAGAGAACACCACCACATAACTGAATAAGGTTTTTTCCAAATGAAACAATATTTCTTTTAAATACACCTACAGATTCATATGGATGGATGGATGGATGGATGGATCTCTTTTTTTTTGTACAGACAGCAGATCACAGTTCTCCAAGTCTTTTGTGCCACTGTCACGTAACAGTCTAGCTCACTCTTAAGTGGGCAATATAAGGCAATAGAAATAAAAATCATGATTACCATAATAACATTGCACTGAGCTGGCTGCAGTACGGATGACATTCAAATCCCATGTTCTTCTTAAGCACGAAACACTGAAACAGATTTTTCATCACAGTTGTTTTAATGGTGTCATAACCAACTTCCTTTATTACCCTTAATGGATAATTAAGATGCTTTCCTCCTATTTAAAGGTTTGATATAACTCTCACTTGTAACAATAGAGAATTGCATTGAACCCTAAGTAATCTGAGATGCGTTTAACAGGGGACCCATTAAGTGAGTCACACCAATCTCCAGGTCCTTCACGCTTTTTAAAAAATAAAACATTTTCCTTTTCAGTCAATAATCCTACATAGGGCTTCTCAGTGGGAACAGTTAAGTTACAGCACCTGCTTTAGTAAAAACTGAAAGGCTTCCTATTTAAAGATTTTTAATTTCAATTGTTAAAAAACAATCAGTGAAGACTGGCATAGACAAAAATTTAATAAGTGGCTCTACTTTGTTTTAACAATTGGCAGAGAGAAGTTAAAATCTTAGTTGAATACAATTGAATCTCCCTACAGTTTTTGCAATTGCTGTGTCCAGATAGTAAAATCATGTCAAATCTATTCTTTCTTCATAGGTTAGGAAACCCAATTTCTGCCCATGAGAGATTCTTACTGCATTGACTCTCAGACGGCAATTTTTTGTATAGATTTAACTGGAACCTCAATAAAACTATCAGAAAGATGAAGCAAATTAGATGGCAATCCATGATGAGAACAACAAACCAAATAAATAGGAGAAGAAAGGAACATTACCAGCAGCACTACACCACACCTTCTCCTGCATCTTCACCTCTGAAACAATTCTTTAGCACAAATGCCAGAAATCAGGTCTTTGCACTGCTCTTGTTTGACATTTTCTGCCAACTACCCATCTCCCTCCCCATTTCACCACAGGTCTGGGCATCACAGCAGAAGATCACGAGCACAGCATATGAAGCCCTTGCTCCTGGGAGGGAAAGGGAAGGGTGCAGCTTTGGCTACTCCCTGACAGCAGCCAGTTACAGCATTAGAAACTGAGAAGGAAGGTCTGGGGGTGCAGGGAAAGCCTATTATCCTCAGAAAGCAAAATAAATAACATGGCAGCCTGCCACATGTCTCTGGGTCCACAGTGCCCACAGCTTTTGCATCCTACAACTTTTATCTTTCCACCAAGAAAAAAGATTTAAAGGTGCCATAGCTACCTAACAGCTCTGCTCCTAAGCTCTGGCCTTTGCCTGGATCTAGAAAGTGTGGACAGCAAGGGCTCTTTACCCTGACTCAGTAACAGGTCACTGAGGCTATTCCAGGACAAACACACAGAGTCTGCTCTGCTGCCCCAGCCCCAGCTTCTGCTGTACACAACAATAGCAGCTTCTGCTCCCCATGGAAAATGAGGAATTTACAGCTCATCACAAAAATAACTACTTTATAAAGTACTTTATAAAGAACTGCAAGGTGACTCCAGTTTGAGCAGTTTGGGGTTCATTTTCCAGGTTCTCACTTCCTTTTTTTCAATTTCCTCTCAACATTGCCACTGAAGTCATCTTCCTTTCTTGATATTTAATACAACTAGAGTCCTCAAAGAAGCCCACTACTGTTCTTCCTGAGAGGTAAAAGAACCAATTCTTCAGATTTCAAAGGCTGTTATCAGAAAGGAACAGGTTTCACCTGGAGTAACAGCAACCTCCCACATAATATGGAAAGAAACATCTTTTCTTTCCATGTTCAACTCAGGCAGGTTGTTAGAGGGGTTTGCGGACCTATGTTTGGGGTAAGTGGTTTCCTTTAACAGCAGCAGCCTTTGATAACCAGCACCCAGTCAGCTTCTAGCCCTCCTCTAGGGGCTAGAAGGGCTGCTGTGGAGGGCAGGAGCTGTGTTGGGCCAGCTGCCTCGGGGGTGACCGGGCTGCTCCTACAGCTCACCCCAAATGGCTGCATCAGGCTCCCCACATTAGTCTCACTTAAAGCCAGGCAACCGAAGGGAGCCAGCCTATATAAGTACAGGCACTCTCAGAGGAATTTTGCTAACGATTCCGTCAAGCTTCACCAACAATTTAATACCAGCTCTTTGGGCACTGAGACAACTCCTTTTATCAGCATCTCCAAGAACTGATACTCTGCGGAACACTTACACGGGAAAACATCGCAGTTATCCATGCAAGCAATCTTTTATGCTATTCACTTTTCATATGAATTTTATACAGAACATTATAAAGAAACCCTTCTGGGATTCTTACTGTGAAGAAAAAAAACTACTTTTTTTTCAACTTGTCAACATAGTTTTATCTATTTTAACAGTAAGCTACACAGGAATAACCTTGTCCCTCATGACATACCCGTCATGCTCTCCACAGAGAGATTTCTATATGGAAATGCATGGAAACATCCTCTCTAATACTCAGCTGAAGTTTTAAACTGCAAGTCCATTGAGTATAATTCCTTTTATTTTGATCCTCAAGTCTCTTTGCTCCTGCTATCTATTATTTATCATTCTACGTATCTAGAAGGATGCATGGTTGAATCACACTGACTTGATTCTTTTGCTACATCAGAGGACTTTATATTAACAAATTCCAAAAGCTTGAGGCAGGACTTTCACCATAATACAGACCTGCATATCCTCACTCATCCAGAGAACCCCAAAGACAACACAAAACTGTTGGGAAAAGCTTCAGGGTCAGTGTTATTTGAGAGACTAAATGAAAGACATTTGCATGAGCTATCATGCTGTTTTTCCTCTCCAAAGCCCATTCCCACAGAATGGAGATTCCTCACGCTACAGAAACAAGCATTTAAGCATTACAGTACTAAGTTCCTGATGCTCCTTGTCACTCACCTTGCAACACTAGAATTTGTTGGTAGTGTTACTGCAATTTGAAGATTTTTTAAAAGGACTAAAATTACCAAAAATTAGAGCAGGGATTGGGAGGGAGGGGAAGCATCTATTCAAGTCTTCTTTATATTTTTCAATTTAGAAAATCATCAAGTTTTCCTATCCTTGCAAATTATACTCAAGCTAACAATACTTCTAGACCTGCTGTTCCATACTTTGAAATTGTACTTTGCACTTGTGTGCCTACTGTGTAGGTATGTAAACTAAGCAGTTGCCTGCATAGTTTATACACCCTGTCCAGGAGTCATAGCACAGAGAAAAAGGCAGTATACATACTAAAAAGAATGGCATCTAATTAAAAGATGTGATTACACAGAAGATCCTTGCACTTACAATAACTGCACAATTCAAAAAAGAGACCAAACAGGTCTTCAGTCTTCACATTCACCCACTTCAAGCAGCTTACTTCTGTTGAAGGTCTAACAGAAGAGACGAAAGGGAAAGGCAGCTGCAGGGAAGATTCACAAATGAGTAATTCCCTGAGAAGCAAACCCCAGCAGCAGGTTGGTTATCTCAGAGGTTAAGCAGGCCAAGGGCCCTATTAGTCACCTGGCCACTTTCTCTCACAGCCTCAGAAGTGCTTTTACTGTGTCACATGCTAGTCAAGCCTAAATGTTTTGTTCTTGATACACATGACCTGATGATATCCTCAGTGCATCGAAAGGTGGGTGATGTCACCTCAGAGCTATGTAAATCTTTTATCAGAAAATATCTAATAACAAGTATAACTATGTATTTTTCAACCCAGAAAGGAAAAGTCCCTAAATAGTATGTAAGAGTAATTGTGCTATGATCAGAATAAAGGTCCATATTGTTCTTGGAGGTGTCAGAATATTAGATTGCTAGAGGCTCTTTACAGAGAATATGAAAGGCAGGAAAAGAGTAAATCCTTCCTGGAAAGTCCCACACAGAAGGCGGGCCTCACCTCCCATCTGATTTTTGTCAGCTATTTAGGGACTTGGTGTTGGAGTTTATCAAGTATGATAATCTGCATGCAAACATAATTGATTAGCCAATCTTGATTTATATCAGCATATACAATAACTAAACACCAATCTCCAATCATTAAGAAACAAAACAAAACAAGCATGGTATTTAATGAGTCACAGAACCACACAAGAAGGAGAATTTGCCTAGTTCAATCTGCCAGATTGCTCAAGGCTTAGTACAGTAAGGAAAGCAAACAGAGATTTCATAACATCTCTGGGCTGCTCCAGTGCTGAAGTACTTTCATACCAAACATTTCTTTCCTTATAGCCAGTTGTGTTTCAGTTTATGACCATAATCCCTCACCCTCCCGCTGTGCACCCAAGAGCACCACCATGCTCTTGGCAACCAACTCTTAAGGCATTGGGAGACTGCAAAGCTCCTCATTCCATTACAGAAGGCAATCCCATGGATCAAACATGATTTACCTTGACTAAAACTGGCAAACACTTTCCTCACACCTACAAGAAGCCTCACTCCATTATTTTCTGTAGGATAGTGGTTGACCAGCTGCAGTCCTCCAGACCTTCTTCCTTGCCCTTCTTCCAGAAGGATAAAACAATAACCTTTCTCCAGTTATTGGGAACATCCCTCAATCTACAGTCTGTCAAAGATCACAGAGAGCAGCCTGACAATGACATGAGTTGGCTTTCCTAGTGCACTCAGGCACATGATGTGATTCTTGGGTTTGTCCTGGGCAGGGCCAGGAGCTGGACTCTGCGATGCTTACAGGCCCCTTGCTGAGGTCAGACTGACAGGTCTGTAGTTCCCCAGATCCTCCTTTCAACCCTTCTTGTAGATGGGCTTCACATTTGCTAACCTCCAATCATCTCCCCAGCTAACCAGGAGCAAAGATAAATTATGGAGAGTGGCTTGATGAGCTCTTCTGCCAGCTCCTTCAATACCCTCACATGAATCCCAGCTGGACCCATAGACTCATGAGTGTCTGAATGGCATGGGAGGTCACTAACTACTCCCTCCTGGATTGCAGGGGCTCTGTTCTGCTCCCTGTCCATGCCTACCAGCTCAGGGGGGTGGTGCCCCTGAGGATTACTAATCTTTCTGTTGAAGGCTGAGGCAAATTTCTTACGGCGTTACTCATTAGAGGTTTAAAATACTTTATTTCTGCTTAAGACTCATATATGCAGGAGGGGAAACAAACAAACTCATAGACAGCCAAATTCACACCACAGGATCAAAAATAATTCTTGCACTTCATTCCATAAGAATTCCTAATATACTTTACTTTCCTCTGGAATCTTAATTAGATTTAATAAAGAACACGAGTATGGTGTTCAAGGACTATTTTTCACAGCAACAATTACTCAAGATGTAGTCTCCCTTATTATATCTTCTCAATAAAGTCATTTTTTATAGCTCATTCATTTTTAATTTGATAAAGCCTCTATTTTCTGTTCTCCCTTTTCATTTGACCGCTGAGTCTTCTCATAAACGTTCATTTCCTAGCAGCTAGAGCACAATGAACAGAAAAGCAAACCACTGTTCATCTGAACAAAGACACTCCCACACAGTGAAGTATGTATGTCTGGGAGCCCTGCTATAGGAAAACACATGCCCACAGTTATTCAAAGATTCCACTTCAGCTGCAGTGCAATGCACTGGCAGACATGAATAGCCTTTCTCTTACCTTGTTTATTCAAGAACTATGATCCACTAGCCTGCTTTTAAGTATTTGATATCCTACAGTGAAGAAATTAAATAAGCCTGATGCCAAATGAAAAACTTCAGAGATTATGCTGATTTTTTTGGCAAATTTATGAAGCCAAAATCTGAAGGTCTTGTTCTGAGAGACTAAAAGGCCTTTGCTCCAGGATTTTATATTTATTATGCTAGCAAAGTCAATCCTATCTCTAACAGACTGTGATTTCTTGATAGGTTCTCTCCTGCCTTGAGTGCATTTGAAAGCAAAACAACCATCCTTCTAATTTTCACACTGCTCCTCACGTAATTAATCAAGTATGCAATCTAAACTGACTTCCTTTCCAAGCACATTATTGCAAATAAGTCCTTTGTGGGAGAAAAACATAAAGAGAAATAGGACTTTATTTTACACCTTGTTTAAGAAGAGTCATTCATACTGGGAAGGTGGAAGATGGCCTATAAAAATAAGCATTTAAATAAGTAAATATGCAGAGGGGCACACGAAGAGTACACAGGTGTGCTCTTATTTCTCATGCTTCCAGTGAAAGAAGTCACGACCTTTCAGACTTTAACCTCAACACTTCTAATTTTTCATCTTGGTTCTCGGAAGAGAAATTTAACCCATCTGGTTCTCAGTTTTATGAGGTCATGAGCCATGAAAGAAAATCTAGCTTTAAGAAAAAAAAAAAAAAAGAGATATATAATTTCCTGTCCATGTTTCTGATATGTCAGGGGAAACTTAAAAGGGAAAAAATATCTTCTGCACAATGTTATACATTCATGTCTCTACCACTGTGTATTTCTTTCTGGTTGTACTTACACATTTCTAGTCCCTCTATCAAAATCATGAACAATGGTCAACCTTAAACTCCTGCCAACACAAAAAATCCTGCCTTTCATGTCATCTCACGGCTATTTAGCTGGGGGCTACAATGTGGCAACAATTTCATTAGAAGTGATAGATAGTTACATTTCCTATTACAGCAAGGCATAAACAATCCTCCCACCCAGTCCTCTGCTCTATGGCAACACCAGGCAACACAGCCAGACAGAGTCAACTTGTGTCTGAGTTGGACTTCTCATTGATCGGTTCACACCTCCAGCAATGCATTTAATAGCGCTGGCGAAAGGCAGGTTGTTTTCTTTTTTCTTAAAAACACAGCAAAAAGTTTGCAGCCTCCCTCTCCTCAGCACACAAGCCATAGAGCTTTACCAACCCACTCCCACACTATAGGAAACATTTTACATACAGAAGAGTTTGTGAGATCTTTTATGGTTTCCAGCATCCACCAGTGCTAGAGAACCATTGTTACAATCTCCCGAAAAATTTATGATATGGGGATACTTGGAAGTCAGATTAGTTCTCAGGGTTCTGTACATATAAATGATACAACAAAACTATTAAACAGCACAACACCTTCAACAGAGGATTAATTTATATTTCACTACAAGAACACTGAATGGTGCACCTCTTTCATATCCTTAAGAGATGAAAGCTCACAATAAAATGCAACATGCAGGAATGGGTTTTTTAAGCATTTATTTCAAAAAACAGCAAGTTTTGAAAAATGATAGCAAAGAATCACATGTAAACAAGGAGACAAGTGCTTCTAATACTATTTCTCTAATTGCCTTACAATTCAAAGGCCAATCAAGTCCTTGTGGACTGTGTCCACCTTAAGTCCTGTTCCCTTCTCCAGCATAGCAAATACACACTGAGCTGTTAATTGCAGTAACGCTAATTAAAAGACAAAACCTCAGGACTACATTAACAGTGAAATTGCCAATTAGCACACAAGGCTTCCTCATTACTGCTGCTGCATGAAATGTGAAGCATGATGTGGATAGCAGTCATAAAATAAAAGACATTTTTAAAAAGCCAATAGGCCATATTTTCAGCTTGCTTCAGGAGTACTGCTGGAATCAGTAACTGAGAAGCTGACCTACAGGAAAGAAAGAAATTCCTACAACCTTTTCTGAAAACCACTAAAGAAAAATATTGCCATTTTCCACATCTGCATTCACAATGGTTTTCAGGGGAAAGAGTACTTGCCTTGGTGTAGCCACTAGAAAATGGCTTAAAAGTTTAAAAATAGGCCAAAGGCTAAGATTTCAGTGGATAATTTATCCTGACTTTATACTCCATGTAAGGCTTGCCCAGAACGAACTAATGGATACTGAAAGCAATCCAGGTGATCCTAGTGTCCTTTATTCTACAGAAGGAACACTTATTCTTGTGTCCTTCAGTCTCTTTCAATGACCATTTAATGAAAGTTAATTCAGACCTCCACAACCCTAGATCTGCTTCCACAAAGTGATAGTGTTTTTCATACAGTTTGTATTTCCTTAGGTCTCTCCCTATTTTCTTTTTGAAGGTTTTTAATTCTAATTCAGAGATCTTGTGGCAAATAAAATGGAAATACTTTCAGCATTATCTTCCTTGAGAGAACTGGAGTAGGTATTTGTTTTTCACTTGCTCCCTTTTAATCAAGCATTTTGTTGACCATAATCAATTTCTTCACTCAGGAGAAAAATGTGCAATTATCTACAATGAAGAAGGTGTATCTTAGGAATAGGGTGGGGGGGAAAAGAAATCAATGGAACCATCTGTCTGACATTCCTACAACATTATAAGATACTTGTAATTAACTGCTTGCCTACCAAAGTCTGCCAGCTTTAACTCCCCCGTGTCACTGATCAGAAGGTTCTGTGGTTTCAGGTCCCTGTGCAAAATGTAACGCTGGTGGATGTAAGACAGTCCTCGCAGCAACTGAAATAAAAATAACTGAAAAAGAGGGGGACAAAAAATGACCTCTGTTAATATTTTGCATATAACCACAGGTGATTTCTTCACGATATGCAGGGTGCTTGCACATTGCGGTAACATTGTGTCAGAATTCCTCCCAAACTGGCTAATTCCCACCCAAATTTAACACAATGAAATTTCCATCTGAAATATACTTACTTTGCAAGGACTAAACCCAACCTCCAAGCCCTACTATGCCATAGATTCAATCTGACTGCTTTCAAAAGAGTGAGAGCAATACAACCATGTGCAGAAGGCTTGGTTTCTACCAAATTATAATTATATTCCATTTACCCATGTGGCCTTAGAGATTAGGTGGTAGCCTGAAGACAGATGTGTATCTTCACTAATTATAGGAAACAACAGTACAGGGTGGATAGGGATGGGGAGATAAGGCTGGGGGATGGAACACTGATGCTAAAACAAAGAAGAAATTAATAGCATAACAATAATGCCTGTGTACCCAAGGAAATCTGCAAGTAAAATAGGTTTTATCCTTCGAAATCTATTTTAATGGGAGTTTCTTATGTATTTTTCATTAGGAAATAATAACTCTCACTGAACCTAAAGACGACTTTTGAAACCTATTTGCAATACTCTTTAAGGTAATTTTAGATAGAAACCTAACTCACCATCTCCTGGTTTCTTAGAGTCCTTCCCTGGACTCTATAAATGCTTACTCCTAAACCTAAGCATTACTACTGTGTGTTCTGTAATTTACAATGATGAACAAAGAGCTGGATGAAGAGGATCTTCTGTCCTCCCCTTTTCACCTCCCGCATCCTTTCAGACACTTGCTGTCAAGGGCTGTGTCACCCGTCATAGGTTTTGTCAACACAAAGGGTGAATGAACGCCCAGGAGTTTTCTTCACAGCTATGAAGAACCTATCCCAGTGTAGAGAGACCCCTCCTTTCACCTGATATATTTTAAGAAATACTTCAGTTTCTAGATGTGAACACAAAAATTCCTTCCAGAGACAAACATGGAGGATTCAAGAGAAGGTATGGACTCCGTGCCTCACAGCTCAGAGGACAGCGAAACGCGCTCTCTAGGAAGATGTGGAAACCACACCAAAGATTGGGAAAAATTCAACTCAGGCACACGAGAATTTCTAATTAACTTGCAACACAAGCATCTTATTCAGTGATTACTGAAGTGAAGAGACATTATAAAAAGGGTTACAAAATCTGATTATAGAAGAGAATAAAGGCTGACATGAAAGAAACAGAAATGTCATGTTACTGAAGGTGAAATGAATTTAATTGCACTTCATTTTTTCCCTGAGTGCAGACACAATGCACTCTATGTTTAGCTATTTAGCCAGGGCACAAAGAGCCATATCAATCACCTTCTTGCCAGGGTAGGGTCTAACAATGTGCTGAGGAAACCTAAGAGCAAAATACAGGAACAAAGAATAGCAGGAAAGTCATAAGTAACATGCACATTCCTTTTTGAATTGTGGTTAAAGTGGAATTCATGGTACATAAAAACTATTTTAATAAGAGCAAGCAGCAGAAATAACTTTCATTACAGCCTGAAAATATCAATTTAATTATATTAAGTTACTTCAAAATAATACATTTTTTAAAATAAAAAGATGGGCAAAATAACCAGTTTTCCAGGCTAAATCAATGGCATTTAACTTCAAACACTATTTTTAAATATGCAAAGAAATTTCAATTATTGTGGTAGCTTACAGCGCTGTAATCTTTATAATAACTCAAAATATATTTATTAATGTCTTTTATTTGGCTTTAGTGAAAAGAGTCAAGTGATTTGACATAATGTGCTAAAAAAAATACCCAACAACTTCACAGCTAAACAGAATAAACAGCTGCTCTTGAGGACAGCTTTGGAATGTAGCTTTATTCCAAACTTGTAGACATGCTGCGCTCATTAAGTATTTCCCCAAAAGTTAATTAATTCACTCACACCTCCTTGGAGGAAGCTCATGGAAGAGAAGGGGAAAAAAAAACTTCCTGAATTCATTATAGGCTAAACTCAATTATTGGTTTTTTGCTTTCTCTTTTTCTCTTCCCCTTTGTTTTTATTTGGTAATTTAAATATGAAAAGATTTACGTGAACACAAGCCTAACATCTGGCAGCACAGCATTCTGCAAACCACTGGCCCTTTGTGATTGCTTGGGACAAGAAAACACCAGGGGAGGTCTCTCCATTTCCAATGGATTCCCAGCCCACAAAAAGAAAAGATGAATTGCAAAAAACTGTTTCTGCTTCCTCACAAAGCACTTCTGCCCTCTCACAGTCAAGTTCACTCCTCTGATCTTGAGGAAATCCTTCTCCAAGAAACCCATTTTCTTTACGGATTGCCTGCATTAACTTTGCAAGAACAAAAATGAATCCTGGATGAGGCACCATCAATCTTTACCCATATACCCAGTCTGAAATCGACGTACCTCCTGTCATGGTCATACTCTTACTTAATCCTTCCACCACCTCACTCAATTCCAATCACCATGAAACCTCAGCCTGGGGCTTTTTCAGGGTTTGTTTTGAATAAGCAACGGAACTGCCATTTCCAGAAGCCCCAGGATGGCAGCTGGAGTCAATAGCAAATACGAAATGTATTTCAACAGGTTGGTTGTGACGGTAAAATCAACACAGATTCACAGCTCTTTAGCTTTTATATTGGTAATTTTAATATTTGCATGGTCATACACAAGGCTGTATGGGTATAGAATAACCTGCAATAAATAAACTAAGACATCATTCACTAAGACATCATTTATGTACACTTTCTTGCTTATTGGTAAGAACAAATGTTTTGATAATCAAATTAGGCTCACAAAATGCCAAAGGTCATTGTGGTGAGAATTGAAAAAGACAGAAAACAGGACAGGGATTTGTCCCTAGAAGTCAGGTTTTCAGCAAAGCTTAAATTAGGAAGCTCAACACTTTACATTCAGACAAAAAAAAAACCCTAATACTTGTGGCTTCAAGTCTTGCTTATTTCTTTCAGTCATTAAAATACCTTTTTTCCCTGACTGTTATGCAGCTCTCACTTTAATGAGCAACATATTTTAATGAATACTTTTCATTGTCAGCAAGAAAAATTCATGCAGGTCAAAGCTAATTCAGGGTTTATGGACTGTGATATTAAAAGAACATTAGTAGTTCTTAAAACATACAAGAGAAATCCCTGAAAGGCGGTGAGTTAGCACCTACATAGTCCTTCAAGTGTAATGCCTGGATAACCATTTGAGCTATATTGAGCAACATTTGACCAAATGCCCATAGTAGTTTTAAAATACAATATTTTCTGAGAGACTTGTAGCTATGTGGATGAACAGCCCAGCCTTCCTGGTGTTTCAATGAGGCTGGGTGAGTGTACAACCTAGAGCCATAAATGCAGGCATACGACGGCTGCCTGGTGGCCCATGTGCTGCAGAGTGCTTCACTATTTGTTGGCCTCTGAACGAGCTTGTAAGTTAGACACTGACACAGGCTATGCAAAACACATCTAAAGGGTGGGATTGAGAGCAGCTGACACTGTCTGACTTAGGTTCAGAAAGCTCCTCCAGTCTAAGGATGAAGGGGAACACTAATGTGCAAGTGATCTGTGTAAAGATCAGATGACTTGACACAGTTGCCCTCCATTACCAGAGATGGTAGAGAGTTTCTGGCAAAGGATGCTGGGGTAAGTGAAAAGCAGAAATCCACAACATGCCTAGGGAGATTCTCCAGAAAATGTACCATTTACACACAGACTCTGCAAAGGCACTGAGGACCCCAATGACAGGATGCTTGCCAAAAGGACAGAACAGTGATGCTTGTGATGGCCTTTTTTAAGACTTTCTGTGGTGGCAAAGAGGGATTTCTAAATTATTTTCTTCATTTGAGATCCCTTAATTCATGTTGTATTTTGGGAATAGAGGACCTGGCCCTGGATACAGAAGTAGAAGGCTACACAGAACTAGAAAGCTACAAAGAAATTTTTAGTTTACAGAAGATGCACAAAACTCTTGGTTCTGCTCTCCTGGCAGCAAAAGTCTGAAAAAGGCTGAGATAACCTGGAACAGGAGTTGACATGATTTCAGAAGAAAGCTGAAAGCAAACCTGAATTAATGTGTCTTTCCTTTAGCAAGCTCATACTGCTCTATTAGTATAGCCAATTTTGAAAAATAATACACAATACCAGACAGGTTTTATTATCACCCCACACTGATTACACAAATGTTCCTGCTTGCCCTATGTATCAAAGCACACAGTCTATGTATCACGCAGTCATCTGAATTCCCAAGTGTGTATTCAGCATCAATAAAACCGTATTTAGGCTTATTAGGCCAAAAAATCTAAAAATACCAGTAAAAGAAACCAAACTTAGGACATCCCATCTCATGCTTGCATTCAGTGAAGTTCTCCCTATCATCCAGAGGACAGTACAGGCTTCTGTACATTATTGGCTATTTTAAAAACAAAAGGAGGTAATAAATCACTACATGCCATCTCACAGCCTTGGAAATAAACACAACCAAACAAATTACTGAGTTCCATCTGGGTTGACTAGACTGTTCAGGAATCTTAGAACTATTTGTTTTAAAATATTATATTAGAAAAGACTACCTGGTAATATGCACAATCACAGAAGCAATGAGAAATGTCCCTCTTGTGACTTCTGCTGGCATGTCAAAACCTCATCAAGAACAATCTTTTTTATCACTCTTGGTTTGCTATTCATTTCCCTCTTCTAAACCAGATAAAATCCAGCTTTTCACTTCTAACTATGACCTGGGGAAATATTGCACTTTTTAGGTCAAAGCTTTGTAGAGTTTGTTGCTTAAATTGTCAGAAGTTCCAGGAACAAAGTACTGACTTGAGACAAATTTGCATCCCTACAAATAAGGAAAATTTAAATAAAAATTATTAGCTATTTGAATCTGTAGGATTTTCAGGATTATAATAAGATTTACCTCACACAAAGGTTTCTCCTATCTGTCTTTCCTAGAATCAACTGAGTTGTCTCTAAGAGAATTTTAAAACAATCCACTCCAATCCACTCTACTCCAATGCTTTTATAAAGACTTCTAACTTGCTCCTGCATTCTTTACACAAGAGTCTAGAATCTTACCAAGGCAATGTCACACAGAAATGCATATGATACAGCCACTGGAAATGTGCATCACATCATCGCTTAAAAATATATATATATACAGATTTTTCCACTTATTTTCAGCAGAACTGCAAAGGAAAGAGATTGGAGTGTGTTAATTTGCTAACTTCTGTTCTCTTTGATGCTGTTTTAATCATTTTTTGTCCCCTCTGGGTACTACTACAGTCATTTGCAATGAGGAAGGTGCGCTCAATTAACTGAGTATAAAGGCACTCCCTTATGATCAGCTATAGTGGTCTGCTAAGGTTCAGTAAGTGGAAGACTCAGGTTTTTACTTTTGAATGGCAAAAGTAAAAATAAATTCAATTCAATTGAATCTGCTTTTTTTACCTTTCATCAGCACACTTCCATGCTGAAGTAGGTCAGAGTGGCAATTGTTGCCTCACCGATTTTAAAACTCTTGATGTGTTCTCCCTACAATATACATGTTTTCTTGCCCTGTGTGAATCATGAAGACCATAGAGACAATAAATTACAAGTGCACTTATGAAAGTGACATTCTTCTAGAATGAATTTTAACATGCTAATGAAGTTTCTGCATTAACCGTTCACAGTTGTGCATATTATCAAACCATTAAGTGACAAGACTGACACGAAGTAGAGTGAAATGCTGATGCTATATTTAATGTCTGATAACTAAAAAGTCTAATTTAAATAATCAATTTTCAATGCCATGTGTAAAAGACGACCTTAATTTGGCATAACATTATTCTGTCTGGTGCACACCTGCTTGTTCACTGAATGAGGAATGAAAAATAGCACCTTCTCAACCACATTAAACACATCACTTCTTACTTAACATATCTGCTGAAATCCACTTTTAATTCAACTTCACATCAGCAGCATGACCAATTTTAGTGAGTAGGAGAGGGATTTCAAAAGCATGACATTAGCTCTGATTTGCTTCCAGTAATAATAGATAAATTTAAAAGGACTACCACAGCAGGTTTTCACCTTAAAGTCAAAGACTGTTTTCTTCAAACCCCAGTGAGTCAGTGACATGAAGATTCATCATAGCTGGATCTACTACCACAGTTTCATTGCCTGCTTCCTGTGCACCTACTTCTATGGCACTCAACCTCCTGGCTGGACACCTCTAGGTACACACAGGTGCTCCACACCACAGCTTCCCCTGCATCATGTAACAGGTCCTTGTCACATGGGGATGCACGACTGCCCATGCAATCCAACACATCTCCCCACAGAAAACCCCACAAACCTCCTGTCCTTGACACAGATGTTGATGCAATCTCCCAATGGAAAGAAAACAGAAACATGCCAGGGAAGCCCACATTGTTAACACAACTGCCACCTAAAACCTAAAGCATTTTTATCTTACTTTTCAGATATTTTGCTTTTCTAACAAGCACGTGGGTTTGGATTTTACTATTAATAAATGTAGCTACTGCTTAGCAAGAGGCAGTGTGCAGCGCTCTGCTACTGCCAAAGTTCAAGTAGCTTCACTTAAGTGCAGTAAGCCTGATATGGATACCACAGAGGAGCTGCCTAATCCTTGCATGTTCCGAATGCTTCCCCACCCTTTGTGCTTCAGACCATCCTAAAGCTGTAACCAGTTCAGTGATAAATATTAATGCTTACAGAAGACATCAGTTGACAACTACCCTATGGCTTCGACTCAGATTATTAATTTTCACATTAGTCATTAAATGCCAAAATTACTCATCTGACAAAAACAGATTCAACATTAAAAACTGCAACCATTAGTTAAGGACAATGTTCACAGTGCTACAGAGCAGCGAGGAATACATGAATACCATAAATTACTAAGTTCCAGAGATTTCAGATGATATCATTTAACAATCAGTGTATTTCAACATTTTCAATTCAATGTTATGGAGACCACCATTAAACCCTTGGTTTAATAAATAGAGTATTTTTATCATATCTGGGGGTTTTTTTTAACTATATAATTGCTACAAAGTTGACTGGCATCTTCTTGAAAATTTAGCACAGAAAAATGTTGCAGCATCCCGTTATGTGTCACATTCTTTTTAAAATATCTTTTTAAAGTTTTTTGGCAAACTAATTATATTTTTTGCTGAAACATAAGCATGTTTTTACAGAGATTATTGGGCTGCCCTAGGAAACTTAGTACCCAAATCCCAATCCACATTTTGCCATATACCCTGACTCAGTACTGCAGTGATAAAGCACATTTTAAAATGTTCTGGTGGGGGTAGGGCTTAGTTAGTTGAGGTTTTGCTTCAAAAATATCCATCTATTATGCCCAGAAGACTGCTGTACCCTGCTTCCTAGGAGAAAGGGAGGCTCAAAATTGAGATGGGTAAGAGCTGAAGTCTTGAAGGCTCCTGGGAGAAGGCTAAATGTTCTTGTTGCCTGCATACAAAGCTCAACAAGAGGGTCTGCCTATTTCTTCTCAACACTTTTTGGCCCTAGGAAGAGAAAAGGTGCCCAGGGAGAAGAACAAATCAGTGCAGCAATATCAGATAGAATAAGAACAAACTGGAAGTTCCTTCCCCCTCTGGTCACAGCAGACTACAGGAGGCTTCCAAGTTGCCTGAAGTAAAAGATTTTGAGAGCAATTAAGAGATAGGGACAGTTTTTGTCTGGTTGACAACATGTTGTCATTCAGACTGGTGTTCCTGGATTAAAGAAGAGTGGGGCAGATGCAAGTGTCTTTTTATATTGCCAGAGATGAGGGTTTTTTCTGTCAAAAGCTCATCCAAATCGATATTACCTCTAACACTGCAAGCAGAAGAAAAAAGGCAGAGAGAAAAAAATTCAGGATGCTTTTCTCAAAAGACTTCAGCTATCTCAAGGCAGCATCACTAATTAAGAAGCAAATCAGCACTCATTAATAGATTTATTTTTAAGGCAGGGATGCAAACAAGCAATGCAGGCATGACAGATGCAAGCCTTTGCTCTACTTATTCTACCAGTAATAGGAGTTACAGTAAACAAACTCAATTGTGAAATAAATGCACCAAGGCATAAAGATGAAATTATGTGCATTACTGGGAATGTAGTAATATGGAGTAAAAGACAAAGTTAAAATAAAGGTGCTATTTCAAATACTAGAAGAAGCTGAGAACAGTTACATTTTCACAGGACATGCTGAAATGCACAAATAAAAAGACACTTAAATTATGAATATACAACACCAGAGCCATTTATGGACAACTGCAAACAAAGGCTCAGGAGAACCAAGAAGGTAAGAAAAAAGACTGGTGGAAATAGCCCTGTACCAGACAGAAAGAGACATAAATCAGAATGAAGATCATAACACAAAAAAATATAACTGGCAGGGTCAGCTAGTTGCTCTGACCCATTAGAGCTCATGCTGTAGGAAGCAATCCAGATGTTCCAATTGAGCATGAACTATCTCTAAAGGCTGCAACATCTGTAGAAAAGACAGCCAGGAGTACAGATTTCAGTAGTCTATGCCAGGAGGAACAGCACAGGGAGAGTCAGGAGCAAATCTTATACCTCAGTTTGCAATAACACATTTTGCAACTTGGCAAGAACCACACAGTACACATATAAATCAATTCCTATTTCCAGTCATGGACAGGGCTGCAGCAGTAGCTTCCAGCAGAAACATAATTATATGTGGGGCCATGTATTTAAGATTTATTGCTTGCCTTGGATCGTGGAAAAACTGAGAAAGACATCTTTTAAACCAGACAAGAGAAGATGAGGCCATGCGTACTACACGAGGAATTATTAACTGATTACCCTTTTCCTCAACATCTCTAACTATAACACTGTACACAGTATATGAATACATACTTATATATAAATGCTAGACATGCAAGTTTGTTAGCTACCAAAGAGGTAAATAATTGTATATTTGGACCTAATGGAGTTTGCAGAAAATATGGACTGGAAGAACTGCTTTATGCCAATTTCCTTTCAAGCTGATGAAAATGATTCAGGTACCTCACTGTGTTTATGTCATCAGAATGACTAGTTTAACATTACCAGGGACAGGCATTTTTATAACAACATCTTAGCATCACACACAAATTCCTTGAAGTGTATAAAGCCTGATGTTATTTATAAGACTTGTGCCTCCACCCACAAATCATAAAATCTTGGAATCATTACGTGTCAATACAGACATACCAATAAAAATGCTAAACCTAATATTTGTTTTATTCATCTAATCATACTGACCCTGGACTTCTCTTACTGCCAGCTGAGATATTCTTCTTTATACTTACACATACTTATAATATCCTGCTCAGTCTTTATTTAAAATAGTTAAGTGACAGCAAATAGCCTATTTAAAACCACACAGAAAGGCAATGTTAAGCACAGTACCTGAGGGGGCAACAATATGTGTGTCCATCAAAGTAATTTAGATTTTTATTCTATTTATGAGTCTTCATTTAAAAGTAAGCCTGAGGGAGCAATCATTGTCTTTACCTTGCAAATACAGAGAAAATTCAGAAATATAATTAAGCTGAAGATATCCTATAGAAGGCAAAATGCAATTTGTGTCTGCCTTCCTATAAAATACTGTTTAACAGGAACTACTGTACATATTCTTTGGAAAAAGAAAGATGTGTGCTTATGTGGGTTTGTATTTATAATAACTGGCAACAAGCCAGAAAGGAATATCCATCAATAGGCAATACTTTCCTCAAGAACAAAATTAAAACGCAGGGGGTCTTTTGTCATGCTGGGAGAGCATCAATGGCTTAATCCCACAGGTTAGCCCCAGAGAGCCGAGACTAATTTATTGCTACTGGAATATAATTGCTCAACTGGAAGCTTTTAAAATGGATTTAGGGATCACATAACAACCAATTCTGAAGAAACAGTGTCCAAAAGTCTGACTAAAAGTGAAATTACTGAAGGACCTCTAGAAAGAAGGGGCTGGTGGGGAGAGAAGGCTAATTGATAAACCTCAGTTTAACCCTTAGTAATCAGCTGTGGATCCAAACAGACAACTTTGTCCAGAAGCCAAAACCAAAACAAGTCCCAGATCCCCAACTGCATAAGTCAACAAACTGAGTACAGCACAACAAAGCATTAAAATGAAATGGTGAAGAAACACGCAACAAAATGGTTATGAAATAACCATCTTACTTCCTCTGAAACAAAAGAGCAGCACAAGATTTTAATTTGGCATGCTGGTGAAGGTCTGGGAATTTTTAGCATATGTGACTGGGTTTCTGTCCTCCCAGCCAAAGAAATCACTCTCTTGGGCTATTTTTAATTCAGCCTGGAGAGCAGGTATCACACTGAAATTCCCAAGCAGGCTGATTCATTCATTACAATGGTAGGACCTCAAATCATCATGCCTGGTTTTAGTAATTACTGCACTATTAGGACTACCTTTTGTTGCTGGCCTGGCAAGAGAGCCTTCTAAATATACAGAACTGATTTTCATCAATATTATTTAAGAGAAAAAAAAAGTTAATTGTTCAACGGGATTTCTCATGTTTCATCTGCTGATTGAAGTTTCATTTGAAGTTTCATCAACTTCCAAATTTTTTTTCTCCCCCCACCTCCGCCACCCCCACTTTTATTAATAATCCATTGGGAATTTAAAAAACTTGAATTAGCAGTACATCAGGATTCTACATTTAGCTACTCAAATAAATAATTCTAATGTATTTATAAGCTTCAAAGGTGTTTCTGAGCACTGTTAGATGGTACAGATAGCCACAGAAATACATGCAGCAAAATGTGAAAGGGAAATGCTGCTGGGGCAGTTCCCATTGAGGCTTCTGTTTTAAAAGAGAGAAGGTCTTTAAAAGGTATCTCAGGATTCAGAGGAGTGACATACTAGCAAGCCAAATGATCTGTTTATATCCATCCTCCTCAAAGACGAGCTCACTGGGCCTGATGTGATGAAATAAAAGTACAGTTATTTGAATTATTATGTCTTTTTTAGCAAGGCTACAACAACTACTGCATATCAGACCTTGAGGTACACGGCACTGCAGCCTTGGAGTAAGACTTACAAATCTGAAGCGGCACAAAGAATCTTAATAAATCTTCATTTATCCCAAAACTCAAGAGAAATGAAGTTAAAAGTATCCACACAGGGAAATGAAATGCAACCCCCTTGTTTAACAAGCACATTTAACACCTGAAACTCTGCTTAGGAAACTGAGCAGAGAAGAAAGCTCAGAGGTTTCAGGGGTCCTGAAAAGCAGGTCCTACCTCACCCCCTTTAGTGCCACACTCATGGTATGTGAGTGTGATAGTTTGTTTTGGGGTTCTTTTTTTTCCCAAATATATGCAGTAAGGAGGAATTTTCCTTATTTTTTTTAGACAGCAGTAATTCTTACTGAAATTCATATGTTGTAGATGCCACTTTTCACTCAAAGAACACAGAAAATTAATGAAGATACATAATGTGCAACAATGATCAGCTATTGCAGGGAAAAAATAATTCCTTTTTTTTTTTTTTTTTTTTTTTTTTTTTTTTTCTTTTTTTTTCCAACCAAACAGGCTTTCTGGCTTTTCCAGAAAAGAGAGAGAGTTTTCATGAACTCCTACATTTCAGTAAGTTACATCCTGGAATAAAGTTCCCAGTATGACAAGTGAAGACTTAAACACTTCCAAAGTAGAACAACAATGGGACTGATGTCCAAGCACAAGACAATTGTAACAAATATCATCTGAGTGATCTATAATCACACAACACATTCTGCATATCTGGTTGCCTTCCAGTTCATGCTAAAATCATTTCATTGACTTCCCAAATAGTAACTGGATCAAGTCTCTACTCATCCATCTTTTCATTAAGTCCTGCTAATAAACTCTCTCTCTCCTGTGTGATGATTCGCAGTATCTACCTTAGAAGGAAAATAAATTTCCAAAGTGAGATAAGCTAGGAAAATGCTGATCTCATCCAAGAAAGTGTGCAAAAAGATTAAGGAAGATTTTATATGTTCATATAAAAAGCAGTACGTTCAGCTAATACAATCAATTACAGTTCCCTCAAACTTGATGAACCCACACTAATTTACCTAACTGAAGATCTAGCACTGACAGCCTAAAGCATGTTTACCCTGGCCTTTTAGGGCAGTGTAGTCTTAAGAGCAAATGTTTAAATGGAGGGGAGGGATTACTGACACTGTTAACAGCATTCACAGCATTCAAATATTTTGGCTCTGAGTCAATTTTACAAACCTCAGAAATTCTATTGCAGGAATGCTCAAATACTTGAATTTGTAATTATTTTCAAAGAAACCAAATATTTAAAAATACAGTTAATATGCCAGGCATCTTCCCTTTAGCTAGCAATCAGTTTCTATGAAATAGCTGACATGACATTTTTTGCAAAGTTACTGCTACTGCATTTGCCTTGAATGTGTGCTCTTTTTGACTCTTACCTTCACATTCTCTGGATGAAGCCCTCCAGGGTGTTTGTCCATGTACTGACATAAATCAGTGTGCTAAAAGAAAGTCAGATGGAGAAAATTATATTAATATCCATATGACTGCAGCAAGAAATACCCCTCTACTTAGGAGTGGACATAACAAATGGAAAATAAGATTTTTTTTTTCAGCCACACATGTGCAAACATACATTTGTACCTTTACACTTACTTCATTTAACAGCCTTGATAACTGATATGAATATTCAACAAATGCAAATTAATATTTTTTCTAACACCCTCCATTTGGTAGATTAATTACCTGAATCTTAATACTATTTTAAAACTTGTAAGGACAGTATCACCATCAACACCATAAAGATAATATCTAGACATAAGAGGAAGGACCTAAAGGGAGAATCTCACATTCAACTCCCATTGTTCACATTATAACATTGCCCTTTAAATATAATTTTATAGTGATTCTAGATTAAGATGGGTTAAAGGTTTAGAAAATAAAGCTGAAAGGCATTGTATGTCAGAGTACTGAATGGTACTTTCTAGCTCAAAAAGAAGCACATATTATGGACATGTACAGCTGCTAAATACAGATACTTTAGAAAGGAACATCGAGGAAAATTCAAACTTAAGTTTTCACTTCATAGTTACCTATATTTCCTGCAAAAATAGCATGAAACTTTGTCAGAAATTTCAAAAAGACCTTCAATGCATAGATTAATGTTATTTTTAATGAATAAATATTTATAGCTTTTACTATGGAAACACTTTTCTCTGAATTATTCTCTTACATTTCTACACTTCAGCAGCATGGTTTCAGACAAATGGCATGTTGCTTCTCTAATATGCTTGCACAACTCAGCTTCTGGAATTATGTTCAGAATAAAAAAATGCAAAAATATGCCCTTGATTAACCAGCAAATACTCAGAGACAGACTGCCTTCCACATCTGTTTTCTGAACACATCTGGTAAAAATCATCCAACATTCCTTGAAAAGCTACTTGGCAATACCTGCCTCACATACACAAGAGCCCATATAAATACAGGCAGTTTTCAAAGTGAGAGTTTTGGAAAAAAGCTGCTTTCCAAACAGCAGAATGGTGTCTCTGTGCAACATCTGCCAAACCAGGAGGGGTTCTTTTGCTTTCTTTTGCAGAGTTATGCAGACGCATAGCAGAGTTCACACCCAAGACACAAAATTTATTCTAGCCACGAGTATCCTACATAATTGCTTCTGAAATCACAAACCACAAAAACACATTGTGCATGTGGAATTAACATTGCAAAGACATGAAGATGCACAGGATGATTAGGCTCTGCACCAGCACAACTATTTTCACAAATTCTTGCATGGCTTCAAGAGAGCAAGAGCCCTGACTGCAGGAAATTGCTTGAATCCCAAAATGAACAGCATGTGTATCACAGGGGCAGAGGGCATGCTCAAACAGGCAAACCACACTAAATACAACAAAACAGAGATTATTTCAAAATGCAAGATACAGACAGCAATTATTCAATTTATAGCTTACAAATTAGTGAATGCATTTACAAAGAAAATTTTCAGATTAATTAAAAATATTCTACCAGTGCATTGCTAGTGTTAAAGAAGTGCATTTTCCATAAAGATTCTTAATTTTCTCATTTCTGTAAAATCTTCAGCCTTAAGATACAAATTCCTCTTCCATTCTCCCCTTCTCCTCTTCCATTCTCTGCTTCATTCATAGTATTTGGCACTATTTTGTCTTCTGTGTTTTGATTGACTGTGGTGGCAATGAAGCTTTCTGGGACTGCATCAATAAACCATGCCACAAATGGACCAGTCACCCTTCAGTACGCATCACCACATTACACATTTTTGTTTACTGTATGAACACCAAGAAAACATACTTAAACAAAGTCATCTGCTAACCTTGTCATTTGTTTTAATAAACTAACAGGTTCTAAGTACTAATCCCAGCACAACAATCTGCCTTAATATCAGCTGAAACACCATTACTACAGGTGATGGCTGGTGTCAAACAAGAAATTTGTGGGAATCCACTCATTTTAATGGTTATCTGTTATTCATGAGACATGCCAGTCTTTGAATAGCGCTAGCACCTGCAGTGCTCAAAAGTTGTTCAAAGGAAAGCCTGACATTTCACTTTAGAAAGCCCATTAGGGGTGGCCAGGGAAGCCTGGCCCATCCTCAGGCACAGCCATCATGGTCCCTGAGCATGGAACGCTCCTTCGCATGGGCTGGCTCAAGGAATTATCATTTGTTCCCAGTTCAATCTTTCAGCCTTTGTGAACAACAGATGACCTGGTAGGTGGGAGGTTTATTGCCTCCTTCACCTTCTGTTGATTTCTAGGATTTGCAACCACTCAGCTGACAGAAACCAGATCAGAGGAAGACAAACCCAGTGTCCCTTCTGAAGGTCCCATTCCTGAAGCCCCACCACTCCAGCCACACTAACTGCACATTTTTATTCACCAAAAGCTTTTCATTTTATTCAGAGCCACAACTCTAGGAAGAGCAATAAGTCATATTTTTTATTTCCAATATACTTGTAACAAATGGTGAGGATAACCCCATTTTCTTATGCTTATATTTCAGTTACTATTTGGAAGAATTTTCTCCATACAGAAACATCAATGATGATCATGTTTGTGTTATCCATCATTAACTTATTCTTCCTACCCCAAGGATGAAGACAACTGGGAGCCTGATATAACCTTCCACCAACAGTTTAACCATCAAAACCTACAGAAACTGATTGAATATGTCTACCTAAAAGTCAGTGTAAGTAGCAATTCCATCAGAATCCTGGAAACCTTACAGAGTCGATTGTGTTGCAGTCTTTTGGCATTTATTTTTTTCTCTACACACACACTACAGGAATCTGTGGCAAACCTTCATTCAAATGAGGAAGAGAAATTGAATGTATTTTCTGTTCAAATCTTTCTACAATTTGCTTTCATAAAACTAAGTCTTTCTCATAAACATAACAAAACATTATGGTAAGAACTGTGGAAGAAACTTATGATGTTAGAGTACATTGCTCCCCACTTTAAAAAAAAAAAAGGTGGCAACAAAGCAAAGGCATCATCAGCTGCTCCTCTTTTCCAAGGTAGGGACTGAATGCACATTGAATTAAACATTAGTATAGCTGGGAAAACTGACAGTGCTGCAGAGACAGGTCTTTCTAAACCTGTTTTCTCTTTTGGCAGCCAAAGTGTCTGCTCCAGTGCTCGTGCGCACAACTGACATTGAAGAAGACACCACGAATGCAAGTTCAGGAAAGCATTAGAAAAGAAAACAAGAGAGAAAGCTGGATGAAAGAGCTTTTTTAATGGTATTCCATGAAATTTGTACTATATAGATGGAGTCTTTTTCTTCATGCTGTATTTGAAGGTGGAAAACAATGTGCTTTCCCAAGTGGAAGAGTGGCTGCCAGTACAGCCTGCCATACTCTGACAGTGGAGTTTTTGCTGCAGTCACCACCCTGATCTAATAAAATAGATACCCTAAAGGAAAATTCAAGACACAATTACATATTGGCAATAACATAAAACTATACTGAAACAAAGACAAGAAACAGACCAACCAATACACCTTTTACAGTCCATTCTGCACTGTCTCAGGTCAGGGCACCTCACAGGGAAGCAGCATACTGGGAATGGAGCACAGAGACTTCCAAGTAATTGAACACATTCTGATCCCAAGTGGACCTGGCTAGACCAATTCTGCTTCAAGCTAGTTTTTAACAGCTCTATCAGCCATACTGTCAACCCCCAACACACACAAATCACCAAAGTAATACCATGCTGACAGAACATTTGATATTTTAGTTTAAGTTCAAAATCCCATTAGTTCCTGCTCTTTACACTCCACCAGTTTACCCACACCTACATGTACAAATATTCAATTAGCACTCTGCTCCAAACAGTTACACAAAAAACAATAAGCAGAGATAAATCAAGTTTTTATAGAGAAGAACTCAAAAGCTAGGAAAGTCCAGAATTAATGGGGTTTATCCTACCTTTTATTTGTTTCCCCATTGAATGTATATTATGATAACTCCTAAAAACTCATAATTTTTTTCCTTCCCAGGATTAGACATACTCACTGAACAGAATAGGAGATACTTGATTAAAAAACAGCTGTGCTGTTTTACAGTTAGGAGTTTTTCTCCTATTCTCAAACAGCTTGCAGAGTCTGGGTTTTTTACTACTTTGAAGACAGAAATAAACTCACAGGTTTTCCTACCCTGTTTATAGCTATGCTAGTGACATGCTTTCCAAACACAGAATAATTTCATAGCAATGCAGGAGACGTAGGGCATTACTTCCTTTTATCAGATAGAGACTCCAAGCAAAAACAAAAAAAAAAAAATCCTAAGAATCACTGATCTGGGTGATTCTGTTCAACTTTGGTTTTGACTTTTCAGAGTATTTGCCACTATTTTGTTTTGACTGAATATGGTGGTGATGAAAGATATTCTGGTCTTCAGGTGCATCCTTCAGCCCCCCACACCCCCTTACTTTTTGCTGTCTCTGCTGGGCAATGTGGTTTGTCCTAAGCTAACACCTGGTGGACATTGCAGAGGGAACTGTCTGGATTCTCTCATTCCAGAGATGGATTAGCTGACATGTTGCTATTGATTTTGATGTACACTGGCCTGAAAAGGAATATAAAATGCATTGGCAAATATTTCAATGCATATTAACAATAAATCTAAGCATAGTCATCCACCCAATCATTGTGTCCTTCTCAGGCCATGCTGAGAGCCTTTTCTCAACTACTTTGCAACACTGGCTTCAGTTACAGCTGTTAATGTGTAATGCTTTTGCAAAGGAGCAAAATTTTGTGCTGAATAGCACAAACCTGTAACCTACTTTGCAACACTGGCTTCAGTTACAGCTGTAAATGTGTAATGCTTTTGCAAAGGAGACTGAGAACCTCACGCTGAATAGCATAAACCTGTAATGACAGCTGGTGATGACAATTCTCAATACAGCAAGGGTGGAACCCAGTTCTCTACAGCATTATTACCTAACTTGTCTTGAAATGATACTTTGAATGAGGCAGGAACCTCAGAAGACATCCATAGTTCCATATTCACAAAAAACGAGATAAATTCAACAACAATCACATGCCTTCACCACATAATCCTCTGCAGAGCTGCACAACAGGCACTTCCACAAGGGTGAAAAAAGGAGATTGCCCAGGCCATCTTTAACTTGCTGTCTTCCAATTACAAGAGCCTCACTTTCCCACTTCAGTAACAAAACATTATTTTCTGCAAAACCTGTTATGCGTTAAGTGAACAACTCGATCTCTCCTCCCACTACTGGCTTCTCCAGAAACAATTTCACTTTGTCAGAAATGAATAGCTACAATATTGAAGTGAGACACTAAAGTCTTTGACAAGAGAGGAGGAATCTTCAAAGACATAGCTCTTAAGTACAATTATGATTTTTCTAAAGCTTAACACTTGACCAAATTTGGGGCAATTTTCAAAATAATAGTCTAATGCTACCCACAGCACAAAGGCTACTCATCCCCTAAATTCCAAATCCATACTGTACAGATTGAATATTTAAAATGAGGGTCCTCCAGATAGAGGTTCAGGGTATCTTGGCCATTTTCAATGAAAGTAAAAAGTAAGTATAGGTAATCTGAGACAGGCTTTAGCATTTTTGCCTTAAAATAATTGTATTTCACTACTGTGTGCCAGCAGATCACTACTCCAGGGCTGCACCTTGACTTCAGGTTCTGGCACACACAACTACATCTCCTTGAGAAGGCCCTGTCCAGCCTTTTCGTTACCTTCTCTCAGCACATTAAAACACAAACTGTTTCCTCAGTGCATATCTCAAGTAACAAGGTCTCCATTAAGAGACCCATGATCCTTCCTGGGGTAGATGGAACAATTTTTAGATGGAGCAGAGACTGCCCAGTGCTTCCTAGGATAGGGGCTAGAAAACCCATAGTCAGCAATGCTGGCTCACCCAGTCTTGTTTCCAAACTGAATATAGAAGCACATCAGTCAATGCACATTTTGACCCAAACTTAAATTATTTGCAAATATTTTCCTCCCTGTGATAGAAGTACCACAATTCCTACAGGTACCTGAACATGACAGAGATTAAGTTACTTTTCCAACATAACTGCTCATAGTCTAAACAAAAGTCAACAGAGTCATACAAGAACAAAAAAAAAAAAAAAAAAAAAAAAAAAAAAAAGAAAAAAAGAAAAAGCACACTTGCTCAGACTCTCTCTGTAATATTTTTCTCCCCTACCATCAACAATCTCATTTTCTCCCTATACCATCAACTACCCTGACAACTTCACAAAAAGTATGATTCACTTATGAAATATTGTCTTCCAGACTCACATGAAGAAATTAATTGGGGTTTTGATTTAGACTTGGGGCAACACATAATTGTATGAAGGTAATGTTTATTCAGCAAGACTCTGGTTTATAAGTAGACACATGTGGGTTTATGTTTGTGAGCATACTGGGTATAAGCATCTGCTGAAGGGAAAAGAATACTGGCTGATATTTATACAGGTGAAGCAAGGTTTATATACATTACATCCTAGGTCTGGAAAAGAGAGAGTACGGAAACAAAGGGAGGGGGCGGGGGAAGACAAATGTTGATGATTCTTCCCTTCTCCTCTTGAAGGAATTCTAATTATGAATAGATGAGTAGCCCACAAACTAGAAATGTACTCAGATTTGCTCTGTGCTTCACTTTGACATCAACTGTTTTGCTCAGCTATTCCTGCTCAGAAATCAGACTCTGCTACCAAACACAAACCTGTTCAGACAAAGGATGGGACGTTGCCTTTCAAAGGCATGGCTACTGACATGAAATGATCTCTACTTTACCCACCCTTCTCCATAATAGCAACATGACTGTCATTCTCTTCTAATTAAATTAGTCGCTTCTACTTCCCATGCAATACATTCCCTTTCCCTCCTCTTCCTCAGTCATGATAAATCTCCATGTGACTTAGGCATCCCATAACTCTGCCTAATTGGTTTCAGCTGTCATTTTTGAAGCTGAAATGCACGGAGAGCCCGGGGCTTGTGAATGGAACAGGAAGCACTTCCAACTTCATTCCCATCATGTAAAACCAGCAATGTGTAAGAGCCCTCCCATTAAAACAAAAACGGGAGGATTTGGCTGCCGGCAATGCCATCGTGCAGCAGACAGATTGTGCTGCTCCACTGAGGCAGCGAGGCTGTTGTGAGCCATTCCTCTCTGTTCAAAGGAGAGCACACATTATTTATGCCCTAGCAGCTTTCCCGACTAAAATACTTCCCCTTTTGTCACCAACAAATTCTTAAACTGATAATATAATTTACCAATAAAAGGATGGGCACCAGGAATATTTAAAGTGACAGGAGAACAAAAAAAGCTAATTCCTTTTAAATGGCATGTATCCTGCAACACAAGCATTCTGCAGATTACTGTGCCACCGTTTAAATTTATTTCATGTCACTGGTATCTTCAAAAGTGTCACAGACTTTTATTTTCATGTATTTCAGCGGCTTTGTATTATTCAATCTTTTCCCTCTATGAGATGACACAGTGTTACCCATGCTAACAAAAAATACCCTACAAGGTATCTGGGTGATACCTAAGCAACTTCCAGCAAAACAGCAGCAGGCAGCAGCACCAGCTGGGCTGAGCAGCAGGGGAAAGATCTATATTAGGGATTCAAGGAAGAAAAAACTGCCCCACAAGACACTCGTAATGAAAACAATTCTGCTAGCAGATGTTTTTAGTGCCTTGGATTTCTCTCACACTGTCAATAAAGATAAGCATACTTCAAAATACATGAACAATACTATATAAAAAAGGAGACTAGGTGGCGGGAGAGTACATAATGCAGATAGAAACATATCTGAAAATCCCAGAGAGAAAAAGGGATACTCAGTTGTCTGATTTTTGGCTGTTGCTAGAAAAGATACATTTATTTATGGATACAAAACCCCTGTTCATTTCACAGAGAATAATCTGGTTCCTTACAGACAAGTGAAACACACACCACTAAGGAAAGAATTGCTGAATGAACTAAAAGATCTTCAATAAAATGCAGCTTTCTAAAGATGCCAGTTTATCCTCCTCCTTATTCTCTGTCCACCTTAATAATTCTATCAGCTTTGTGTTCTTAGTAAATCAGGTTGAGACAAAACCCACTTAATTTAGTGAGATTATCTGAACAAAAGTGACTGCAAAAATATGTAGGAGTTCCTGCTTAGTGTGACCAAAACCTAGCACCAAATCATCAGCTTGTGCAAACTGTGATGGACTTAGAGACCTCAAAATGAACAGAGTTGAGACAATTTTTGCAAGCTGTAACACATGTGCCCGCAAAGATGGGCATGTGCACTTTTTCTCTAATTTGTTATGCCACTGAGCTTCCACAACACTGACCACCATATGCATGTAAAACAAACAAACAAACAGAAATATAATACTAAAAATTTGAAGATACAAGAAAATTTCTTGTTAGAGCATGGAAGATACCCATAGGCTCATGGTGAGAGTACATGCTCCAGGACCATGTAAGCAGAGCACATACATGGCAGGGAGGCTGACAATCCACATACAGCCACACTAGTCAAGTATCCACATTAATACTGGCATGGCACTGACCATGGATAATTCAGTTGTATCCACACAAGCTCAGCTGGCACAAGAGCCCTTCTGTGGTGGTGTGTGCCAGGCAAGAAAACAAACACCATCTTCAGGGCAGGAAAGGACCAGTGCAAAGCCTTCCTTTAAAGACTTCCACATCCCACACAGACCTCTCTTTCACACTGGCTGAGTGATTTTTTTCCTGTTACGTATCCTAATCCTAACTGTCCATGAATGATTGTAAGATTAATAAAAATTTTATTGGGAAAAACTCAGTTCAGATGCAAGGCACACAAAATAAAAATGATGTTTCCACAAATTAGATCCTCTTTAATCAAAGCAGTAAAGCAGAAACAATTAATAGGGTTTTTTAACTTTCAAGAGCTGGCTGTTTATTACTCAAGCTTGGTTCTTGGTTCCTCCTATTTGCTATTTCTTAATTATCTTTTACATCATAAAACTATAAACATAAAAAAATATCTGCAGTTATTGATTTATTCATTCTGACTTCAGGATTTTTACTACTTTTATTTTTCCTGAACTGCTCACCTAAGTTTCTGTTTTTAAAGATTGCATAGATGTATTTTTTATCAATACGACTAAATTATTACAAAGCTACATACTTCATTCAGGAAGGAAAAATCTATTTTTATGATTTAGAATTATCTAATCATCACTCTCCAAACAGTAAATTCTGGACTGGTGGTTTGTTTATTTGTTTTTTCAATCTGCACTGAATAAATCAGAGCTTCACATTTTAAGAGGAATTAAGAGTTACAACCCATATTATTAAAGACAGCCTGAGGAAAAAAAAGTTTAATTAGAGTGGACAGTCTTTAGTGCAAGCTGAGATACTGTCAGGTGTCACCTCAGAGGGAACTAGGCAATGTCAGTTTATGATGGAAATAAAAAGATAAGGAATATGTGGGATGCCATCAGAACTACTGATGATAGAGCTGCGCATAAATCTATAACAGAAATAATTAATTACTAAAAAAAGACAAGCAAAAAACCAACAAACACTAACAAACAAAAAGCACACAACTAAAAGAATTTTTTAAAAACTTTGTTTAAAGTAGCAAAATAAACTGATATATTTTTTCTTCAGTTCCTGACACAGGAAAGCAACAGTGTATTAACTTCACTGAAAGACTAAAACTATTCATATTTTGCTGATGAAAGTTATGATGCAGAAAGATACATATAGAAAGGACTTAAAAAATAAAAAATAATAATCTTACCTATATCTACTACCAATGACAAAATTCTGTTGATTATTTGCCTAAATTGTTCTTTAAAAATTGACAGTATTAGACAAACCATCACCCCATAGTAGCTTCTGAAGTGCTTTATTATTGTTAGCATGGAAGGGGCATTCCTTGACTTTAATCTTTCTCTTCCTTACTGTAATTTCAGATTTTCTTTTTCCTCCTCTTAACCATTCACATAGAAATAGGTCACTGACTTTCTCTATGATATATTTAAAGGTTGTAAATGTCTCATCCTTTTTTTATCCCCCACTCTTAAGAGCCCTACTTACTTTGACTTTTCCTTAGAAGGCTTTATCCTCGATGTTTACTCACCCTTGTCTTTTTCCCCCTCAGGTCTCCAGCTGATTCATGTCTTTCTTGTGTGTACAAATTTACCCTTTAGGATGGTAGCCTTACCTATATCAAGTAGAGTGTCATCACTGGCATGTCTCCTATGCACATGCATCTTACTGCATGAATGTGTTTTTAATGTACTGCAATGATACTTGCATTTTTATCTGTAATTTAGGAAAACTAATTGGGAACTGTCAGAAAGTAGAATACCTCATGGGATTTCCAGTATTCCATCTGTCAGCTCAACTCTTGATGTTTCTTATGCTCTGATTTTGTTGTGTATTGTTTTGGTTTTTTTTTTTTTTAATACTTACATTGAATGCAAGTGTTAATACTTAATATAAAGAAGAAGAAATAATAGATTCTAATTATTAAATGGTGCACAGCACACCACAAATATAATCAATATTTACCACCTGTTAGTAAACTGTACAAAAATTGGTCATTCAGATACACACAGCCTTCCAGCCTGTTGGACTGTAAATCTTGATTAATTGTATTAATACACCTATTCATCAGCATGTGCCCTCCATATGAAATCTACACAACGTGTTGAAATCCAGCAAAGCCAGGATCACAGAATCACAGAACGTGCTGAGTCGGAAGAAATCCACAAGGACCATCAAGTCCAACTCCTGGCCCTGCACAGCATCGTCCCCAAGAGTTACACCATGTGCTCAAGAATATTGCATGAGTAACATCTGCCCTTGCTAGACAGTGTAAACTTAGCCTAGGAGGAGTATTTTTATTTAAATTAAAATAAATTTTTCATTCCTTCTTTCCTACCAATTCCCATGTCTGGCAGAAACTTTATCTCTCAGCAAAGCACTAAACACTTTCCTTCTGAAATCCCACCTCAATCCCTCCCTTCTGAAGCCTATTTTGTTTGCATTTCCAGCCTATACTTGGACATCAGCAGCACCTGCCTCTGATCTACTCATTAAAACTTGAAAAACAAGGCTTTTCCCAAGAGCACTATTCCCTTACTGCTTCTTCTCGATAGTACAGGATTTCCTTTCTCCCTGTTTACTCTCAGCCTTGATCTGTCACCTTTTTGACTGCAATTTAAGCAATGCAAGTTAAGGCAAGCCTGGGGCATGAGGCGTGGCTAAACCACAGGGGAGCAGCTCCGTCTCTGGTCAAGGTAAACAAAACTACCAAATTCAACTGCTCCATGCTGGGGGCCCTCGGTGGCTGCTCCTGGCCAGGGAGGACAAGCACGTTCCCAGCAAGCAAGGGTGGCTGCAGGCACCTGGCTTTTTGCAGAGCTTCACTAGCTTTCAGTTCTTGCTTACCATAGCTGGACAGGCACCTTGATTTCAAGTGGGAAGAAAACCACCCATCATTTCACTTTCACACCAAAATAATGTAATTCAGGCTCCAAATAAGTTTCACTTTAAGTCAAGGATTAGAAGACTCCTCCTTCCTTCCTGTGACCGGTTTCTCCCTAGGTATTACACATCACTGAAGGATCCCAGGGATAACAGCTCAAAAGCTGCTGTGAGATACTACTGATTTTCCATGCTCTCTCACCCACTAAAAAAAAATGGCTTTTTTTCTTTGTTTTCACAAACAGTCAATGCCATCATACCTTTAGTTTCAACACTTGCTCCCTAATAAAAGAAATAAAAATGGAAAAACAATAATAGTCTTCAATTCAAATCATCAAAGTCACAAAAAAATTGAAATTTTTGCAATAGAAAAATTTTTGATCCTTGCAAGTGATTAATTTTGCATACCTTTTTACATTATACTTTCTAAGTATTATGTAAGACAAATTTGTCCCAAGACAAATTCAAAATCTCAGCTGTGTAATTCTTAATTCTGATAAAGAGTATATATGTCAATTTCCAATAAGCTCTAAAATGAGAAGCTCACCCCTATTTTTTTCTTACAGGAAATGGAAGGGAAATGTAACTAATGAACTTTATTAAGAAAACTCATTGTATAACAACCTATTTTAGCTGCTGTAATGAAGCAATGATAATTAAATGTTCTTCTTTAATGGAAAGGAATTTTTAGAAGCAAAAACATACACAAATATTAAAATAGGCAAGGCAATTGAAAATGCTTGGGTTTAAGTTACATTATTAGATTACTCTGGAGCTTTTTCACTGTTGAGGAAGACATAATATTGCTCATTACTCATCCTTCCAATTATAAGTATCTGTTCTTGTTGCAAAGCTAGTTCATAAATATTGAAAGCATGATGTAAAGTATTGCCATACTAGCTCACTTTTGCATGCCTGGAATAGGATGAGCTGCGGGTTCATTTATTGATAATAATAGACTTACATAATTATGCATAATACTAAATTCTACCAAGCCTGTAGCAAATATATTTTGCTTAGGATTGCCTTTCAGCAATTATAGGTTTCTAAATTCAGTCATCTTCCTTCTAAATAAACAAGTGAAGCAGCAAACGGCAGCAGCTAATGATCATTTTAGAGCGAACAGATGTGAAGGCATCTTCAGAGATCTCACCTATAAAATCCACCACCTCCCTGGGCAAAGCTGGCCCTACCAGTGACACTGGCACTAGAGCCCCCATCCCCATGAGATCACCTAAACTAACACCTAACCAGAGCCTGGTGAGGAAGGGAACAAAACCTTTGTGAGCAGTCGCATGCCTCCACTGAACTGTAAAGCTGAACTGACCTTTTACTTCAGTCTCAGACAGCAGATGTAAAGTGTGTCAAAATTTTATTTTCAGGTCTTGCTTAGCACATCCCAGTTAACTATGCAGAAATAATTTTCTTTACCATTTATACATGAAAGACTATCAGCCATAGAGGTTTTGTAGGGGAAATTCCAAGCAGCTCACACTCAAAACTCCCTAGGTAATAATACCTCTCAGTCATCCAGTGATAAAACTGCGCTCTAAGCATGCTTTGCAATATGCTGATGTAAGAGTCAACATATGCCTTAGTAACAAGATGCTGTATTCTAAGCTATTTTGACTAAGTTCTTTCATTCAAAATGAGTAAGCTCCCTTTCTCTTCTTCCACATAAATGTACAGCTCCACATCCACCACCAAAATGTTTATATGTAGAATAAATTAGTCCTGATCTTCAACTGTCAGAGAGAATTTTCAAAGACTGACTTTTCTTGATTTTGCAGACCACCAAGGTTAAAGTTAAAAAACTCTGTCATGTCTTCACCTGACAGACATACATATTTAAAAGAAAACTAATTTGAGGGACCAAGAGAATTTGATGACTGCCATGTTCCCTTTCAGAGGCTATTCTCCTTTCAGCATTTAACTTACTACCATAATGCATTTTGCAATTTAAGGTGCCACATGAAATTAAATTTCATTCTACTCTTTCAGGGTCAATGCTGAAACCAAACACCTCTGATAACCTCAGACATTTCACCAGTATTATTTTCCCTAAGGAATCATCACCAACCTAGCAACCCAAAGTTTCCATTTTCTGAGAACTCTCGGATCACTAACTGTTCATTCCTAATTTAGTCAAGATAACTCACTCACATGTCTTTTATTATGTTTGAAAAGGTCAGTAGTGATCAATGGCAATAGTGTATCAGTTCCATGATATCCCTTTATGAAATAAATCAAATTCAATCCCTTCTAGGTTAGGATTCAGTCATTTAAAAACGTACACCACCATGTAATTTTAATCACATGAACATTTTGACTTCTTTCAGTGCAAATTACCCATATGATTGAGCTAAACCGTGTACAGGTGTTAAAATAACAACAAACTAGACATTACAGATACAGAGCTCAGTAACACCAATTACACAGATAGATTGCATACTCAACCAGCCAAAATTTGTACATTTAAATGGGCACCTGTAATTTTTACCTCTGCACATTCACACCATGCGCTGAATGGAAGCTTTATAACCAAAGGAACAAATGAGATCCATGCAATCGTGCAATTAAAACCTGTATCATGCACACCCACAAGAATTCATTTCAGGTTATGTGGCCATTCTCAAGCATTATCAGATAGCATTCACTGTTTGATCAGACTACAACTTTACATTCCTGAACAATGAAAACAGACTTGTTAAGAAATTCTGTCATCTCAAGGCACAGGAGCATGTTACAATGTCATTATTATACAGTCTTTATGCTGTTTGGAGAGAATAAGGTATCCTTCCCTTCTTCCCCAGCAGCGCCTTGAGAGACTGCCTACCAGCCTAAACACTAAAATATTACTTGGATCAGTTGCTAGAAACCATTACTAAATGAGATTCTCAAACAGTCTCAATAGCTACCAAACACCATGGGAACCAAAAGGTGCAACCTCCAGCAGGGTTGGTCCCTCGTTGAAAAACAGCTTAGTGAATCCAGAATGTGCCACTGCATGAAGCTTAATCTGTGTCTGTACATGGCTGGGAGCCAGAGTCTTAAACAACCTGTCTTAAACAACTTGTCTAAACAACCTTACTGGATATAAAATCCAGAAACTTGCATCAGTGTAATAAGTAAAATGTAAAATCCATCAATTTGAAACTAGTGTAATAGGCAAATCCATCTATTTTAGGGAGAAACATATTCTATACATCTAATTTCTCAACCAGTTCCAAAGAATACAGCTAAATACAGCTGCTGATAAATGGAATTGCAAAATGTATGCACGTAAAGATATGCAAATAAGTGTACATTGACCATTATATAAAATTAAGTATCAAGGCTTATCCTATGTTAATTCAGTGTGCAAGTCAGGAGCAGGAAAATTACTGAATTTTAAAAAAGGAATTAAATTTTTATTACTGTTCTAATACCTGAGGTAAAAAAATACATACTGTACCACATGCTCAGCAGGCTGCTGCAGCTGAATACCCTCACCCTCAGAGTGCAGCACATTTACGTAAATACACAAGGTGAATGGCTTCTCCAGACAGGATTCTGTGATGCTGTGTGCATTATCATGTAAAAATTAAGGCCTGCCCCCAAGAAGCACACAAAATAATTCCATCTGTCTTAAGCAGAGTTGTATTTAGAGAACTGCTAGCAATCACTGTACTTTATAAACAGAGTGTCTTACAGACCATAATACAATAACTCATATTATACCAAAAATCTAATGGTGTCTAAAGTCATTTGTTTCTTTTAAATTACATGCTCTTGGACCCATCTGTGAAAACTGGGAGGTTAATTATGATAGCACATTGCATAATTCCACAGCTAAATGCTGAAGTAGTTCTACATAAATGCCATATGTTTGTCTTAGAAAAACTAAAAAGATTAATTAGGAGGCCAAGGCCAGTACTTTGGAAAGTAATACTCTCAACACTATTACATCCTTACACTACCTACTATGTAAATTGAAGTTTTAATTAATAGGTAAAGCATTAGTTATGGAAAAACTAAAAAAAAATCCCAAATTCTAAATTGCATGCATCACACATTTTTTTACTGATATTGCTTATAAAAAGACACTCTGCGCAAGCCACTCACAAAAAAAAAGGGCAATTTAAACTTGATATAAGCTTTGCATCCAGGAGCTACCTGTTAAGCATTTCAGTCCTGCTCTTCCCTACATTATTCTCACCTATTTAAAGTTACCTGCTCACATCAATAAGGAACAAGCTCCAATAAACAAGCTATAACTATGAGGCAGAGTAAGTTTGAAAAGTCAGCTCAACAGCCTAAAGTCCTTCACGAGCCTGGAAGCCTCTTCTCCATCTCTGAATCTGGTTTAGCCCAGCTTTCCACTTTTAGCCTACTCCACTAGAAAGCAAAATCTCTTATAGCCATCACTCTCCTGAAAGAAGTAAAGGGTTATTTTGGCCTGATTTACAGATCATTTATGATAAAGAGAGCACTTCCACAAAATTCAATACACTCTGGACCATATCTGGAACATACAGTCACTTTACTCACCACATATTCAAACACAAGTGTCAAGGTCTCCTTGGTGTGAATGATGTCATGAAGCAGCACAATGTTTGCATGTTTCAATCCTTTCAAAAGAGAAGCTGAAAAGCAAAACATACAAGTTATCTTAAAGAGTATCCAGATATTTCATATGGATTTGCTCTCCTTTTTTTAGTGACTTAAATGAGCTTCATAACCTGACAACCAATAGTTGTACTTTAGTATCTTCTATGTTCATGAGTTCCACACATCCAGTTTTTGAAGATCACACCTTTCCATTCAATGCCATTTTCTCCACCTTGCTTGTCAAACTCAGCCTCACTCTGAGGCCAAAATGAGCTGGAGCAAGAGATACTTTCTTTACACAGCCTCCTGTAAGTGAATCACTCTTGTCTCAGCAACCAGACACCAAGAGCACTCCTACACTCAAAGGTATTTTTTTTTCTCTCAGACAAAAGTCAAGCATGTCTTTTCAAAACATAATCTCTCCTATCCAACGCAACAGAGCGGCTGTCTAAATTAAGTGCAGCGTCTATCCTAAGAAAAGGGTTTTAAGCAATAATACTTCTTTCTCTCAAATATAACAGAGATTTAATGAATCATTTGTATTAGCCCACGAGAATAAATACATGGTATTTTCTCACTATAATTTTAAAGGTACTAGCTCATGTTTTCAGAAAAGACAAAGAGTTATCTAGTGAACTTTCAGGTAATCTCCTTCACTAATTTTTTTTTTACAACCTAATACATTTTTAATGTTCATTACATATTACATATTTAATGTTCCACAAGACATGGCATATTTTAGCAATATATGCTGACAAGCCATGTGTTGTTACCAATGTCATCCTGTTGTCGGTGCCTTGTCATCTCATGCATACATCTGAGCAGGACTATCAGTCACCCTAGCAAGTAAATAATAGATACAAAGACATGCAAATGAGTGGCACATTTCTAAACTGAATAATGTGGAACTTTCTTCTCTCACACTTCTACTTTTGTCAAAGAAAAAAAATGAAAGGCCAAATGTGTGTCTCAATCCTTTACTGTGCAGAAAGAAAAGTACAGAGCTTCCACAGCACTGTTACCCCTTGCTGTCCTATTCAGGGTTTTCTGTCAGGCTGAGGTAACTGCAGGGGTCATCTGGCTTTGAATTAAGTACATATCATCTCTCTTACTGGTGTTTAGGAGACCAATCTGACAAATTAATCATTCTAGAAAGCAACACAAAAGCAACATGACATCTGGCTGCATCAGTGTTCCTCCACAAGCACCCTTAGCATCAAACTCTGGGATTCATCCTAGGCAGAAGGCAGACAGCAGAGAAAAATACCATAAAGCTGCTTCAAAGTGAGTATTATCACAGACATCATGAAGACAGGACCGCAAACCTACAAGCAAGCTTTTTGACCAAGAATGAGGCAACCCAACAACCTGGATGAAGAGATGAGGAGAAAAATTTCAAAAGAGTTTGCTTTAGCCTGCACTCCACAGCACATGCTATTTAGAGAGCCAGCACAGAGAAGTCTTTCCTGTGCTCTGATTTTGTTGCCACAGAGCTGTAAAACACTTACTGTAATTACAAATAAGAATTGTAGACATTTGATCAGTGCATGTCTAGAAACTGTTAATATCTCCCAAATTAAATAGAGGCCTTTTTCAGAAAAGAAGAGCCATGAGCAATTTTCAAGGGATCCTCATCTTAGAACTTGGACAATTTCTTGGAACTGAAGCTCAGAGAGATTTGGATATGTTAGGATTTTTTTTAAAGGCAATGATGAGAAATTACTGCTGGAAAAAGGTATGGATACAAACAAAAGATAAAGAACAACTCTTTTGAAGGGTACCTTCTAACAGAAACACGAACTTTTAACCTGGGGAAATGCTAAGAAGACTTCACCTAAAGTAACTGAGGTTTTCACCTGCTCTTTCCTCAAACCCTATTGAAGGACCACACATTCACAGACACTGTGAACAAAAAAACTTTCTCCTAGCACAGCCTGTGTCACACTGTAATAGTATTTATGGCCTCTGTCAGCTTTTGCTGTTCAGATCATCACCTGAGGCCTTTAATTCCTCTAGTTAGCCATTACTTTGGTGCTAGGATCTCTAAAAGGGTCATTAAAGCTTAAACAGTATATTGAAAGCAGCTTACTTCAAGGTCTTTGCAAATACTGTCTTTCCCCTTCAGTCCCCTCCCCCACTCTTATTTATCTTCTCTAATATCCAATTCTCCCCTTTTACAGCCTTAATAATCAGCATCTGCCACATATTACAAGAACTAAAAAATATCACCTGCAGGGTGAAATTTCTTTCTCCATTAGTCCAAGTGAAATACAGTAGGTAATACAGCACAGAGACCAAAATCATCTTAACTGCATGAATTTTACACTGCAGAAATAACCAATTACCCTATCAATTTATATTATGTGAAAACAGATATAACTGGTGAAAGTAAGTGATTACCCCACATGTTCTTCTATCACGACTTACCATTAAGATTGCCTATCTTGTGAAAACACTGTTTAGTTTCTTAAAAAAAAAAAAGAAAAAAAAAAAGAAAAAGAGGGCAGGAAGGAAATTAAAAAGAGAGGAAAAAAAGGGGTGGGGAGGAAATGAAAAAGAGAATAAACAAGTTGTCTGAAACAGGTAAGCTGTTTCTTCTTCCACAGAGTGCTTTAAAAACAAAGTGAAATATGAACCATAATATGGAGGTTTTTTCCCAGAAAAACAGCTTTTCAGAACAAATGACCTCTACACCTCCTCTTTTGGGCAAGTTTTTACAGGAAGGGGATAGAACTTTGGATGAACTCCACTAATTCAAAGACAAAACCCAGAAGTCCACATCCAAAAGAATAAAAGGAGTCTAGAGAATCTGTCAGCATCAACTTGAGATGAGGCTGACTTTACCTTTGAAGCTGCCAATGCAGCTGCTACTGGAGCTCAGTGAGAAGTCAGGTGCTGCTGTGCCTGGTGTTACTTCTAGAACAAAATAATTCTGTCAGAGAAGGCCATTTCCACCCAGTGATTATTACCCACAGATTTCACATAGAGTTGTTTTAAGATAAAAAGACTAAAATGATGTTGAAAAAGCATTGCAACAACTCACAAAAATGGGACCAATGTACTAGCACTCACTGTACTCAATATGTATTTTTAATAACAAAATTATACAATGCTGCTACAGAAGTACTGGCACTCTTTTTTTTTTTTTTATCCTTGGTATGAAACGTAAGAGAGATGGCAGCACTTTTAATTAATTTCTCCAAAGAGTTCTGAGGAGAAACAGCAGCAAGGAATGTTAACATTCATTTTTAACACACTTTGGACAAAGTATTATATAGGTTTGAATGGCCAGGTGCTTTTTCTGTCACCCGTGTTTGCACAGTCCCACACAGAAAATTCTAATAGTAAAACCCAGGGAAGGCAAATTGTTGACATACTTCCACAATTAACAACATCCCAGGTGATGATTTCTGTGACTTTTACACAAGCTCATGATCCGAGTTGCTAAATGTACCAACACTCCACACTTTCCATCAAGGGCTAATAACCATATTTGCATACTTAAAGGAAACACATTGCATTTGCTTGAATAACCATCACAGGCTTCAACTCCAACAAGGGAATGCTCTCATCTATTATGAGCTCCTGGCAAGCTGCCATATCGCTTGTGCTGGTCAAGGAGGTTTTTGCTGTTCCCAGATGAGCTGGATTTTAAAGTACACTCACTCCACAAGCGAGGCAAGCCAGATGGACTGCAGCCAAGTCTTACCCAAAACCTGAGTAGCATCAGTAAATCAGTGTTTCACTCCCTGCGGGGTTTACAGCATCAGCTCAAGCCTGACACTCCATTTAACAAAGCCTTGTGACTTTTAGATCAGCCTCAGCCTGGGAGTGTTTTGAAAAAGGCTATTCCCATCTCTCATAAAGTAATATTTCACAGCTGTTTGATAAATTCAACAAAAGCAACTATTACTATTGACTCCCAGGTCACATGGAAGAACTTTTCACTAGCAAAGATAGTAGTTGTGGACATGGTGAGTACATTAAGCTCGAACATTAATTATGGTCCTTTGATCATCCATTCAGTCTTTCAATTCCTGAGTACTCTCACTTTGTGAAAAATCACAAATCTCCACTGTGGCTTTAGACAGAAGAATAACCCATGATTTTCAAACTGGCTGATATTTAAGTGACCTGGAAGTTTTTCTCAGCAGCAGCAGAACTCGGCCTCATGCTGCTCATATGCACCATAATGTACAACTGCTGATGATGGTCTCTCATATTTCCACATTTTCAACATTCTTCTAAAAAGCATAACTGTAAAAATACCTGCTTTCCTCAGTAGCTGGAATTACCATGCACCAGTGCTAACTATTTTTTCAACATTCTTCTAAAAAGCATAACTGTAAAAATACCTGCTTTCCTCAGTAGCTGGAATGTCCTCTGGGATTACCATGCACCAGTGCTAACTATTGCTCATGCTGCTACTCACATGCAGTGCTCACCCTTTCTCACTGCCTCTCCAGCAGGATTTCTCTCATCAGGAGACTTTTGAAGACTGCACACCATGGAAGCTTACACTTCCCTAATGCTGTTAAAGCAACTGTGCATCTTTGCTGCCCTGTTGGATTTCTGACACGCCAAAGAACACATATTCTAGTCAGTAACACAAATCTGTGAAAGCAAGTAAGCTGCTGTGCTTCAGAGCCAAATAACTTATATTTAAAATTCTGCAGCTTGTCACACTCTGCAGACACAACGGTGCTCTCTGTCAGAGAGCCAACTTCCCTGCATACACAGTTGGGATCAGTCTCTGAGCTCTCCTGGAAAGGCATCCTTAGTGAGAAAACATTCATGGGGTTTTTTTTCTTATAATCATGTTTTCTGAAAAAACACACTCAAATGTGTCTTACTGCCTGCACAAACTACAGTTCTGCTTCTCTCCCAGCAACTTATTTTCAATCTATACATCTTTCGTAGCAATTTTTATAATTTGGCCTGAGAGCACAACGTCCCATATACTTCTCATCCACTTCCCGCACAGCAGGGATTTCTGTGTGCAAAATGTTACTTAGAATTCTACCACAGAGACAGGAATTCAGCACTCTGTTGGTTTTGCAGCAATAAATGTGCAGTAATTTCCTCTACAGAAATGCAGTCCCCTAATCTACACTTTGCTATTTTCCAGTTCACCCATCTGAAATTATTTACTATGAGCAAATAGCTTTGATTTCCTAGAACCCTAACAAAACAAAATTCATTTCAGTGAAAACTGTACATCCTAGGTAAGAACACACTGACCAGAAACTTCCCACCTTCTTAACACAGGGTATATTCTGCAGAATTATTATTATTTATAACACATATGTAATCCTAAGTAATTTATTTTAGAGCTGCATACCTATAAACACACAGAATTGGCCAGCCTCATTCTGATCTTATTGGACACAATGCAATAAAGATAGGTAGGTCACTCTTCAGCTTGAAAAACTTTTTAGGAGGAAGTTTCATTAGAAATTGCAAAAGAATTTGCGAGCTACAGAAAGAAGAAAAAGCAGAACAGAAAACTTTAGATGGGTTATTACATGAGCTTAGCTCAATTCACTTCTTTACAGTCGATTCCACCCTCATGAAAGTCTCTTCTAGTCTAAATAGTCTTTATTCTAGTTTTCATTAAGTCAAAAAAAGGACAGCCTGCCATTAAGGAAGCATTAAGGAAGTGCTTCACATGCTTGCAAGAAAGTACTTGTAGTCCTTCAACTGTAGGTTGCTTTGTTGGAGGGACTACATGGATCAAATTAACTTCATTTACCTTCTCAGCACCAATTCAGGCTTACATGAGAGACTTGAACTTTTAACCAAGTTTTTTTTTTTTTTTTTGTGAAATGTCTTCTTGCTGCTCCTTCTTGAAAGAACAGTATGCTATTAGAGAAGAAACACAGAAGAAAGGTGTGTGTAAAAATGCATAGGCACCACCAAAGTTTCTTCTTGTTACAGCTGTAGTCCCCTAAGCAAAAGGCAAGTTACAAAGCTGCTAAAATCTCTTTGTCTGTTGAACTGGAATAAAACACTGGAAGGACTGATCAAATAAGCTCTGAAAAGCACTACAATATATTATTCTAACAGTTATAGAGAAGACTGCAGCCATATGAAATGAATGTCTCTTTCATTACATTCTAGATATAAATACATGCATTGTGTATTGTTCCCAGTGCTCTTCCAACACAAGTGCAGATGGAGGTTAAAAATAATGAGACATCATCCTATTAAAGCCAGACCCTTTTGGAAAGCAATTACAATATGCTACTCCTATCTTGTAGCAGCCAGTCATATTTTGCCTTCCCTATCCATTTCAGTATTCAAGACGAGGAAACTGTGTAAACCAAAAATACGCAGTTGTTTACAGAAAACAACTCTATAATGCAGGTAGCATGTGAAAGCAGGAATATTTCTATTACTTTTTGATGCACACATAGCATGACTAGGACTAATAACACAATCTCTTTATAAACTATCACTGGCTGTTTTTAGCCCTGTTATTGTAATGAATTTCAGACACTGTTGTCACATAAATATCTATATACCTTAGGATTGCTTTGAAAGTTTCCAAACTAAACAGTTCCTCCCATCTCTCAAAAACAGGCTTTAGTAACAACTTCTGTAACCCACGGAATTACTTTCCCTTTGGGAAAAAAACCAAACTTCTCAACCCAGTGTTTTGGACTAGAGATTAAAAACCTGGGAACAAAGAGGCCTTTAAAATAGAAATACATGCTTTGCCGTCTCTGTGAAACTACTCTAAATTTGGTCAAGTTAAAGCTTTGGAAATTGTATCTTTGGGTCACCCTGACTGTCAGCAGTGTGAAAAGAAGGAGGAATACCAAAAAGGGGAGATGGCAGGAGGGACTATGATCCACAGTGGGAGCTAGGACAGCTGGGTAAGGAGAAAAAAAAAAAGCCAGAAGACAAACGAGCATCCTTCACAGTTAGAAAAATGCAGGAAGTGGAAAGAGCGCATGGACAAGACAGAAAAGGGACAGGATGCAGAGTACTAGGTGGGCAAACACATTTTGGGGGAAGTACACAAGAGCCTGCAGACACTAGCACATATTCTCCACTGATGTCCATACAAGAACCCAAGATTCCCACTGCTTTCAGCAGGAATCAATGAAAGCATCTGGCAGTTTCCCTCATTCTCCTGCAATTTCAGCCTACAGAGAGAAGCACCCTTCAAAGTACCAGTTAACATTTCAGTTCAAGCAGGATGTGTTCATATGAGGGTTAGCAAATATATTGAAACATTGGAGTGCAGATGCAACACCAGAAAATGGAAGACAGATTTCCACTTGCTTTTTCAAACACTTGGAACATTACTTATACAAAAATCCAATTTAAAATAAAGAATGCTAGGCCAAGTGCTCAAAACAGAGAAGGACTACAATTACAGGGGCTGCCACAATGCAAAGTCTGAGATACACATTCCTGATGTCACTACCATGAGATAAACCAGAGTTTCAGTTCACAGCTGCTTCACATCTATCTTGCATTTATCTCACACTTTGACAACATGCAAATTCACAGCACAACTTCTCCTGCAGTGGCCAGCTTGTGTGCTTGTACCCATTAACTGTTCTCAGGTCTTTAATTTTGTGTTACAGATAGAATAAATACAGTGGAAGGATCTTGCCCATTCATGAGAGAAGGTGAAAACTCTAAGGTCTAAGTCAGAAGAAAATCAGCCTGATCTATACCCTTACTTACCACTGACTAAGCTTAAATTTAAGTCACTCAAGCTGATAATATTACCATGTTCCTCATTTCCTGACCATTTCAATTTTTGATCTTCATTCACACTTACCAGAACAGCAGAGTGCATGCAATTATTACAGAACCCCAAGCAACACTGTACACTTATATTACCCAGCATTATGCAAGTACTCTGAAAGTCATCTCAAAATCATCATTTAAAAGGACTCTTGGCAAGTGGGGTGCTGACAAGATGAACAAATATTTAAATAGTCAGAGTAGAGTGACGAGTGTTCTAGAAATTTTCAAAACCATCTGTGTTTTAGTAATGCACAGTAGGTGCCTATAGCTAGAGCCACCCATCAAGAACATTAAATTAAATTAATCGATCATCATCCAACACAGGCAGAGATCACACAGCAGGAGCAAACATGGTGCTGTTTTGTAATTAAGGAAAGAACAGTAGAAGAAGAGAGACCAGATTAAGTTTTCACAGGTAAACTTAATTCTACACAATTTCTGAATGACTGACTTTGCAACCATAATAAAGATCCTCTCCTGTAAATGGTATATTTGCAATATTAGTATTACATTGTCCAAATGAGGGAGTAAATAACCAAGTCCAGCACTGAGCCTCATGCTCTGCTGAAGTCAAATAGCATTTTGTTCCTCACTTTTACCAATGCATCAATATGACAAGAAATCACTTAACCTTGTGTACCTGCAATGAATATTTCTTTTGTACATAATAGACAGAAAAGCATCATAGGAAATAATTAAATTGCATTGACATGAAACTCAGTTGCCTACCAGCATACTTGAGCCACTACATACAAATGAGGAATTCTACAGAAAAGCTATTTTAGAAAAAAATTACTTTTGCTCTATTTCTCAGTGGGCCATTTCCTTCAGAAAAAAAAACAAGAACAAAAAAACCTGCACGAAAAGCAGACTCATTTGTCAGCACACACTTCAGGCGGCAGAAAAAAAAGGCTTGTGGCATATGTCTTGCTATTTTTCAAAAAAGGAGCGAGACAGGAGTCTTTAAAAGACCATGTCAATTTTCTTCTTCTGGGTGGGTGAGGCTCAACATGCCTCTTTGCCCATAAGTGGAAAATAAAGCTGGAATGCTCATAACATTGCTGTGTCTCTTGTGGAATGGTTTAGATATTAAAGGCAGATTCAGTAGAAAGCTAGCAAACAACTATTTTTACACACTATTTTAGTAAACAAAATCAATCACAGTGAAAATAAGGCATACTGCTCTGTAACTGAAAAGAGAAAAACATAGAGTATATATCAGAAAAGAACAAAAATATAATGAAGCAAATGAAATGCAGTTACTGTGTAACTCGCCCTAAAAAGCAACTCAAAACAATGAACTATTAGGCTCTTAAGCATCATTAGAATGAATGATATATGAATAATATCTAGAACATTTAAAAAACATGTTTAAGCACAGGAAATAACCTTAATTCAGATTAGATCTCTTTGATGCCTTTTATAAGATTTGTAATTGATTTTTCTTTCCCATCTAAAAATATGCTAAGCATTCAGACTACAAAATGGCAATATTCCCTCAAGTAACTTGTAAACTAATTTCTATAATGAAAAAAGCAATAGTGATGAAGCAAGTTTGCAGACACTATAGCAGCAAAATCCAGTGGAGGTTAAATTCTTTTCCAGACTAAATTAGTTGAAAGATTATATCGGCAATGGACAGACGTGCTTTACCATGACCAATAAAGCCCTTTGGTACCAACACTGCTGGACATCCACTATGCAAGCACATAATCTAAAAATACATTTTAAGTGTTTTTTCACATGTGAAGGCCCTATCAATTTACAAGGAGTAGATTTATTTTTCTCCTTCTGCATTTGCCCTGTGGTCTCTAGGTATTGTCTCGTTTCTCACCCCACCACTGAATTGTCATTTACTCTTGCAGTTCATAGTACTTATCAACAGTATCTGTTGGACTCAAACTGCAAGCAATAGAGAGGAAACAGAAAAACTGGGAGTCCCAGGATTTTTGCTTTATTCACTCAGAATGTAACTATATCCAAATCAGTATGACTGCAAACTTTACAAATTTACATTTAAATGACATTGAGACCTGTTAATATCATGGCACTCAGTAGAGCAGCATGTGCTTATTGAAAGGTTGGGGACATTGTTCAACTTGGAAATACGTGTTATACAGGACAAAAATTTTCATTTGAGCAAAAGATAGCATGTCCTGTATGTTTCTTTAAAAAGCAGCTGGCCCTCATAGAGACCCAGAGAGGTGCCAGAACAGAGAAGATGAGCTGAAGGAATGTGTCAGCTTCACAGAGTTGACAGCCATAGCTGACAGTGACAGGGTGCAAAAGTTAAGTGATGCTCAGAGGAGACCTAGTTGAGATAAGGTAGTGATTTCTATCCTACTTCTGCTAAAAACATACCCATAATTTTCAAGTACAGATTCAAAATTACCTGTGCAGATGCATGACATGGATCAAACTATGGATCTAAATCATACTGGAAGCCATTCTGAGCAATGGCATAATTAACACACTCCTAAGAAATGTGAGAAAACACATTTAAATGATCTTCGAGCATAACCCATTAACACCACAGGTGGTAAGAAATTTTTTTTAAAGGACAACTCAACAGCTTGTCTGTCTACTACATACAGATATAAAACATCCAGCCCCCTTGAAAATATACTCAGTTCTTCCATCCTGTCATTCATCAATTATAATTACAGCAATTTACCGTTTGCTTTTCCAGAGAAAATTCTTTTTATAGAATCATAGTAATTAACAATGACAGTAGCAAAATTGATAGCCCTGCTTCTTAAAGTACCTGTTCCTCTAAAATGACACTACTGCCTTAACAGACTTTAAACAAATGTCCTCATCTTTTCCAATTTGCATCTAACAGTGTTTGCTCCAGTCAAAACAGGTCAGCTCTTTTCCAAGAGAAAACCAGGGAACAAATATGCTCTTTAATGTTGCTGACCTTTTTTTCAAACAGTTCTCTGAACTCATTCATTGGCCTTCAAAAGTAAGACTTCAGATCAAGGAAATGCTTTTTCTAGTTTCTGTGAAAATTCGTCCAATTTCTCAAAGTTTACATCTAGTCAATGGAAAAAATGTACTTTAAAGCTGCACTTAAGCAGCTAAAATATCCCAGAGAATCCATCCTCCCTGTCTGAGCCAAGAACTCTGGAGTACAACACCAGTTATGGATAGGACAGTGTCATCAGGAGAAAAATTCTAACAGTTTCCCCAAAATCTCAGTCACAAACCTGATTTTGGCTGAATGGATCTCCAAGTCCTGTGGTCCACTTCTGCTACCCCCTCTTCAACCCTGCTAGGGAAAAAATGGTGGGAAATTCTAGCCCTGTCCAATTAGATTTCCCATTCTCCATGTCATAGGCTCCTGACTGAGGCCAGCCGAAGTCATCAACCCTTCCCTTCTTGCTACTATTGCTTTCTACCTTGGTGACGCTTTGAATGACCCTGAATTTGCATTCTTCCAAACGCACTGTGATAGCTGGTGTCATCCTCACATCAACATTTATTCTTAACCTCCATTTCTCCTAGTTCTCCTCCCTACCACTGCCCAGGTATGGACAGTGCCAAACATTCAGTGGGGCAGTCTTCTGCAGGCTGCCAGAGCATGTCAGAAAGGGAAACAAGAAGGCTAGAGGGAATTCAGAAGGGAAAAGGGGACAAAAATGCATGGATAATGCATGTAGAGTTTATAACTCTGCCAATATGAGAAAAAAAATTTCAAAGCCAAAGCTAAAGCAGGAGGTTTACACATGTGCAATGAAAATTGCTACCTAAAAAGCCAGTTTCACAAATGGACTTTCATAGGCTCAGGACAATCTAACAAGCCAAAATCCAAGAGCTTAAATCCTGGTTCATCATCCCACATAGTACATGAGCCTTGAGATACAGACAGTTCTTTAGTTGTCTCTTTAAATCCTTCTTGCTTATTGTTATAGCTAAACAAAAAAGTGACTCGCTAACCAAACACAAGAGGCAAGAAGGTTCTTGTTCCTGAAGAGAAATGGAACAGAACAAACTAGGGCACCTTAAGCAGCAGGACTTAGAAGAAGCATGACAACATGCCTAAATTGTATTTCTCTATAACTTCCATTTGCAATTAGAAAGGTGAAGCTAATAAAATACTAACAGATTGAGTGGCTGAATCAATAAGTACAGCAGAAACTCTTCCTGATGATCTCCTTTTTACTTGCAGAAACCAAGCAAGGAGAAACATCAAACTTCAGCTGTTAATTTGATTTGACCAAGCACAAACTGGACTAGACCACTCAGTGTACGACTATGTTGCCAGTATGGGACCTGAACACCACAAAGCTACTGGATGTAATCTCCTTATCAATGTAGCACTATCACATGGTCAAAGATGAAACGCTATCATCTCACCAACTGATCCCAAACAAACTTGCCCAACACAAGCAAAAGACTCTTCAGTCCAATGCAAGTACACTGAGGTTTTAAGTTCAGTGTAAGCAACAATTTCACACATGTAAGATGAAGGTTCAGGAATATGGCAAAGCCATAATTACTTTAAAACAGTTTCTGAATCTCTGAAACTCTTTGGAATGTTTTTTTTTCTCCAGAGAATCTTTTTCCAAGCAACTCTTGAAGATAGCTGATCTGCAACAGTATTTTGAGATATACAAAAGGACAAACACATTTTTAGTTTCTACAACTAAAGTGAGAACATCTTAGTATTCCGGAAAACACAGCCCAAGCACTGTAGAGTCCTTGGAGCTCTTTACTAGTGATTTGTGCCTCATCACCTCATGCCAAGTAAATCAAAGAATGACTTAACAAAGCCACCAGATTTTTATCAGCCAAGTTTTTCTCCCAGACGAACACACTCTGACCTAAAAAAGGTTACAGGATTTACAGAAGCAAGCCTATTACCCAAAGGCACTAATGAATCTTTTTTCTCCTTCAGCATGGCTAGTTAGTGTGTATGTTATATCAGACATTCTGCAACAGTAAACTTTACCTCTAAGGGAAATTGATAAATAAGGAATACTAAATCCCTATTCCAACACATGCCAGAAAGCTTTGGCTAAAAATCAAGGACTGGTTGCATTGAAAATTCTGAGAGCACATTCCAGTTCAGATACTGATATTAAAATAGTGGCAGCCAAAGTGCTAACATTCACAAGGCTAAACATTAAAAGGAAATACCAGTCAATGAAACAGGCACAGGAACCTTACTAATTTATTTCTAATTAGGGCTCAGCACCCCAGTGGTGACAGATCAGACTCTGTGAGGTCCATCGAAATGCCTCTCCCCCAGCTGGTTTGGAAACTTATATATGACGGTCTGATAATATTTGAAATAAACTGACAAGATCTCCACAGGCAACACAGACAAGCAAACCTGGTCTGAGGCAGTAAAACACATTCCTCTTCCAAAGTTGTCTGACCACAATAAACTACATCTAAAATATTAAGAACCATTTACTTAAAATATTAAGAACCATTAACCATTTAGAAGAAACTACAGTTGCATATCCATATCTTGAAGGTGTCTTTGATGTTAACTATACAGTGAGTGCTACATGGTAGGAAACACAGCAGTGTCTTTGTCATTAAGGAGTGTATGAGTATCTGCAGATATTTTACTGACATTTTGTTGGGCTTTAACAAGTGCTGTAAAAAAACCCTTGTCCTTGTATAGTTTGGCTTTCATTTCACTTGAGAAGCTTTTATAAACTTGTTTACATAATTCTCAAAGATGTAGATTCATAACTGTCAATGATTTTACAAGGTTAATGGCCTTTATAATTAAAACGAATGAGAAACTCAACTTTAAATTTATGCGCTTCAGTCAACCATAAAAACAGCAAACTCTGCAAAGAACATGGATGTATGAACCAGACTAAACTCACCTTTTGCTGACTGCTCCAAAGCAATGTACAGAAAAGAAAATGCTTCTATTAGTGATGCACTGAGACTCTGAAGTATTTTGAAACCTAAAATTCTAGGAACCAAGATGAATGGAATTTCTAGTCTAGTTTCCAGATCTAGATGCTTCTGAGACATACTTTTTCTCCAGAGGTTAACAAACAACAAACACATACACCAGAATAAAACTCTGTACTGCATGATACTGAAGGCTCAAAAATACAGATTGTCTTTTCAGGAGCATATCTATTATGGAAGATAGTTTTAATCTACTTTAAATCTCATTTTCTCTTATTTTTTATTTGGACCTCTAGATTTTAATTAGTATATTTTTCAATAAACGAATTGAATCCATATCATGCCTCAAAAATTTTTAGATGGAATTAACTGGCATACATTAACAAGAAAAAGCCTAGATCACATCATACTCTTTTTTTCAGTTTAAATAATCAGAAGCTGTAATAATTATAACCAAATTTCTTTGTGGAACTAAAACTTCTTCCATCCAAATTTCACTTAAGAATGTGATTCAACACATTAGAAATTCAGTCTAGAAAAAATTAAAGGGATAAAATCTCCTGATATTTTAGGGTTTTTTTTTTTAAGGTTCAAAGGTTTCCTATTGCCTCAGAGAGGTTAGAAGTTGCTTTGTGCTCTTAAACTGTGATCAGGAGTTATTCACATGTAATTGAATGTGACATTCTACTTTCTTGTCCACAGCCATAAAAATGGATAAAAAACATGAATGCATGGGCTGATGGCAAGATGGGACTATTATCAATCAATTCATAAGCCTCTTGGACTGCTGGCAGAAATCTGACAGAAAGATGGTAAAGTCTTGAACACAGTATCCACAGATCTATATTTTTATAGGTTATTTAGTTTGACCTCCTTAGCACAAGAAGCCATTTCCAAGCTCATACGTTTTTTACTGAGCATATCTTTAGAAAGACATCCATTGTGTTGCAACAACCCAGCAGCATAAGTGCCCCAAACTTCATTCCCATCTGGAAGAGTAGGAAGTCCTTCTAATTCTTACACTGATAACTTAAGCAAAGCCTGCTTCACCAGACTTTTAATGGAGACTCTACATGGATCCAAAACTTTTTCTTTGGCTTTTATATAGATTTGTACTAATTTGTGCAAGCAAGACTGAGAGACAGCAGCATTCAGACACACATCAATGCGATCGCTTGGATTTTGTTTGCGAGCCACAGCTACAACCCTTAGCTTCTCCACTGGCATGCAAAATAAAGCATTTTTGATTATGCAAATAGCCCACTGTTTTGTGAATAGGGCCTCAAGTGATTCAAATGCTAATTCTGTTAGAAACCTTGATGCAAAGCCAGTATTTCAACCATGTCAGCTTTATAACCAAGGCTTTCTGAGAAACACGTAATTGCAAATTGAAAAATATCTTTTAGAACCAGAAATACATAACACAACCTAGAGAAGTAGGAAAGTTCTCACAGCTTTCTGTCAATGGCCCTGCAACCTGCTGCGTTTTGCTTTGAGTTAGATGTCCCTTCAGGAACTGGCAGTTTCCTAGCTGAGGCAGTGTAGGTGCTGCTGCACTGAGAAAACCAGATATGAAACAACAAAAGCAAATTTTTATCTTGTCCAGAGAATAACATGTTATATAGTTGGGTTTTACATCTTCTTGTTTACTTAATAAAATCTTCACACAATCCAGTGAATGCCTGCATGAAAATGTTCTTGCTATTATTAAACACATTTATTGAGCCCTCAGAGCACACAAAAGAACAAGCATGCATTCTTGATTTCAGAGAAATAGGGGGAAAGGGAAGTGAGTGAGAATGTGTACGTGAAATGTCTAAAAAGCTTTTCTTTTTGGTTTGCAAGCAGTTTTGATTTACTTTTCTTCCCCCGATTAGTTGCATTTAACCTACTACAGTACTTCATCCTCTCAGTTCTAAGAGATATGAAGGATAGGAGAATGTTTTCAGATGGAAACTAGCCACACTGGCACTGCCATCAGCCTGTGTGCAAAGCTACCTTGATGGTACATTCCTACCACCCCCTTGACTTTCTTGATTGCTGTGCTCAGGAAAACCAGCTGATAAATAAGGCTAAATAAAATCTGTGGTTCTAATTACCTGTACATGAAGGTAATTAGCTGTACAACTAAAGTCTTAGCTGTACAACTAAGACAGCCTTCAAAGAACTAACCAGCAGTTTAAGTTGCCTATAGAGAAAAAAAAAAAGGTGCAAGGAAACTTCCACATGAGGTCCAAGACAAAAAGTTAAATTATATAAACTACCTGTCATTGACAGTGCCAGTTTTGAGAATCTCCTCAAGGCAAAAACCCAGAGGACAGAATCCTTATTTGCATTAAGCCCCTCCTAACACCCCAAAGTAATAGTCAAAGAAAACTGGTCTATACCACTTCAGCACTGACTAATGGAACTCTGAAACATGCACCACAAAACACACACTACAAACAAACTATATCACATCAGAACAGATACAAATCACTGGGTTTAGTACACCAAAAATATCCTTATTTACAAGGCTTCCTCCGTTCATTTTGTTTTAAGTTCACTTTTCAGTTGGCTCCAGCTAAATCTGCTGCCAGCTGAGAAGCTATGGAAGCTTTTGACAAGTGGCTCAGACCTCAAAAATTCAGAAATACATAGTTCCAGATTCTACAGATGAATATCCCATAGTGATGACTTTTAGACTCCACTGTCATAGCTTATATTTTAGTATATGGGTCAGAGGTGGAAGGTCACACATCCTATTACCAGTCTCTGAACCATCCAGTTCCCCTTTATTTCAGCGGTAAAATGCGATGCATTATCAGCTTCTTTCTTTAATATTGCTTACTCGGGGGGAACATTCTGAAGTAAAATAATGTGGGTGTTCATTTTCATTGCTTTGAAGAAGACAGTAAAGGTCAAGTTCTAATATTGAAATGCTGCTCTCTTCATATTGATTGTAAAGCCTGGAAGCAGTAACTCCACCCATGCTGGAAGAAGAAACCCCATTATGAAGCCTGTATTCCAGTTCTGTATAGTTCCTGACAGATAATCTCCCACCTTTCCCAGCAAAAACTGAAAAGCTGAACTGAAATGTTTGCAACACAATCTCCAGGCTATGGAAAAATACAAAAGAGAAAAAAGAGCAGTGCTGTCTCCCGGAGGAATGGTCTCACCCAGACAACTGTGCCTAAAGCATCTGACAGCAGGTAGACCAAAGAAAAAAAGGAGCCTGTGAAGAAACAGAAAAGAAGGAATATATTTTGTCTCACATATATAACTTTAAAATAAGATGTATTTGCTATCACTTTTTTCACTGTTTTGATTATAACTGACTTTTTTCCTTCCTGTGAGAAAGGTATTAGTGCTTCTTAATGACCACAGTGGTTGCTGCTATATTTCATACCAGTACAAAGATGTAAGCTGCTGAAAATATTTCTCACCTATTTCAAAGTTTAGAAACAATTAATGTATAAAATTTTCAGCAAATTACTGCATGTGAACTATGCATATCATTTTACCATACTGGGATTTTTTACTTCCCTGTATACATGACATATTTAAGGAAGAATTAAATCATTACGACAAAAGATGGGAATAAAAAGGAAAAAAACAAAATGCTGCAGTAGTCTCACCCTCTCAGGCTGCCTATCTTCTCAACTAGCAAGTCTCTACTGATGTCATGGCACCATCATTTGAAAATAAGTGTCATTTTCCCTTTGATATAGAAGTGATTTGTTAGATATTAAAACAGAATAGTGTCTTGTATTTGTAGAGACTAAAGGTGCTAAATTTTATAAATAAGTTAAAAATTTGAAATATACTAGTGGATTTTTCTCAAAGAAAGTAAAAGTACTTATTGTGCTGTCGACAAAAGGATTGAAAACAAAGACATTGTTGTGGATCCAGCAGAAGCCCATGCACATCTTCATTGCTACATTCGTGTCTGAAGAGCCAAGACAATTTTTAAATTATTTATACACATCAAGAGAATTAGGATAATTCATTCATGACCTTTCTGTGTTAGAAACACAAAAAGCTGTTCTAATGATGTTTGTGAATGATGACTGAACTCAGTAGCAAGAAGACGGTGGCATGTCTCAGACGTGACTTTTGATGAAGATGGACAACTTTCACAGGAACCATTTTCACTTTGTCCAGAGCTGCGTACATGACCAACTCACATTAGACATTCTCTGGGTTCATCAAAGACAGTATGTGACCCTTTACAGAGGATTTTGTTCTTTGGGGAACAGGGTTAATTGTTTTTCTAAGTCTTAAAAACATACAGGAACACATAGGCACTCATACACTTCTTTCCATATAAGTAGTGGTGTATCTCCTTCAAGGGGGAGAGCTGTAACACAAGGAAACCAGACAACCTTCTAAAGTCCTTATTTTGTACTTTACCCGAAGTTGAAACCAATTCTGCTGAGATACCACAGTCATCTACTAGTCTTACATGTTAAAAAGACCATGGATAAAACTGAAGCTGACTAAACTGGTTTGAACACTGAGTTGCCACCTTGCTTTGATATTTTTGAAATCCAGGACACAGCAGTGGAAAAACACACACAGAGATCCTGACAAATGTCTTTGTGCAGATTTGAAGTCACCACTTTCATCATAAGGCTAAATGATATTGTTGTCTAGATTAACCCTTTTGCAAAAGGGAGATACAACAACAAAAAAAACACAAAAAATTAGAAGACCTAGCTAGGTTCAGGAGACATTTCTTTGCCTCAGCATCAGAGATATGACATTTTTATTTCACCAGGAGGCCTTGGAAGATACTGGCACTTGGATGGGTGCCTGAGGGTCTCCAAGCAGTTTCCATTGAGACATGCCATCACTTGCTAGCACCTCCACTCATATTAAGAAGCTGGTTTCTGTACTACCAACTCAATCTGCTCCAACTGGGATATGGTCACAAGGTAAAAACTAATGCTACTTGGAGAAGGATTTACTTAGCTCTACTTTTTTGGAGGCAGAATGTGCTGTAAGAGGACATTAAATTTGCATATAGCATAAAAAGGCAGAGTCTCAACAAGTTTGACTCAAACATGAAAGCCATGAGGGCTTCATGAGGGTTCTGTATGACTTATAGATGCATATTATCATTATATATGAAGCGAGGATCGCCAGCCATCTTGTGTCCTCCAAATTCTGTGATTGTCATGTGTTTTCTACCCTTCTTGTCATACTATCAGGGACAACAAGAGCAGCAGACCAGAATCTACAAGGCAACCGTTCCAACTTCTGCATTAAAGAGGGAAGAGAAGAAACAGCTTTTTGAGCAGAAGTCTGCTCTAAGCAGAAAGCCCCAGGAGCAAAAAGCAAGTCAGAGAGTCCTGAAACTCAGGCCAGAGGAAACTGTAAGCAAAAGTCATACTGAGAAGGGTTCAATAGCACTTGTGAACTAGGATTTGCAACCTTCCAGTGTTGGAACTGGCACAAAATCCCTTATCCAACACTTTCCATGTGAGCAATGAGGATGCATGGACCACTTCTTCAGTGGAAGTAGGGCAGAGTCTGAAAGGTCTGCCATTAAGCTAACATAACAAGGATGAAGAAAGAATTCATGATGGCAAAATGATCACATTAAATAAAAGAATCTTTAAAATGTCACCCCATTCTTTTCTTGCCTGAACTGTGCTCAAGAACAAAAGCCAGAAGAAGGTCACAGCCTGAACATCAAAAGTACTGAATAAAGATTCAATTGATACAGTCGTGTTCCACCTCAGCAGGCCACAGATAAAATGTTGGAGGGGGAATGGGAGGAGGACAGAGGGGATGGAATATTCTGTGGAACAAATCTAGTTCTATGAAAGTGGATAATTTGGAATTTGCATTTGTACTTCTCAGAAAAGCGTGACAGTTTTCCTAGATGATGGAACTCATTATAGATTTTAAAATTTATAACATGATTCTCAAAGGGAATAATAATTTATGCTGTATTTATGTAATCCCAGCTCTCCTGGAGGTTTTCTAATTGAGAAAACTGCTAATTTGTTAGATGGTTAACAAAAAAAAAAGGAAAAAAAAATACTATGTTCAGTCTGTGAATAGTCAAGTACAAAGAAACAAACAGGACAGACTTTTTCAATCTACCATTTCTGACCACCCTATGTGGACAGAAGCTTTCATTTGGCCCACCAAAAAGAAGTAAGTAGCACAGTGTAATTTGGGCACACTAAAAAGCAGAATAAAATACCATCATAACTTGCACTGTATACGAGACTAGAAATCTATCAGATCTTCCACGTTCATCTTAGATGACAAGAATTCAGTTCACCTGCTTTAGCCAGCCAGCCCAACTGCTTTCAGGGAAACACAAATGAGTACTGTCAGTAAAAAAATTAGCAGCCAGTCAGGGCTGGAGAGAGCAGCAGGAGGCAAAACAGAGTAAAGATGAAACTCCTGCTGCTTCCAAGCTCCATATCACATTGCCAAAGATCTAACACGCTTCTTGTAAACTTACACAACTGCACATGCAGGAAAAAGCATAAATGAAACATAGCTGAAAATGTGAGCTATCAAAAAAAAAATTCAGAAAAAACCTCCAGAAATTAAAAGCAATTTGTCTATTATCAATGTTTAAGGAGAAATAGCATCCACTGCTCTGCAACATGAAAGGGTATTTAATAAGTAACTCCCAAAAGTCTTGGAAATTTTTTAAGTCAACTTCATTTCATGAGAAAGTCCCAGGAACATCCTTTTCCAAATGTACTGTAGTTTTTGAAGCTCAGCCTGTCTTAATTTGAGAACTCTTTCAACTCCAGGAAACCCACAGTTTGGGTAAGGCTGCAGGGTGACCATAAGAGAAAGAGACCAGACAGAGAAATAAAAATTGCTGGAGTTTCTTTACTTTTGAATATTCTTGACCTTAAATATCCAATGATACCATGTCCCAGAGGTTCTTGGCTTCTGTGTTTTATTTTTAACAACACTGAAAAACAAAGCTGTTACGACTCCAAGCCCAACTGGCTTTGCAGGGACTTTACAACTAATTGAGCCGTCACTATTTAGCCTGCAGTAGGCACCAGCTCTGCCAGCTCTGTAGGCCATGAAAAAGTTCCCCAAGCTACAGCCAAACTACTGTCCTTTCCTTTTTTTACTTAACTGCTCCAAAGCAATGTGACTTTTGGGGAGAGTGAGCTTATCCTCAGGCTCTAAAGCATAGACACAAACGCCCTGTAGTAACTCTTGTGACATGCACGCTCAGAATAGCTACATCTCCATAATCTTAAACATAATCTCTTGAAGTTCCCTGAGGTTTGTTGAGCCAGATACATGTGAAGCTTTTAAGCATTTCAATTATGGAAATTCAAATTTCTTGACTTAGATTTGTAAAGGAAATCTGAAAGTCCTCCAAACTCCTATCACTAAAAAGAAAGCAGTTGTTAAGCTTCCTTATTAGGAAAAAGAAAAAACCCACAACAAAAAACCACCCAAACCAATCCTGAATAAAATGAATAGAGTTACTTTGTGTTAGTGGATGATTTAACTTCCAATTAAAAAAAAATTATCTTTACTGGAAGATGAAGACAGGATTTTCATTGCAATTTTCATGTTTACCTTCTACCAGTAGATCAACCAGTGACTCTTCAAAAAAATATAGGCAGATATTGTTTCACTGTGACCTTGACTTATGACATACAATCTTCCAGACCTAGTCTAATGCAACAAATAGGAGGCTTATGACCATGAGTCATCCCACCAGTGCCATGAGGTCATTTGTTGACTTCAGTGTTGAAAAGACCATTAGGCTGCATATCAGTGAGCTGGGGAATGCCTGCAATAACTCAGGTCATAATTCAGGATGAGGTCACAAGAATTATACCTACTGAGTCAAAATACAATTTTCTGGAGCTCTTCCTTAGAGGGTATGGGTACAGAATCTGCTGTTTCTCCAGGATAATACAAAAGCTCAGCTACTTTACATCACTTGCAGCATTGTTAACACCAATCCCTGTTTTCCATTGTGTACCAGTTAGGAGCACCAATCAATAAATCACAGATTCACTCAGGTAAGAGCTTTCTCTTGGCAAACTCCTGATCTTCCCTGTATTCTTTTCATAACAGTTATTCCACTTTGATTTTCTACAGATAAAAGTTTTGTAAAGATTTATCCCCTCCAGCCTGACAATTTCGGAAAGGGAGGCCTCAAAAAACCACCCATCTTCAAAGAGCCTGTTTGGTAAAAATATATATCCTGAGGATAATATATTATATATTATAATGTATAATGCATATTATATATAGCATATAGAATACATAATATAGAATGTATTATATATTATATATTATATATTGTATATCATATATTATATATTAATTATATATTATATATATTCTATATTCTATATTCTATATTCTATATTCTATATTCTATATTATATATTATATATTATATATTTATTATATATTAATCCTGGGGAATAAATGTGAACTCTCATTTCTTTCTTAGAGACTGTTCCAGGATTTCAGGTTTTGTTTCCATTACAATCATAGAATGGCCTGGGTAGGAAGAGACCTCAAAGTTCATCAAGTTCCACCCCCCTGCCATAGGCTGGGACACTTTTCACTAGACCAGGTTGCTCAGAGCCTCATTCAAACTGGCCTTGAATATTTCCAGGGATGGGATAGCCATAATTTCTCTGGACAACCTGTTCCAGCACCTCACAACCCTCGCAGTAAAGAAATTCTTCTTAATATTTAGTCTTTGTCATTTTAAAGCCATTTCCCTGTGTTCTGTCACCACATGCTCTTAAAGTCCCTCACTGTCTTTCTTGTAGGCACCTTCACTTACTGGAGAGCTACAACTGGTAAATCCTAAGCCTTCTGTTCTCCAGACTGAATAAACCAAATTCTCTCAGCCTTTGTTCATAGGAAAGCTGCTCTATCCCTCTAATCATCTTGGCAGCCTGCTCTTGACTCACTCCTACCACACAGTGAGATAAGGACAGCAGAGGCCCAAAACTTTGAAGTCTTCCGAGGATGTTCTGTGGCCAAGAGTCAAGCATCTCTCCTCCATGCTTTATATTGGCACTCAGATGCACTAAGTGTTCTCCTCCAACTCACAAAATAAACTTATTCAATATGCATGATAAACTGCTCTTTAAAAATTAAAAAATAATTATTAAGCAATACCTGTATTCTTTGTAATTTTATAATGCAAGATAGCAGATGCTTCCAGAGCACTTATGTTGAATTTCTGCATGCTGCTATCCCTACATGGCATTAAGACCACAGCCTTTGACACTGGAGTAGATGAAAAAGCATTATCTGAGAAACTGTCAAATCAAAGATGTAGAGACTGTCTGTCACATGAGCATCTTTAAATGTGACACAAAAATTGGTACAAACACATATAAATTACAACATGTAAATACGTAATTAATAAAAAGAAAAACAAATTGAAAGTTGCCCAATCATGGCATTTAAATGACAAAGTACAAAAATAGCTACAAAACTGGATGATGCTTTGAAACACCATCCAGACCTATGGGAAATAAAACATTTCAATATACCAAAACCTTGGAATAGAGTTTTATTGCTATAGAAAATAGCAATATTTTCAAGAGAGGAAAATGAAAAACAAATGAAAAAAGTTTTCATGATTGGGATGGGGAAGAAAGAATTTTGTTACCCAAGAAAAGAACACAGTAAGCAAGTTAACCTCAGAAGCAAGGTGCTGATAAAGCCAAGGGATGTTGTCTATATATGTATCCAAGAAACAAAATCTTTGTCATGCTGGAAATAAGCAATATTATTACCCAGAATGAAAAAAAATAACTACAGAATTGTAAATCAAGCTGTTCCCAGAATTAGAATCTACCACAGTTCATTATTTAGCCTAGATGAACACATGATTCTACAGGAAATTAAGGGAGTAAAATATCTGAGATAAAATTTAAGGTCAGTGAACTTTTCTCCTGGCTGCCGTGGGTTTAATAATACTTCAAGTCTGATGCTGAACCATCTCTGAACAGTTGATAATGAGCATTACAGTAAAAGGATAAACCACAACTGCACTAACACAGAAAACAAATAATTTGCTAATTTGTATACTACCAAATTTATTTTAAATGAGAAAATAGGGTGTAAATGACTTTCAGACTCCACAGTGTCTCAGACATCACTGTTGCAGCCACATTCAGCCCACAACAGTAATATGGTGGCCTGAATCACTCACATAAATGTTATCAGAAAATCTCATCGATTTATCCCACTCAAGTATATACACCAAAACAGTTGTGCTTTGTTGTGCTTTATTTCTCCTTTTCTCCTTTTTTTTTTTTTCTTTTTTTTTTTTTTCCCTTGGGCTCTTCAAAAGTAAATTAGATTATCTCAGACTAATTGAATTGAATTCAGAAACATCCCATAAACTGTATACAGTAAGTTGGTACGTCTAACTCAGGCCTAGTTGAAAGAACATTTAGCATAGGCCACTTCTAAATTTTGTTCTAGAAATTCAATAGTGAGCTGAGCTGCACCAATAAATATGCCACATTCACCTATTTTCATTTAAACCTATGTAACTTTGATGGTAGAAGACACAAACCCTTATCTGCTGTAAAAGCAGACTTACTTTATAAGCTTTAATTGAAGCTTCAGCTAAACCTCCCCCAGTCCTTAAAATTAACTATGATTTTCCTCATGCAGTTTTACTGAGGTTTTTGTTCAGTTGGAGGTTTTTTTCACTTTTCCTTCCACTTTTCAACGAAGTTAGAGCTTGTATCTACAGTCACACATTCCATATTTATCTCCTTCATTTTCCCACTTCTAGTCTTTTCCCTTTGTAACTTTGTTTTACTTTGAGCTTCATTCTGCTGCTGTCACAACAGTAACAATATGCTTCCCTGTACATAGGCAGCTAAAACATTCCCTCAGCATGACCACTGCTTAGGATTTCAGCCTGTAACTTCCCCCAAATTAACATCACACAGCATTCCCCTCAGGAGCACTGAGCAGAAATGCTATTTTCTCTCACTGCTTTACTCAAGGAGACATGAGAAATGTTTAAAAAATTTCTAACAGTAGCTTTAATTTACAACTAACTAGACTTCTGCCTGAATTTGCCTTGCATTAGTGGAAAATTAGAAAATAAGGAACAAGCCAAGCTGAAACTTGCCTGGTTTCTCCATTATGAAAGAGTTTGGAAAGAAACGCCCTCCAACAGACCTCTGGCTCATACCATCATATATGCATTTTTCCATTGGGGGAACACTATTCCTTAGATAACTGAAATTAGAAGTTGATCTCATCTTCAGTGGTATTTGTCCATGTTCTAGTTGTCCAAGTCTAAATTATGGCACTGGAGCCCTTAGTTAGTCATCAAAGATCAAGAGAAAACTGCTTAACACAGTGTCCCATTCTTGCTGTTTTTCCATATAAAACTTATCAGATAATTTCAAGAGCTAATAGAAGCATTTCTTTTTTCCTTTTTTTTCTCCCCACCCGTGTAGCTGACAGCTGCCATGGATGCATTACAGAACTCAGCATGTCCAAGATGGATGAGATGCTGCCAGGAGGAAAGGAACAGCTTCCTGAGGTCCTGCTAGTGAAGCCCATGGCTGTAGTGGCCATGGTGTTGCTGTCAAATAGTACAGGCCTGGCACAACATCAGTGAGACATTTGTAATACAGCTTTCCTTACTTTCCTGGTCCTAATATTTGTTTCTGACAAAATCAAAACCAACAACAGAAAAGTCAAAGCCTAAATAAATATAGATAGATTTTTCCCCTCCCCATTTTACATATCAGGTACGTGTGACATCTACATGACATAAAACATACAACATTGTACTTATACTGATAGCTCCTGAATGAAATTTCACTATCAAGGAGACAAGACTTCCTTTACCAGAAAAATGCTTCATAAACAACCTATAACCCAGTGTGACCCCGCCTAACCAAGAGTCTACAGAAGTCAAGAAAAAACTTTTTTATTATCTGAATACTCTTTGGATTTAGTCTCATCTTAGATGAAGAAATGATATAAATTTGTGTGTAAAAAATATAAAAACATAAATATTATGTGCATAAAATATAAAAATATAAATACTGTGTGCATAAAATACAAAAATTTGTGTGTACACATTATACAAAAATATAATGGGTGCACACAGTCCTATCATAATAATATAATATCATAATCATATCATAATCAGTGAGACACCATACAGTTAATTTCGTATTAATTATTAACTTCAAGAGCTTTCCTATAGAAGACCTTTATTCTACTATTAAAGCACCAGGGTTTTAACTGCCTTCAACCACAGTATCGTCATCACCGCTAAAAAGAAAACTTTCCAATGACAGTGTGAGAAGTATTTTCATGCTAGTGTGCCTTTATAATTTTTTAATATATCAAGTGGGAAAAAGCTCTGTTCTTGTTCCTAACAAATACTTTTGTATACTGAGCTCACACAACACACTGTTTATGAAGAAAAAGGGATTATACTGCATTTGACAGTTATAGTGCTATAAACTTTCATCTAGACCAAGCTCACATTAAAAAACCTTTTAAGTGTCACTAAAAAGGCACAAGAAAGCCATATTTACTATTCTCTCATTAAGTCAGTACCATATCAACTACAAACCTGAAGAGCAATAAACATATTTGAAACACAGACTGTTATAACTTGAACTCAGCATTACAGATATTGAAAGCTGCTCCCGTAACCCTCTGCACACCTCCTTATCACAGCACAGCTGCAGGGACAGACAGCTCACACATACAATAGATATTGTTATGAATAAATGTGTCAGATCATTCAATAATTTTTACTCAGATGATGCAGTAGAGAAGAACTGCGGAAATTCCTTCATAAATTGGCCACCCACAGTTTTCCCTCCTTTGTGGAAAAGCTACTTTTAAAATGCACAGTTTGGGATGGAAATCCACAGTTGTTTAGTGACTCCTAACTTCAGGGTGTCAATCACATGAAACATGGGGTTTTTTTCCCCAGCCTACTCCAGAATGGGCTCATTGTACAGACAGACATACAGCAGACAGATGGCTGCAGCAGCAAGGCACAAGGCAGCTAAGGCTGCTCTGTCTGGGACTCTCATGATCACAAGCCACACGTCTCACATGGAGGGCCAACTGTGGGCCCTGTGAGGGCTGATGTTCCAGTACCTCCCTGGCTCATCTCACCCTGGGAATTAGGCTGATAGTACAATTTTAAGAGGTCCCTCAAAGTCGTAGTTTCATCTCTTTAGTTCGTTACCAACTTTAGTTTAGTTTGTTACCAACTGAGTCTGAATCAGTGCTGTGATGGTAAATTGTTTATTATTTCTCTACCAAGGCTCATTTTTAGTACCTTATAAGAGAGAAGGACTACACAAAGAAGGCATATCCAGCAATTTCTGTGGAGGAGCTCGATACAGACAGACTCAGATAAAGCAGCCATCACTAGGGACCAGGAGAGACTGACAAGGAATGATAAAGGAGTGGAGCAGAAAGCTTAACAGGCATCTCCAAGCACGACAGATAAGAATCATTCCCAGGCCACACAACGTAGAGTCCATGGGGAAGGAAAAATAAGCACAAGCTAGTTGCAAACTACACACAGCTTCAAAAGTGCCTGCAGTTTTGCTCCATGGTATTTTGATTGCCTTTATCAAGAAATGCTTGTCATTGCTTCATGCTGCGTATATATGAAAAATCACATCTACCTTCATCCTAGGTGCTGCCTGCGGGCCAGAAGCACGTCTTACACAGCTCCCTCATCTTCCAGAGTGACTTCTCACACCCATCTTAAACATGCTCTCCAGTACTGGTTTGTATAGTAAATCTAGCAGGAGCCAAGCACAGGCGGAGCTGCATTCTTTAACAAGAACTCCCACACCAGAGGCTTTGTTTTTGAAGCACCAAAGTCTCTTCCTACTGAGAACGTAACCATGTAATTTGAATTCTCAAGCTATTCACTATAGCATGGCACAGAAATAAGAAGCACAATGCAATTACAAAAAAAAACCCCACATATATAATCACTAAATGTGAGTGCATACCTTCCCTGATAGCGGTAAATGGGGTTCCTTCCTCTTCTTGTAATCTAATCACCTTCAATGCCACCAGCTTTCCATTTACCCTGAAAGGGAAAGAGGGGAGGGGAAGGAGAAATTTTGAAAAACCAAAACTATACCAGAAACAGTATTTCTTATAATAGAACTTATTTCCTATCATGTACTTATTCAATTTCTTCCTGTCAATGCCAGTGATTCATCTACAGCACTGTAAGAAGCACTTCATAGCTTCCATAATGTCAACTTTATTTTCACACTCAGATGCAATCCAAGAAATTATCTTAGTTTTCTGTGAGTCAGTCTGTTTCCTTTCTACCAGAGCTTTGTTACTGAAGCTTTGTTAAGAAGCAACTCATTGTAAAATTTCTGTTGTCAAGTATCTGTTCATTATTTGATCAAAGTGCTCAAAGGAAAAGGCATATGATTTTCATCAATCACTTCACATGCAGTATATCCAGATTTACACTGCTTACCTCCTTCCCACTGCATGATACACATTAGTATAGCCTTCAAAAAGATACAAAGTTTGTGTAATGAAATAATTCTTAGGTAATTCTGGCCATTTCCCACTAGGGCAGGATTGTTCCTGAGGCATATTCTTGACTACATGGCTAAGGCTACTTTTAGATTACAATAACTATCATTTATAAGTTTAAAAATATTTTGTGCTCCAAGAGACAAAAGTTCATTTTAGTGTAAAGTCTATTTGTCTTGTTTCATTTTTAGCATTCAAAATTTTACCACACATTAATTACATTCCAGGCCTTGCAAAAAATCCAGTTGGTTCAGTTTGTCCAAATAAACTCTCACAAAAATGGAACAAAGCTGATATGCATTACTGTCTTCAAGAACAAACTCATACCATGAAACTTTAACACACTACCCATGTACAACAAGCAATGTGAGGATAAACTACCAAAAAGGCATAACACAGTTTTAAAAAATTATTGTTATTATAATCATTAAGATTTATTTCTTAAAAGCAAAATTCTCCTTTACGGCCACAAAGCTCAAGGACACATAGGAGCATTTACACTCCTGTGGTCATGGAGGCAAATCTCTACTACAAAAGGGATGGCCCTAGAACATGTATTAAATTTTCAAAGCAAGATATGGAAAACTACCAACTCTGAATTCATCTTCTCCCTCAGGCTCATAATTTTTGCAGTTACATGAGTTCAGTGTCGGATGGCCACTGTCTTGTTTCTTCTGATTATTCCTCTTTCATAATTACCAAAAACTCATTAGCTCTATACAGAACATTACACAATGACTCTGAGCAAGTTAAGAAACCTTGGTTATCAAAAGATGGTTTACTCATCACCTTCCAATTAGTCATAATATTCAGGCTGGCACCAGTTCAAGTCTCAGGCCACTAGTCACTGTTGAAAGGAAATTATCAGCTTAACTCTCGTGTATTTCTCTTTATAATTACCTTACATATTTTTTTTTAAATTTGGATTCAAAGAGGATTTATGGCATCAGAAAAAGATAAGCCTTGCCTCAAGTAACTTCATGTGTCATGCTCAGACAGGAGAATGAACCATGTTAAAAGCAGAAGGACTGATGATAGACATGCAGTTCAGAAACGTGTAGTTTTCAATTACTCTGTCAATCCACCACCCTACCTATCATATACTTATTACTTAGATATCTGAAAAAAATTGAATCTTTTGCAACAGATGAAATAACTGCAGGAGGAATTTAAGTAAGAAAAGCAAGATCATTTTACAGATAAAGAACAGGACAGATGCTGTGTTCAGAGAAGGCAATGTAAAATACAATGAAAAAAGAGGTCAAAGAAGTATTAAGGAAACAGGGATATGAAGTCTCTTGATAGAGAAGGACTAAAAACATACAGCATTGTGTAGCTTATGTTCTTTTTAATCTGAAGTTCTATATTCCACTGTTTCATGAAGAGAAATATAGAACACAATAGCAATAGTATGGAACCAATTTCAAAGAATTCACAGTTAAACACAGTAGGTGACCTGTGCTTTTTAGTTATCATTGCCCCTTTGTCATTGGTACCTGTCATCATCTTGATAGATATCATGGCAACTCTTAGTACTATCAAAATAATCAAACTAATCTCAAGTAGTGTTCCTCTGGGGATTTCATTCTCCTCTTTAATACAATTTATCTCCAACATATCAATCTATAATTTCCATAACACAACAGCCTCCTTATTCATTCTCAATTACTACCCAGTCATTAAATTTTTTTTTCCACGTAATTTTCTACAAACAGGAGCATATAAAACTGGAGATGTGAGAAATTATGAAGTATCAATTAAAGAGACAGGGTGTTTATTCACATCTTTAATTATCCTCCCACTGATGCAATCTCAGGGTGCAGTTAGATGATGCTGAAAAGATGAGCTAAGGGCTGCCTCACAGTATAGGTTTCTCCTGGTTAATCCTTGCCACACATCCCTGACACTGCCTTGTATTTGCTCTCATTTCTGCTGGACTTTACAATGAGATCGCTTAGAAAGCTTAAATAGAAGACTGGCCCTTCCAAAAATAATTAAATAATATTTTTTTAAAAATTATAAAGGCATGAAAAAAAAAGAAACAGCACCAGCAAATACATAAGAATGGGGTCCACCTTTTGAGAAGCAATGTGCCATGGGATCAAGCCAGCTATGTCATGAAATTGCACCCTGAAACTTGTGATGCCATGTCAAAATATTAATTGATAATTTCCTTAGAAACAACACTGAAAAAAGGAAACCTGGGTAAAATTACCTCTGCAACCTATCAATACCTGTCTTTGCAGACTCCAGAAGTGATCAGATAAGGTTAGCAGAACTCCTTCCAGATATTACTTCATATCTGTCTTCCACAACTTTCAAAGCATGCTCAGTATTTTCATTATTTTCAAATCCAAGAAAGAAACTGACAAGCAGACTGCCTTTGAGACAATGAAAAGGCAACACCGCTGACTCTTTTAACATCTAGGATTCATTAAACCACCTCTATTACTCACTGTCCAAAGCAAACAATTTCACACCTTCTCAAAACAATACACTTCACTGTGTCAAAGATTACACTCATCATCTTAGGCCCATCCTGTCAAATGCCTCATTAGCTTCTATTAAGGACAATATTGACTAAAGAATTCTTATTTTCTAAGCCATCCTCCCTCCTAAATTAACTTGCTTTCTCTTTCTCATTGAAACACCTTCAGAGAAAGTACAGAACTCTCAAGCCTCTCTAATTATCACTTTAGTCTGAGCAAAACACCCACAGCTGATGGACAGCTTTCCAATTTATGGAAATTCCTCACTTTAACATTATATAATTTTTCTAATAAATTCTGATTATATATGCAATGTAGGCAAAAGAAAAATTAGTTCAAATTGCTTTATGCAGCATAAAGTAAAAGTCTGCATATTATAAAAAATACAAATGAGCCAGATATTACAAAAAATGCTAATATAATGTGTCATTCTGCATTTTCTAAACCAGCATATATCAGCACTACCAAAATAAATACATTTATTAAAAGTGACCATTTATGAGAAAGTAGAGAAAATTGGAAATTATTTAATGCTTTAATGCATCATTAAGGACATATAATACTGATGAATATAAAGTAACATGATTTAATTGGCTTCACTGGGGATAATGCTGATGATGCCACATAGAGAACAAAAGAGTACAATAACACTATTTTCTCAAGTTCTTCAGATATATTTAGATGACATAAATGTTCTAAATATACACATTTAAAAGAGTCAATTAACATAAAATCTGCCAATTCTGATTTCAATCTGTTTATTTAATACTGAGTTTTACCACTGGCTGGAGTTGAGGTTGAGCTCATAATTTGTGCAAGCTGGGGAACACTTCTGTAAAGAAAAATCAGTAGATGGTATTGGGATGATGCTCTAATTTGTGATGCAAACTTCAAGAAACAATTCTTACGAAGAAAAATAGCTTTCAATTGTTAAATATTCATTTACAGGAAAATCTCAAAGTTTGTTTATCAAACCTTGAGAATATCTAATTAGATCTAGTCTGTAGTGATATTAATGTCATAAACAGACTCCTAAAACTCCAAACAGACCAAGGGGGCCTAATGAAATCAGGCTCTGCCAGAAATTTCCTTTGAAGAAACTTGACAGAGGTGCATTCACTTTAGCTTTAGTCACCTCTGATATTCTACCAATGAGTAACTAATTCCACATTGAGGGAAACACTTCTTTTAGTCATTAACATAAAAGACAGTTCAGTGTAAACATGGCTTATATTATATTTTTCTTACTAAAAAGGACTTATATTTCTAGTTTACAAAAGCCACTCCCAGTCCTGCTAAAGCCCTATCACATAAATTCTCAAGGGACTAACACAGGCCCTGAATTTCTCTTTTTGAATCCCACCATCTTTTAACCTCATCCTAGACAAAAGTCACCTTGTCTTAGTAGAAACCAGTGGATTAAAGATACTTCATAATGCTGACATTTATTAGGGCTGAAAAAACAGAAGATCAAAGGGTTTCATGAGAGATGAAGGATTTAAATTATTAATTAGTGCTGTCACTGGAACTTAGGAGCCAAGGCAGTCTCATACAGAGAGTGTGGCAGCCCCCACTTGAGCAGGAGCAGGTAAGATAAGAGTTTACCCCCAGCTCACATCAGTTCAAACTACCAAGCAGCTCATCCAAGCACAGGGGCTGTACTTGGCCTGTGCCTGCTGGAAGGAGTCTCCTGGGAAGGGCAGCAGGCAAAGCAGTGCTGAGCACCATCCTCCTGCACACACCTCACATCTCTCATACCCCACTGGAGCGCATAGAAAGAGAAACTAAACACAAACATAGAGATATCCCTTATAAATAAGGTGGCCTTTTACAGCTGTGCACACTGACAGTCACAGGGGATCTGCTGAGAGATGCCACTGATCAGCAAACTGGAAAATGCAATGGTGCACAATGGCAGCTGGCAAATTAATTCAGTATTCTCCCTACCATTCCAGTCATGCATATATGGCCAATAAGGTGCTACCCAGTAACTCTACACATGTATGTAATTTAACTGTATTCTATCCTAGTTTTTCTACCGAGCTTTCCAGGGCAGTCCTGGGTAAGTAATCAAATAGACTTACTTTCTTCAGTTTTTGAGATAATAATACTAAGTCACTTCCTTAAACTGCTTTGGAGGTTGAAGCACAGCACATATAGTGTGATGTTCTTTTTATATATTCAACTATGGAGAAAAAAATTCCCAATATTTATTTAAAATGTTGAAAAATTCACTCAGTAAGTTATCAATATAGTCAATGATTCATCTTCTAGTTAGAATCCTAGTAATTTATTTTAGTACTTACTCTAATAATTTTTCCACCATTTGGCATTGTAGTTGAACATCTAGTTGTCATTAGTTTTCTATCTAATTCAACTTTAAGTTACTATTTTTGTTAAAGATTTACAATGCTAAAGATTTTTTAAAAACATTTTATAATCCCATGTCATAACTTAACAGAAAAGTCATGTCATAACATAACAGAAAAATCAGTTAAGGAAATAAGTTAAAAAATGAGGGGGGGAAAAAAAAGAAAGCCTAGTTGGTAACCATAAAGTGTCTTTTTGCAACCCATGAATATGTATTCCTTTTCCAGCCATCTGTTATCCTCAGATGAAAAGAGGATTTCATTTGTAGGACATTAATTTCACACAATTTTCAAGAAATAAATAAAAAGTTAGGAAAGTTTATGTCATTAAGTCAATATGAATCAGAGTAGTTTTGAAATATCAGTCTAAATAAATTGGCCATAACATGAAGAAAAACTTTCTTGTGAACTGGACTGTTGTACATGAAACTTATGAGGGAGCTTGTGAACACAACGCCTCACATGGGCATAGAGTAAAGCGTGAGGAATGAGTAAAAAATGGCAGCTTGACCATGGCAAGCTTATGGCACTTGCAACAGATTGAGCATAAAAGACAGTCAGAGTCAAAGAGAGACAAGTAAAAGAATTTCTGCAACTTCAGAAGCAAAAGTCAGAACAGCAATTAGTCCTGTCAGCCATCTTCAGTGAAGGTTTCAGCATCATAAATATAAAAATCAAAATACACATGCCATCCCTTTTCTTGTGAGCAGCCATCCACAGCCATATCTATGAAATATTATGGTCAGCTATATTCATAGCACACACTGCAATACATCATGCCAATAGCAAACAGTGGTAGTTCCCCCTGATTATTCAAAGATTCCCTGCTGCCTCCAGAATAACACAGCATGGAAACAACTCCAGTACGGAGCATGATGCCTGCCTGAGCATGATTACTCTCCACTTTGCACCATGAACTCCCTACTGACTTTTAAGGTGAATAGTAAAAGCTATTGCCTTTGATGGAGATAAACATCAAATTCCTGGACTCCCTGAAAAAATACATTTCATCTTTGGATACAAGTTGGAGTCACCTTGAAAACAAAAATTCAGATTTTGAACTGAAATGGGAGAGGTGTCTGGATGGAAGGGTTGCCCTATATCAGCAGCCTTTGAGCTCTTGTTGACAGCACCAGCTTCTACTGTGCTCTACTCTGTGCTCAACTGATCTCTCATATTAATAGTTTAAAAGGATTGGGATCAGAATTCATTAAAACAAGTGTTTTATTAAGGGTAAGTTGAAATTATGTAATTTTGTGATAGGGAAAATAGGGAAAAATATCTTGATGGAGCTGTTACAAATTCTACACATTTTTGCAATACTGTGAGCACATGCAATTCAGGAACGATGCCCAAAAAGGTAAAGGTACAGTGAAAAATGACACGGACAGTCAAGAGGCAGATCAAGATCACGGCTGAGATACCACTGGCATGCCTCTCAAAACACAGACACGTGCTGTGCTAGCAGAAGTCACAGATCACATCTCTTTAACTGAGGGAATCTTTTTTAATTCTTTGCCTTGAAGGGCAACTGAACACAGTGGGAGAGGATGGAAAGCACGCCAACACAGAAAATTGCCAAAAGCACAGGTTTTTCCCTTAAGTGCAATATGCAGAGTTCCCAGTGGGGGAATGCAAGGCCTCCACACTGCTTTGCAAGGGGCTCTGGTTGGCAGCAGCTCCCTTGTGCTGTCACCAGCTTCATCTCCAGACTCATAACTCACATCAACACTTATGTGCCACAGATCAAGCCAGATCCCACTGCTGTATGTTCAGGTAAATTTATAAACAAGTTCAAGAGGAAGCAGGAAGACACACATGTCAATACACAGACAGGCAGCACTTCCTCAGCTCAACCACACAGTGAAATGATACAGGAATTCAAAGGCCACCCATTGCTTTGCACCTACTGTATGGCAAACGTCCAAGGTGTTAATCAAATACAGAGTCAATGGAACCTGCATCATTTTTTACAGTGTTACCAGTAAATTACTCGGCCCACTTCTCCAAAATTTGACATTAAAATAAATCCCTTCAAAGTCATCTGAATTTCATGCAGTAAGCAGCCTCTTGTGGTTTTATACAACTCAGTAAAATATGAGAATCTAGCCTGAATGAAAGTAGAAAATGAACATGCCAAGATGAGTTTCATTACACACGTCTGATGTGCAACACTTGAAATCAAATAGATTTACCTATTGATGCTACCGTCAGAAAAAAAATGACTGCTTGGCTGTTTCCCTATAAACAAAAAAGCCCAGCCTAAGAGACTACTGCTTCACTTCCCTCAATAACACAGTCCTCTTCACTCTGTTGCTTCTTCACCCCAGGGATTCATTTTTATCTGACTACAGAAAGAGAAATCCATCATCCAGTAAAAGGAATTAGCCCATTTCATTTCACTTTCCTGGAATACAACCACAGATTCTCAAAAAAAAATAGAAAAGCAATGGGTTTTATAGGAAGACAAGGGCTTGGTACCATTTATCCTGCTCCAAGGTGCAAAAAGCCAGGATTGTTCTGAAAGTAAGTTACTGCACATATTACTTTAAATTTTAGAAAGGGAATGGCTGATTTTGTCTCTTTTCAGGCAGGTATGCATCTTTTAGACTCCCCAGATAGTATGCTAAGATTAAGAATGTTTTATTCCATCATTATGATCAGCAGGGGAAATAATTTTAAAAGCTGAAATGTATCTCAGGAAATGCATAAAAAACCCCAAACTCTACTAGTTGACACACGCAGCTGGTGACAAAAACCGAGAAAAATAATTCTGAGTATAAAGCATCATTTAAAATAGCTCAATGCAATCTTAAATGTTCCATCTGTAACTACAATTAGGGAAACATCTCAGAAACATTTTGGCAAAACAAAGAAATCAAGCATTAAAGTTGGTTATTAGGGATTCTCAAACATTTAGAGCAAAATCCACTTGTAGATTTCTACATTCTTCATTGTGTCATGAGAGCTTAATCCTTCAGCAGTCAAACTGGGCACATACCAAAATAAGCAGACCTCTTTTGCTCATGTGTATTCCCACTGAGTCTGTAGGCAGGGGAACACAGTGATGCATATCACAGTCTCACCCTACATACCTATATCAGAGTCTAGAAAAAAAATCTCTATCTATTCCTGTATAATTTTAAGATAAAGCTATAAACAATCAGAGCTAAGCTGCCTGAAAAGCAGCAGCCAGGTCCTGGTCTCAGCCACAGAGCCATGGAATTGTTTAGGCCGGAAAAGACCTCTTATCACTGAGTCCAACCAACACTGCCAAGCCCACCACTAAAACATGTCCTTAAGTGCCACACTTGCACATCTTTTAAATACCGCAGGGATGGCCAGATCCAATGCATTCATGCATTCACCCCAGACCTGTTCTCCTGCATTCCCCAAGAGTCCATCACAGCAGTGATGCTCTTCCTTCTGCGGGGATCCCACATAGGTCAGAGATTCCTCACCTTCTCAGGGGCACAGAAGAGGTAACAGGGCTACATCACCTCCACAAACAAGTCCTTTTGAAATAGCAGATAACACCTGTAGTGTTTTCCAAGTTCTTAAAGTACAACCTCTTCCTGCCATGAAGTAATTGAACTGCCTCTCTAGTTCAAGAAACAGAAGCCTGGACTGGAGGTGCTGAATCTCAGTAGTGCTGGATAATATGGAAAGTATGCAATTGTCAGTGGGGAAAAAAAAAAGTCAAATTCAAACAGGTGAAAGAATACTACTATAACAGTAGAAATACTCTCTGCATATGAATTCTCAACCACACTCTACTTACAAATACTTTTTTTCAGAACACATTTTAAAGACCTTGGAGAGGATGTTAGAAGGCAACAGGACAAAGTCATACACAATTGTTATAACTCTCACTACTTATTCAGGGCAAGTGTTTATAACAGAGAATGCAGTGTGCCCAGTAATTCCAATTTATTATTCAAGTACCATTAAAATCATTGAAGTATATCTTTCAGATTTGCAGCCAATTCTACTAAAATGAGTATTTCTAACCAATCTACATTTCATAACATGTTCACTAGTAATGCAATAGCTTCAGGGAAGGGTTTTGCTTTGTTTTTGAATTTCAGTCTGTTCCACTGACTTATGGGACAGTCAGTGACTCTGCTGCCTTAGTTCAGTCTTACTGAAAGCTGAGACACATGGACTGACTGACATCAGATACTCACTGTGATTTTACTAAAGGATTATAGTAATTAGGCACAAGCTGAAATCTATACTGTTTTCTCATATTACATAGACCCCAATAAAAAGCTTACACATGTATAATGTCTGGAACTTATGGTAATGCATAACTGAGCCATTAGCAACACAAAGTAATAGCGTTCCTTGAAGAACCTGTGAAAGACAATACCTGCAGTGGCATGGCAGAAATGTGAATATTTCTTCTACATTTAAAACATGTTTTTATTCCTATCAGCTGTCATAATGTTTGTCAATATCTAAGCAAGCTATTGAGAGATGAGGATACCCTCATTCTGATTTATTGCAAATATTCAGAGAAAAAAGATAATTTTCAATACCTAACCAAGTTAATGACCCTGGAAAATGTTAGTACATATTTTCTTTTTATCAGTAGTTATTCTGTCCCATGCCCATCGTGGTATTCTCTGCCAGAATGGCAGTGTTGTCTCATGTAACATTGACTAACAAAAGTTTTTAAATAAAGGTATCACAAGTACCAAATCCCTCTTGCACCACTGCTTTGTTATTATTGGAAATTTGATTATGAAAACTTCATTAAATATGTCAAACGGCACAAGACACTCTGCTTCACAATGGATAACTCTGAATGGAAGATCTGGCTGAAGAAGTATATTTTAAGTGTGTTTACTAAGTTATTTTATGCAATATAAAAGCACTTAGGGCATTTGGGGATAAAAAACTGCAACAAATAACACTGAAGTGGCTGAAAAAATACGTGACATGTATAAAGTAGATTATTTTGAAGTACAGTAGTTACAACAATTGTATATAAACTATTGTAAACAAACTAAACCTAGAGTAGTCCAAAATTCCATTCATTCCCTTCATGCTGTTTTATTGAACTTTTTTTAATAATGATAAACAAAAGTGAACAACTTATCACATATATTCAGCATTGCTCTCAGACCATCATAAAACTCTACCTGACAGCGTATTTTGCTCTTCCACCTAGAAATTAATTTGGTACAGATACCAAAGAAATAGTATGACACTGAAGTGCAAGCAAAACATCAGATTAACAAGAACCTCATCTTGTTCTGGTGTATGCAATTTGCTACCTGTGCAATATGGTCTCAGACACTTTCACTAGAGCACATGGCAGTCAGTAGCACTTTGATTCACAGGGATCTATGTACATGTTCAGCAACATCAGTTGATACTTTCTGCTTATCTTTATTTACCCACAAAATTAAATGAAAACACCACTTACTTGCTTTTTCCTTTGTATACTGTAGCGTAGGACCCTTCCCCTAGTTTTTCCAGTTTTTCATATGAGTCTGCTTTTCCAAACTTAGGGCTTGTAGGCTAAACAAAACAAAAAAGAAGACCTTTCAGCATTGCACCCATAACATTAACTGCTTTGACTCAGCCTTTAGAGACCAAATATCATTATCAAGGCTCATAGGTGTGCTGGTTTCCAGTAACCAGCAACAAAAAAGTAATTAATAGGGAAAAACCATTAATATTTATTTAACAACCCGGATGGTAGTTGCTAATATCAACCATACAGTTTCATCACTGGATATACCAAAAAGATTTTGTTCTTAACCAAAGAGATGGTCCGGTTTTATTTTTCACATATATCACTTCATAGAGGAAAACAGACCATTAACAGCTAAAGCATCTTGTCTATATTTAGATATCTAAACAACATCCTTAATCTGCCGTACAAAATCAGACTACTAAGGCTGTTTAATAATTCTTTTCTTTCTTATCTTTTTAGACTAAAGTCCATTCAAAAACAGTGCTCTAAGTATTCAATGTCCCATTAAATCACACATTATTCAGAGAGTGTTCAAAATGCTACAGGAAGGCATCTTCAATGATGTCATCTTCTGAATTATGGTTAGAATCTTCAGATGTGGATATAATCATATCATACTTTAATGTGCATTTTACATAGTTGATAAAACTCCTGTATCCTTAATATGTTCAGCCTAAGTGAGGAGTCTAAAACTGAACCAAGCTAAGGAATGATTCTTGCTCAAAAGGCCAGATATCTCAGCTGGCCTTTTTGACAGACTGATACTTCCCCCCTTTTACACAGTTCTAACTGAGAATAAATCAACACTACAAAAACAGAAATTCACCTGACATTAAAACTTTCTGTTCTGAAATTCTGAGAAAATGTTTGACTTCTTTGAAGTGCATCCTGTTTTCCCACATTTCCCCATTTTTCCAATTGTCTGGAAGGAAACAGAATTTTTGTTTTCTCCAAGAGCAGATGGACACTGCAAAAAACTGACCTGCAGCTGCCCTTAGCAACACCTACATATCTTTTAGACTGCAGTGCTCAGATATCCTTCCTGTCCTCAATCAACCAAAAGATCATAGAGAAAGTTGGAAGAGTCAGCACTAGTACTCAAATCACACACAGTGACTGGATAATACTCTTGTTAAATGCTTCAAAGAAAAGCAGAAAAGAAAATCCAGCATGGTTAAGGTTGAATTCAGCTGGGATGAGCTATGTGCAGCTGCACACATGGTATCCTCACATTTGGGATCCTATGTCTGATTTACAAAAAGTATCCATGTATCAGTTTTTTGAAAGGAAACAAACATTACAGTACAGGGCACATCTGTGTGTAAATTCTTGCTAAGCCATGGTTGAAAGTTTTAAATCAACTGACCCTAAAAATTACTTCTCTTTAAATAGGCAGAGGCATCCTAGGTGAGCTGGGTGGTACCTCATACTTGTTCACCACACCTATTAACCATTAGCCAGAAAATGCAAACGTTCTCTTTATTCAACTATTCTTCATTTGTCCTATGCAAAAATTCTGGCATTTTGGCAGCTATACACATTTTTTTGATATCAACATTTTAGCTTCCTATTCAATGGTAAAAGGACCTACATATGTATGCTTGCAAAATTGAGCCCTTTCACCACTCTCCAATACAAAGAACAACCTAATATTATTTTGCTATCCAATTCCTAAGTATTAGTAGATTTACACAAATTTGTTGTAAGAAAACTCTCAGATCTTTTTCCTGCTACATTATTTGGAACACTTCATTATAGATAAGGCAGTAATATTCTTGGTTTCCAATCTGTGCTTAAGAAAGCATTCTGCCTGGTTAAAATAAAAATTTGGATTTTTTAAATCACAGTTTTATTACAGATGTCACTAATAGAGGTGAGTAAAATATTTATTCAAGTAGACTTCTCATTTAGCTATCCAATTATGGACTAATGTAACATTAAAAAAACTTCAGAAAATAAGTGGTTAGATGTTTAAATGTCTTGCATATAATGAAGAGGGAGCACAAAGTATTTCCCAGATTGCAGGATGCAATGAACACACAGTGAGTAGCTTTGTTTGGAGTGGAAATGCTGCCCTAGTTAACAGTGAATAGTTCACTGTTGGCTTCCTCACAGTGAGACAGAGAAAGGATGGAGTGCATACATGTGTTTCACATCCATTCTTGTTTTCACACTAAGATTTACTTTTATTCTCTACTTCTGGAAACCATAATCTAAAGGTCACAACAACTTGTAAAGCCCTAACATCTTGATAGGAAACAGGATGTCTTTAATCCATCACCACACAGTAAATCATCAACAATAATTATTCCTACAACCTCAAGCTCATTTCTGTGTAGTCCAGCTGCCAGAAGCACAGACTGAAAGTCATGACTTTTGACTCATTCTCCTCCTGGAAGTGCTGTGTCCTCACCAAGAACAGGCAAAACTAAAATCTGGCATTGGCTGGATTGGGAGGACAGTTCACTCCTGAGGGGGCAAGGAGAGCCCTGAGCCCTGGGCTCACCCTCCCCACCAAACCCCACGCCTTGCCCAGTGCCTGCTGACGCTGGAGGAGCCCAGAACCAGCCCAAACCCCTGGCTGACACCTTTCCCTGCCCAGCCTACAGCCCCTCTGCAGCGCAGCTCCGCTCTGCTCCCACGGCACCATCGGACTGCATCGCCCAGCCTGTGAGATCTCCCTTTGTGAAAATGGACGTTATTTTTGCCTGCACTTGCAATCTTTAAAGGCTTATCATTTTTGAAGGCGTGTGGTGGAGAAAAGCATTTCATGGGATTTTATAAAAAAAAAAAATTCTGAGGCAAAAGAATATATATATAATAGTATAAATAATTTGTGTGATACTTCTTAATGAAATGCCAAAACACTAGTCATATTGCAATCATTTTAGACAATGAAGGGATAGCTTTACCATTTCCCAAAAACTTTCTCAATTTTTTAAAAATGAAATCTCATACACTAATTCAAACTTTTAATTACAAATTGCCTATGAAATTAAGAAGTTCAGACACTTCTTATATTTCCTTTTATTTCTAGATTATAAAGGAGGTCAAGACAGACAGAAATAATGCAAAAATGTATAACTTTTCAAAACTTAAGTTTTAAGCTTATTCCTTTAAGCCTTTAGATTCCTTTCTAAATAAAGGAATATAAATCATTTGAATTTCCACATGACTGCTGAAAACTATAACCATTTCAGCCTACTTTCTTTTATTATTACAGTCCCTCATTCATATAGGTATTTTTTCAGCTTCAGAGATATGAATTTTATTATCCATATTTCTCCACATTAGCTTATCCTTTTCAAAAATTTCTGCTTTAAAAATATTATTTGTTACAGCAAGGTTGGTGTCTTTTTTATTAAATGTTAATATTAAAATCAAATCTAGAAAAATCCACTTTTAATTTCTTCTTCCAAAGCATTTTATTCCTTCTGGTAAAATACATGGGAATATATATACATAGCGATTTGTGTTTGTTAAATCACAGGAGTCCCTTACTCTGCCTGGGATGTGGTTGACTGAAATACACATAGTGAGTGAGACATATCCAGAGCACATCAGATGTGCTTGCATCAGCCACTGGCAGACATCACAAGCAGCAGACTCACAAGAAATCCCCTGTATTTTACATAACTGGTGCAATCCCCCAGTTTGACCCAGACAATATTTCTCAATGGAAAAGAGTACTGGTTTTAGTTGAACACATGTATTTTGTTTTTTCAAAGCTTCTCTGAAGATCTAACCTTACAATACTTCTATAGCTATTATTTTTCCATTTCTCTTGCTCCTTCTTCCTGCTTTTTGACCCTCTAAAACACCAACAGAGAATCACAGAATTATATGGGTTTGAAAAGATTTTAAAGTCCCGAGTCACTGTGAAAGTCAGCACAGGGTGTGGTAGATCATGTTACCCCCAAGAGGACATGGGCAACTGGAGCACAGAACAATACAGATCTTTCCCTTCAGGAAACTCACTGGGAATTTTATTTGTTTGCCTTCACGTTTCGCTTTCCTTGAAAATAGTTTTCATTAGGTATCTTTCTTATCATAAGGCTACATTTTTCCCAGTGCTAGATTAGTCTAAGAGCACCACTGAGCACAGAAGTGAACATTTTTAGCAGCATGGCTTGCAGAAACCAAGATTAGATATTTTTTCCCCTCTGGTTAAGGAAATACAGATCATAGTAACAAGGATAGAAAGAGTATGCCAAAATGTTGAGTACAGAAATAGAAGAAGCTAGTATTTCAAACTGATGGGAGAGTATTAAAAATAACAAAGAAAAAAGAAATGAGAAGAAACTGTCTTTTCTGACCACGTTGTTTCAAATGGCCATTTAATTGACACAGCCTGTAGGAGAGATAATGGGCTTAAAACAAGGTCTTGCAGTATGAATCCTTGCACTACACTGACACGTGAATACTTCTCTTTCTCAGATTTTTCAAAATCTATGTAATAAAGAAGGCTTTAATGGAAAATTACACTGAAAATCACCTGACTATTCCTATAGAAGCTGTGTGGGTTATGTTCTCATGCATTTTTCATAACTGCAGAACAGCTTGTGAATGTCACACTTAACTGTCACACTCCTGAGTCTAAGTTTTAAATAGATCCTTTTCTTTTTTTTTTTTATTTTTAATTGGGAGATATCAAACGTCAATATAAACTACCATCAAGAGAAAAATATTATTTTCACAGTACTTCTGTAAATTAAAGAAAATCAAAAGTGAATATCTGCTTTGTTATACACCTCAAAAGAAATAAATTGATTGTTAGAAAAACCTGAAAGAAAAACTCAGGCCAAAAAGCTCAACTGAGATTAAATCACAAGAATGACAGATAATAATTATTTTTTAACCATTTTGTCTTCTTTGTCACAAGAGTAAACCTTCTTTCACAAAACCATATGCTGTTTTCACACTAATTGCACGTTGTATCCAACCTATAATAATAGGCCAATTTGACCATATCTTGAAAGTGGGACTGTTTTCTAGGGCAATGTTCAAGGGATACAAAGATGTTCAAGCATTCAAACCAAGCCTCAGTCTCAGTTCTCCCACTCTCTGATCCCATTCTGCTGCTTGCATCTTCCTAACCCTTTAACACACAGCCGTAAATTAAGAGCAACCTGGGCTGAAGCAACCATAGAGCTCTCTGTGAAGGGTGCAGTTTTTAAAGCTCTTCACTTGTTCTCCAGGCTATTAGAGCACAGGAGCTGGCTCAACTGCCACATTTTATCTGCCTTTTCATCTAGAGAGTATCCTTTAGGTTAACGATTATTAACGCTTCCTTTGGGCCAGAACACTCCACTCTCTACCCCGAGCTCTGAAATTATCCTACCTCCATAAAACATATCAGCCAGGGAGGGTGCAGTTCCCCTAGTAATTAACAAGTTCCTAACTGGAGAAGCTTGCCTACATCTGAAGAGGAAGTGAGGCAAGATTGGCACAGCAAGTGTTTATTTGGACAGACAGAAATGATGCCAAACTTTTGGGGAAAATCCTGACATTAGTGTCTATTTTAAAGCTAGATTTCTTACACAATTTATTTTCAATGTGCTAACAGGATCAGTAGAATCATTATAGGATTCATGCTTTTTTGCTTGTACTTTTTGGAGGAAAGCTGCATGTATCAGGACTGAAAATTAATAAAAGTTACAGAAACAGAAAGGTTGCTGTCCCAAAAAGAGTACAGAGTAAGTGTAGTAAAGCATTGCTTATTGCAATTATTTTTATTTGAATGTTTGGGGATTTTACATTTATCTGAGTTAGTAGAACATTATTGTTTTGCTTGCTTTTGTTTTTAAAAGGTGACAGGTAGGAACATACACCTTTGCATTTAAATTCACCACCAGGGAGCTTAAGCTATTCAAGGAGATCACACTGATGTGTATCACTACATAACTACATCTTGAGCAGATGGCTACTTTATACAGCTTGCAATATTCCATTTATATATGGTGCAAAAGTACTATTCTAGTGTATAAAATGTGTACTCTGAATACACCAAAACTTTACCTTGCACTGGAGAATTTGATCATGTGTCTAAAGATCAGGGATCTCAAATAAAATTTTGAGATAATTAGAGTAAAGCCGTCTTTAAAAACCAGCTGTTTGGGGAAGAGTGGCACGTGTTTGCTTTTCAGTTGTGATTTTTTTGTTTTGTCTGGTTTATTATGTAGTATTACCTTTTCTTCATTTAAGGAGAAAAGAAAAGCATTTTCTTGCCTTGGCAGACAAAGGAGTCAGCATGAGATCTTCAGAAAGATAGACATAGACAGGGAGAGAGAGAGATGGATAAGTGTGCACAGCTATAGCTATATGTATATATTATACACACACAAACACACACATAGATATATATTGTGTTGGGATGGACCAGAGAAAAGGTTTGTCAAGCCAAATTCCTTTCTAACAGTGGCTGACAGGCAATGCACAGGTAGGAAAATGCCTGCTTCACTACCTCCAGGTTGTTCACTACTCTGTTGTGATAAAGGAATAATTCTGTTTAATTAATTCTGTAATAATTCCCATAATAACATACAATCAGCATAAAGAGTTTGGAAATCTCTCCCATAGATGTTTTCTTAAGTTCAAAGTAAGTAGAAAAGGTGGAAAGATTCTATGTAAAAATTTTAAAAAAAAAATCTTGCTGTACAAGAAAAACAAGAAGTGCTAAATTCTGTCTGTACACTACTGCACTAATTAACTACACATGAATTCTACCAGGTTGCAATGAGGTGTGACATTAACTGCAGAAAAATACTTCAAGTTCAAAAGCAAGAGATTTATTTTCCAAGTGACAGTCCGTGTGAAGATCATGGAGCTCCATCTTCCCCAAACCTCTGTGTGTATTTCATCTTTCTCGTCACAAAGTGCAGTGCATTTCAAAGGTACGGACAACACAAAATGGGCAACACACCACCTGCAGAGTATTTTGTAATCTTTACCAAACATTGAAACTGATACCTGTCAAAGAGGTGATAAAGCTGCTGAGATTAATCAAAACTGAAACTGACACCCCAGGGCATTATAAACAAGGTCTGTCAGGTCACATCTTGAAAAATGTTATTTTTCTGAGACAAATAAAGGACTTTTACCTGAGCAGAAGCAGTGAGTGATATGGAGACTGCAAGCCTTGGCCATGCACCTTCCGTAAGACATCACTTCCACACCTGATGGCTACAGGGGACTTCACATGTTGAAATGAAAAGACTAAATGGAAGTCTAACTATAACTCAGTTCCTCTACTAAACAAACACAGAAAGAGAAAACGGAAGGTAGCATATCTCTATCAGAATGTCTTAAAATAAAGCTTGCAGAAAGCAGAGCCAAAACTGAAAAATAACTCCACAGCTGTAGCCCACATGACCCAGAGGGCACAGCATGTTCAAGAATATTTACAGAAAGTAAAATGCTTATTCAAACTGGTATAGCCTATAAAAGAGGAGAATTTCCAGAGAACCAAGTGTGAACTCAGTAAGGGAGAACATGCAGCTGACTTAGAAGAAAAAGATGTAATGATCAGAAGAGCAAGTAGCAGGGGCATCTGCTACACAACCCTAAACCCTTTGTTAATTCAAGTATAATTCAGAACCACAGAATGATACATTTCTGCAACTAACCACACGGGTATCACTCAATAAAATGTGCATCAGGGCATCTACTGCCTGAGGCCATGTATTCAGGTTCTGGCAATGGGAATAAAGCATCTTGATCTTGTCTCTGGAGGGCTGAACTGAGGTCTGCCAGGCAGGACCAGGTGTGACCTGATCAGCAGAGGGCTAACACCACCTTTTGCTGTGAACTGCTCTTTCCTCTTCATTGGCATGAACACTTTCATTATTCCACATGCTCTTCCTTGTGAGGAAAAGTCAAAAATTACTAACAATGCCTCCAAGCAAAAGGAAAAAGTGAGTTCATCAAACAGAGCTATAAAAATCAGAGAGAATTACAGGAAGCTGAGAAATAAGAACTGTATTTCAAGAAATTCCTTTGCAGCTCCTGTATCCAGCAAGTCTGTGTGAGTCACCGTGGACAAAGATTACCAAAAGCATATGTTTAGCTAAGGCTCTAAGCAGCAGCATACTAGTAGAGGAAGCATTAATGTCATTTACATAAGAAAATACTGGGATCATAGGAGATTGTATGGATGCAGTAGAGTGCCACCCCTCTGGAAAAGAAGAAGATACCAAAAACACAGTTTCAAAAACATCTGCTTCAAAATTCTGGAAACAAAGCAACTGAAACCCTTCAATGTATATAGAAGAATGTCAAAAACATTAACAGAAATTAGTAATAGCTTCTAAGAGGAACAGCAGAGATGAGGAGTGAGTTAATACCACAAAATACTTAAGATTTTCCCAAAAAAAGTCATTTAAATTAATAGTTGTGGGCCAAAAAATAATCAGGCATCACAAACAAGTAAACACAGTGCAAATAGATTCTTCCATTCTTAATGATTGTAAAAGTTTTATATTAAGAATTCCTTGTCATGGACCCAGATGGGATACACTGGAGACATCTTTGGCAGCAGCTATATAATGCCAAGCGATGGTAAAAAGCAAATTTGTTTTTGCTACAGATGGTTACATTTTAAAATGTAACCTTTTCCAAAAAGGACAGTCCCCTGGAGGCGTGACATCTTACCCGCTAAATTCACACGGGTTAAACACAGCTCATCTACAGAAAATTAATCTCCTGCCGTTTCTCATCAGAAGTCTGACAGGCTTCAGTCAAACTTGTGTAGGGAGGACATAAGATCTCCAGAAGATAGAACAAAACAAAGAAAAGGAAAAAAAAAAAAAAACCAAAAAAGAAGAGGGAATCAACCTTTTAAATTTTTTTGCACCAAATAAGATTTGAAGTTTTACATCCATTCTACTTAGATCTGTAGTTTTCAACTCAAAGGTCACATTATTATGGATTTTTCTTCACAAAGCATAACAGAAATAGTTTTTCAATAATTTTGAAGGTCTTTTGGGGGAAATCTGTTCTGGGCATTACTCATTAAAGACATGACATTTTATTTATCTAGTTTCTTTAAAAATACTTGAGAATAAAACTATTATGATGTGTTGCCAGACCCTTCTCTGTTATTTTTCTCTCTTCTCTCTCTCTCACAGAGTTTCTGACAGGGAAATGAATGTTATTTTTACTACTTGATTTTAAAAAGAGTATCATGAAATGTAAACAAAATCCATCAAATCTGATCTGTTCCTCTAAATCCAAAATCTAAAAATCAAAAAGAAAATTCATGTGGTTTCTTAAACTTCATGGGAAAGAATTCCTCTTCACAAATAAGCAATCCTCTGCCAAACTTGCTGCATAAACATTATAGCAGCTGTAATGACATACCAGAATAAGGAGAGGAATATGCTTAGAAATCCTGTAAGACACCCTAAATAACATCTGAAAGGAATTTCATAAATCATATTCTTTTTCAAGTTCAATTTTCTGATTCTGTTACATTAATAACACTAAAAATATTTATGGAAAACACATTTAATAGCAGCCATGACCTTTTTTTTCTTATTTCCAAGTAAACAATCCCTTCTTAATCAAGAAAACGTTTATCTGGTGCCTCTAATTCCACCATTTGGCACACACAGAGGTATGAGAGCTGTGCACTTACAGAGCTGGGGCTGGAGTGCCGCCTGACTTTAGGTGATTCCTTCCCTGCAGATGAAGTTTTGAAGTTAATGCAAGCGTTGTTCTCTGAATGAACCCTCTTCACTTGATTAGCTGGCTTCTCAAATGGATCAAAACTACTCTGTGTCCTCTGAACCCGAACTTTTTTATCCTCAGGAATTGTATCCAGAGGTTTGATCACTGAATCCATTCCCTGGCAGTTCCGTGTAGACATCTTTGTGACACATATCTGAAAAGAAAGAACATCATTTGTTGACTCTAACAGGCTTAAAGTCACTATCGTTCCATGCACCAGCCAGCATCAAAAAAGGCACTGAACTTTATAAGCATTCACTTTCTCTTTCTATGTTGAAATTGAAAACAACACATGCATTTTACATAGGGGACACCCACATCACAATAACTATAAAATCCTATCTTTGTGCAATGTACTGAAAGATCCTGGAAAAGGAAGGCAAAAGAGGGACATACATAAATTCATACATTTGTGTTTTCTTGTACAATGTGTTCTTGGCAACAATGCCACTTCACTTCTCTCTCCAATCTAGCCACAGATATCCACAAGCAGTATTGATTTCCATTTGTTCAAAATTGGATGGGACTGAACTAAAATAAATGATGGTAGTTTGTATGTGCACTGGCTGGTGCTGGCTTTCCAAAGATTCAATACTGGCATATTATGGTATTTTTAAATAATGCTTATACAGTGTTATTATTATTATCACCATATGTCTCAGAAAATCAAATCAGTAAATCAATTCCCAGGCACTGAAACGTGAGACTGCAGCTTAATGGCACACTAAAGCACAGAAGTTCAATTCTTTGTTACTGTGAAGGACGACTCTGCCAAGTTCTAAAGACTGCCACTTGCTGCTTGAGCTATCAAAATATGCAATGGTTAGCTCAAAAGAACTAAATGAGTAGAACAGTACCTTTAGATACTCCAGTCATGTACGTTTCTGGTTTTCATTTCAATACACAGGACATTTTTTTAAATTACACTGTTGATAAGGGGTTGTGTTTGAGGCCTTAGTTTCTGTTTTCACCTCTAAGAGACTTAACGTTTTTACTTGGAAAGAAAAGAAATAGTTTCAGCTTTCAGGCTACAGGGTAAAGTTATGACATGTGATGCAAGGAGACTCAAGAGACTCCCTAAATTGTAAGGCACATCAAAGTAATCTATAATGTACTTTTTTCCAATTTTGCATGTGTTTAAGGATAGACAGTGTTAATTTGCTGTCAGTTGAACTGTTCGTATAAAAACAATTTTATATTCCACTCAAGCACCCATAATCTATTCTAATTTTTGAAAACTTGTTATCCTAAAACAGTTAATATTTTTAAAAAAGAAAAAAAAAGAAATTGCAATTAAATCAGGAGTCTTCCTTCCTAAAGCAAAGTATCTCCAAAAACTTCTCCAATAAATTATTCTTTGCCATTTTCCCAGAGGCATTTTTTGCCTTGAAGTCAAACTTACTCCAATTTCTTATAGAAATACTGTGTGATTACACCTTGTAACCTTTGGCTTTTTTTTTTTTTTTTTTTTTTAATTTTTATGATCCATTGTAACAGTAGATGAAAGATTTCTTTTCTACATTAAAAATTTAAAGTATGTTTCCTGCACCGTGCCATCTGGCCAAATGATCATATACCAGGTCAACTCTAATGAAGAACATCACTACTGTCACAAACCAGGCATCACAAGGGCTTACATTTCTTCTCACTAATGGGATTTCTCCAAGACTAGGACTTCACCAAGTTATAACTTCCTTGAGAAAAGGAAAAATCCTTCTTTTTTCCAAATGGTAATCCTTTTTTTTTTTGCTTAAATTAAGACAATTATGTAATTTTGATCTGTTACTCCAGAAAGAAAAGATAAACAGCTGCAGCACAAAGAGTTTTTAATTAGTCTTCTTGTAAAACTAATTGGTTTCTTTTCCTTAAAACAACTCATATGCACAGATATGTATCCACATGCTTCCCACTGTCATCTCCATGTTCTTGCAATGCTTGCTACCAACAAAGAAGTTTTAAAATAATGTAAATTGAAATCACTGTTAATATAGCAGCACTTATCAGTAATCAGTACTTCTCAGCACTTGAAACTCTATGATCTAGAAAACAGGGGCAAGAGATATGGAAAAATGTTCCAATGCAGTACTTGTCTTCCTTTCAGGTTATCAAGGCACCTGTAGCAGATTAAAATATTTGGAATACACAGCTATAAACATACTGTAGATAATAATGCCATGAGTGCTGCTTCTGTTTTCTTTTTCCACTGGAAAATCTCTGTGTATAGGTCTGTGTCGCTATTGTCTTGACTGGAAGCAGTAACAGTTTGGAATTAGGTTTTGAAGGGAGGCACTTTAGCCTTCAGGCCCACCTGACTGAATCTGGAGTAGGATAAAAATCCCCACTATCATCTTACAATAGCCACCTTCCAACTTGCAAATGACTAAAACCAAGACGAGCACCAAGCAGCTCCCCACTCAGAAGTCAAACACCTTGGTGGATGCACAGGCTGGACACCACTGTCACCTATGGAAAAGCCTGAGGACTGCAGACAAATGCAAAAGGAGACGCTGCACACCCTGCCCATCTGCCTGTTCCGCAACTGCAGCACATCTCCTGCCAGAGCTGACAAGGGGTTTAATTCATCACTTCTCTCTCACCGATATCAATATTTCCTTGGCAGAAACAAAGCGTTCTCTCCAAATGGCTGCTGTGCACTGTTGAAGCCAGCAAAGCTAAGCATACGCTGCTGTTGCAGGGTACACTTTTCCAAACTGTCTACCCTGCCTATAAGACACTGAAGAGAAACAATATTTAAGCATTTGTTCTACATTCTGCCATTGATAGGCCAAGTACATTGACAGGCCAACTTCAGTCCGAGACTGTTCTGTAAAATCTGAAAGGACCAGGTCTAAAAGGTCAGCACTGAGCACTGGCTGTAACCAACTTAAGGTCACAAACTCACTGATGATTTCAGAGCACTGGCTGTAACCAACTTAAGGACACAAACTCATCGGTGGTTTCAGCTTTCCCTCCATCAGCAAGGCTAAGTGACCACAGCAGAGCAGATTTTGCCCCTGGTCAGCAGGAGCACTGCCTGGCTGCTCCTGTGATCCAGTTAAAACTTATTCTGTAGTGGCTTATCATGCAAAAAGCAACAATTTTCTAAGCAGAACTGAAACATAACTTATTTTAGGAGTCTTCCTCTGCATAAAAATGATCATAGATTTTACAAGCTTGACCACATCACCTCTGTGAATATTATGGATTTGAATATTTTTTACTCTAATTTAGCCTTTTAAATATAGTTTTCCTTTGTACAGCATAACTGCTGCTTATAAATTTCAATTTCTCAAAGGATATGTAAAAATACTTAGCATCAGAAGGTGTAAGACTTGCAAATCAGTGTCTACCACCTGGTAGTTCCTTGCTGGTAGTCAGGAGAAACCTGACCTTCTCATTTCCATATTTCTTTTTGCATATAACAATTAAGGACCATTTTCCAGTTAAAGCACAGTATTTGTCATAAAGAAAGTTTCATTTTCAGAATCTTTTGGATGCTCCTGGGTGATCCTCTGGGATAGTGAGACTTTCTCCATATGTACATTCTGCCACCTCTAAGACCAGACTTTTCACCCCATTTCATTTGTTCTATCTACATAAGTCATAGGTTCTTCAGATGGGCACTATTCTTTTACTAACCCTTCTTTTACACACAGAAGAACCCTAGTCAGCTCAATGAAGACGACAATCCAGAAAGAAACTATCTCTTTTTCCAATGCAGCCTCAAAACTGGATGATTTTTTTTAATATCTAATTTAGCTACAGTTATCAGAATAAAATACAAAGTGAAACAAGCCATTACATATAGAAAGTCAATATCTATGATTCGTTATCCCTCCCTAGCTGTGTCATGCTGTAGTTAAAACAGTGTAGCCCAGTGTAACACTCATTGAGATGCTGTAAATACCACCACAGTCAAAAACAGGTGCTACATGAAGATGTGATATTCAATGGCACCTTAAGTAAAAGTACTGACCTCAAATGTATGTAGAGACAACACAAGTGACACCTTGATTTGTCATAAGTGAGATGACAATTATGATTTATAAAATTCAATCAAGAAGAAGAAACTTTCAGCGTGAATATTCCGTGCATTTAAAGAAACCTCTGTCTAGCCAACTGCTTAAGTCATTAAGCAGTTTTAATTGTCATTTCTTTCAAACAAGTAATCACATAAGTAAACATTAAGGTAAGTAAATATCGAAGTGATTCTTTCTCCTTCAGGAGTTACTGCCATGATTTCGTTCTTCTCCCACCACAAACTACATTCAAGGCAAAATTTTCTGAGGGATAAACTATTTCCAAAACTTTGGCTTTTAAAAGTAGAGCAATGGAACCACACTTATCTCTTTCAGATGGGGTATTTTTGCCAGCAGATCCCATAATTGTGAGGAACAGAGGTATGGGATCCTCATTTATGCTTCAATTCTTCTTTAAAGGAAAAAGGATTTTAAAATAAGCCAATCAAATTAATACACAAAACAGCTATAAATTATTACACATGTAACAGGGAATGCACAAAAATACCTGCATCATGTATGGATTGTTCCGTAATCAATAAATAAGAAAATATTACTGTCCTTCCAAACCTCACATCAGATATAAAAGGCTCAAGGAATTCACTGGGCTATTCACCACTTCCAACTTTGGGCATGGTAGGTGGCCCCAGACATGAAAGATAAGGGAGGAAATAGCTGCTTTATCACTGAGGTTCTCACCTCACAGGAATCTCAGTACCTCAGAGAACCAGGATGAAAAATGGATGTTGGCAAAAATAGCAGGAGAGGGGCCGAGACAAGGAGCAGATGATAAAAAAAACCCAAAAATTCTAGATGGGAAAAAAGTAAGATAAAACAATGGGAATGATATTCATGGTATTCACACCAGAAATTTTCACATGTAGAACATTCATCCCCAAAGTCTCTGCTTTGGTTCTAAAATGAAAATCCTGAAAAAGCTACACTAGACTCCAATACCAGTCTCCCTTTAAGGAGATTTGCTTTTCTGCACCGAAACCAGAGTGATCCTACAGAAAATAAATTTTTGTGTTTGAAGTTACTCTTTGGAATAACACTTCCAAAGCAGCACTCAGAAACTGCCCAGGCACTTGGTATCTTGTAGGAAAAGATGTAATCTGGAAAATAACAATAAGTATTCCTACTCAGTAAGGCAACAGTATTAATAGCTAAGATTCCCTGATCCCAAATCTGATTTTCAGATCTTGGAAAAAAGATCCCTGTCAGCCCAGGTGTGGTCCAAGAGAAGCACCTCTCCATGAGCATCCTGCCCATTGCATTTTTCACATATGGATCCTTAATGTCAATACATAATTGTACTTCCCCAGGTTGTCCCACATTCTGCTGCCAAGCTATACACATTCTCCATACTCTGATTACTGAAATAAACCTACTTCTAAAATTTGCTCACAATTATTTATTCAGTCTCAACTGAAAAACATAAGACAAAATGAGACGTCATGATGAGACATTTGGCCACTTAAAACCTATGGTGCAAACAGCCACTTTGCAGCTACCTGAAGAGCTCTTGTCTACTTTTAAAAGAAACCACAAAAGGAAAATTTATCTAAAAAATCAGAATATTCATGTCAGCTTCAGTAATTACTTGAGCTATCACAGATTCTAGCAATATAAAGCAAAATAAAACGCAGCACTACAAAAGTTAGTGCAGTTTGATATTAAAATTTATTTTAGTGTTTCTCTGTGGTTTTTTTTTTATTTGTTTAAGGTAAAAAGAACCACAATATTCAAGAAACAGCTCCTCATGTTAGAACCCCAAAAAAGCACAACATAGTTTATACTTTGCAACTTTCTTAGTTGCAGATCAGAATCTGAAGACAATGTATGACAGGCAACAACACAGCTTGGATGTGCTCCCTTCTCCTCCTGCCCAGTCTCCCAGTCAATTTGAGAAGATCCCAAGGCTACTCTAGGATAAAGACCTTAGTCATCATTATGTCAGTATGGACCATGGGGCTACAGCCTCCACCCTAACATCATGGTACTTACCATATCTCAAAACATGATGTCAGCATTTAGCCAATTTTTTTTCCCATAAAGAATACTGCTGAAGTTAAGAGACTGAAATCACAAGAAGAGTAATTTTGCTCCATGTGTAAAGCTCCATAATAAGCCCCATTAAATAAATAAAAATCAGTATAATCATTCATTGAACCATTTCTAAATAAAGATGCCTCTTTGAATCACCTTAAATCTCATTTCAAGCAGTACTCCTTAATCTGCATTTGGGATTAATGTGAAAATAATAAATGGTGTATCAGATGTAGTTATTGTGATACAGTTTCAATGCAAGATTTTTTCACTTCATCACTGTCACCAAGATTAAGAGGCCCCAAAGAAACAGGATTCTTAAAACTAAAGGTTGCTAGACTAATTAATTTACTGTTTAAAGTCATATAGCATTGAAAGAGTGAGACTGATCAGTTAAACCATGTAAGTAATTTATAGGCTCACAGTCCATGAATTTTAAAACAGTCATGAATGACCAGGAATTAATCACTTGTTCGGGTACTTAGTAAAATATATATATTTCACTGTCCAATATCAGCTACATTTATTCATATGAGTAGAGATATCCTCAGTAACAAAGAACAACCAATTCTGGTAGAACAGGTCAGACATGCTACCATACATAAGAAAAAAGTTTAAAATGCTTGTATAGTGTAAAGACACCCTGTTCTGGAGCTCATCACATCTTTCAGGAAGATGCATTATACCTGGGTTTTAATTCTTACTTTTAACGCTATGGTCATCCAGTGGATACAAACTTATGCAAAATATAAAAAAAATATTGCCAACCAGCTACTATTTTCTATTGGTTATTGCCACTGTGTAAATCTGGGGGCGAAAGTGGCTGGCTGGGTAAATACCAGAGTGGATATCCAAAGCTGCTACTGAAAAATCTGAAGGAAATATCTGAATTCCACCCATTTGCACCATTCCAGAAGATATAGTATGAAAGGACCAAATACAGGGAAATCCAAGATCTAGCATGCAGTAAGAAAAACAAAAATTAAAATTACTGAGTAGTGTGAGGTAAGGAAGTCACTTAACCTCTACACAATTCCATTTTTCTGTTCATAACAGCAATCCTGTCCCTATCACAAGCAGAAACTGGGAGTGCTATTTAAGTTTGTAAAGCACTTGGGCTTTTTTAAGTGAAAAGTTATGAAGATATAGATTATAATTTGTACAGCCAAAACCCGCTGGAAGAAGTGCAAGAATCTCATTATTACAGACAATAAGACTTAGCAGTTGCATTTAGCTGAGAGATGTATAAAGAAAAAAAACATATGGTTAAGTGACTACTGGTTCCACAGCTGAATTGCTTAGAAAGTCTGCAATTAATTTTCACTGAAAAAATCCTATCCGGATGCAAGTTTTTGCTACCTTTTATAAGCATGTTATTTTCTATCATGCTTTGGTACCATGGCAATTGAGAACACAAGTCATCTGCAGATTTTGGCATCCCTGGAATTTGACATTTGCTACTTATAAAACACAGTTTGGGAATGTTCTGGAGTGTTATAAGCAGCTTTGTTCAAAATAAAAATGCAGCTATCTGCAGATTCATTCTCTTTGCAGAACAAAGCAATAGGAAGGCTCTTTCTCATTTTAAACAAAAGACTTGCCTGCTTCTTCTCAGTCCATCTGGTAGCACTCTCCATCCTCCCCAAGAGAGGGTCAGCAAATGACTGCTGCACCCACAAGCAGAAACATGCACAGGTTGAGAAGAGAGCTCAGTTGGTGAGAACTCTACAACACGGGAAAAGATCCATGAAGAGAGAGAGATGAGATAAGGGAGCAGATAAAATTGTGAAAGGGGAAGTAGAGCATGTAATGCTGCACGACATCACCAGCTCATACCAGAGCTACCAGTGCAATCAGGCTCAAACTTGAAAGAGTCCTTGAACATTCTCACCCCTCCCTGTAATCACCTACATCAGCCCTTTGGTTTGAACATTTGATGGGCACAGCTAAAAGAAGCTGAAAGAGAACTTGAGTAAGAGAGGGGAAAAAAAAATAGGGAGGTGGTAGAAAGGAAGGAAGATGCAAGGAAAAAATGGTTGTAAAATAAGACACTTCTTTTCCTCTCCTGATAACCTCTCTCTGTGTCCCAGAATAATTCTTGGGTAATATTTATTTAATTGGCTACAGAGATTGCTAGCAATGCTAGCCATGAGCTAGCAAATGCAACTGAAAACAGAGCTCAGAGACTGGAAATGGTGTCTGGGGATATGGTATGCTCCTTGCTGTACCTACCACAAACTTACTCCTACACCTCCCACAGCCCATCTCAAAGGCACTCACCCAAAATGGCCGTTTTATTTCCAAAGTCAAAGCTGATGTTAAACCAACTGTCATTGTCATATGGAAGAAGGCGAATATAAAAAGGTCACTGAAGTGCCAGATGGGAGAATTTTTGAACTAGAAGCTCTGACATTAATTCTCTGTGTTTGTCTGAAGGACTGAACTCAATGAGCTGATTAAATGTCTGTGCTGAATTGCCAAGTGAGAAAAAAGTCACTCTCACAGAAAGACCAACTGATCAGACCTGGGGTAGGAATCCCAGCTGCATAAAAATCTGAAAACATTTTTACCTGCATCAAGAAAAATAACATTTTAAACTAGAAGTTAAACTGGTTACGCAATTCTTTCCTTTCACCACCAACACACCAAGAGCTGCAATATAGAACATATTTATTCTGCTAACTTGACATCTAAATGTCAGCATAATTTCTGAATCAAGCACAATCCTGAAATTAGGAATTATTGAAAATTATTTTAGGTGCCCTCAACATGGTAAGGAGAAACTGAGCATTTCTAATTTTTTTTTTTTTTTTTCTGTTCATAGCACAGTCTAGCTTCAGAAAAGTGAGTTTTTAATCCATTAAAGTTGATGTTCCTCTCCTTGCAGAGAAAAAAGGTCCAGTTTTCAAGAGAGTCTGGATTAGACCTAAATAGATTTTAGGTCTATAAAAGCCTACATATGTCCTCAAAGCAAAACTCTGTCCTGTGACAAGAGACGCCAGGAGGAGTCACCTAAGGACAGGGTCTCAGATAAAGGTCACACCGAAGTCCTGACAGCCTCTAACGCTCATGAAAAGAGACAGAAACTCAACAGAGCTCATTTAAAGGGGCATTTTGCTCTATTTCTGTACTGATGCCCCAAAATACAGTAACTGTGTTAGGAATAAAGCCTGGCAAATAAATTCTTCCTTTTACTTGCACAGTGTTCACATTTGTCACACTGGTATGTAATGCAATGTGTCATGCAAGCCTTTCCCAAAATTGCAACCAGGCTGCTGCTTCCATTAACCTGGGTTCAGATTTGTTGCATCCAAAAGTAGGAGGGTCACTCCTCCAAAAAAACAAACAGGAGGGCACAGTTGAGGATCAGTAGAGATGTCAGTGTGGGAGAGGCAGCTTCCAGTGCCAGGCACGAGCCAAAGATGCCTTGGTAACCAGAAAGGCGGTGGAGAAAGTGTCTGAACAAAAACACTCTCCCAAGAAATTGTGACAGGTGGTTTTTATACTCTTTTGCTTAGTTACCCACTTGTATCTGTTGTCTATCCTCCTCTGTAACCATATGAACAGGATTTAAAAATAAAGATAAAAAAATATTTTCAATCCATTTTCCATATCAGCCTCCTGCTCCAACAGATGGCTACATGTGCCAGTGCTATTTTATACAGTTTTCTTTCCATAAGTGCATTATTAGTGCTTTTGTGCAAATAATATATTATATCTTTCTGAGTTTACAGGTTTATAATTTTATTCTATCCTCCAAAACTCCCCCTGATCATGAAGTTACCAAAGGCATATCCATAAATGCAGTAAGTCTTCCCACTGCCAAGTTCAAGTGTGAGAAATCTTGAGAGACTTGACAACAAAATGCCTATTCTTGCTAGATTCTGAGGCTGTCAGTAAGGTTTTTAAGAAAATAAATTGTAAACAACTCCATGCCTTGAAAATAGGTTCTACCCAGTTCCTTTAGGCTGCTTTGCCTATCCCTAGCAAGCCTCTTGATTCTTTCACAGTTATCATCAAGTACATCAGACTGAAACTAAAAAAAAAAAAAACATTAAAAAATTGTCCTCTTACAAGCAGGGACTGCAACAAAAACACTGCTGTTGGTGAGATCTGCTCATGCAACTGACAGCATAAGACTTAAGCCCAACTACTCAGACCTTTCACATATATGCTCTTCACATAAATGCTGAAGAGTGCTTTTTAAATTAAAAGATGAAGGGGATAGGTCATGTAATTATCTTTATGAAATATATACATTTGCAGGTGGAAAGGTTTTGCAGCTATCTTTTGTCTGGTGTAATGACAACCTTCATTGCAATGAAGCAGCATGCATGTCGCATGGTCATTAACCAATCAATGCCACTCTCACATTAGCTTCAGCAGATGTTTTAAAAGTGCTTTGCAAGAAATAATTCAAAACTGGAATGGTAAATTAGTTTGGCTCTTTTTCCTTCAGACCATTTCCTCCATTAAAAAAAAAAAACAACAAAAATTACTTACTTCATTCCTTTCCCTGTTTTCTTCATTTTGCTTCCTTTCTTTTCCTTTTTAACTCTCTTTAGCAAAAGCCAGATGTTAACTAGGTAAAGGGAGTTGCTTGCTTCATTCTGCTAATGCATTTCAAAGCTTCATTTTAGCACCAAGAAAGAAATCTCTCCTGTTCTTGATTCACCCCTGAGGTCAACAACCCTACAGGTTGAGAAATGCAGCCTCCAAGGCAGATGAATGTCACAAGGAAAGACAAGCTCTCTGAGCATTTCTAGATCTGCTCCTCTACATATTATCTTCCAAACCACTGCATTTGACAAAGTATCCTCTATCAAATCAGCACAGTATAAAGGCAGAGGCAGAAAAAGAGCTTCAACTTTGTCATTATTCTCTCGTGCAAGGAATCTTCCAAGATCTGAATAACCTACATTCCAACTCAGTCTCTCTGAAATCTTAGTAACAGCCATTCATGACCTTTCTGCCATTGCTTTCTTCCATGGAAGTTTGAGAGTTCAGACAAGGATGAGAAACCCAGTTTCACAAATAATTAAATGAAAAGTCCTCATCTGTGTTTGGATTTCATATACACCTGACTTTTCTTTTTCTTTTTAAACTTGTTCTTTCTGGTTTTTTCCCCTCAGACAAATGACCTGGTTACAGAATTCTATAAAACTTGAATGAAAAGTCTCAAAGGAATTTTCTAGCAGCTACCGCAGGTTTGCCAGACTTGCAGCAGCACAATAACTTTCAAAGCAAAAAGGTGTAACGGAGCAAAATGAAACTTGCTCTCAGTGCATAATGTGCTACACTGGAAAACGTGCCATATCCTACAATTCAGAATTTAGTCAGGAGCATAATTGAAAAGGATAACCTATTAAGTTACTCAAAATATGAAGAACACTCCAGTATATATTTTCTTGCCAAGATGCATAAAACTTAAAATGGAGAGGTTGCAAGCTTATACTGAGAAGAGCTCATCATAAGAAGGATGGCTACAATTTTATAATGAGAATTCTATGAACAGCATAGAGATAATGCTTATTTAAAAAACAAAACAACATAAAAAACAAAACCATGTATTTCAACAGAGAAATGAAAATCACTGCTGCTTCTTCGATGTGTTCAAGCCAAAACATGCCATAGTAGACTTATGACTGTGCTCAATTGAATTTTAAAGAATAAGCTGTAACAGTACAAAGCAGCCAAGCCTTCTGCAGTTGGTGGCAATTTGCACCTCCAAAGCTGTGAGTTCATCATGAATCACTTTCAACAAGCAACAAATTTTGAGAATCAAATTGGTCAAAAATCACATCTATCATTAGAACATCAGTGTAAGAAGTCCTCCAACCTTACAGTACATTAAGCTTCTCATGACAAAATTGTCACAAAACTGAGAGTGATTGTAGATATTTTGCATAACTTACCCTGCACAGCTGCCTACCAGCAGTACAATCACATTTTATAATTATATAATTTTATGTATCTGGACTACTTTGCCAAACACAGAAAATTCCTTGCAAACTTGAAAGTTAGGGGGCTGGTTCCACCGTTTTCCTAGGCAGCAGCAAAACCAACCAGTCCATCATTAAACTGTAGAACTTTTCAAGAAGATTCTTCTGCATTACATTAAAATAAAATTTCTATAGCCAATATTTAACAACAGAACCAATTTGTTCATTAAAACCCTCACTATTTACAGGGAAGTCTGGGCAAACCTCTTTCACACATACTCTCTAATGGTTTAAATATATTTTCTGTGTACTTACACAAAGATTTAATAAAATGGAGAAGGACATATTCAAACGCTCTAAGCCTGTAGAATGAAAAGCATCAGAAATGAATTAAGTGAAGCCAAGCTTTCACAATATATAAATAGATATTATGCCTTTTCCTAGTGGTTTTACTTCCCCACTGCTCACTTGGCAACATTTGGTATTTCCCTCTTCAGGTAAGTTGTATACAATTTAATATTAAATTACAAACATCCAACACAGCAAAACTGAAATATAACTGACATAAATTCTATTCAATTTCTTGTTTAAAAAAACAGGATCAAAAGCTTGCTGATATGATATTAGTTACTAGCTTAGGTTATTTTACATTTATATAACATCTAGCTTAAGTTTATCATCTTATTTTTCAATCAGAAGCTGCAACAGAACTAGTAAGCAGGATGAGATAGCAAGTTCAGCTGTAGAATTATTGTACAAAAATTTCAACAATAAATCCAAGAAAAATATGCAAAATAAAAGAAACATCTCCACTCATACTTTTCACATCATTTCTGATTAGCCCACCAAAGAAAAGACAACTAACACATACAACTGCATGTTTCTGTGACCTCTGCAGGCCAGTCCAGAACTGATACAGTAACTTCAGAGAAGCCCATCCCCCCAGGAATGTGATAAACAAAAGAGCAAGATCACCAGCAATGCAGAGAAAGCCCAGAAGTTACTTCTACAAAGGCAAAATGATGTGTTTATGGGGTTGATAACAAAAAATCACTCCCCTGAATTCAACATTCAGTACTAGGTTAAATTACTCTTTCACTACTTGCTTTCTCCTAAACTGCTAAATCCAGAAATATGTGTAGGTTTATATTAGGAGTGGAATTAAATATATCAGTAAAAAATATGCCACATATCAAAGAGATGCATATAATCAACGATTCTGAAAATACACAATACACTTTTGTCAAAAGCAAAAAGCAGTCAGAGAAAGGTATTCACTGAACCATACCAAAACACAGAAGTCACCATGTAGGTGGAAGGAGCACTTAAGGACTGATGGAGTTGCTGTTGGAAGAACTTGTCCTGACATTAACATTATAATAACAACTATATTAAGAAAAATAAAATCCTTAAGGGTTAGATTCTTAACATGATCAGTACATTCCTTCCCAACCAGGTAGCAGTAAAAACTTAAAGATTCTGAAAGCCAGTATGGACCTAAGGGAACTCAAGTTCAAAATATAGTAATTAACCTTTTCTTCCCAAGCTAAGAACACCAGCTAGTCTTTTCTTTAGTTCAGAAACAGGTTTTGGAGAACTGATATTGCACAGGCTCTCTGTTGCTTCAGGTAATATTGGCCAGGATACTCCTATTCATTTCAACAGGGATTGTAAACCGCAATTATCATTGTAGCAATACCTGAAACACTTAGGAACATTTTAAGGCTAGTATTATCAAACCCAATTTACAAACCGTGCCCAGTAGTCCCTGAGAGCTGAGTATTTCTGCCTTTCTGGGACTTCAAAGGGAAATAACCCCAACAGAACTGCCTGGATCTGCTCAGCAGTTCCTGTGACCTTTAAGGGGCACATCTGCACTCACATCTATCCCGTGGTTGCTGAACATGACAGCCCAAATTCTTACCTGCCCCAGGCTGAGTACTCACACACACTCTCACCCCAGCAAACTCCTGCTGACCCCAAAGACCCACCCAGGGCAGCTACTGAAATCTGCAGCGGCAAACACCCAGCGGAAGCTGGCACTGTTCAAAGATTTCCCTTAAAAAACAAAATAATCCCTCACCCCTTCCCTCCACAGCTGGAACCCAGCAGAACAGCCCTGTGGGACCAGCCAAGCACCCTAGCTCTTCAGCCTAATCACAGCCCCTCCATGGCTCTACCCATGCTGCCATCTCTGGGGGCTCTGGGAGAAAAAAGAACTGCCTGTCTGAGACAGACAGAGCACCTGCTCAGAGATCAACCCTCCAAACAGCCCACCAGTGCTAACAGTGCCAGGGGAAAATGTCAAAACCTGTTGGAGCAGATTTGGTTTTAGAGATTTCAGGCATTGGTTTTGTTTAAGATTTACACAGCAAAATACCAAAAATAAAGGAAAAAGGAAGATAGGTGACCATTTTTGCTATAGGATATCAAATGGCTGACCAACCTTACACTTAGATGAGATCTTGATGATATTTTGCCTGCTCAGCTACAACTCTTTGAATTTCTCTTTTCCTGGAGTCAGGATCACTAAGTAGACCTATGGCAAACACTCACTCCTCAGGTAATCCCTTATTTCCTGCTGTGACAGACCCCAGCCTCACTACAAAACCGATTCACACAAGGATCTTTACACTCACAGAGCACTTGGCAATAACTGCCTATTAAACAATGTATTTCTTCCCTTTCCCATCTGTGTTCTTAAGTTTTGACCACATTTTGCACATTTTAAGTTCAGTTTTCCAGCTAGTGAGTTTGGGCTCTGTGTTTAACTACATATTTCCACAGGGAATATTATTTATCAATAAAATCTGTCCAAAACATTATTATTTTCTTAAGCTCAGAAAACCAAAATATGAGAACTCAGAGACAGTAGTAACAAGCAAGCAGAGATGATGACTTTAAGCTTGGGGAGAAGAAACACTTGGAGCTAGAAAGATGATGGAAGCAACAATATTCACATATATAAGTAGATGAAAAGATAGCACTAAGAGAAAAACACAATTTAAAATTTGCTGTAAAAAAAATCCCTCATGCCTGGACTTCCATTTGTTGTACAATATGTGGGTAAACACAAGTGGTTGGATTACCTGTATGCATTAAACAATGGTTTGTAACTTATTAATAGGCATGACAATATAAGCAAAGTAAAGCTTCCAAAAATCATTAAAAAATAATACAACTGAAATAACTCTTGCAACAGAAACATTACATGTAATTCTCAACCACAACAACAAAAAAAGGCATCTCTACTTTCTGATAAAAAACTGTGTATATTAAGGTTGTATATAGTGTGAAACTGACCACCTCATATCACTTACATCACAGTATATACAGCATTTTTAAAGAAGGAACTCCAGCAAAATAATAATGAAACCTTCATAAAATAATTGATGTAGGATTGAATCTTTACCCCTTAATCATATTCGGTGACAAAGAAGAAGAACCCTTTAATTGGCAAGTACAGAAAAAGAAAACATGAATCCCTGTCAAAGTAGTTATTTGATCCCACACTGATATACAACTGATCTCTTCTTGGAGTATAATTCACATGCTGCATAAAGATAAGCATTCTCCTCCAGAAAAAAGCCCCTTTGCTTTTGTCCTTAACTAGTAAAAGCAAAAACCATCTCTCATCACTCTACCGTTACTACCACAGTTCATTTCCTTTAAATAGTAGAACATATGGTGAAATACTATTTTTTTGCTTAGCTCCAATGGATTTCTGTTGAGAGTTAGTTTTCTATGGCTTGATCTACAACTGAAACACACTAGCTGTCAGTTAAGTCATCAGAAATAATTCAAATAATTCCATACTACAGCCACATTTTAATCTTTCTGTCTTGTACTAATGCTAACTGCTGCTCTTTTCTTCCTCTCTTTCCCTGAACATACTGCTGCTCTAAGCTTTCATATGTTGAAATATTCCACTAAGATCCAAACCGCTGTCAACACACTCCTACATAAGTATTCAGGAATGACTACCTAAAAAGACTACCTCACTTTTTGTTATATTAAATAAAGACAGCGTGCAAGAGGAATAAAATCATGACAGAGGTTAACAAGGCAAAAAAATATTCTGACATCCATGAAATAGTATGTTTCTATAAAGGATCATTTTAATTTTATCTTCTACCACCCAGCAAATCTGTAACAGTTACAGACATTTATTCAGATATAGCAAGATGCACAGACTTGCTAGCAGAGATGAAAAAGTGGCTGATCACGTCCTTCACTCACTCATCCCAGAGGGCGTTCAGCCAAGCATGTATCGGAAAAAATTGCCCATACTATCCTCTTAATACAATTATAAATAAAGCTGCCAGAGAGAGAGAGATAAAAAGCTGTATCAAGAAAAGCATCGCTTTTAAGCCTTCCCCTACCTTTTCCCTGGTATTTACAAACCGCAGGCAGTACTGCTGGGGAATCTCACCAGGGTGGCTGCCGAGAGGTCTCATGTGGCGTTCCCAGCTTCCCACCGCCTCCCTCTGCCTGGATGTTAAGCATTCCCGAGAAAACCCACCCTGACATGCACAGAATGAATCCTGCTCAAGTTGGAAGCATGTGATAACTAGGCTTCAGGTTGAAACAGGAAACCCCAGCACCTAATTAATCCCAGAGATTTAAACAAGCCGCATCTTACCGTTTTGCTGTTGCCCAGATCAGGTCAGATTCACCTGCAACTCTTTGGCATCTCTCTAGCAATGTTAGTGTTTGCAGTCAGGCCGGGCTCTCATTCAGCAACTGAATTCACAACATCTTTCTGCACTAGCAAGCTGAAATGGTACGGCTGTACTACAGCTAAGAAAGGGGGAAATCTAAAGCAGCAAACAAAGAAATCCCTCAAGACAGGGTAATCCCAGTGGAGTAGAATATAAAAGGTACAGATGAGCACCGAGGGTACAATATTTCTCTGTCTAAATTTCATCAACAATACTATGCTCTTTCTAAAAAGATTTTTTTTTTTTTTTAATATATGATGGACTTGCCTGTGGAGTTCCCAGAAAGGCAGAGTATCCAGGCTCTGCAGCAGCATTGCAGCCAAAGTAACCATGCATATGCTATCTAGGCAATTTACAGCAGTCCTTTTGAAAAGATATTGATTTACAGTGTAGCACTGCCCCAACCCAACACAGAACTGCAGTCAAAATAGCAAATTGTGATTTCACAGGAATTAAGGAGAAAAACTCAATATTCAATAAAAAGATGAAACTAATCACTCCCAATTTAATTCTGTCCCAGCCTTGAAGGATATCAGCAAGTTGTCGAGTGATAAAATGACATTATAGAAATAATCTATGGGCCCCTGGAAACAAGTACTATGAATACCACTATCCACTTTTTCATAAACCATAAATATTAAAAAGTATTTAAAATTTATTGAGTCAAAATATGAACTCTCAAGTTAGTTTCAGCATTTTAAGGATGAAACATACTATTTAATTTATGAATGTACAAAACACACAAATGGCTGTGAGTAAGCAATAGACACCTACTCAGTGCTGGGAATCCACTACTCAGCCCAAGAAACCTTGAGTGTGGCAGGAGGGAAAAGAGGCCAGCAGGAGCAAACTCTGGCAAACACTCAGAGAGGGCTTCTCCAAAAAGAAGGAAGTGCATCTTCTCCGTCTCCTACTCCTACAGCAACCCCTGCTGGCCTGTGCTTCAGATGGCTCCTGGCTCCCCAGAAATATCCTGGGGTTGGGGGAGCACTGGGCAGACCATACTAGGACAGGGACTAGTAATGTGTACATCAGCGAAACCTTCAGGAGGAGAAGCATGCAGCTCAGCTTGAACTTTCTGAAATATTTTTCATTTTTATGTAACGATGAGTTACAATGAACTAGCAGGTAAAACACAGCCCTGGGCAGCTCCAGTGACCCTCATCACAGAACCATTGGAAATGAGCTCCCCTGTAGAGTTCCACTTTGAAGAATGCGGAGTGTGCTCAAACTCAACTCATTTGCTCAGGTCCCCCCATAGTCACCAAAACTTACGCATGTTGACATACTTGCTCACACCTGAACATCAATGCCTCCAGTAACACGTAAAACTGAATGGCATAAGCAAATTCTATAAGACGATTCCAAACTTATGTAATAGTTGTTATCTCTTCCCCTCCTTTTCCCAGCCTTAGTCACAGGGACATCTCCAGACTTCTCAGTTTGTCAACTTGGTTTCTAGCCAGATAGGCATCTTCAGATCTCCTGAAAAAATATGACTTCCACTCTTTGGAACAAAATTTTCTTCTCCTCTCTCTCAAGTGTGAGGCCCAGAAGAAAACATGAATAAGAGCTTCCAGTCGAAATTATGAGAAAATATTTTCACAATGTTTACAATTCTTGGCCTTATTCTGTCAACAATAAATTTGTCTGAGGCTGAGGGAGAACAGGACAGAAGGATGCTCAGGAAAAAGAAAAAAAGATAGTGAGTAAGCACCTGCAAAGACCAATGTGTGTCAAAAGACAGGCACCATGTTAAGGGAAAAGTGGTGGACAGCCATGGAAAGAGGAAACACAGGCAAAAAAGGCAAGCTAGAAAAACAGAGATCTGCATTCCAGCAGCAAAGAAGGTATTGGGCCAAGGGACAGTTAAAGCAAGTCAAACATCCTACAAAGATATAGAATCACAGAATATGCTGAGTTGGAAAGGTCACTGAAGTGCAGCTCCTACCCCTGCACAGGACCATCCCCAAAGATCACACCATTTGTCTGAGAGTGTTGTCCAAAGGCTTCTTCAACTCTGTCAGGCTGGTGCTGTGGCCACTTCCCTGGGGAGCTGCTCCAGTGCCCAGCCACCCTCTGGGTGAATAACTTTTTCATGGTATCAAACCAAAACCCCTCCAACACGCTTAATGCCCTTCTTTTGGGTCCTGTCACTGGTCACCACAGACAAAATATCAGCACCCACCCCTCTGCTTCCTCTTTTGAGGAAGCAGAAGGCTTCCTCTTTTGAGGAAGCAGAAGGCTTCCTCTTTTGAGGAAGCAGAAGGCTTTTGTAGACTGAAGTGAGGTCTCTCCTCAGTCTCTTTTCCAGGTTCAACAGACCAAGTGACCTCAGCCCCCCCTCACACAGCTTTCCCCTAGATGGTTGCTCACCATCTCTGCAGTCCTCCTTTGGACATTCTCTAATACCTTTATATCCTTCTTATATTGTGGCACCCAGAACTGCCCCCAACACTCGAGGTGAGGCCACCCCAGAGCAGAGCAGAGCAGGACAATCCCCTCCCTTGCCAACTGGCGGTGCTGGGCCTGATGCCCCCCATTACATGGCTGGTCCTCCTGCCTGCCGGGGTATGGCTCATTCATATTCAACTCACCAGGACCCCCATGTTCCTTCCTGCAGGGCTGCCTTCCAGTCATTCTCCAGTCTGTCCATACTTGATTGACCCACTCTAGGTGCAAAACCTGGCACTCACCCTTGTTAAACTTTGCAGTTGATCATTGCCAAGGGGTCTAACTTTGTCTAAATCTCCCTCTGCAGGGCCTTTCTGCAGTGAGCTACAACTCACACAAACCTCCCATAATTAAAAGTTAATTATTTTTACTGTATTGAAAAAATTGGGGAAAAAAATTCTAAAGCCCTTCTTGTTGCCTTTGTCTTTGGCCTTCCTCAAAAGATCCAGTTCCAGGTGGGCTTTGTCTTTTGTAACTGCGTGCTTGGAAGACACATCTGTATTCCTTTCCCACTACTTGTTCTCAATTCTACCTTCTATATAATCCCTTTTTATGTTTGACTCTTGTTAGGAAGTCTTTGTTCATCCATGCAGGCTTCCCAGCACTCCCTACTATTCTTTTCCCCCTCCTTCTCCTCTGTTAGCCCCATCCCTTGCCCTACTCCCAACACCATTTGCAGACTGTGGTTGAACATAACTTTGCTAGAGCACAAATATGTGCTCTGCTGCTGCCCATGGTACCACAGAGAGGGTGGGGGGAACGTGGCTGGAAGGCAAAGGCTATCTAGAATTAATGGAGTTGATGGAAAACACAAAGGTCCCTGTAGCATGACACTGGGTTTCTTCCAATGGGGTGGGAGAGTAACTAATCTAAAAAAAAAGTTTCAATACAACAACTAAAAAAAATAGTCAAATAACTATGGAGTTCAATTTAGATTTTAAAACTCTCCCTGGAAGCCAACTCCATGTACAAGTTTCACATTATAAGTACTTTAAGCCCTGCCAACACTTTCATCCCAGGGCAGACTGCAAAATGCTATGTAGCACTTGGGAGCAGTTCTTCACCTATAAGGAGGTATCTTTGGAGCTTTTCAAGATAATAGCAAATTGCTACACTTAAACCAGAGAAATTACACAATGTCACAGCTCTGATGGTCAATTAACTAAAAATGCAAATCATCATTTAGTAATATGGCGTAGTAAAAAAATGCCAGTAGTTACATATGTTCTGTGTGGTCATACTACAGACTAGTAAAATTAACTTGAAAGTAATATCCCATTTCCATTACACTGAGTCATCTGAGAGGACTGGAGACAGGGAGCAAGGGAGAAAGGCAGCTAACATTTCCCTCCTCTCCAAGAAATAATAACCAAATGCAGTAATTTGTAAAAGTTTCATACATCCATATGACCCCATTCTCTCTTCATAGAAGAAAATGCTAAGGAGAGCCACTGCTTCTCAACACAAACCTTTCCATTTTGACAACTGCAGACTCAATATACAAGGAAAAAATTAACACTTCTGAAAAATTTACTCACTTGTGAGAGTCATTTAGACATCTAGCCAGTCACTTCACAAGCCACTTATAATATTTCCTTAAGAAATTATTTAACAAGACATTCAAGAAGTTGTGTCCAGAAACTGACTGCTGGATGGAACACTTCTCCAACCCCAGTTCATATCCCTGCCATCACAGGTGACCATAAAATATGACCCTCTTCCTTAAACTGAGAAGTCTGAGTTTAGTTTGAGTTAGAATACATAGGGGATAAGAAGACATGACCTTAATGAAACAATCCAGCAATGATACAAATGCATTGAATGCAAGGAAAATAATTTTTATCTTAAGATGGCAAGTGAAGCAGTGATAATACTGCACAATGGAATGCATGACAAGTTATTCCAAGTACAACATGCTGTTAAACATGCTTTGCAATACCAACAGTTGCACTATACCAGATGCATTATCTGGTACTGTGGAACTTCACTTAAAAAGTCACTGTCTGAAACAAAATACAATGCAACATAGTGCCAACTAGTTTTGCAATATATAAAAAGAGATATTGTGGGTTTAGGGACTGATTCCATATACAGTTTGCATTACAAAGCCTCCCATGCTTTCTCTACGAGATCTTTTTGCTCTTCAGTTTGTCCTTTCATAATCCACAATTTGGGGAAGTCCTCATAATGCTTCAAGGCTTCCTCACAGAGCTCCTGGGCTACAGCAATGTTCCCAAGCACATATTCCAACTTCACAGATTTCATGGAGACCCTTGCTGTGGGGGCACTGCTGTGAGCCTTTTCCTCCTTGTTCCTTCATACTCATTGTTCTCTGACTCAAGCTTCATGGCAGCCAGCCAGATGTCCTCACTGTTGGGGTTACCCTGGAAAACCAGGGCCAAGATGCTTCTGGCTGCTGGCACTTCGATCTCCTGCCAGCCACTTAGGTTTAGCTTCCGTGAGCCACAGCACTTCTGCTTTGGGACAGTGAGCAACAGTTCTCTGCAAAATAGCCTCCAAGGATTCTCCGGATCCATGGTTCTTTTCAAAGCAGGCTGCTTGCAGCCACAAGCTCTTCTTGCTCTGGAAAAATGCAAGGAATAGGCATAAATGGCTCAGGCATGCTCCAGAGCACTATGAGCAACACAACTGTTTGCATTTCCATGCAGGTTGGTTTTGATCTTCATCTTCTTCTTCATCTTCCTCTTCTTCTTCGATCCCAATCCCAGTCACAGCTCGCATGATTGCCTGGCATGTGGATACACTTCCAGCTTTATCACATTGCTCAGCATCTTGTATCTGGTGCTCCCTGTTGAGTTCCCCACTCAGCAGGGAGCACCAATTAGACCTAAGATGTGATGGCTCTGTCAGTGACTTTCCTCACCATCTGGGTGTTTCCATTGGCTTCCTCCAGTTTGGCAGCAGTAATCCAGAAGTCACAATCCATCAGAATATTCCCCTGGGCTTTGTCAAGTACTTTATGAGCATTCTCATGTCTCCAGCCTTGCCAGTGCCATGGCAACCATGGCTCAGCATTGGCTGGACAGGACTGCTCAGCATGACCCTGGCATCCTCACGTTGCTCCAGCTCCACAGCTGTTTTCCACAAATACACCAGGTTTGGAACATGCTCAAGGGCTTTCCCAAGGACACTTTTCTTGGCACAGATATCCATCTCCAGCTCTGCTGCTCTGATATAAATCCAGAAAAACTGGGGAAGGTGCTGGACAGCGTGGGCCACAACAGCCTTGGTTGTATCTCCAGGCTCAAGCTGAGCAGCTTCCAACCAAATATTTTCAGTCTTAGGACACAGCTCTGTTCCTTTCAAGATGTGGTCAAGCCACCTGGAGTTTGCCAGTGACCTCCTCCAGTTGGTCTGATGCCATCCAGGCTGGCGGATGATGAGGATTGCTCTCTTGGACAGATTTCAGGAATAAACAGGCTTTTTAAATTTCATCAATATCTCCTCCATCTGTGAGTATCATGGAATTCAAGTCTGTCAAATATCCTTTCAGGTCCACTATAGTCTGGCCACTCACAGAGTCTGACGCCTGGCTTAGCCTCGTATCCATCAAGATGCTCCTAGCTTGGCCAGTCTTCTTCATACCCAATTCACATGTCCCAGGTGTCATCAAGCCTGGTGTCATTCTTCCTGGGTATGGCATATTCATTGCCCCTAGATATGGAGTATTCAATCCACCAAACTGTGTCTGTTGTGGGTCCATGGAAGTACGATTCTCTCCTTACTGTAAATGTTTTTCAAAGAAGCTGTCAGGGACAGGAGTCAGCTTCTCATACCAAAGATTCCTCTGATGATTGCTCCTTCCTGGCATCACCAGCCTCTGGAATACTCAGCCACTCCTCCTCAGTAACCTCTGCTAACTTCCATTTCAAGTCTGAAAACTGCCACTGAATTTTAGGTTGTTCCATATGGTATTTTCCTATTTCCTCTTTTTCTTGTTGTTCCCTTCTCTTTTCTGCCTTCATCCATCCTCTTCTCCAAAGACACATAAATAGCACCTGTTTCCTCATTATCTTTTTCATAGGGGCCACTTGAGAACAGGCTCTCAGCATAGCCATTGAAATCACCAAAATCGGTGTCATTCAAGTTCTCATCTTCATCATCAGCTCTCTGGTTCAGCTTCGTCTGGTCTCCCACAGTTCTCTTCCCCAGCGGGGCAGGTTGGTCATCCACGGGGTCATTGGCACCACAAGCAGGCCTGATGTCAGAGTGGGTGGTGAAACCTGTGGCTCTGTATCCCAGCCCAAGCACGTAGCCCAGGAGCGTGGGCGTGCCCAGGATTAGCTTCTTCCGTGGTGTCCCATGTCCCCAAAGCACCCAGTTTATATATGGCCAGATTCAGGCAGCGCCAGCACCTCCTCAGAGTGGGGAGTTTCACAATGGAATGATGTCATTCTATAAGTCATAGCATATTTTGGGGAGTCCTTGATGGCCTAGGTGGTTACAGCTGTCCAGTGGGGCTGTTGAGTCTTTAGGGCCCATTGGCAGAGAGGACCCCCTTAGGTTGGGTGTAGTTACCACAGCTGAGTCAATTTGTGAGACAAAGAAACACTACCTTGGTACCAAGGGATTGCCTCTTTTTCTTATCAAACACCCAGCTTGCAGCCTTAGGGCTGGGTGTGCACTGGGCAGCTGCTGCAAACAACCCACTATTAACACTTCATCAGGAGTAATGCAGATGGAGTAGAATACATAGCTCAGTTACACCATACAATGTAACCCAGGACACCCAGAGAACTGACAATACTCATGTTTGCAATCAAAATAAATAATTTTAAAAAAATTAAAAGAAAACGATAAAAAAAAAAGAAAACAAAAACAACAAACCCCCAAAACCAAAAAAACAACACTAACCAGGAAAGAATAGTAGTTTTTCTGTGACACAAATTTTTATGATGAATATAAGAGACAGACTTAAAAAAGATTTTCTTTAGAGACAATTATAAAGAAATAACATTAGTTTTTAATATCTACCAGTATAAATCCCAGGGATGAATCCCTGAAAATGTTTCATTTTTGAGTTACGTATATTGCTACAGCTGATCTCCTAGAGGGACAAGGCTCTGTGATACCCTATTTCAAAGTCATCTACAGTATTTTAGCTGGGGAAAAAAAGCTTTCCAGAAATGAATTAAAACTTAGCACAAAACAATGAGTTCAACTTCATCTCTTTCTTAAGTTTAAATATGTCATGCACCAAAATTCTCATCTTCTTTGAAAGCACTGGAGTTTAGCCTCCCTTAATTTTCACTTTGAGATACTCACATGAAAGGCTTTGGGTTTGGGTCCATATTGGGACCAGTGTTATTTAATATCTTCACTAATGATATAGATGAAGGGATCAAGTGTACCCTCAGCAAATTTGCTGATAACACCAAGCTGAGTGGTGCAGCTGATACGCCTGAAGGACAGGACGCCATCCAGAGGGACCTGGACAAGCTTGAGAAGTGGCCCATGGGAATCTCATGAGGTTCAACAAGATCAAGTGCAAGGTGCTGCACCTGGGCTGGGGTCACCCCCAGTGTCAGCACAGGCTGGGGATGAAGGGATCGAGAGCAGCCCTGCCCAGAAGGACCTGGGGGTGCTGGTGGATGAGAGGCTGGACATGACCCAGCCATGTGCACTCACAGCCCAGAGAGCCAAACGTGCCCTGGGCTGCACCAAAAGCAGCGTGGCCAGCAGGGCAGGGAGATTTTGTCCCTCTGCTCTGCTCTGGGGAGAGAGACCCCATCTGGACCCAGCTCTGGGGTCCCAGCACAGGAAGGACATGTACTGTGTAATTTCTGCTTTATAAGGCTTAATACTTAATGTATTTATAAAAACAGTATTCCTTCAATAACTTCATGACAGCTATGGTTTTGTTCTCCTTTCTTTTCCTACTTTTTTCTGAAGGTTTGCCTGTTTTTCAGAGTACTGCTTAAAACCTAACAACTATCTTCACATTATCATCCCATGATCCTACAATTCTTATCCAGAATAATGTAATTTGTTTAGACTCACCATTACACATGCATAGCTGCAGTTAATTTCTTCATATGCACTGGTTTATACATATCAGCATGAAATACCATTATCATTTTATCACTCAAATAGTGCAAAATCCCTGCAGACTGCAAAACTTTTGGCAGTTCAACTAAATAACTGGTTTAATACACCATTTTTTCATCCCTCTTCCATGCCTTTCTCTCCTACCTGGAGGGTTGGTTGCTATTCCCCTCTAAGTCTCAAAAATGGATATTTTACTGTTTCTGCATGGCATACACAGCACACGTGACAGATGTATAACCATCACACAAATCACAATGACTGGAAAGTCTGATGATAGCAAAACACTGGGCTAGATGGGGGCATGACATGAGATTAAACAAGTGGTTGACAAACTAAATAGAAACACTCAAGCAACCTGTGATTTAAGAATATTTTTGGTTCTTGTGATAAAATATGAGAGGCAGCTGTGAGAATCATCTCCCCTCCTTCCAGCTCTATCTGTCTAGAAGGCTGCACTACCTAATGGACAAGGGTTTCACTGCAGTCACCTGTACTTTTGTTCTTTACTTATCAAATTGGCATAGAATGATGATCAGCAAAAAGGAATGTCAAATCTCAAAGTGCTGCAATGTTGAGTCAAGTAGTCCCAGGAAACAAGCACCAGAAGTGCAGGTATTGCACTAATATTCATCTGTTCTCTGGTTAAATACAAAGGGTGGGTTTTGACCTATAAAACCCTTTACAGTCTGGGTCACTACCCCCTTGCAGACTGCTTTTCTTGTCCTCTTTTATCTCAGTAATTCAGACAAGAGGGTTGCATTCACCTGGGCATTCTCACTGAAGGGCACTTCAGTCCAGAAACTGATAAAGCTTTAATGCATGTTGAGCAGCTTATCTATTTTCCCAGGACTTCTTAGGTGAGAAATAGAAAGAATCTCAGGAGGAGTGAGCTGCTGAAGATAAAAAACTTCAGAAAGGACAAGAGAAAAAAGCCTCTTCCACATACTATTAAAGATACTTCTACAAAATACAGTTAGTGGTGGCACAGCTGCTGCAGCTTAAATGTTCACAGAGCACCCATCCCCACAGAGTATTTCACCTAAGAGGTTTTTCCCTCCCCAGACCATCTCTTTCTACACCCCTAGAGCTGAACCCCACTACAGTATGTTCTAAAATAGACTCCCTATTGTCCTATGATCTTATTAAGTAGAAGAACATGGATTTTCATGTGGTGGAGGACCGTGGCTGCAGAGGGCTGGGATGGATTTATACATCAAGAGATTTATTCAAGAGCAAATATGTGGCCTATAAAAAATTCAAGAATCCTCCAAAGTTTTAATAATTTTAAAAGGAGCAAAATATTGATTTTAGAGGATGGAATGAATTTTCCCTACCTTGTTTCAGATTTTCATTAATTTTTTGAAAGGAAATTATAAAAGAAACATGCTGTTTCTGTCTACCAAATTCAAATTCAAATGAAACTTCTTTTGGTTAAATGACACAGAAAAAAATAAATTAATTTATCTAGCTTATATTTTCTTGTATCAATTTATCTAGCTTATATTATCTTGTATCAAGTTGAAGAATCCTATTACATGAGGAAAGGGAAAAATTAAGGTCTATGACAAAGGGAATGATTCCATAGAACTGACAGGTTGAAGGCTGTGAATGGACATCTTCTTCCACTTAAATCACCACTACAGGACTTACAGCATAACATTTCAAACCAAAAACTCTACAACACCCTTCATTTAGTTTTGTATGAGAGCTCTCTGTAGTACTGAGGTGTGGGAGGGGTATGCTTCCAAACAGTGAGAGAAATTTGGGTAGAGATGGCCTCCCAGTTGAGAGGCTCATCAGCTTTCCAGGGACTGAGGTGAGGCTGACTGGCTGGTATTTCCCTGCATCCTGCTTGCCACCCCTTCCAAAGGTCTGGATAATGTTTGCTTTCTTCCAGTCTCTTGGACTGATTATCATCTCCTTCCAAAGATGATCATGAGCAGCCTCCCTGTGGTGTCCACCAGCTCTGTCTTCCATTTGTAGATGCACTAAACCCACTTGCAAAATCTTCTGGGGAGAGAAAACCCCAAACCTGGTACTATACTTAATTTGTGACTGATTTAGCAGGAGATACTATGAAAATTATTCTTACTGTACCATAAAACAAAGTCAAACCCCCTTGAAGCAATAATTCTCACAATCTAAGATGTCCCATGACTATCTACATGCAGGTAAAATTATAATAATGTACTCTTACCTTTTTTTCCTAGAAAAAAACAATAAATTCTCAACAAATGAGACAACATGATCCATATGGTCCATGGACCAAACTATGTAGCAGTTTCTCTTTATTAGAAACTTCTTGGAAGAAGCAGACTCACTGATGCTTGATTATTCTGTTGTTCTTTCAAATAATGTCTTCTTAACTGATACTTAAAAATAAAATTAGCATTGTCCTGGCAGCTTAGTCATTAAAATAGGTATTCACTCTACTAGACTCTTAATAGTATTCACTCTAGTATTCACTCTAGTAAACTCTTAATAGACAGAGAAACAATTTTTTTGTTCACAAAACCACTTACAACATCAGGATCAAAACAAATGTTCTACCATGAAAACCAATAGTGCATTTAATTATGAATAGCAAGCGGAAAAAGAAGTTTAAAATAGGAGAAGCATGGTAACATAGAAATTATGATTCCCCAAGAGTGTTTCAAGGACAAACTGCAACCTAAAGTTCAACTGAGGAAAGGTTTGAAGGCCTCAGAAATGTAAATGCTGCAGAACACCTCTTTTGAGGTATGATTCCCAACAGAAGTGGTAGAGCCTTTATGCATAAGGTACTCCAGCATAAAATTACGGCTGCTGTCTGACAAAATTTTAAACAAAAATTATTGAAAAAATCCTTAAATGTTTTTATAACTTATAATGAGGGCTTATATGTCTAACAGAATAGCTATCTTCAGAAAAGGTTGCAGAAATAATTTAAAATTTCAAAAGACAGTACTAGCAGAAACAATTGCTACAGCAATAAAAATTCAGACAAGAAGAATTCAAAAAAAAGATTCCACTGAAAGCCACAGTGGTATAAAAAACCCAAGAAAAGATCCCTTTTAAATGTCTTATGGCTGCCTTTGAATTTCATATGCCAAACACAGATCTGACACTTCCAAAATAAACAGCTTCTATTTGAAATGTTGCAATAAAAATACACATCTCATGCTCTACACTTATACCAGGGGTGTTTATATTCCTGGGGAGTCTCATTAACCTGTGTGCAGCCAGTATGTTGAGAGATAAGCATACAAAAGGCTGGTTGCTCTTTAACCACCCATGACAGCACTAACCACCAATTACAATACATGCACAGATGGCTAATTGGGATTATCACAGTTTTCACAAGTCTTGGAAGGGGGAAACCACTTTTCCCAATTCCTCTGAAGTTAGTACCAGCAGCACAGAACCAATCCATGTGTTGAGGCCCCTCGGGTCTTGCCCTACCTGGTCAAATGAAAACTAAAAACTTGTAGTTTACATGATATGCTCAACACTCCTGATTAAATTTTATGTAGGTCTTCAGTACACACATTGATTTTATCTCTCAGTTACTTACAAAATGCTAAGATTGTCACATATGACAAATTCTAAACATTTGAGAACAAGAGCAAAGTTTATAAGACTCGCAATTAATTTGTCAGGAATGGCAACACTGAAACCCCATGAAAATAAATGCAAGAAACAGCTTCAAACTAAAGGTGGCATTGTGGTTCAAATCTATTGTATATAACATTATTTCTTCCTCTAAAATACCTGATGATATAGATCTCTCTCACCTGTATTATTAACAGGAGGACTAGATCACAGGCTTCTGTAATTAAGTTTAAAAAGCAACAGCAGCAACAGCTTCCATTCCAAAATCTGCTGTATCTAAGTTCTGCATGTCTGTGAGTTTCACATCTATTTGCTGAAACAGAGCAGGGAGACTGAGGACTCCACAGAGAGATCTGAAATCCTTAAAGGACCTCCAAAGATCATCTTCTCCCAGAGTCCTGGACTCTTGTCCATCTCCCTAAAATTTGCTTCTGATCCTGCCTTTGCTCCTAGCCCTCCATACTCACTTAGGCTTTCACCCTTCACACATACCCATACACACCATTGTGCTTTTCCAATATCTTCTTGAATCCTCCAAATTCCTTATTAGGATCCTTTCTCTTGGAGGATATTTCATATATTAGAAGCACTGAATACATTCAGGGGAAAAACAGCATCCTTGCCCTTACAGTCTCCAGGCACCTCAGGTTATGGCCTGAATCCTCAGGGGATATGTCCAGGAGCAGTCTGACTCTGTCCCTTTCCAGATAGAAACTCCTTTTTGTGCTTTAGCACGTGCACAGGTTACTAGGTTAGCACAGGTCCATTAAGGAATTGCAGTGTGTTTTTACAATAGGAAATCCTAGAAAATTTCAGTCATGCCTTAACAAGTCTCCAATATGCATTAATTAAGAGTATTTTCAGCATGCCAATTTCAGGAAAAGCTGGATAAAATGATAAAAGCAGAAGAAAAATCTTGGGAATAAAGTCTAGCCCTTTCCAAACTTTAAGTGTTTGAGAAAATGAGGATGTGTAATTTCTAAAATTACCAATCATTCCTACATCTCCTTAAATTTTCTGAAAATTGGTATCTGCAAAGTGATGCTGCCAACAGTGTGGCTTGCAGAATGCACGCGCTGTCAAGTCATGAAAATAGTTCTCTCTGCCTCAACATGGACTCTGGAATGCACCTGTACTCCATGAATACAGAGAGAAAGCAAGCAGAATAATTTGGAAATTTTTTCAGCATAAAGAATAAAGGGTGCCCTCCATCTCATTCTCAAAAGTTTGTACTCATTTTTTAGGCTGGGCTATTTCTGCTTCAAACAAGCACTAAACCTAAAATGACTCAATTTTTTGATAGGCCTTTTATTGACCATGTATTTTCTAAAAACAGCTGGCAATTAGGGGTCAAGCAATTTAAATCTATCTTTAAAAAGTACAGCTTAATAATATTAGCTCACTGAGGACTACTTACTAATATGATTGTCATCAAAGCTGCCAGTAGTATTTACAGAGATCTGAAATAAATTTTTGTCCTATACTGGAATAGTTAGGCTATCCTCTTCTTCTCCTTGTTCTTCCCTACTAGCAGCAGATGCCTTATCACTAAACAAATGGAACAGTCTTTGCAGATACATCATTCCTAGGATCATGCCAGGCCAGAGCACTGGCACTTCCCAAGCCATTTCAATGGAGATGAAGTAAGAAATGCTCTTTCACAAGACAGGGAGAGTTTAGTACACGAGAGCATGTACCAGCCTGGGAAATACAAGTTTCCAAGGTGGTATGTTGCTTTATAGGATCTCAAAATTCAAGGGGTTTGGACTTGGGATTTGTTTGTGCTAAATTAATATTTTAGCTTCTCTTCTGGTTCTGTCAACTGCATTCCCCTAAAGCTCAACTTCTGAGAGGGCAGGGGGAAAGCTATCATTGAATATTAAACTGCATAATATGGCATAAACAGTAGCAAACCACACAGATCAAGTGCATCCCTGAGGTCACTTTCAAGAAATAATAATTTACATTTTTTAATTGCTGCTTTTCATTTCAAACCCAGGTAATATAAACAACATTAAGCCTGCCCTTATCAAACAGATGTTCTTGAACCAAAATCTGAGGTTAAAGTAATAAAAAATGAATACCAATTAAAGATATGAACACATTTCCATACAATGCACTAGGAAGACTGTATTAGTACTAGAACAAAACACCTAAGAGGAGATTTCTAAAAATACAAGTCAAAACCAGACAATAAAAAACCCCACTTCATTATATAAACATAAAGCTAAAACCCACAAACCCAGGTCTTCCTTTAGCAAAGGCGAACCCTTGAAGATACATGAAACAGGACCATTAATACATACAGAGTGCAAACAAAGACCACCACAAAATAAAGCCAACCCTCAAAAAACTACCCAAAAAACCTCAAAGCAAACACATAAGTTTCTATCTAAAGTGCCACATGCATTCCCTGAATCACACGTTACGTATAACTGTGATTACTTTAATTCATGTAAATCCTTTCTGAACTAACCCAGATGTTAATGTAAATTTGGCATAAGTCCAACTAACATTTTAATATGATAAAAAATTTTGACTACTCCACTTTTTCTTAAAGTAAACTATTACAGCTAGGGAAAACGTAGGGTGGTGCACAGTTACCTGTTAATCTGCAGAGCAATATGTGTTTTTACAATAGTAAAGTATCTTTAGAGCAGAACCAAGCAGTAGAAAAAGGGCTTTTCCTTAGACTGTCTGATGAAGGCCTTTATACTTAAAATATCAGAAATAAAGTGCTCTTTCACAAGAAGGTGCCAAATTTTAGTCTCGGCAAAAGTTAATTTCATTGTTTTGGATCAAAAGGCTAAAAAAACTGCACGAATCCAAAAAACACATAGAAAGGATAAAACTTCTTTGTGCTATGGGAGCAAAGGAATGCAAGCAATACTGAATAGCTTTTGTCTGACTTCATCTTTGTATTTTCAAGGCCATCCTCCCTAATATCCTAACATCTGAATATCTTCAAGATGTGCTAAGAAATCTATCTTCAAAATCCACTGAGAAAAATACTAATTTCTTTCTCTGTCAGATGGAAAATTAAGGCTCAGATGTTTAATAACTTGCTAAAAGCATCGCAGCACTTTCTTTGACAGAAGAAACAGTATTTGAATACAGGTTGGTTCTGAGGTTAAAAGTACTGTGAAATCTAATGGATTCATTTAGACCTTGCCTTTCATACAAATTTTATACTGCTATCAAATTCCAATGAGAAGATTTCCTTCGGTGTCACGCTAATGTCTTCCACTCAATAGAACAACCTTAGGGTTTTAAGGTTTGCTATTAAACTATTACTTTGGCTTAACACCAGCATCAACAATTACTATTAAAGACACGGAATAAAATTAGATCTGACGCATTGTGCACTATACCATAAACGTGTCATCTTTACTATCTCCTTTCACATCTCCCCTCCAAAAACATTGCCTTCACTCCCTGCAATCTATTAAGATTTGCTTCTATCATAACATTCCCTTTAAAAAAGAAATTATGTTTCTTAGTAAGCGCTGAACTGCAATTGATTGCAAAGCAGCCATGACTACAGAACACTTGCAATATTTTAAAAGCCATAGAATTCACTCATGCCACAACTAGAGCAAACACTTCAAACAAAACCTGCTGTAATTGACTCAACTTAATGGGAAAAGTAATGCCATTATGGAAATGCGTGGACATTGCACATAGTGCAAGGTCAGTCAGCAGTGCTTCATCTCCATAATGTCTTGGCTCCTTGTAGGCATTTTTAAAACACATCTCATATAGTGGATTTTTTAAAAATTTGTACCAGAAAATTTCATGGTTGTGATATAGAACAAAAATACAGAAAGCATATTTTTAAATTTAACTCAGTCTATGAGCTTCCTGGATCCCTACTCAAGTGCATCCCTAAATGGACAGACCTACAGACTCAGACACACGGACATTTGCAGAGCACCACACCCCAGCCAGCTCAGAGGCTCACACTGCCCTGGTTCCACGCCACCTGACGCTGCATGTCACCTGTCCTCACTGACCCAACCAGCATTGCTCCAAAAGCGCTTGAGCACATTTTGCATGTGTGATACCAAAACGTTTCTGAAGCAGTTTTAGAGTAGGCAGTTCTAAAGTACGGCCTCCCAAGCTTAAGCATTAAAAACCTACATCCAACAGTCAGTTAAATTTAAATCATTTCAACCTTAATTCCTCTATCATATTTCACGAGAAACATGTTATGAAAAAAAACCTTTTTCTATCTGCTCTCAGAACTAACACTGCCCTTTCTCCCAAAAATTTTCAGTAGAACATGAACATTGCCTGACTTAAAGTCACCAAAAATTTAGCTTAACCTTCATGAGTAGCAACTGCAGGAAAAGGCTCCAAAGAAAGACAATGACAAATCCAGATAGAAGTAACATTTTCATGGTTACTAATGACAGTCAGAAATCAGCAGAAATGCATTTCATTGAGCTCCCAAGAATTAGCATTAGTGGATCAGCATTAATACAGGCAATAAATTTGCAAAGTGTAATGAGGTTTCAGAAGACAAATAGGAAAGCCAATGCACATGACTCCAGGCTTTGTTTCACCTCCCTCACAACTGTAAAAGTCATGACTTTAGTTATCAGTGTACATTTTATATAACCTGCATTTTATATAGCCTCAGTTCTTAGGGAGGAGAGGGCTGTGTTTTCTTTTTTAAAATTGCCTTTATTCATGTAGGGTTTCTTGTTTTTACGCAAACAGAAACATAGATCAGACACGGTTACATAAGAAGCAAAAAAAGGTCATCATGGGAAAACATTTTACAGTAAGTATATGATCTTGTTGAGAAATGGCAGCATTGAATGAATATAATTTAAAGCATTTTCTTTACTTTGTGCTATAAAAAGAAAACTACATCCAAATGCAAATTTGGTGACCTATTCTCAGACCCATCAGTTGCTGGCTTCTTTGATGTGCTGTGAGTCCTCAGCTAGTCCTTTCTCTACAGAGTATTGTTAGATTGAAGATTTAAGCCCACGATCTCTATGTAGGATTTTTTACCTTCAAGAATAAAAACTATTGGCAGACACAGAAGTTTGTCCTTCTTATTTCTATAGAATATGTACTATAATCATCCCTTTTAATCAAGCAGAAAAACCAGTTTTAGAACTTCTAGTAAGTTTGTGCCAAAGGATTGCCCTTGATACAGTATCAGTTGGTAATAAAAGCTGGTTTTGACTAATTGGAAGTGTTGTATTAAGTCTGCAATTTCTTTAAAGCAAGAAAACACAATGATGAGCTTCGACAATGACATATGTATTAATATTTTCAATTTGTGTTTTACTATTAAAAACCAAGCAATTGAGGTCTAATAAATAGAAATTTCCATATAATTTGTCTTAAGCAGCATGTAGAAGGAAACTGGAACCAAAATGGATTGATACCATGTTTTAAGATGTTTAAGTAAATAAAACATTTTAAATAGTAGTCAGGAAAACCCACAAAATTAAATTTCATCTTTTAACAAGTACATTATTTTCTGCAGTTATTAGAAATCCGAAAAGCTCCTCATTGTTATTTTTTGGTGACTGAAGAACTGGTACATGTCATCGCTCCAGGCTCATATTTGCAGATACTCTGAAGATGAAAACAAAGCATCCTGATTTTCAGCTACCAGCTAGCTTCCAGTTTCTGAATGAACTAGTTACAGAATTTAAAATATCCCATTTGTTGAAAATTTTAATTCTGCAGAGATAACTATTACTGTCAAAAACTGATTCAACACTCAAGAGGTTAGCAGTCTCGCTTGAAACTTCAGCATAAGAGTATTTCTTACCCCACTCAACTAAACTTTCAACTTTTTTTTTTCCCCAGTCAAAACTATTTTGAATCATGGTGCTTTAAAGGTTATCATAACTTTAAAAATGTAAAATTTAGACCTTTTTTTAAATAATTTATCTTTAAAAGGCTTTTTTTACCATCCTATTTGCATAATGCTAAATCAGTTTAGTTGTATAAGTACTTAAAATATTTTTCCATGGTATGATTTGATGCCACCAAAAATATAGAGAAAATCTTATACTGCTCCACTGATTTCACTGTAGTCCCAAATAAGCTACATTCTGCATTAGTCTATTTGTCATATCAGAGCTTACTGTTAAAACACTAGCTCCATTTTTCATAATCTGTTAATAATGGAAGTACAGAAACACTTCCCCGAACCACTGCAGCTAGACAAGTGTTTACACTCCTGTCTGGCTCTGAAGCCCCTCTGTCCCTGCTCAGTGCTGCCAGCTGCTCCCCAGCAGCGCTCCAGCTGCTTCCCTGCTGCACAGCTGGCACAGGCAAACCCTCTGCTTGCCTTTTACCCACTCAAATGGCTGGCATCCCAGTGGATCAGGTTGATCCCAGTGGATCAGTGCATCCCTGTGCACAGAGCAGACAGGAAATTTTCTAAGACCTCCAATACTCACCTTCCAAGTCACTGATTCAAGTCACTTTTGTGGCCTCCTGCTCAAAAGCACATTATTGAGAACCACCACTTGATAGGGCATGCCGTAGGAAAACCATAACAAACTGGGAACCCTTATTTATTTAAATGGACTGACATGTGACAAGAACATTCTGCACTAGTCTGTAACATGGGGAAACAGATGGCAATAAAACTAGCAAAGAAAGTAGGATAGATTCAAAAGGGTTGAAGCAATTTTAGCAGCTGTTTATTAAAGGAAAGCTCAAGGGACAAAAGCAGTGAAGATAAAAATGCCAAAAATAATTTTTAAAAAGAAATACATTTTAAAAAGGAAGGCAACACTCTTGGCAAGGAGAGAACTGATAGACGGATGCAATCAGGTTCTGTAGACCTCTGAAGCTAAGACTTTGAGGATTAAAGTAAAGCAGAAATAAAAAGGCTTTATCCTAAAACACACCCAATGCCAATTTCCTTGTTTCACTTGAAGAAAGATGCTGCAGTGTTCTATCAGAGAAATCAAAGCTCAGCACCATATGTATGAACCCTCTTTATCTCCAAGACTTAAAAGACTTCAAAACGGCCTAACTCACATAAAGGTGACATTATCAGCCATTAGACAAAAGCCAGCCTGAGTTTAAGGCCTGCAGACTGCAGGGAAAACACCATTAGCTGACACAGAACCCTATCACGTAAGGAAATTTCACCTTTCGATCACAAAATGTGGACACCTGTTTTTCCATTATTTTTTCTGAAAGGGAAAACAATGAACATTAAGTTTCTTTCTTTCATTAATATATTTAAGAGTCATTCGTCAATGAACAATTTGATATACTCTGAAGCTTTAAGAGATTTGTTTTAAGTGGACTCAGCAAGCAGAAGGGCCTTGCTGTGGATTCCAAAGAGGTTTTAACCTGCGTGAAAACAAGCCAGAAAGTCACTGTGGCCACAAAACACAAGCAGCAAAGAAACTGCTCATATTAAAGGCCCAGAGGTTTTTCACATTCACACATCAAAATTAACACTTTATTCCCTGGTAGTAAAAGCTGAGTATGACACACTGGAAACACTTCAACAAAAGGCATTCTAAACACTTTTATAGTTTCTATCATGTAACAGCGACTTGAAGAAGAAAAATATCCTTTTTACTGACAAATAGCCTTAAAGAAGTCAGCCACTTGCAAAATAAATTTTGACAAATAAAATACCACCCACAAGGCAAAACATTTGTCTAAATATACAACCTAAAAGATTTTTATGCAATAGGAAAAAATACACTTTTCTTCCAAATTTCCCCAATTTGCTCCACTGACCTTTCTTGAAATAGTTTTTGTATGATATATTGCTATGAAACAACTTTCATTTCTGCATCAATCCCACAGCAGGCAGTATTTAAAGAGTGCCCAATATAAAGCTTACTTAATCACCTAATTTCCAGTTGCACTCCTATAATACATCATTTATCCCAGTGGAAATCAGTATCACTGAATGGCCTACAATAATTTTCTTACTCTCTAAGTCAGCACAGGAAAAGAAGTTATGAATATAATGTATTATTTGCTTACTATCTGTATATAAGGCCCTCTGTGCACATCCCTGCATTACACATTGTGTACACACCACAAAATAGGGCTGCATAAAGATAAGGCTACATATTTAACAGCCTGCACTTGCAAGTATCATTTATGGTTGCACATCTGCTTCTCAGAATAGTGACCACACTATTGTTGAAGTCCCACCACACCACTTCACTTGCTAATAAATCTGAAATAGCACAATTTAGCTAATTGCAAGAGAAAGGCATTCTAGGTTTCTTATTTTTATTTTATTCTACACATACATAACTATTAGCGCTCCATATCAGAGGCACAATTCTGAGCATGAGGCACCCAAGGGCGGGCTGGGGCAGCAGCATGCATGGAGCCAGCCCACACCTCCTTGGGCAGGGCTGCTCCTCTGCTCTACCTCCACAAGGCTCACCTACATCATCAGTGCAGCTGAGTCACAGCCAAATGGTGACATTTACCCTTCTCAGGCAAAGCAGAGTTGGGGATGGTTTGTGTAATGATAAATCTCTGTGTCTTGCACAGACCCCACCTAAAATGCCAACCTTTCAGTTTTTGTGCAATACTCAAAGAGCCTTTTGTGGAATACCTGAAGGCCACTGCTCATATTAGTCAAAACAGAGATTAAGATCTTCAAAAATATTTGCTCAGGCATTCCAGAATCCTGCCCCAGAGTCTACTAAGAGTAACAGGGTCAGTGAAGCAAGTGTTCAGCCAAATGAGTAATGCTTGGAGTCAAGAAAACAGCTGGGCAGACACAGATGTTATCTAGGTTGCTCTTTTAGACAAACAAAGCATTAAGGGCTCTGATTCATACTTTGCAATAAGCTCTGTTAGAACACCAGCTACTGGTGCTGAAGATCCAGGTGATGCTAGAAAGATTAGACAGTGAGGAAAAAATCCAGCACACGCAATCATTTTCAAAGTCACATACACCTTTGATATCAGGCATTTACGTAACAGCTTCTCTGCACTAAAAATAAAGTCAGCACCATTTTTCCTGAATCTTAGCCAACCTCCCCTCCAAGGACAAGGACAGAGAATGCTGTCAAACATTGAACCCTACAATTTTCCTTAGTACTGTGATCCTGTGCATTAGCACTTGGCATCCCCATCTAAACAGTTCTTGACAACCACAGTGCCTCTGACAAACTCTGGCTACAGAAAAAAGACTGAGGCATGCTGCAAAACAATTTCTGAAATTTCTAGGGAACAATGTGGTTAGATGCATAAGCAGATTATCAATCGTGTTACAAATGTGGAAATACCTTCACTGTATTTGAAAACACCATAACAAATGTAAACTTCATTTTCTATCAGGAACAGAGCATCGGGGGGAAGAACCACACCTGAAAGAAACTAAAAATATTTTAACTTCTAGAAGAAATAGTGAAAGGATATTTTTTCTCTTTTAAGCATTTCCAGACAGCCTGAAGTAAGAATTCAGGGTTGCAAAGTAGACAACTAAGTACTGACCTGTTCCTGAAGTAGCTTTTTGGTGACATGAAATCCTTAGAAATGGAGACCGCAAAAGGTCCCTGATGACCAAAGATTATTGTACCCTTCTTCAGAAAAAGACCAAAAGGACAATCAAGGAACTACAAACTAATCACTTTGGTCCTTGGAAAAACCATGAAGCAAATCCTCTTGGAGCACATTTTCAGGCACAAAAATGGGGTAGTAACTGGCAACAGATAGCATGGATTCAGCAAGGGTAAATCTTGCCTGAATAACAAGATTGTCTTCTCTGCTATAAATATTGACCAGATTTCTGAACAACATGAGAGTGATGAACATCACTGACTTCAACTAGGTTTTGACAGTCTCACACAGCATTTCTGCATTCAAGTTAAGATGTTACATTCTGGATGGGTAGACAATTAGCTGGGCTAAAAAAATTTTAGTTAGCTGTGCCAATGTGTTGTACTGTACCTGCAAGCTGGTAACAAATGGGGTGCTGCAGGGGTCCATCTGGAGACATGCCCTGTTTGATATCCCTATCAACAATCTGGAGGAGATGAGAGACTACACTCCCTGCAGCTGGTGGGGTGGGGTGGGATGTTGGTATCCAGATCTGCTATCCAGAAAGGCCTGCACAGGCTGGAGAAATGTCCTGATGGAAACTTCATGAAGCTCAAAAGTTCAGCATCTGGGAGTAAGATGTCCCAAACACTGTCCCCTCCTTCCAGCACTGTGGATGAGTGCAGGGGTCAGATGTGCAGGCACAGCCCTGAGGAGGGTGGCAGACTGAGGCTCCACAAGAGCCCCATGCCCACAGCAGCAGTGGGAGTCAGTAGCTGGAACAGGAGCCAGGGAAGTGACCCAGCACCTCTACTCAGCACCCGTCAGATCACATCTACATTACTGACCCCAGTCAGTACCAGGCACTGACAAACCTGACAAAAGTTCAATGGAGAGCACCCTAGCTGGGGGCTACAGAACTTGTCCTGTAAAGGGGGTATAATGGTCCAAAGTTTGCTTAGCCTGGAGACATTTTCAGTTGAATCTAATAGCAGCTCCAAGGAGACTATGAGAAGACATATGAGGCCTTTATGACAACGTATAGTGGGAGGAAAAGGAACAACAAGCATAAACTTCTTTATGAAAGAGAGGACATAAGGAGAAACTTTTCAACCCTGTTGACAGCCAAGGATTTGAACAGGTTATCAAGAGAGGTTGTGCAGTCTCCATCTTTGGAGGCTTTCAAGATCAACTAGAAAAATCTCTGAGTAATCTGGTCTAATTTCATAGCTGATCATGCTTTGAGGGAGTGGTTGTACAAGAGATTTCCTCAGGTACTTCTTGACCTGAATTATCATACAGTTCCATAGATTTCTTTCTACTGCTGCATCAGTAGACCATCCCTGCAGTAGAGTGTTTCTGGTAACTCACTGGAAGCTGAAAGAGCACAGTATTGAGTAAGCTGGTGATGCTAACTGGACTTCTCAGTCCAATTTATCTACTCACATTTGAAAGATTTCCAAATGAGATTTGGAATCTAACAGGAAAAAAATCCCCACATTATTTCTTAGTTACTTGAATGTATACATTTGTCTTGCTTAGAAAATCACAAAGCAGCTCTAATAATCCCTGTTTGGTTAAAATGGGATACACAATTTTTTATTTTGCTTTGTAAAAGGTTTCAGTATCTACAAATGAAAATCTTTGTGAGTCTGGTATCTTTCCTGCATAATGAACAGAAACTGGCCAGCTCCCAAACAGCCTCACTGCAGAGGCCAGTCAGGGGAAATGAATGCAGAAGAAAGGGAAGGTCCCTTCCCACATGTAGAAGTACAGATTCAGAGATGCTCAACACTCAGCATTTCAAAAGAAGAAATGTAATCTTTGCCTGTACAAGCTGGAAAAATATGTCCTAAAAGAAGCACCTTTAATTTTGGAAGAAAAATTCCTAGCCTATTCAACTCATGATGAAATGCATGTTACACTAGAGAAAGTTTTCATTTCATAGCACACAAATTAGCCAGCTACCACACTTCCTAAAAGAGAAAGAAACATGTAACTTTTGGCCTATGCTCCTAATTACATGTAATTTTCATTCCCAGAACTGGGAGATTTTTTATAAGAATTTTCCCCAAGGTAAAAATCAAGGTGTTGTTGTGTCAGCTTTTTATGCAGCAATTCAGCAGCTGAACATTTGCATTAATTGAGTATGATACTGGTGATGATTCTCCTCTGCAATCATTGGATATGCTCCGTTTCTCCTCCAGATGGTCTTCTCCCAAGCCCACAAAATTGTCTGGGAAGCTGAAAACCTTTTACAAATTGACAGCTATAGTTTCCTGAAATTTACAGAATGTGTAACAAAATACTGGGGTCCAGTTATTTTCATTGTATATTTTGGCATTTTGTTTTGGATTGGGGTTGGTTTTGGAGGTTTTTTGTTTTGTTTTGAATTGTTTGTTTGGTGTTTTTGTTGTTATGAGGTTTTTTGTTGTTGTTGGTTTTCGGTTTTCGGGTTTTTTTCTTAGTACATCACCAGTATCAGACTAATGAATTATCAGTGATTGAAGAAAAATAAAGAAAGAAAAAACCAGGGGGAATCACGTCCCAGGTCTCTATCTGAGCATATGCCTCACTTGTTGGGGAGTGAAGAATGAAATTTCACACTACCTAAAAATGCTGAGCATCACTCTACTCCAGATGGAGGGAATAAAATCCCAGCACTGCAACAGTGGCAGATATCCATCCACTGGAGGAAACTGCCCATTGAGACATGGGAGGTCAACAGACTGTTAAGCATTAACACTAACCCCAAAATTACCACTGAGAAACCTGAACAAAAACAAAGACAGGGTGACAGAAATTTCCACAGCTCATCTGCACTTAGCTGCCTTTCCCTCTGTATGAAACCTGAATATTTTATCAGTTTGATGGTTTTTTTCCATTCACCAATGTAACAGAGAAAACAACAGTTGACTTAAAAGCAAGAGCTGGTCTCACCGAGGGTTATGTTTGCATTGCTGGTCAAAATCTAGAATTAGTTTTATAAACACTGTGTAATTGACCTGTGAGGTTCAATAGCTCAGAACATATTGAACAAAGAGCTTAGCAGTATCCAAGAACGGATTGAACATAATGATTAATAGCCTCTGTAACTAGACTAAAAATTGCAAGAACCTCAGCCTTCATGCTCCAGGGCACTGACAACCAGCTGAGATCAAGCATAAATTTTTGCCCACTATATTACTGTGAAGCTACGTGCACTGGGAATAGCTTACTGCTTTAGAGACTTGCAAGACTTTCAGTTTCTTCCACTGGTTGGAAAGCATCTACATTCATCCTTAAACACCTTGGAAAGCAAGATTTTCTCAGGGAAGAACTGCCTAAATTGAAACAGTTTCTGACAATTGTCCATCTCAACTGATTTTTAAACTTTTTTAAAATAGTTAATACTCCACAGTACCATTAGAAAACTGACTCTGAAACTCCACTACTTTTCCTTGGTGATTGGGAAAAGCAGCCACACCACAGACAACCTCAGTCAACATCTCCCCACCCCAAAACACACACACACAAATACAAAATAAAACAATTCCAGCCAAATCCTTTTTTAATGAAAACTGGCTGCACCAGCTTTTCTAAATTATTCTGCTCTTATGAGAAAGAAGCTGATTTTCCAGTAGAAAATAATCAAGAAGTTTAAATCTTTTCTAGTTTTCACTCGAAAACTACTTCTGTTTATAAAGGACAAGGTTGTGTTCTACCCACATTTTCTTTCTCCGATTCATACTTCTATGGGCTGTATTTCTTATCTGAATTAGGCTTTCTGCTACAACTCTATATGGCATTCCCATAACCTAATTTCCTGTTGCAAGGCATCACATTGAAGTTAGAGGCAGACTTGGCAGTCCAGGAAATAGATCCACTGTGCAACAGCTGCCCATTAACTTGGGTTAATGCTGCACTGGCACTTCCAAACCCAGTAATTTGGGAAAATACTATTATTCATCCAGATTTTCTAAACAGGTAAGAATTCTCTCAGCTGTAGCATTTGCATTGACTCTATGGTTCTTTTGATTTCCAACTTCAAACATTTATATATTTATTACTATTTTAAACAGTTGTCCTTCATATCCATCCCAATGCAATCAAATTTGCCATAGCTTGCCACAGATTTTTGCAGTTCCAGTAATATTTCATTCTTTACTAGTGGTCTCTGAAATCCTTCCTGTTTACCAAAATCTTCCACAAACTGAAGGATACTGCAACACAATGGCCCTTTCTAGCAATTTTGCTACCAACATAAACATTTGGCGTATGGGTTTCTTGACCTTAGGATTTCAATAAGGATCAAGTTCTCAAATAAAAAGTACATTCTTATTATGTAATCAATAAAAATACATATACAAAACACACTAAATATATGAATATAATGAGATTTAAAAATAGGACTAAACAAATCATGGACAAAAAGTGGGCAGAAAGAACTTCCATTGCCATTAACATCTGAAAAACCAAAGTGCTGCCATATAACAAATGAGAAATTATTCTTATGGCAACAAAGATACAACAAAAGTAGAGTAAGAATATGGGTTTTTACCATGCAGTCAAAGACAAGGGCAAGCTACCCATCACTCTCTGTTTGGAAACCTGGACAGGAACCTTCTTGATGCAAGCCAAAACTATATTAAACAGACAAGATATTTTAATACTCCACTATAAGGAAGAAGCTGCAAAGCCTGAAGCCTGGGTTGCAACACTTAATATATAAGGGGAAAATAAAGCAGAATTTTTGAATTCTTATAGAAATTCTGAGCAGGTGAGACAAAACAAGGAAAACATGACAGAAATCAAACGTCATCTGTAACCATGCAGGAAAGCACTGGAAGGAAAGGAGGAGATGAGAAAGAAGAAGTTGAAGGACAAATGTCTAACAATTTGATTTTCAGTTACTTACAGTCATGCAGACTCTGAGGATGTCTGACACTCCTTTATTCAGGTGAGGATAATAAGGTATCCTCACCTAGGGGTTGTGAAAAACAAAGTCTTAAGGGGAAACTGGAAGTTCCCCCTTAAGTATTGGTTCTAAAAAAAATAAGAGCTGCAGCAAGCGCCTCCCAAGGTTTAAATACACTTAATTGGAAGACTGATTGGTACACAGGGCTCTGCAACTTCATCAGAAGTCACAAAACCAGCTGAATTCATCTTGTTCCCACTCTTCTTCCATGATATTTCAGTCAAAATCCATAATATCCATTCCTTGATGATGCTGTGGCCATAATTAAATCTCAGGGGGAAGAAAGTAAGTATTAATTTTTTTTTAATTGCCCTGCTTCAGAAGGGTCTAGCTCAATTTGGATGCAAATGTGGAAGTAAGGTACTCCATAAAGCAACAGTGACAGAATCTAGGCAGCAGAAACACCATAAAATGTAGTGAAAAACATTTTTTTCCTTCCCCATTGTTTCCTACATTTCAACATCTTCAGGAAAATAAGATACAAGAAATAGCCTAAGTTCTTTTTTTTATTGTAGGGTCATTCAATGAGTTTTCACTATTTATTCATTTATCTTCATGGCAGAATTTCTCCCAAGAGACCAAGACAACCTTCTCAAAGCTACTCTAGTATAAAACAGAATGCAAAAATTAACATCTACAGTTTTCAAAGCAGTACCATGTTCTGCCCACGTGTAGCCGTGTTCAATTCTCAGTACCTTCAGCAGGCACTGCTCACAGATTGCTGGCCTCTAAAAACCCAACAAGGGAATGAAGCCCAGCTCATGAGGAACAAAAGCAACTACATCAACTGCAAGCACATACACCTCAGAGCACACAAGTTGCAGCCACCCGACCTTGGCATGGAAGATGAAAGTATTGCCCACCCTCCAAGAAAGAAGGCAAAATAAAAAGAAATCACTACAATGTAGGGAATTCTGGAAGATCAAAAATCACTGCATGAGGTAAGTTGGTCTACAGGATGAATGGAGTTAACAGAATTATGTTTGTTTTATAGACAAAATTAGAACAAGGCTGTCTTTTCCAGTGGCCAGGAAAAAAGGCATGAAAGCAAAGTTCCTATTCTGGCCTAGGATAATTACTAAGAAGAATCTGGAATGTTTTATCTGGAATCTCTTCTGAACAACACAACTGCCCACAAGAATTTTGGTCCTTCTATTGTTCTGATGCTTCAGTATCAAAACTTGTTTTAAAAAAACCCTCACATTAAAAACTACTTTCTTGAAGGAAAAAGCTGTTCATCATTAAAACTAGTGGCCAGAGCTTTACCAATTGTATATAAATATATTACTTTCATATATGATGCAGATTCATATATGTATAAACATGCTGCACAGCATCTGTGTAATAAAACTACATTTAGTGCTGCATATTTGCCTGCCACTTCTTTTATGAATGGAAAGATGGTGCCGCCAAGAAAACAACCAAGATCACCTGAATATTTTCATGTCTTACATCAAACTTCAAAATGTACAGAAGAGGAAGCAATTTTTCATGTGATTTTTTGAATAAGTTCTCTGTGTTTCTTGAACCACTCTTTACCAATGCCTTGGCATTTTTTTGGAAGCCGGTCAGTAGCTGGGAGGAATGAAAGTCTGAGAAAACAGACAAAATGTTCTGTACTTTATTAGTTGTCATGAAGTGCATCTCTGATCCTTACCACTTTGTACTATCACAGGCTAGCACAGTGATGTATCATTATGCTCACACACGCACACAGATTAAGAAGTTAAACTACATGTTTAATTCCCAATTACATCTACCTGCAGAGGCCTTGTTGTTTCAAATATCTGTAAGCATGTTCTATAGATTCACTTCAACTCAGGATTGCATTTGTAATGCAAACTGGCCTAGTCCAGAAAGAGATTGAATTCATTTTGAATTTTTCTTTTTAAAGCTTTCAGTCTGACCCAGCCCAACTGCACACATCGCTACAGCTTTCATTTTTCCACTCTGGTGTGTATAAAGTACTAAAACATCACAAAATTTACATAAAATTAAAAAGCAGTTCCAGTTTTAGCACAGTGGGCTGGTTGCTCTGTGCACACTGTTACTTCTCGCAGCTCTCCCCACTGTGACTGCTACCAGCTTGCTCTTTTCTTATGGGGAAGAGATTTTATTTGCCCTCTTTCTTCTTCCTCAGAGACAAAGTTTACTGTATGCCACTTGGACATAGAGATAGGCAGTAGAGACTTCACACTTGCAGGCCCTTGCCAACCATTCATTAGTATTTTCTTCACACATTTTCAAGTGAAAATAGCTGTTAGAATTACTAGCACTGGACAGATGTTACAGTCACTTTAGCTAAGTACAGAACGATACTATTAACACCTACTTCTCAGCAGAAAAATGTCACTTGCACTGCAACAGCCATCAAAAAGAGACATCCATCTCCGTGGATCAGTTAATAGATTTTTGGCTGCAGAGCCCCCTCGGTCACAAAAGGCCAGCAGCAGAGATCAGAGCAGGTCTAAGGAGCGGGAGCTGCAGCCGTCATGCTGCCCCAAGTGCAAAGCAAAGCCCCTGTCTGAGAAGCATCCATTTGGTACATGGGCTTGGCCATCACTTTCCAGTGAAAATTCCACCCCATGGACGAGCTTTCTCCTAAATGAATTGCAAATTATACACCCATGGAGTGCCAGCTGGTATTGTTTCTCTGTAGTTTTCTTTCAGTTTCCCTCTCTCTCTCCCCTCAATTAATACAACGATATTCATGCCCTGTCATGTCTTACTGCTTAATTATGTACTTTGCAGAACAAAGCTTTAAAAATGAGACTATCAAGCTGGAGGGGGGAAGGGGGAAGAACAGGACAACCAGATGTGCAGAGAGAGAGAAGGAAACAAAGGGCATTTTGAAAGGGAAGTGAGAGAATTAGGATTTGTGTGGGGCTGAAAGGATGGGAAGACAGAAATAGAAGATGCACATAAGGCTTACTGGTTCATCCACTTTAATTTATAAAAAGGTATATGCTGTATTAAATAATTCATCTGCAGTTATCTAAAATAATTTTAAAAATAGTTGGAGCTGTTTGTTGTGAGATCTCAACGTGCTTCCATTTCATGAAGCAATAGACACACACTTCTTGCTGGCAGAGAAAGAATGCTGCATTGTTTTACAAAACTGGAAAAAAACCCAAGGTAAATGAAAAATATATTGGTAAATCTTGGGTTAGAAGAAGACATATTTAATCAAGTTAAACAAGTCAAACTAAAAGATATTACAAAGATCTGCTGCACCAATATTTACTTCATTCACAGTAAGACAATTTTTCAGACATCCATTTTACCTAAACTTTCTTTATCGAGTGTACAGCTAAAAATTATTTTGCATATACAGTCAAGAGAAGGTACCTAATTAATGAAACAGCTGTATTATCTTCTCTTACAGCTTGAATGTTGTATACATTGTGGTACAACAGGCAATAGAGACTCCCAGAGCAAAGTTCTGGAACCAGTTTTGGGTGGGACACAACTACTGGAAACTAATTTGTTCAAAAGCATTCAGGCTCACTCTAGTCCTAAAATATTCTTTAAAAAACAATTACCAACCGTTGCAAGTATATTATATTTTGGCATGTCAAAAATGTTTTGTGCCAAAATTAAAACAATTTCAGGGAAGGAGAAAGACTTTTTCCACTTGAATAAGAAGAGACCAGCAGAGCCCTTCAGATCCCCACTAATGACAATTTTACAGCACAGTCCCATGCCCAGAGTGACCTTTAGGGGAAATTAGGTTTTTTTAGTTTTCCAGTTTGTACAAAATCATTTAGAATCCAGCTGTTGCCTCCTACCAGTTCCAATGGAGCTTGGTGGCAAAGGGAGGTTTATTGATCATGAGTTAGTGTCATTTGCTCAGGTGGTAACACAATAGTTTGGAGTTGGACATTTTTATACTTCCCAATACATCACAGAGAAAAAAATAATTTTGAGGTTCCCATTCCCTTTACAATTTTGAAATCCTTTATTCAACTGCAGTATTCAGTTCTCAGAGTTACTGTGTAGGCAGAAAATTCTCCCTGATCCTGTATGAATAATAAATTATTCCACATCCACTTCAATTCTGTTTGTATAAATATTTTGTAGGAAACAGCTTGCTTAGTATTGATCTACTTCTGGTTTCACACACCATATACAATGGTCTTCAAATATTTGCTGAACGTGATTCTCCTGTATTGAATGCAGACACAGACAGGTGTATTTTCCTTTAGCCTCTTGCTGGTGCTAAGCACAGAAGGAACAGCTTTAAAAATGAAACTGACAACTTCAAGACAATTTATAAAACAGAAGCTAATGTTCTTTTTGGGCAACAGAGTTAACAGAAGCAGTGACTTTTATGCAGTGATCTACTTTAAAGTTAAGCAATGACAGTCTCATTTTGTAGCAGGAGCTTATGTTGAAATATAAGCAACTGTTCTGTCTGCAGTGAAGGAGCAGAGCTCAGCACTGTGTGGGCATGGCTATATTGCCATTTTATACCACCCACATCATCAATGGAGGGCTTGGTTTCAGGGGAAAGAAAAGCTGAACACAGCCCTGGCAGTGCACCCTTTGGCCTCCTTCTCTCCAGCAGACAGGTGGTCAGGCTCTGCCCTGTGGACTCCATCCTCAGCCAGGATGCCATGCCCCACCCATTCCTCTGGGATGAGCAGAGAAGAGGCGCTGGTGCTGGAAGCACCGTGTGGAACCAGGAGCTGGAGGCGAGCCTGAGCCCAGCTGGGGCCAACCCGAGCCAGCCTGAGCTGAAGGGAGCCAAGCAGAGCCAGGCAGAGCGGGCAAAGCAGCCACACCCTTGGCTGCTGTGGGGAATCCAGCCCAGCATCCAAAGGGGTGGCATGGTGAGATGTGGACAGTCTCCCCTTTGGGGATTTGTCTGTCATTGCTTTCTATTGGCTTGGGCTCAGGGACAGGAAGACCCAGCCGCAGGAAGTGGCCACAATCCTGTCTTTGTCCCGGCTGCCACATGGAACTAAGTCGAAGTGCTGAACACCTTCTGTGTGTAAATCACCTTCTCTTTTGCATACTTTTGTTCTTAATATTGCTTCTGCTACCATGCATTTCTTATTTCATTGCTTTGTGCTTCCAGAAAATTGTTATCTCGACCCATATTCTCTGCTTTTGTCCCTCTCTTATCAGAAGGGGCAGGAGAAAGGGGACTGACTTATTTGGAGTTTAATTTCCAGCCAGTGTTAAAATACCACAAAAACAAAAATCAAAGAGAACTCATTTGCTTGCCCATATTTTAATAGAACATCCTCCAATCTGAGGTCACTTAACTTCTCCCACAATAGACTGCACTAATATCCTACTGCACTAAAGAAGCCCAGTACAAGTGAAAGTTGATCCATTGAAGGAACTCTTTCAGTCTGTTTTAAATCAGATTAAGAATAGATTAAGAAACAGCCTTTTAAATTTTCTTCTAACTACTCTATTTTTATTATCTACCTGTCTTTGTGAATTTTAATGTATTAAAACACCTAATGTGAACGAACATGAATGGAGGTTGTGAGAATCAAATTTATTGTAAAGAAGCCCATTCAAAAAGGGGATGCTCAACATTAAAATTTCCAGTGTAAAAAAATGAGGTAAGCTTTGCTAAATCTTTACCACAAAAATTAGGATATAGAATCATCTTATTGTAGAATAATTTGGTTGGAAAAGAACTTTAGGACCATCCATTCCAACTGTTAACACAAGACTGCCAAGGCCACCACTAAACCATGTCCCCAGGCATTACATCTACACTTTTAAGTCTTTTTAATGTCTTTTTTTTTTTTTACATTTACTTTTTTTGCATCTTTTAGTACCTTCAGGGATGGCAATTCAACCATCTCCTTGGGCAACCTGTTCCAATGCTTGACAACCCTTTTATCTGAAGAATTTTTCCTAATAAGCAGTCTAAACCTCCCCTGGTGAGATCATTTCCTCTCATCCTGCCCACTACCACTCTTACCCACTCTACCTGGGGTCAGAGGCTGCCCTGCACCTGGCCACAACCTCTTTCAGGCAGTTATATGGAGCAATGACATCTTCCCTGAGCCTCCTTTTCTCCAGGCTAAACACACCCAGCTCCCTCAGCTGCTCCTCATCAGTCTTGTGCTCCAGACCCTCTCCCATCTTAGTTGCCCTTCTCTGGACATCATTTCAATGTACCACAGCTGAGCCAGTGTCTGAGGTGCAGCCTCACCAGTGCCGAGTACAGGGGACAGTCACTGCCCTGCTCCTGCTGGCTGCACTACTGCTGATCCAGGCCAGGATGCCACTGGCTTTCTTGGCCACCTGGGCACACACACTGGCTCGTGTTCAGCCATCTCCTGGCCAGCACCCCAAGCTCCTTTTCTACCAGGTAGCTTTCCAGCCACTCATTCCCAAGCCTGTAGCACTACAGGGGGCTGTTGTGACTCATGTAAATACCTGGTACTTCACTTTTCTCATACCACTGGCCTTGGCCCATCAGTCTAGCCTGTCCAGATCCCTCTGCAGAGCCTTCCTACCCTCCAGCAGATCAAAACTTCCACACAGTTTGGTGCCATCTGCACACTTACTGATCCCTGGTCCAGATCATCATTAAAGATATCAAACAAGACTGGTCCCAGTACTGAGCCTTGGGGCACCCCACTAGTGACCAGCCACGAACTGGAGGTAGCAGCATTCACCACCATTCTCTGGGCACAGACATCCAGACAGTTTTTAACCTACCAAAGAGTATGCTGTCCAAGACATAATCAGTTTCTCTAGGATAATGCTTTGGGAAACAAAGTCATAACTCCAGAGATCCTAATGGCTAGGATGTTTGCACAGACCAAAGCCACCCATGGTTCTGGCTGAGATGGAGCCCATCTCCCCAGAGCAGCCCTGACGGTGCTGTGCTTTGTATCAGTGGCCTGCCAGGTGCTGATGAACACTCTGGCTACTGCAGAGCAGAGCTGGCACAGCATCTGTGCTGCCTCTCAAACGTCTCAACCCCTCTACCTGTCAGCTGGAGCTGGGCAAGATTTTGGGAGGGGCCAGAGCAAGGACAGCTGGCTCAACTGACCAAAGGAATATTCCATACCATGTGGCATCTGCTCAGCAATAAAACCTAAAAAAAGGTAGAGAAAGGTGGGGGGGGAGCATTTATCATTAGAATGTTTGTCTTCCAGAGCACCTGCTAGGAGCACTGAAGCCCTGCTTCCTGGGAAGTATCTGGACATCACCTGCTGATGGGAAGCAGAGAATAAAGTATTCTGTTTTCCTTTGCTTCCATGCATGTGACCTTTACCCTATTAAACTGCCTTTATCTTGATCTTCACATGTTTTCCATCTTATTTTCTCTCTCCTCCACCCCGCTGAAGATGGGTGTAATAGACAGTGGGCAATTGGTGTCCAGCCAATGTCAACTCCCCACACTGTACAATGTTGAAGTCCTTCTCAGAGAGACTTTGCTGAAACACCATGACTAATAAAAAGTCTGGTCATCAAATGCCATATGACTACTCCTGCCAAAACCAGCTTAATGCAACAGGTTGTCAAATGCTTCAACTCATGCTGCACCTCATTCTTTAAGTCATCTTTTTTTTTTTTCCCCCTTGGGGAGACTTGCACAATCAAGAACCGAATGCACAAAAAAAAAAAAAAAATACTCCACAGAAGAAAAATGGCTCTTTTGCCTACAAATTACATGACAACACTTTAAATCCAAAGGGGATATAAGCAAGAAGAAAGAACTACTCCAGAGACTACAACTATTTTACATGGCAGAAACAAAAGCATTCATTTTCAACAAGAGATTTCTGTGGTTAATTCCTCTGTTTCTAAAGGCAGTTCCTACCATATAAAATATCCCAGTGCATGTCAGAGTTTCAAACATCAAAAGGCCATACTTAAGAAATTAAGTAATTAAATCACTGGATGCTGTACACAAGAATTTTCCAGCTTTCTCTGTCCCAGTGTAAGGTTGAATTCATTTTGAACTCACACCCAGTTAATCAAATACATGCATGACACCTATTTTCAGTGTTCTACTCTGACAATAAGAAAAATAATGGCATAAAAAATGTTAATCTATCTCCTGCAAAATCTATCTTACCACACTATAGTAATGCATCAAATGACAAATAACTGACTCCTGGCAATAACTGCTATAGAACAAATACCATACCAGCTCATTTGAATAGCCTTTATTTACAACAAATACAGACAACTTAATATCTGTTTTCCATACTAAAGCTCTTTAAATATACTGATTCATTAAACTATGGGCTTGATGCATTTTTAAATTTTTTCACTCTTCCCAAAAAAGTAACTGCCAGAAAAATTTTAAACGTGTTTATACAGTAAAAAAGCTGCTGTAGTAAACCAGAAAGCATATGAAACATTCTTGCCCACCCAAGTTTAAAAATATTAAGTTGTGGAAGATGCAACAGCTTAAAGCCTTACTTCCAGAGCTAGATTTAACTGGCTGGACTAAAAAATTTCCTTAACTTCAGCCTTATCTACCTGTACAAAAAAGAGAAAAACACAGATTGAAGGCTGAAGGGGTTTTGGGTTTACCTCTTTGCAGCTTTAAATACACCCTTGTAGTTAATACATTTCGAGCTCTGTAGGGTCATTACCCAAATGTGCAACCAGATGCATTCAAGTAGTTTGACACCTGAGATATCCAAACCAGGCCTAAGATCCTCAGCCTAAGAGACTTCCTACAAGACTGAGGGGGCAACTTCAGAGAAGCTGTCAGCATCCAGAGAAATTGTGTCAAAAACCTGGAAGTGCTGCTGTTGGGATTGGTCCCTAACCCCAGCAGCAGCGGCCCAAACTCTCAGGCTCCAGGTTTCACCTGCTCCACACTTTGGTGTGAGCTTTGTGCCCTGCAGTGGTGGCAGTCTTGGCCCGTGATGGCACAGCTATTTTCAAGTCTGACTTCAAAACAAGTATTAGAGGACTTAAAATTACACAAAATTAAGCTTATTATTTCCATAAATTTCCTTTCTGTCAAGAACTTTCCAGGCCTCTTCACCCCTTTGTTCTTTATTCTTTTACTAATGATGAGGTAGTTTCCTGTACTTACAAACATAAGGCAAATTAAAATGCCCTCATTTTCATACTGACTTCCACTACCTTTTATTTGCATTCTCACATACCTTACCCCAACTTAAAAACAAAACAAAATTTCATTAAAAAATCCCAAAATGCAATGGTTTTTTTTTATGTATCAGGCACTGTTTATTAAATATAAGAAAAAGACTAACTTTTTTTCAAAACAGATTCGCCCATTTGCACCTTAGAAGCAGCATAGTCTGCTCCCCAAAATTATAACATTCATTTCAACAGAACACTGGTAGCTACACAATTCTGTAACTGAAACTTAAGCCAGGAGAACCTGGTATCTACACTAATGTCTGCTAGCAGGCTCCTTAAAGTCTTCTGTGCCACTGGTGGGAGCCTAAGTATTTACAGGTATTGTATGTCTATACCATAATAAGCTTTGCTATATGTAGGTATATATGTTTATTCATTTATTCTCATCTAGATATCCCATCTAAATAGTCAAAAGATTCATATGAAAGATTTACACATCAGTTGTAAGTGCACTTTGAACTTCCCCATCACTATAGGATTGACGCTGCAATAGCAAATATTGTACACTGAGCTGCTGATGTGCAGAGATGCTCTGAGGTAATTGAATCTTTTTGTCAAAAAATATACAGAATTTAAAAGTCAGCTTAAAAATACCTAAGTGTTGAAACAGGCAGGTAATGTTAGTTTCTTTGACTCTTCCTCCCCAGTCATCTCATAAGAATAGCTGTAATGAAATTTTACCAATTCCTTCAAGCTAACACTACATCAGAAGTATTTTAATAAGTATAAAATAATCAAAAAAATCAAATAAATACTGCCAAATCAAGCACCATAGTTTTGACAAATTCTCTGAATGGATGAGAGCTGGCACCAAAAAGAAACTCTGAGTTGTACATAAAAACCTTTTTTTTCCTCATTTCTGTGAAGACCTAAAAAACTCATCTGGCTTCTTTGGCTTCCTGTCCCAGCTGCAGAAGAGGCACTCACCACTCTGCTCCCAGCAGCAGGCAACAGACACTTGGTCATCCAAAGGACTGTCTGTATTCCAACTGCCAGTGCAAACAAACCAAACAAATCTAACTAAATACACAGCAGACAAGCACAGAGATTGCAGAAGTGGAAGACCATTTCCAACACCACTGCACCATCACCCCAGGTTATAATGCAGTAATCAGCAAAAAATAACAGCTTTTGTAATCACAGTTTTGTGCATCCCAGTGCCACTTTTTGCTTTCAATATTAGAATGAAAGGAGAAACCTCAGCCAATTTTTTTTTTTTTATCATCTGGATCTTAATGAAGTTTATGTCCCTGCTTGCTGTTAAATTACACAGATTAGTAACACATGAGTAAAATAAATACAATCCTTCACATCATTACATTTCAAATTACCACATCTGAGAGGGAAAGCACAAAAAACATGCACTTGGCATGTATGGAACATTTGCTGCCCAGGTTTGAAGGCAGGACTTCTGTTCAAAAGCATCTATCTCTTCAGCCAAAGAAATAATTTATTCAGCTGGCTGCCATTACAGGCTTCTCAATGAGAGAAAGTACCTTCTAACACTGTACAAATGCGATGACAATGAAATACAAGAACAAAGAATTATCTGGACTTACAGTTCATTAAATGCTTCTGAACCTGTGGCCCCAGCCAACCTTGCACAGGTGCACAGAAAGCAAGGAAGCAAAGTTGCACATACACATGCACATGCACAGACTGCAACCCTCCATCCTGACATTTAGACTCTGCCAACCAGGTATCTTAAAGGATTTTAGATATTGCAGCTGCAACCACAAGTTTAGCAAATGCCCATGAATGTGACTGATCTGTGCAGTTATGGGAGAAAGGATGCTTCACTTAACCTCATCTGGAGTACATCCCGTTCATCTCAGCGCTGCTTAGGTCAGACACCGGTTTGCAGCAGCGTACATTTATAATGTGCTCCTATCAGGTGCTTAATATATATCCAAATCCTACTGCTAACATCATTTTAGTAGTTAATCAATCAAGCCTAAATGTTCCCAAGTTCAAAACCAGCAGCTGCTGTGGGTTGACACAGATGCAGTGATGAGCAGTGTGTTCAGGATTACGTACCCGATTCACCTCCACATCTAAGGATGTTCATGATGCTATACAGCAAGGGTCTCAGCTCCATTTTTCTCCACCAATTAATTAGCTCATCAACTGCAGACAGCTCAGGGGGCATGGGATTGAAAATCTACCATCAACATAAACTGCTTTTCCTAGCAATCACTGGTGGAGACAATAAATGGCCTTGCCAAAACACAGTGTGTATCTCAACGCTACTTGAATACATTACCCTCCAAACACAAATGAGAAGCAGATCATTTGATTAGCTTGATGTAAATGGGGGAACACTGTATACAACTCCACAACCTACAACCCACACCACAGACTTGGACAGCCATCAAATATTGGGGTTTTCTGAAAGAGAGACTTTTTGATTCTACTTCCCTCAATAACATAGTACCAATATTTCTTTAGTCTTTAAATAAGGCACTGGTTTGATACATTATGTGCTTGAATAACACACAACACCACAATCACAAAAACACCTTTTTCAGAGAAACTTTTCATAAAGCAATACCAGCTCCATTTTGCTCAATCCTTGCAAGCAATTGAGAGGCAATTGCTTTGGACAGCAGAGCAGCAACCTCTGGCATGACTCCCACCAGCTGCCTCCATTCACATGTAAACCACAAAGGTTGGAGGATATTTTTCCTCACGGACTTGTCCATGAATGGTATGACATGATTCAGAAAGGAAAAACCCAAAGAGACATGCTATTAAAAGCCTCTCCACACATTCCCAACTAATAACTCAGTTTCCAAGTCTTTCTTTGTGTTCTCCATCATTTCCCTCTCCTGATTCTCTTACTCTGGTAACACCGCCAGGCTAGACACTTTTTTTTTTTATTCCTCTTACTCTGCTTTCTGTCTTTTGTGCTGGAAAGGAGGCTTTGTCCTGTTTATTTTCCAACATGCTGAGCACAGCTATAGGAGAATCTCCTTATTGCCTCAAAGTATCGCTCACTGATGGGTGAAATAAATAACAGTGTCTTGCTCCTTCTCTTTCCCACACTTTATTCCTTAGCAATGCAAAACAGAGCCTTCACATAAAAAAAAAAAAAGGCATTTCTTTTCAGAGGGGTCTCAGTAATGCTACAAAGCTGAAAGAAGTGACAGTAAATATCTTAGATTTTCTCTGGCATCCTTCTGCCACATAGAGTTTATTTGTACCATCTGCAGAATTACTTTGGCAAAAGTTTTACTTTCTGAGCATGCTGATTTCACTTCAGATGGCTGACATTCCCCAGAAGAGCCAGGGAAGAAAGAAAAAGAAATATCTTGGGACTTCCCACTTCCTCTCAGCAAGACCCTGTCCCAAACTTCCTGCCCTCAAAAATATGTAACCACTATATTCTGTGTACTTTTCAGTGATACAAAAGTGTTCCAATCTGCCTTCCCAGTTTTAAAAAAAATGGATATTTGTGCTTAAAGGGGAAGAAGGAGCAAGACCAAACTTTTCAAAAAACATTTTAAGTATCACTTTTAAAATCTCTATTTTATAACTATTTACTTCCTTTTCACTACTTGCTTTTGACATACAAATACAAATGCTATTGATGAATGTCAAACAGAAAATTATATCATTCTGCATTAAGCACTTTAAGCTAGAAAGACTTCAAAAATCCAAATTAACTATCTTCCCTCATCAGATCTACCAGAGACAAGCTCTCAGGATCACAACTAGTAGGAAATTACACTGTGAAGTGGCATTTTCTTACTCTCTTTTGCTTGAATCTCATGCCTCAATATATAATGAAAGCAATTTCAATTTATATTGACAAAATTACCTGCTAAGAAAACACAGACAGGATTGATGATCAAATTGCTGACAGAATTTATAGTACATGTTCATATACTGATTTACCCACAATAAGTTATTGAACTACTTCCTCACATCACATTTTGAAAACTAATGAAGTTTTCCAGGTACTTGACTATGAAGATGTTTTTCTCTAATACTGGACACAGAAACTGCCTGGAAGCCACCAACACATGTGCTCCTCTCAAGTTTTGTTTTGATCTTGAAAGGGATCAGACTTTCCTACCCTGTTAGAAAAATTCCACATGGGTTCAGATTTAATTTCTGAGGGGCAAGACATCTTTTTTCCCCTCAGTATCCTTATGCACCCCAGCATTAGTCCATTCAGATACCTTCTCACACCTGTACTATCTATGCACTACTGAACAAAGATGCCACAAACCTGCAGAAACAACCCTGCTACAAAGGCTAACTTTAAAACATAGATTTCTGATTATTCATGCATGTTTTGAAATTTGTTTAAATTCCCTTCTGGGCAGAGGTTCTTCAAATACAGTCAACATTTATTTCTCATTAATTAATGGGAGCTATTTTTTACTTCAATATTATTTGAATAGTAAATGTTGAAATGCATGTGAAATGAGTTGCCTTACAAAGACACAGAAATTTCTGCTCTTCTTTCTAGTGCACTGAACAGAAATTTGCTCTTTTCAACTGCAGCTCCCAAATGAGACAGCTCACAACATAAAAAAAATTGAAGGAGTAAATCACCACAGTAGATGGGGTGCTGACATTGTTATGCCACATTCAGAGCTTCATGTTAAAAACCCAATTCCTAGATCAAATAACATTTTTAAGTACTTAATCGCTTTTCAATATAATTGTTTCTATTCTTTTTCTGCTTACAGAACCTTTCCTAACTTCCTCAGCTTTTCTCACTTTTTACCTTGGGGATGCTAAAATTCTGATGCACTTCATCTGAAAGCCTTATTTTCAAGAAACAGATGATATTTCAATAGACTGCATCAGATCTAGGTTCTGTTTGAATTACTTCATCTTCTTGTATTTCAATTAATTGTCTGAGGAGGAGGCAGTCCATCTTTCCAAATGATCTTCCAAGTTTCTGAGTATGACCATCAAGTTGACCCCTGTAACCCAGGCTGCAGATTCTGATCCTCCAACTGGTATCTAAAGCCATCTGTGACCTAAAGCTATCTGTGGCCTTTCCCATTCTCTCTCCAGCATTGCCACCAACAAAAGATGGAGTGTACCCACTTCCAATTGCCTTTTTCTTTCTAACTTTCTTTTCCTCCCTCCCTTCCTTCTTTTATCCTTTCCTTTCCTTTCCTATCCTTTCCATCTCTGGCAGATGAAACAATATACTCTAAACAATATACTCTCATTTCCCCTTTATGGCATTCTCCATATCAATGCCTGAGTGCCTGTGCTGTTCTTAGTCAGTCTTTGTTGAATGGAAGTTATTCAGCACATGAGAATCTGCTGGGAAAACAGCAGATATGAGAGTAAGACATGAGATGCCTTTATGCCAGAAGGCATGAATGGATCAACTGTTTCTTTTTTTTGATCTGTAAACAGCTACAGAGGTCCTGGACAATGTGTCTTTGCTAGACAAATGAAAGGAAACTAGGATGCTGTTCCTGATGGTTTCAGTGTCCTGAGATTTTTCCTCCAGACTGCCCCTTCCCAGCAAGGAAATCCCACAAAGATGTAGAGTAAAATACCACGTACCACTCATGCTAACAAAACCAGATAAACAAAGATAAGATCCAGCAAACTTCCAAGTCACATCATGAAACAAAATCCAAAGGTGTGATCAGGACATTAAAAAATCATACACACATCTGTCATGACATCAGTGTACTCCTTTCCTTTTAAGTTTAATATCAAATATATTAAGAAATGACAGTCATTATCAGAGGTTTTCCGGCACCACCAGACAATTCAATGCCATTTGGTATCATTATTCACTTAACAGTAACAGCAGAAAACACTTCTTTCATAAATCCCAGCTGTTCTGGGAAACCTGGTGCCCTTAGAGCCATCAGAGCAGGAGCTCCAGCCTCCAGAGCACTGCCAAGTCAAGGTTAATGCCCATCCAAAGCATTTAAGTACTGCTGTTTGTAGCAACCTAAACTGAGCAACAAGGCAACGAGTGCTGTCCCTGCTGCCTGGAGGTGGTTTTCCCCATAGCAGCCCATCTGGTGCTGTTTGTATTTAAGACCAAAGCAGAACAGGTAACACACAATGTTTCTGCTGCTGCTGGTGCTTGCACAGACTCCAAACCTTCTCTGCCTCTCACACTGCCCCCGTGATGTAGGCTGAGGGTGGGCAAGGACACAGCTGGGACAGCTGACCCCAAGTGACCAAAGGGATATTCTTTGACACATAACATGATGATCAGCCATAAAAATGGAGGGTTTGAACTTTCCAAGGTGGCTGCTGCTCAGAAACTGGTTGGGATCACTGTACCTGTGGGAATGGGTGAGTGGCTGCCTGTACATCAATTGTGGGTTTTCTTCACTTACTGAATAGTCTTCATCTCAACTCACAAGGTTTTCTTGCTTTTGCTCTTCCAATTCTTATCCCACTGCAAGGAGCCGGAGAGGCATGGTGGGAGGGAGGGGTTGGTAGGTGCTTAGTTGCCGTCTGGGTTAAACCCAACACATAAGGTCTTGACTAAAAAGTTCTAATGTAAATACTTGTGAAATGTGAAGTTATCATGCTGCTTAAAATATATGTCTGTTACAGACTTAAACACTCATCACTTGTTGAAATGAAATAGCAGAAGTATCACATTCTCAAATTCTATGAAAACAAAATATTTAATACAACTGCAAGATCATGTGCGCATACTTAAGAATAAAAAAGATATTTTGTATTGTGAAGTACTTTCAAAATCCCCATCTTGTAGGGTTCAGAACCATGGATTACCAAGAAGCATCTCTGTGAATGGAAGTTGTGCAGAGCACCTTTAGGAAGTGCTGCAGGTACTCTAAATAGATTTTAGTAACCAAAAACTGGGACAAAACAGAGCAAGTCTAGAATTTCTTCCCAATAATACTGTAACTACAGCTTCTGTTCCAGTGTTATGCAAATATGGGCTACAACTGTAAGTTATAACTTTCCTGTGGAAAGAGGCTGCATGTCAACAGAAGTGTACATCCTATTTTTTTTTAGCTTTTATTTTTGGAAGGAAAAAAAAATGTCCTTATAAAGGAGAGAATATTAGTTAGTATTTTGAGCTTCTGTATTTCCTTAAATTCAGAGCAGAACTACAACCCTCCAGCCTACCTTTTTTTCTAGGTATTTTCTAAAATATTATTTTCTAAAACATTCAAATAGGAGACTAGACAAAACAATCTACTGAGGTTTCTTCTAAATGAAGTGTTTTCTTTCAGATGAACTTTTTGTATGCCACTTTTCTACACAAAGGTGTTCTACTGCTTACTTATGAACTTGTGGAAACGTTGAAGTTTAATGGCAGGGCTGTCGAACCCCAAACAATGGAGGCACAAACTGCACCACCACTGCAAAAACTCTACAGAGTGAAAATAAAATGAAAAAAAAATGCTAATTTGACACAAGCGGTACTCTGAAGCATAAGCACCAACATAACAAAAGAGGAAATTAAACTGATTCCACAAAAATAGACATACAAAGCAGAAAAATGAAGCTGGCATATACAATAACCTGTGTTATATTGCTGTGAGAACTACAAGCAAGATAACTGAACTCTTATACACAAAAGATTTTGAAATACAGATGATGATAAGCACAACTTTAAAAACTATGTCAAAAGTTATACATAATCTTTATTAAATTTAAAGCATTATCATGTATCAAGTCAAAAAGTAGAAAAATACAGAAAATTAAGCTGGTCAAAAATTTTCCACTTTTTTGCAGAAGCATAATGGTTTCTGGAAAGATGCCATTAAAAAAAGATTTTTCAGAACCAAAATTGGACCTAGCTGTTGACTCATCTCTGTAGAAGAGAATATTGTCTGCTGATCACAAAATGCAGCTGGGCTGTGTGATACACATGCTGAAACACTATCAGCTTGTCTAGAGTGGGATGGATCTTCTTTAAGAGGAGAGTTGACCTCTCATCCTGTTACAGACAAAAAATGGATCTGAAATCTCAATCCTTTGAAAAATAAATAAAACGTTTATATCCCAGCACAAAATTAAGGCATACTACACTTCTACAGTAAAGGAGCCTTTACTCCCTACTCTTCCCTGATGTTAAATGAAAGAGCACACGCACATATACACAAGAAAAATGCCCACAGAGATATCCAAACTTGCAGGAAACAGAATACAAACAAATTAAAGCAACAAGTCCCTGTGGTCCCATTTGGAAATACTGCACAGGAAATCCAAGTTGTAAGGTGAAACTATTCTGACTAGGAATGCAAATAGAAGCTAAATAGAAAACAGTTTCATTTTAAGCTATTTTAAAATATTTAAGAATTCAAGAAGGCAGAAAGAAGACAACTTCATAATAAAACACTTGCTTTTCATTAGCATTTTTGTGGAGTTTGCAAAATCTCTAGAGAATGTGTTGCCTGAATATGAAGTCACATTTTGAATACTGTGTAAGTAATAAGACATCTTCCCCTCCCTAGAAAACACCCAGATCCTTCACTATACTCCAGTTTTCCTTCACTGTTCTTCTCTTTACTCTCTCCAGGCTATTCTACAATGGATTTGTCAGCAGCTCCAGCTCTTTTGTAAGAGACAACTCATTTCTGCAAAAAGAATTTTCTTCTCTTTTCTTTATGCCAGACATTTGAGTAAGATAAATCAGAAACTGTAAAAGATGAACCAATACAAAGCCAAGACTACAACTGGAGTTTTGCCAGCAAAAGTAGCATTGTTTAACAAAATTACCCCTAAGAAACATTACCACTATGATTTTTATGCGCCCCTAGCTCCAAACATAAAAATGCCAATATTGGATGAAACCACTCAGCCAGTGTGCTTTCTCTGTCTCTCAATAGATAAGCTCTGTGGTTTCTGCTCAGGGAGTGCACATACCCTTCCAGTGAGAGTCACCTCCAGATGTTTTCCATTTGTCCCCTCCTCCAGCATGTGCTCTGTTGCCCCCAGACACACTTCACTGTTCCAAATCTTGGGGGAAAACTCACCCCACCCCAAGCCCTGGCAAGGCTTTTACCAGCCCTGAAGCCCCTTTTCTGCAGGAAGGCAGAGACAGCAACATGAGGCAATGAGGTCAGTTCAGTGGAGCTCTCCACAGAAAACTTCCCTCTGTCTGCTTAATTCTTTTTTTACTCAACTTGTCCACATCACGCATAGTTTTGTGTATCTGTCATAATTCTCCTTGGTGGTCTTTTTCAGGCTTAACAATCCTATTCTATTTGCTTTCTCCTTACAACACAGCTGTCCCATAACTGTCCTGCTTGGGTTGTCCAGTTCCAGCAAAGCCTTCCCAAGAAGGACTCCAGAGGGCACTTTGAAAGATTACCAAAGAGAGAGCAAAGAAAACAGTGACACCTCATGTAAAGGCATGCAAAGGAAAAAACACCCTTGACTCCCTCTGCTATCACCTCCCCAAGTCCTTCAAAGTGTCAGGTTAAAAGCAGAGAAGGAGCAGGGCAGCATGTCTATCATCCAGAAAAGCTGACAACACACTACCAGCATAGCTGCTAGCTTCCTCTCCCAAATCCCTCTGGTTAGAATGAGGGAAATCATTTATATCAAGTAAAGATGGTAAAGTTTATACTAGATATAACAAATAAAGACAGGATTTAATGAGCAAGTATAAACCCAACCTGTCTGACATGGATATCCAATATATTGTGTTAGAGACAGAAATTAATTTATTCTGTACTTGCATTCATGTTTGGATACAACTGTTTTGTATAGCTTTAGAATAAATACTGAATTTCCCCTTATACTTACAAGCAGATTTGTGTTTATTACCTTAAAAGATTGAAAGTCATTATGGATATTTCCAACATCCTTTGCCACTTCTTGAACATACACTTCCTTAAAACCAGTCAATTTTTTAAAGTTATATATAGTCAAAGATAAATGCAGCCTAAGTTGAAAACCCATTTTCTTAGAAGAAGCCTAAAGAGGAATACATCTGTACATATTAAAGCATAACATAAAAGGACTTGGTAGTGGGGGAGAAAAATGATTGGGGGGGGATACCTATGCATGCATCAAAGCTTCACTTTAATAATATAAAAGAAGTAGGATTCAGGCTGAAACAGCATCAAATAGAGACTTCATAAAGAAAACTTAAGTATGGAAAAATTTTGATTTTCTCTCCCAAGTTTTTTGTAACACAATTTTTTTCTTCCAAAAGAACTAAACTAAACCTGCAAGACCAGTTTGTATACCTGCTGTGGCTGCAAGGGACAAAAAAAATTATGACATGATTTGTAGATTGTCATGTTAATCACTTCTGCACTTCTTCTCAGCAATCAGTCAAGGCTGCTGCCATTTACTTTACCTGAGCAATAACCATTGTTTTCAACAAGAAAAATTACTACCTCATGCCCATTTTTCTTATTAAATATAATTTTACAAATTAAGGCTTTGATTCTACAAGCATGCACATTTTTGACAAGTTTATGTGTTTCCTGCAAGCCAGTGAGGCTCTCAGCACACAAAGCACAGAGCACTTCATGCTTTGCAAAAGCTTTATTAAGAATTTAGGAACCAAATACTAAAATTTACTTCAGTAACTAATAAGGTGAACCCAACTGAGAAATGCATGGTAACCTGCTTTTTAAAAGATTCTTAAAGGCTGACCTCATCTAAGTTACCAGAACACTAGGTTTTTGACATGTGGTTTTGTGATCATATTCAAGAGATTTATCAGTCTGTCTGAAAAGGGAGAAAAATAACAGACACAGCAGAAGATTAAAGAAGGATAACAGAAAACATAGGGAATGATAAATTTGATGACTCTAATATTTAGGTCCTGCCCGTATCTTCCTAAGTAATAAAAAACAAAATAGTAATCAATACTAATTTTCAGATCCAGAGTACACAATAGGTTTATAGTTCACATTAATTCTAGAGAGAGCTTTATTATGCTTTTAGTGGCACAGGACAATAATTAGAATTGTCAAAATGCACCTCAGCATTTGTTTTTGTTTTCCATTTGTCTTGGTTGTTTGGTGCTTTGTTTTCCATTTGTTTTGGTTGCTAATTTTGGCCATTAAGACAAAAAAACCCAAAACTAGACAAACAGCAAAAAAAAAAAAAAAAAGAAATCTGCTTTAATGACCACAATTCACTATCCCATAGCTGATTTTTCATTATGAGTTTTGGGATTAATTTTTTAGCATTTTACACACTAATTAACTAGTTTGGGAGAAAATCGTCTCCAGGGGACCATTAATTAATTACAGACATATTGTTTATTAATGCATATTTTTCTTTTCCAAAGCTGTGCAGCAAGAGTGAACATAATTTACTCCCTTCTCTTACAAACTTGAATTAATAATAAATCTGTTTTACTGCACTCTTAATTATGGCCCAGTTTTAAAGCATCCCCCACCTTGATCAAGCAGGACCCTAAGGGTACCATTTTCTAGCATAATGAGCACAGTCTTTTGAACTATTCTACTGAAAAAGTTTGGTGCTCAGGACAGAGTTTCATGAACCAGTTTGCAAGATGCACGTCATCCTGCTAGTACAAAATGGCAGCAATTCCTAAAATGCAAGCTAATATAAGGCAGTTCACCTCTTAAAGAGTAAACTGAAAAGCACAAAGTACTAAAATAGTAAAATATGTGACCATGCACTAGTCTCAGGCAGAAAAACCAAAATAAAGGTAGGCTGCTCTTTCAAAAGTAGAGGTCTTTCAGCTGTGCTTTGTTGACATTGACAGCAGCTTTATGCATAAGCAATGAATTTACAGGTACAACACAGCTTTTTCAAATTAAGAATACAGCCCTACCATCATCAACTCACAGACCCTTTCCTAGAAATCAAGCATTAGACCACAAAGTGTTAACGCCAAAATTACAGCCGGGAGTCCTGTTGACAGCTGGTACAATGCAATGAGTAATTCTGGCTAGACTCTGGTTCCCCAGCTTTTTTTTCCACAGGATATTTCTTAATGCTAATGCCAATTCCAGAACTGGAAACATTTCAGGAACAAGTCTATAAGCAGAACAATTCACCATAAGAAGCACTTAAGGGCCACACTTAGATCAAGCATTGAGAGGCTTCAACTAGCCTGCATTTGCTCCACACAATTCCATATAAAGTTAGAAATATATCTAAGGAAGAAGTAAACGTGAAAACTGGGGTTAAAAAGTGCACACAGCAGCAGTAAGTGTGATGGGATATTCCCCCTTCCCCTAGGTTTATGGAGGAAGAACTACATGTTGAAAAAAGTATCTCACTTCCCACCCTACTGCCTAGACCCACTACTAACCAGAAAAAAGTTCTTCACTTTTCACTTCAGCCTTCCCAGTGTCCTTTACAAAGGAAATACTCAAGACATGGTGTAGAATTCCCTTTATTTGACAAAGCTTATTTGTGCTCTGATGCTTTTGGCAGCAAATATTTCCTCTTCCCAGATAAATCAATCTGGAGCCTCAAAATTACTGACTTTGCTACGAAGGGATAATTCCAGGCAAAAGATACTTTATTTCTGTTGGAAGCATGTGGTTCTTTTAGAGGTTCTTAAACACAGTTGATTTCCATGGATAGGTTATTCCCTGAAAGCCTCTTGTTTTTGAAACTGACCTCATGGAACAGCAGGCAGAAGAGAAGCTTAAATACACATCTTATGCACGTTAATAAAAACAAACAGAACAAGAGCCCCCTTTTTTGTAATTCCTCATGGAAACACTTGATAAGAGGTAAAACTACAGATTCCTGTAAGAGGAAAAAGATTCAAACCTCACCAATAAGCTCTGTGTTGCTTGCTCCGGAGTACCAAGTGTTGGGATTTGGGGAGGAAAAGAAACAGAAGGACTGTTCCAGGGGTGTCTTTGGCAGAGGAGCAGTGGATAGGGATGAGTTTCTAGAGGTAAACATTTTATTGCAGATGTTTCTAGAGAATCTTCACAATTATATTTCTTCTAAGCTTTAATAAACAAGTGGTTTGAAACAATACCTCTTACAGTCTTTACAGCACTGGACCTCAATTATTTGCAAGGTACCATATGGAGTCACAGATGAAGCAAATCACTTCTCCTTACAGAAACAATTAGAATATTATAGATGATCACATATGGAAAAACTAACAATAAATCAATTGTATGTGACAAAAGCAATGCAAAAAGCTTCTAAAAATGCAGAAAGAAAGCAGCCTGTAAAAAAGTTCACAAGTCACAGAATGGTGGATATTGGAAGGCTCATCTGCAGGTCATCTGGTCCAACCCATCTGCTCAAGCAGGGCCATCTAAATCACAGGACGGGCAGGTTGTCCAGATGGCTTCTCCACAGATGGTGACTCCACAACCTTAATGGGAAATTTCTCTTTCTCCTAGGTCACTCTCACAGTAAAAATGTGTTTCCTGATGTTCAGAGGTTTTCAGTTCCCTGTCTCGGTTCGTGCCCACTGCCTCTGGTCCTGTCACGTGGCACCACTGAGAAGAGCTTGGCTTTGTCTTCCGTACATCCTCCCTTCAGGCATGGGCAAGATCACCCACTGCTCCTTCTCTTCTCCAGGCTGAACAGTCCTAGTTCTCTGTCATTCCTCACAGGAGATGCTCCAGTTCCTTAATCACTTTAGTGGCTCTTCTTCATGTCTCTCTTGCACTTAGGAACCCAGAACTACCTGTACAGCAGGTGTGGCCTCATCAGTGTTGGATGGGAGGGAGGGACCACCTCCCCTTCACCTGTTGGCAACTCTCCTCCCAGTGCACCCCAGGATACCAGCACCCACCTTTGCAGCAAGGCCACGGTGCAAGCTCACATTCAACTTCATGTCCACCAGGACCCCCAGGTTATTTTCTGCAATGCTGGTCAGTTCCCGACATAGTAGGTTTTAATAAACAGTGTCTGAACTTGGAGACTGAGCCTCCTTTTGAACTCCAGGCAAAATTCCATCCTGTACCCAGCTAAAGGCCATGGTGAGTGACATGGGGTTTATTCTGGATGTTGTCACTCACACCATGGCTCATACCATCAGTGACACACCATGAATGCTCCTGAGGCAAAATGGTGAGGTTGTGAATAATGACAGTTCAGTCCAATTTCTTCCTCATTAATTATCTATTTGAAATCTTGAAGAAGGCTAAGAAGCAAACTCAGATTATAACTAATATATTCCAACTAATATCTCACATTCCATCTATGTTCTTTGGCAAAAGGAAAAATAATTACATTTTCTATTTTTCACCTTCCTCTCCAAGAGGCCTTCTCTCTGATTTTTCACAAGCAATAGAAATTGAACAAGGAAGATAGCCATGGCATTCTCCCAAATCTTAACAATAAAGTAAACCCAATTCACATAGGCTTCCAAGATAAGGATCCACTCACAGTTGAATACCTGCTCTGAAGTCTTGCATCACCACTGATCCCCAGAGGCCTCTTGAAATCACCTCCTCTGCAGTGAGTATTAAATATACTCATGAGCTCTGCAGAGTCCCAGGGGGCTGGGTTCACACTGGTGTCCTCTCTGAAGCTTAACTGACAATACCAAAATGAAACATCACTTTGACTGTAAAAGTCTACATAATTTCTGCCCCACCTGGGGGTGAATGAAATAATTAATGCTGGGAATAAACCTACCAGAGCATCTCAGTTAGAACACTGTTGAAATTAATGCGTAAGACAGAACTTTAAGAAAAGGATTCTTGTGTTCCATACCAGTATTTGTTCAAATATGATGGAATTTTCTTTCATAACTTTTTTAATTTTTGAAGAAACATTTTATTTAATATCATAGTTTTGTGTTGATGAATATCATCACAAACATAGTTTGAGCCCATTGTCTATGTCCATAAAAAGTGCATGACTAAGCAGTCTCTCCACACCACTGAAAAAAACCTGTTCTTAAGATATAAAAAAATATGCAGTCTAACTCATAACTTAGATAATGCAAACTTACTTTCAAAGATAAAAATATAATTTTCTTACTAATTTGAACAGAAAAAAGTCCTGAAGTGCTACAGCATATCTTTTTGAAGGGCAAGCAAACTAGGCATTTCCCTTCATCTTCTCTAAGCTTCTGTCATGATTTGATGACAGCCAGACAAATGACATTTAAATGAGCCATACCAGAGTAATAACTAACTAAACAAGTGGGAAAAAAAACATCCACTCAAGTATTTCTCCAGATGCTGTCCTCTATTTTCTGGAATTCTGTGCATCTCCAAGGTCATCAGGAGATGCCTCTAACAAACATCCTGTTTGTATCTGGTTCCTCCCTGTGCATGAAGAGCTAAAATAAATCATCACTGCTTTTTTTCTTTATGTTTTTAAACAAAAAAAAAACTTTTTTCCCTCCAAACTAAGCAAACCTGCAGTCATGAGAGACTTCCCACATCTGAACAAGCCAGGACACGGTAAGAATGATAATGAATTTGACAAATGGAACTGCCATCATTCTTCACATGGATAAGCTAAAAAACCTTTTTCTGAGCAAGCATGGATTGCTATTTTAACGTAAAACTGCATCAGTTATTGGCACCGACAAAGGAGAGCAGGTTGGAGATCATTTAATAAATCTGGCTGCTTAGAAGGCCAATAAATAAATGAGAGCTACCGACCCACACTTCGCGCGGCTTCTGGCAGTGTCTGCCAGCGCCAGCAGCCTCCAGCAGCCCACAGGTGCTCCCTCCCCTCCCTGCCCACTCCACTCAGGACAGGAGCTCCCACCCTGGCTGGGCTTCCCTGCAGCTGACTCAACATCTGGCAAGGACTTCAGAACATCCTTGTCACCACGGACAAGGCGACAACACCAGCTTAAGAAGAGGACAAACAGCATAAAGTCATACAGTGAATGTGGATAAGTACACTGAGACTAAGCTATAAACGAAAAGAGGCACAAACAGGAAAGCAAAAAGAGGAAATCTAAGAAGCAAGTCTGTGCCTAAGAGCTAGCCAACAGCTACAGGCACTGTACTTGAACTGTGATGCAGCTTTTGTCACCATGTTGGTTAAAAGGAAATAACTAAAATGAAACCAGAAATTGTTATAAGGGGACCACCAATTACAAAAGATAAAGAAAAGGATGGACATACTGGTCCCATGGGGGGATGGGATAGATATGTGCATAGGTAGTTTTCCAAAATAAGGGAAAAAAAACCAAAACAAACAAAACAAAATTAATAGAACAATTTCCCAAAAAGTAACAAGTGAAGATCTTGTTTCTCTGTCAGAAACAAAGACTGTTCCTCTGTCAGAAACAGATCTTGTTTCTCAGTCAGGAAGCAAGAAGAGACTGGAGAGATAAAGATAAAAATAATTAATGATTAAGCTCTACAAATTTCAACATGTTCTCCTTCTAACAATACAGAAAGGAAAAATTCTTCATCTGAAACAGTATTTAAGAAAAATAAGCCAAAATATGCATCCTCACCACTACTTCTTACAACATACTTGGCATAATGAAGTCTTCCAGATCTCAAAGCTGAAGGGCATATCTGACCTAACTAATCACAGCAAGTGACCTCAGACAAATTCCTTCAGTGCTGAATTTTCAAGACAGAAGACAGAAAACAAGTCTAAGAACAGCACGAAGCCATCCTCAGGTGAAGTTTCAGGATCACCATGCCTGAGTCTCAATGTGCATCTCAGTGGAGAAAAAGGAAGATGAAGATCCATTAAAAAAATGGTGCTGAGTGTGACTGTGTACAATAATAATCCTCTGGCAACAAGAAGTTTACCCTCCCTAAAAGAAACAGGAAGATGCCTCAAACACATATGTGTGGAAGAACACCTTTTTGTATATGTGAGCTATCAAAGAAGTTCACATACAAAGAAAAGCCCTGCTGAGTATATGGCAATAAGGAAAATATTGTAAGCCACTGGATTTCCTGGGTTGGGACATCAGTGGACATTTCCCAAAGCTAGTAATGTTTTAATTTCTCAATACTTAAGAGGGTGAACACCTGGATTCTAAGGAAAAACTTGAATTCAAGTGAAGGAATAACCACAGAGGACCCTGAACACAATCAAGTCCAGTTGTTACTTAGAATTGGTTATAATGCATTATATGTTCTCTCAGCAGTCCTGCTTCCATCATTTATCACTGTTTTCAGCAGCATTCACACTTATTTTTATTTATTAAATTACTGCCAATATTTCATATTTAAATAATCGGTAATACTCAAGTTTGAATTTTTAAACCTGATAAGGAGAATTCCCATACCTGAAATGAACATAAGAAGTAGTAGCAAGACTCTAACTCAACTGGCTTAGAAGTAGAAAAGTTTGCTGGAAGGGGAAAAGAATAAATTCCAGAATATGCAGAAAAAGAGGTATAAGGCAATAACAATTTCTTTAAGCCTTAATATCATCAAAATGACATTGTTTTGTATACATAAAATCCATTTTTTTTAATAAGCCTGTAATCTCCTTTTTCTTATCCCTTTCAAATAATTAACGAGAGATGTCAATTGACTCAGAACTTTGATTACTGTGGATGAGATCTTGCAAATATATGGCTGTCAGCAATATTGTGACACACAGCAGATGAGGCAGCATACATGTAGAATTTCAGGAAAGTTAAAATGTAGACTGATAATTTTAATTTAGATCCCTTCGTGGGAAAAACATTTAGATATAGTCATATGTCAGTTTGTAGTGTGGCTTGGAAGAAAAAAAGCACAAAAGCAATAATGTCTAGGCACAAAGTAGGTGGAAGAGACAGACTCATCAAGGAAGTGACATGAATGTTTCTTGCCACACAATCAGGAGATTGCCCACAAGGCCAAGAACAAGAAGATATGGATCGCAAATATATACCATATTGTGCTTTGTTACTCTATTTAATCTATCAGTAAATTACTATATCCCATATGTCCCAAGAAAATAAACAGCAGGATTTACATGTAAGCATGCTTTATCAAAATAATAATAGCTTACATTCAGACTCCACATTCCTGGAATGCATACACCCTCTTATCTGATGAGCAGAAACATCCCAAAATACACATGCACAAGTGAGAGAAGTAGGCCTGGAAATTCATCTTCATTTCACAGTGTTTCTCTGATAGCTAAAACACTTGCCTGCAGATCACAACAGAGCTATATATGTCAGCATTTTGGCCAAATCCTCACCAGCCACTGCTGCAGACATGGATTCAGACCAAGTTCTGCTCCTTTGCTCCATCCATTTTCAAAGGAAAGTTAAGCAAAGGACACAGGCATATTAACTAGTCACAAGAATCCTTCTTCTATCCAGTTTCTACAGAAGAAAAGGCAGAGAAAAGGGAGAGCAAGAAGGTTCACACCTGACTTAACCACTTTCTTATGTCATGAAAACACTACACACTTTGTAAAAGGTAATAGGATGCACTCTCACCAGACACACCAGGCAGCAGAACACACAACAGAACATATCGACAGCGGAGGCAAAAATTCAAACCACTGCCACTGCACAGATTTAAGGGATGTGCCAAGATTAAAGCTCTTCCTCAGCTACAAAAGAGGGTTCTCAAACTTTCATCTCCTAAAGGCCAGGTCTATTCCCCAACATTAAGAAGAATTCCTGTACTGAATGGGTAGAGTCACTGCCAAGTAAATCTCAAAACCTTCCACATGGTCTCAGGTTTTGCTTCAAAGCCTTGAGATTGGCAAAACAAAGCAGATACTTCATAGTCAGTTTTTCTCGCCACTTTTTTCCTGCCACTTCTCAGTTACTTACCAGCTTGTATTGTGGTCACCTAGATCTGTTTCTGAAGGAGTCTCACACCTTCCAGAACTTGATTTATTTCCACGTGCCACACAGCACACGGAAATGACAGGAATCCCTGACCACCACATAAATATTAGAAATTCTCTGAGAAATTGTACAAGGCTGCCCAAGAATTGGGCTTTTTTAAGCCACCAGCAGTTTCACAAACCAGGGTTTTTCCAGAACAATGTCCCTTCTGTCCCACAGAAGGCACATCTGTCCCACAGCTGATGCAGTAAGAAGCTTTAGCAGAATGGCAGTATTTGCTGTCTTCCATTGATGCCCGTCATTCTCAGACTCACCTGAAGCACAATTGCTAATAATATTATCAATCTAGAGGAAAACATCTTTCTCTTAAAGCAGATAAGAACAACTTTCTAAGATCTGAAATGCTGGCTACTATTCTGCTACAGATGCACACACGTTAGCATCACACACCAGTCCTAAGAGCTAAGACACAATTTGGGTTTATATTTTGTTGGAATGGCCTCAAAGAGATGCAGAGACCGGTAAATGTGTTGGGCAAGCTGATATCTAAGCCATCTGCTGCTAGGGAAGCACCACCAACACCAGATCCTCAGAAGTGTAAGAGAACAGTACTGGGGAAAAGAAGACATAGAATTAGGAGCAGTAGGAACACAAACCATCTCCTGGGAAATCTCTGTCATGTACAGGCTCAGGAGACAACATCATCTCCACCCATCTTCCCTCCCAAAGATGGCAGTCTGGAAAGATCTTTATCAGAACACACAAAGACCTTCCTAACCCAAGAGGGTGGTCCTCCTGCAGGAGGCATCAGATTACATTATCCAGCTTTTACCTCCTTCTTGCCACCAAAAAAATATTTGCCTGTGTCATGCATCAAGTAACACTTCAACAGCAGCAGCTTCCAACACTGAGTTGTCTTTTGCCTGGAATTACGTTTCCTCTCATTTGCTCTGTGACAATACATCTGAACAGACACATTTTTCCAGACACTTGAACCACCTTTGCACACATTTGGCAAAGTAATCTAACTACCAGATGAAGTTTTTCTGACCCAGTTCCCCAACATTATTTAGAAAATGCTTTGACACCTATATTTCTGGATTTTTTTTCCAAATTCAGTTTTAAGGATTTTTTTATCTTTCTGTCATACACGCACTTCTCTCTCAAGCTACCGACTAGAAATAAAATAGTAAAAAATCCGTAAGTTATTTAGTGTATTATGTGCCACCTGCATTTTGGCATTCAAATACCTCTTGTTCATGCTTTACAAAGCTTTACTTTTTTCCAGCTACACCCTTTCCTTTAACTGTTCAAAGTCAAAAATCTCTGTGCAAAAGTTCTGGTTCAGAGATAGGTGTCCTTTAAACCAAGACATTTTTCATGCCAACATCCCACAGAGGGAGTAGCCTTTTTATTTGGGGTGAGAGAGACTGTAAGAGCAAGCACATTACAGAATCAAGTACTAACTTGGCAGAACTTCTTCCCCTTTCACACACTTCCACTTCAAACACACAGAAGTTGTTCCATGAGTGAAATAAATGAAATTTGGCTTCCTCAGAATGAGAGACTCTTCATGTAGTAAGGAGTGCATGAGTATTAAGGATTTTGCTGAAGTCAGAGTATTCATAACACCTCCAACTGCATTCTCATATGCTCACAAGAACTTGCATTTCAGCTTTTCCATCAGAGGAGATTCTTATCTCTACCCCTCAGCCAGCTCACATGCTTTTCCAGCAAGCATCTAGGCATCTAGTGTCAGCCAGCTTCAAAGTTACGGGGTGAAGTCAGACAGCATTACACATGCAGCAGGCATAATCACAGTACCTCAATTTCCTAAGAAAAATGGCCTTAAAAAAAGGTGCTCTTGATACCAGTAAAAATTAACATTAAAATACAGCTAAACAATAGCAATAAAACTCATTATGAGAAGCATTAATCAAGGAAATTCCTGTTGATTTTGAGTCTGAAGATTATTTTCTTTTGATTTAATTGTGACATTGATATTAATTTATTTAGTGTGCACACATATGACTGAAGGTCTTAAAACATGATTTAAGGGCTCAGAGAAACCAACAACAGAAGGACAAGAACAACAGCTTATGACTGCTGACAATAGTTTAGAAATAAATCGTAATAGCAAGCAGCTAACCAAAGGAGCAGGTTACCTCCAGCCTTGAGATGAGTTTAGTCACAACATCAACACTGGCTGTTATCCCGACAAATATGCTACAATTCAGCCACTTGTTATTGGCCTTGATCACATTGTAATGAAAAATAAATTGGTTCCATCATTATAAGGCAGAGTGGACTTGTTACACCAGTGGTCCAAATACATCAAAGCAATCCTGCATGGTTGGAAATTTTTAATCTAAACTTTGACAAACTACTGAAGCACAAACAAAATGTTCACTCAGGAAAGACTTATTTGTTTTTAGACTGCTCTTTTCATGCAGTGCTGCTCCTCAGAGGTGTTCATTTTCTATCATGATATTCAGTGTAGATAATCAGAGCTTCATCTAAAACAACAAAACAGATGCTAACTGTGCCAGAACCTACACTCAGAGTGTGAAACTTAGGTTGCTTTGAAAAACAGGGCAGCTACTTTGCAGGGGGAGGTGGTTCACAGTTTGCCATTTTCAGAGAATACATAAGGTACATTCAAGGACACAAGGAGAAGATGCCTTACTCAAAAAAACTTTGAAAAGAGACAAAAAGTCCCCCTCTCCCATGATACTCCATGACAGAGGAAACCAATCCACAAAGCACTGAAAACACTGAGAACCTTCCCACTGATTTCAGCACATACTGACACAGGCCTATGTTTCAGTTCCCACAGTATGACCAGTATGACAAAAAGGAAGTGGCTAAAGGTTAAAAAGGGAAAAACAAAACCACACGATTACTGCTTTAAATGAAAGACTGTAGAAGAAGGGGTCTGTATCCACTCCTTTATTCATATTATTCTCCAGAAGATGTCACAACATCTTGGGAAGGTGGGCAGGCTACCACTAAATCCATTAAATGGATTCATTCAGTGTTCTTTCCTGGACCAAAGCAAAGGCTGGCATCACTTACAGAAAACTGGGGTTTTTTTATTTAAAATTTAATCAAAGCAACACAAAAGCAGGTATTAAAAAGTAAGAAATCTTACACTACTCCTTCATGCTATTGCTGTGCTCTCACCTTATGGGTAGGACTAAATGCAGCAGTAAGATCCCTGAAACAATTCTACAAAAAAGTATTTTCTAACACATAACTTGATCACAGGATTCACTCCTCATGATTCTTTTGGTCCTAATTTATTGGAGAGATTAATTTCATAACCAACAGAAAGCAATTATGTGGTACACTTGCCTATCATGTCTGACATCTCAATTTTCAGTAGTTTCTCTTCAAAAGACAGAAAATTTCCTGCAGTGTTGTACATTTTTCTGCTACTGCAAGCAATTAAAGCAGGTAGAATTAAGAGCCACTGAAGCGCTCAATATATTCCCCTCAGTTCCTGAGAGACAAACAAGTAAGCATCTACAACATGCAGAATAAAGTGACAACCTATCCAGCTGCAAATGCAGACCTTGCAGCTTTAGAAGGGTCATCTTCCTCTTCATGCCACTTTCTCTCCTCCATCAGACATTTCAGGTCCCTGCTGGCCAGCTTCTGCTCCTGGTGTTCTGGTCACAACTTGAAAGGCTAAAACACGAGTCCTCCACCTCTACCTGTCAAAAGCATAAAGTCCCTCTGCAAGTTCATTGCTCCTTGTTCGAGCACTGCTCCACAGGTCAACCTCCCTTCAGGAAAGGGGAAACAGGCTGAGAAGAGATACACAGCATCTGTCAGCAACATAAAAGAGCATCTTTTCACTAACCATACAAGGAGAATGGGCTGCTTATTTAATGAAATTTCTGTTTCAATAGTTGACTATTTCATTTTTTGTAGTAGGAGGCCCAGAGCTGAAAGCTTTGGAGAGCTTGGAAAACAAATTCCTCTCTCTTCTATCTTTATCTGATATTCCCACCTGATATTCCCACTTATTGTCATCTTAACTTTTTTCATAACTGTTTCCCTGTTAGAGCAATACTACATATACAGGCAGAAGACTAGACTGCTTTTTTTAATACCAAATGGTCTTAGTAGTGTTTTTCAGGATGGCCTCCTAAGACCAATATGTGCACCCACTCCTCTGCTCACAGATTCTGTCTTCCTCAGAAGTAGGTGTTATTAAATCAGGTGCATTATTGTTACCAATGTCTGTTTCTGATCTGATTTGAAGGATGTTTGAAAAGAAAGGAATTAAGTGATACCTGGTACAGCTCGTGCTCTGATTCACACTTTAGGCTACAAAATCACCAAGAACTGTGTAGAATTTGAAGAGATAATAAGCACAACATAAAATCTCAACACACTTTTCTTTCTTCTAAGAAATGGCACCTAAAACTATGGAACCAGTTGATGCAAATGTCACATCAAACTCTTCCATATTTACAGGAAATGGAAGAAAATTCTTTTGTGTACCCTTCCCACTAGATGTCCCTTACTGCCTCTCCAGTAGCTCATTGCAACAATCTGTCAGATTCCATTAAAAACATATTTGAAAGACTATTTCTCCCCCAACCCCCTTGAATTTAAACAAACATTTGCTCAAGTTGTCTCCTGTTAAAGCAGAAAACCAGTTTTAAAGAAAATAAATGCAACCTGCAGATAAACAATCCTGGGGAAGGGAAGGGGACAAAAGAACTGCCATCTTCATATGACAGTGCTGTTTAATAGATCCTTTAAAATTCTGAGTCAAATTCAATACAAGATATTACTACTTACTGAGTAGGTTATAGCACAGATATACCACTACAGCCTTCAGAATAAAATACTGAACAGAACCAGACCAGATTTGTAAAACAAGGATTCAGAGTTCACATATCTGCAGGTATTCACACAGGTGTAACTTTTAGGGTGGAATCAAGTTCCATGAGAGTTACAAGAGAAATATAATAGTCAGGACCAAATAGTCAGGACTACTGCATGATGCAACAGAATTCCTGAAAAGAGAGCCTGTCCCCATGACCTTCACTGCAGACCTGAGAGGGGTCAAGGTGAGTTACAGCTTTTGCAACATATCAGAAAATCACAAAATATTTATATTGTTGCTGCTGTATTTCAGCATCAGTGTGATCTGTTTAGAAAGAGATGGAGTCTGATTTGATCCAGAATCCAGGACATTACATCATCATTTATTTATTCTAGAGTCTGGCATTACACAACAGCTATCTCACTCTATTCAGCCAAGAATTTAAGCTTACAGCAGGCAATGAAGAAGAAATGCCAGAAGCACAACATCAACACATGAAAATACTTCCATTTGCTTCCAGCTATGGTGGCAGTACAAGGCAAGCATTGACTACAATATGACCAATCACACCAAGGCCTACACCTCTTCCTGCATAAACTTGCTCTGTGGGATAACTTGCACTGACCTGGAACTCCCAAGCACAAATCTTGAGCAGCATATTTCACAAGTTAACTTGTGAATCATATCACAGACAGGTCAAGACCCCAAACTGATTAGACTGAATAATCAATTATCAGCTTTACCAACAGACTAGATGCTGGTTTTGTGCTGTTGGGTTAGGTTTCTTTTTAATTTAATAATAAGCATCTCTCTCAGTTGACATATTCAGCAAGTGCCAGTGCAGCAGCATTTTACATAAGGTATTCTCTCAGGAGGGATGTTTTTTCCCTGCCTGTTACAGTACAGGCCTGCAGTTACAAGAATTATCATGGGCAAAGTTCTATAAAGTATTTTCCCTGCATGCAACATTTCCCAGCATTGAAAGTTTTAAGTGGTCACTTTTCTTAAAACATCCAGCTGTATTACATTAAAAAAACAAACCTCTAAGTGTTCCATGCAGACCCTTTGACTAACACTTTGTTCTGGTAGTTATTCAGAAAATGAAAATATGTTTGAGCAACATGCATGTAATAATTCACATGTACATCATAACACTACTATTTGTGGGTTTCTTCTAGCATCAGTGAGAAATATTAAAGGCATACCTGGACTATGTAAGGTGCAAAGACATTTAACCTACCTCATCAAAGCTGCTATCTTCCTTCTTCAAGGCTTTAAAATAAAAAGAAAAAAGAAATTATTATCTGTACTGTATTTCAATAAACACAAACCACTAGAAAACAAAACAAACAAACAAAAAAAAAAAAAAAACAGGGCATCATTTTCCTGTTATAATAGGAAAGAACAGGCTGGTGTGAATAACAATTTTATACTAAAAATCTGAATCTGTAAATGGAATGCAGAACAGCACAGAGAGTTTCTAAGAAAGTAAATTTACATATTTATGAAAAAATCCTCTCAGGTTAAAGAAAATAAGAGTTTTAAGGTTGGGTTTGGGTTTTTATTTTAATTCCTAGTGAGTGGGAAAACCCTTTATGGAGAGCTTGACTGAACTTCAAAAAGGAAAAGTATAACAAATACCTAACCATGTATTCAGTTTTTCAAGTACTAACTCTTTATCAAATAGTATGCATTGTAACATGACTTTTTCCTTTTTCTTTTTTTGTAATTTTTATTATGACTTGCACTAAAGCAGAAGAGATATCTTTCTTACACTGTTAACAAGCAATTAATCAACAAACACAGGAGAGAAAACACAGTGCAAAAAATATGTGAGCTGGTAAGAAAATGAAGACAAATAGTTCTGCAGTTGTAGCAAAGATCAAGCTGATGGAAAGTTTTCCTTTAGCATACTGGACTTCTTTATTGAAATATGAACAAAATTAATTTCTCCAAATCTGCACTGAACTGTGCCAGTCTGAAGGTACGAGACTGGTTCTTTTTGTCAACCAGACCCACGGGGGACTGCACTGCATGGGCCGCACGCCGTGACCTGAAAGTGCTCTTTGTTTCCCTCTCTTGAAGAGCTAAAATTAGACAAATCATTGCATTGGTGATGGCACTGCTTCTCTTCAGTTTAAACCACAGAGGTTTTCAGTTTGAGGGAGGTCATCTGAACAGCCATGCAGCTCGTGCAGTGCTGCGCCAGAAGGGTCCCTCCTCATCATTTAAGCAGCATAATGTTTCTTAACACTCCTGAATTTTTCTGCAGGAGATAAATATTTAAGCACCTAGCATGGCTGAGGATCTAGACTCCAGTTGTTCTTCTTTTTTAGATGCTCCTTCTGCCTTTAAATCACCAGTAATTTCTGAACATCTTTCAAATCTTGTCTTCAGGAGCAGCTGCATTACCAGCTTCAAAAACAAAAACAACCAAAAAACAAACAAACAAAAAAAAAACCAGCAAATATTTCTTTTTTAGATGCTCCTTCTGCCTTTAAATCACCAGTAATTTCTGAACATCTTTCAAATCTTGTCTTCAGGAGCAGCTGCATTACCAGCTTCAAAAACAAAAACAATCAAAAAACAAACAAACAAAAAAAAAAACCAGCAAAAATAAAAACAAAATAAAAAAATAAAATAAAAGCAAACAAAAAACCCACATGAAACAAACCAAACCAAAACAAAGCAAAAGCAATGCCAAAACTGTAGAAGCTGTATCAGAGGTGGTACAGAGTACCACCTGTGCAAACGGTGCTGCACCTCCAGAATCTCCACCATGGGCAGCAAGGCACAAATCTCAGTTATCTTTGTACAGAAAAGCAGGGAATGTACAGAAAAGCAGAAAAGCAGCCTTCCTTTGTTTTTAAACTCCCATTTCTTTAGGACACGAAGCATGGCTTCCCTCAAACCTTTGAAGATCACTGCTTTACTCACCTAGATTTCATGCTCAGTGATAAAAACAATGAAACAAACCCTGGTATTTTGCTGAGGAGATCTGAGGCACACATTGTACATTTTGATAGTTCAATATATTTTTATGGTTTTGAAGGGTGATCAAAATATTTTTGGACTGCCAATTCCAAGTACTCAGGACTATGAGTCAGGAAAGAGAAGGAAAGAGAGAATAGGAAAGAGAAGGAAAGAGAGAGAAGGAAAGAGAAGGAAAGAGAGAGAAGGAAAGAGAGGGAGAGCCCCCAACCTGTGGAACAGTTTTTAAGAACTGTTTTTTTAAGAACACTTCTATCTTCCCAATTACCATTCAGGTCACAATGACATACAAGCTACAAATTAGTAAATTACACACCTTAAGCTGTGCTGACAAGCTTTTCTCCCTTACCAAAACACAAGATTTTCACATGACCAGAACACTACAGGAATAGCAAAACAGATAGCTAAACAAAATTCAAAGTGTAACAGAACAAGAAGAAATGGGAATATGTGATCCACTGCATATATTTGGCTTGTCTTCAGCTTCAACCTTTGACTGAAAGAGGGCTTTTAAGAATCACAAAAAGAGTATGAGAGTTCTGGCCACCCATTTAATAAGATTCTGTTTAATAATATCAGTCTCAACTAATTCACTACAAAGCATCTCCCAAAGAAGACACAAAAGCAGCATGTTTTATAAAACAAACTATATTAAAAATACCTTTTTCTCCTTGATGCAATCTTTTCCTTTTTAAACTGTTAAAAAAATTCTGCTGAACTTAAGAAAAAAATAAACTGTTTACAAATGAAGTTCTCATTATCTCAGGTATGTGAGCTATGTGGATGTACATCAGAGATTAGTGGAGATAACCTTAGTATCAGTGAGGAGCTAGTGACAAAGCCCAGGGATGCCCAGAAAGGCCACAGATTGCTTTCAGCACACTGTGATAAATCTCAGCAATGTTTTCTCTCTTTTTTTCTTTCTTTCTTCCTTCCCTTCCTTGTAATCTGGTGTTAGTTTTTGACTAAAGAAACTCATAAGAAAACAGAAGTTAAATGGCATGAGCTGAAGTGATCTTAACTGTGATTCTGGTACTATATGAGCTTCAACAAATACATAGCTAAGAACTCTTCACATAATTAAGAGATGACTAATGCTTTTATTAAATTATTCACTAATAATTTAATTACATAACTACCAAAGGGTAAAACTAAGAACCAAACCTAATAAAGGTTTAAATCCTAAATTAAACAGTGAGTCAACTGAATCTCTAAAAGTTGCTTAACATGTAGTTATGATGTGTTCACTTGTACGGACAACACAGTCTGTAAGCAAGGAAACAAATTTTTTAAACTAATACGGATGTTCATATAAAAATGAATAGGCTGGCAGAAACTTACAAATTAAAAGAATTATGTATATTTTTTCAGATTCTTAGTGATGTAAGTTCTTTATGATAACTTTTAAGAGGGACACTCCTTGAAACACCAGAAAATTTCTACCAGGAGAAAGGGTACCTGAGCTGCAAAGATAGTTCATTTCTCTAGACCTGAAGCACACAATTTCTGCAGCAAAGAGCCACCCTGTAGCACCACAGACCACACACATTTTCCCCAGCACACCACAGCACTGTATCATCCTCTGCCAGATTTGCACATAATGGAACAAAGTGAATGCTCAGGAAAAGGCTGATTGAGTGCGCAATTTCACACATCACAGTTTTCAACTCAGCAAAATAAACATTTTCAATATTAGGTACTCTAAGAGCTACAGGACTGAGCCCAGTTTTGTTTGACGAGAGCCAGATCTTCTTCACCAGCAAAGCCAGTGGATGCAAAGCCTCAATTCAAAGTAAAGAAAATGGGTCAAGCCTTCCTGAGGCTGCTGTTGGTACCCTTTGGGCCTCTGCTGTGCCCCAGGAATAACTACACTGTCTAGAGATGGTGGGGAAACAGCTTCTAATGTTACCTAACATACTTTAGTACACTGTAAAAAAAAAAATCATAAATTAACTGCAGCTACAGCTTCTCAAATTGAGAGGACTACTTGGTGGGGAGAAGTGGGTCTGAAATGCAGTTTATTGAGTGTTAACCTGAAAGCTCTAACAAAAAAAAAAGCTCACTGCCAACGACAATCAGGATACATTTCACTCTTATCCAAGAGGCTAACATAAACTTGGGTATCTAAATCTGGTACCAATGTTTGGGGTCTTGCAGCATTAAGAGAATTGCATTTGGTAGACAGGATACTGCCAACACTGGGGGAAGGTGTCATAGTGCTTTATCATTTCAAGAATGATCAACAGATCTTTTCTACTGCAACACATTTGAAGGTTTGACTCACGAATTATTTGATTCAAACACCATAGTACTCTCACATCATTTATGTGACAATGTTCATGATACTATGTTGGGTACTTAAACCTGCAAAAACACATTGAAGCAGACAGAAAATGTTAATATATCTCTATTATATACTCTTTTATAGAATCACAGAATGGTTTGGGTTGGAGGAGACCTTAAAGATCATCCCAACTCCCCTGTTATGGGCAGGGACAACTTCCATTAGACCAAGTTGCTCAAAGCCACATCCAACCTGGCCTTTACCACTGTCAGGGATTTATTATTTATGACAAATCACAACTGAGCAGATAACTGAAAAAGTTACAAATTAAATACATAATTAATTTATAATTTGCTAACCATACCAAGCAACCAGCACCTATGCAAAGAGCATTAAAACCCAAATACCCCGAAAGTCTTTTTCCAATGAGGTTTTTGTTTTCTCTCCTTCACTTCAATATAAGAGTTAAGGACAGCACATGTTTTAACCAAATTTTTCCTGGTATGCAAGTTTAGAATTTCTTTGCTTTGGCTTATCTGTGGCTCTGGCATCAGGGAGTGGACTATCTTCAAATCTCATACAGATAAATTAGAGGTTTTTTGCTCAAAGTACAGTTACCAGAATGATGATCAATATATTTGAGCATCTGAAGATGGAACAAACTTGCTGGTAGCAGCTGTGTTTTAATCACAAACCAACCACCAGCAAACAAACAAACCAACCGCATACCAGACCACACTCCTACACTTCTGCACACATACACACAGAATTGGAGGAGCTTTCAGACACAAATATCCGTGTATCTAAAATCAGGCCAGAGCTCCCAAGGAAACTGAAGGCTTGTTTAATTTGTGCAAAATGACAAGAAGAGATGATCACCCAACCGAGCCAAATAAAACATGCAGAAATTACCAGCCAGAGAGGCCCTGATCCCTAAAAGGCATTAACAGGACTGTCACTGTTACAACAAAGCAGCATCCTCATTCAAAACATTTTCTTTGTTAATGACTTCCACCATCAGTAAAACCCTTTCACAGTTCTGTGGAAGAGTGTCTCTCTGTGTTTATACATGCACAGAGACATATAACAGACCATACACCCGACTGCTTCATTTTTTTTTCTTCTAATCAAAGAAAGTTAAATGCATTCTACAAGTTTAAGACTGAAGATAGGTGAAAGCTGTTTTCGTATGGGGGCAGAAAGATTTGTAACAGTGACTTGATACTTGCTTTACAACTGTAACTTTGTATTTCCCCTTGAAACTCTCTGGTTTACAAGTAAGAATAAGCTTTTCTCAGTCTCTTTCAACCTGGAGTAGGACAATAAGAAGTACCTGATTTCAAACACAAGCATCCGCTTAAAAGCTTGCAGTGCTTGAATGCATACACAGCACGTGAAAAATTAAAATGCCCAAGTGTGCCGGCACAGATCCCAGGTAGGGTTACTGGGGAGAGCCAAGGCCACCTCTCCTGACTGGGCACAGGCACTTCACACCCTCTCCCTGGGACAAAGCCGCTCTGCAAGCTGACCCACGTCTGCAGCCGGGCTGGCTGTAAGGGAAGACCTCCCAAATGGACAATGCATGGGGAAGGACTGTGGAAGGGCCCCACAGACGGTCTGCAAGCACAGGGGTGCTGCATCTGCTCTCCTGTGTTACAGCACTTCCTCCAGCTGCTCTGCGCCACCAACTCGGGGACACTTCACACCTCCTCTGAGGTACCTTCTTTCCCTGCTCAGCTGCGTGTTGATGATGTCAGTGGGAATTAATGCTTTAAACAGTGAATTAAGCAACATAGTGCACCAAAGACTAAGAGAAACACCAGTCCAAGCAGACCAGAACTCTTTGGCATTGTTCTCAATAACAAATTCAACTGCAAAATAAACTGGTGTCAAAACCAAACGCGGTGTGGTGGCACTGGGAGGTAACATGCTTGGCAGCGGCATTCAGATGACGCTACCTCAGGATGCTTTATGTCAGTGACAGAGCGACAAGACTTCACAGCAGATGACAGATAGACTTCTTTTGTCTGGCCCCCTAAATCACTGGGCCGCTATTATCTGTTTCAGCATCTCACACCTCAACTAAACCTGCAGCCCGTACCAAGAATAAATTAGCAGACCTGCAAGACAATGAAAATTACCTATTGCTTTCTGTTGAGGTTTCTCTTTGGCAGTGGGGGCACGTGAGCCAACTCTCGTTTACAGTTTGTTCTTCTCAGCCGATTTTGGGCTAACTCCCTCACAGAGCCATGCAGCACTGCCGGGGCTACCGGAGTTATTTATTTCCCGAGCTTTCTTCCCAAGAAAAGCTTTTAGCGGACGGCGTCGTCGCGGGTGTTCCCCGGCAGCCTGGCAGCCCTGAGCCCACCGCCCCCAGTCCCCTCCCTGCCGGGACCCCTGGGTGCCGGGCAGCGCCGTCGGGGTCCGGGCCCGGGACTCACCTATTCGGCCGAAGCTCTCCGATAAAGTTCTCCTCAACTTTTTCATCCTGCTGATCTTCTCGGCGGACTGCGAGTCGATCATGTCACACATCGGGGGGCGACCCCCCTCTCCCGCCGGCCGCCACCCCCTCTCCCCTGGCTCCGGGGGAGACACCGCCCCTCCGGTCCCGGGGCTGTCCCCGCGCTCCGAGGAGCCGCCGGGACGGTCCCGCTCCTGCCCGGGAAAGGAGCCCTACACCGCGGCCGCGGCTGCCGCTGCTGGTGCCGCTGCGCTCCGCTCCCGGCTCATGGCCCCGCGCCGCCCCTGGCCCCGGCTGCCCCGGCCCGGCCGGACGCGGCGGGCAGGGCGGGCAGGGCGGCAGCGCCGAGGGGAGATGGAGGAGGAAAGCAAAGTCCGGCCAGGGGCTGCGGACGCAGGCGGCGGGAGGGAGGGCGTGAGGAAGGGAGGGAGGGTGCGCTGAGAGAAAGGAGGAGGAGGAGCCTGGGCGGGCCGGGGAGCCCCGGGGAGGAAGGGCGGCGGCGGCGGGGGCGTGAGGGGGGCAGGCGGGGAGCGCTGAGGCCGGGCCGAGGGATGCGCGCTGTCTGCGGCGCGTCCCGGGCGCGGGGAGCGTGCGGCGATTCCCGTCGGGAGCGCTGGGGCGGCGCAGAGGGCGCTGGCGGCGGCGCTCGGCGGCAGCGGAGACACCGCGACCGCCCGGGGCTGTCCGCGCCCGCTGCTGCCGGGCGCTCTCGGGACGCGCCGCGGTACCCCCGGGCCGGGCTGACCCAGGGTCCGCCCGTGGAAGGAGGCACCTCCAGGGCGGGGGACGCTGCCCCCGCAGCTGCGGTGGACACGGGAGGAAAGGGCACCTCGTTCGCCCAGAGCACCCGGCCCGTCAGGGTGGAACTTGGGGTCCTCTCCACGAGCGTCTCCAGGCACAGGCAGATAACGCGCCTTCATGTGCCTTAGCCTGCAACTTAATGAGTGTTGGGAGCTTTTGAGCTTGTTAACTCAATTGAAGCAACATTACTGAAAAATAAATCAGTTTAGCCCATCAAAATGGATGGTCATGTCTAGTCTAAAGTAGGTACTTTTCGAGAACAATATGTTAGGTAAGATTTTAAAGCCCAGGTCTTTGTGGCTCAAATTGTATTTTAATGCGTGTTATCTGGTTAAAATGAACTTGGGTTTTAATGAGGCCACCTAAAACAATTTGCTGGGATTAGACGGTGTCTAAGCTCAGTTTCAGGAGAACATTTGTCTGGACAACTGTTTAGGTGAGTTGGGTTCAAGCCATCTGCAGCTCTGTGCTCTGGGATTGGGATTGAGCCTTTCTATTACAATGCAGCAGGGTTGGACAGTGTGCAGCACCTCGAGGTGGGAATCTATTGCAATTCTCTATTTTAATCTACTATATGTAGAATATGCATGTATCTCTTGTGGCATACAAGATAATAGGAACTTGTCCTGCCTATATAGCAGTACAGCAGTGCTGGTAAAATATCTTATGCATAACACTGTACAGACAGTTTGATAAAAAGGTTTTCGGAAGTGTGAATCCTCTTGACCCTGCTAGCATCTTTGAAACAGGAGTTAAAATGGCATTTTCAATGTTGGCTCTGTCGTGTTATGGAAGGAAATTGAGAAACAGTGGAAACTGGAACTTTGCAGAGAGCAGTACAGGGAAAAGGAGAAATAAAAATTAAGAAGAAACAGACAAAGGCACTAGAAGGAAAAAGGGAGGGAGAACACAAGTGTTTAAGGATGTTTAACTACATAATTTCAAGAAAATTACATTTAAGTCATTAGTAATGGCTGATGGTTTGATCTTTGTCTGAATCTGACATTACTGCCCGTGTTCTTAGTGGAGAGGAAAATGCCATCAATATAAATAAAATATTCTGGTCCAGGAGCTGAAACTGAGTTTAATATCTGAGCACTCTGTATTTTCTGTGTCACCATTCACTCCAGGTAGCTGTGCTGTTTGGCTGAGACTTGTACTAACAGTGTTGTAATTCAGTCTGTGACTTGCTTTCAGCAATTAGGGATATCATTTCTGAAAGCTTCTTAGGAACCTGTAATTAACCATGCTTAATTGATAGATGCTGTCTTACCTCGTGAATTAGCCTAGATTCTAGCACCTAGTGAATTTGGAAAAATATTCATTTTTTTCCTCCCTATTTCTAGGTAAACTATCACTTTATTACTTGTGAAGGACGAGTCTCTGCCATGCTACTGCAGTCCTTCTTTCACAGAAAAACAAGCAACCCAAAATTTCTGAGAAGCATCTGGCTTTGCAGCTGTTTGGGAATGATCTACAAGCATATGTCAGGGTCTTTTAAATCAATGAAAATTTTGCCTAAATTAGACACCAGTGTGGTGCCAAGTGAGAGAAACGCAGGTCTTGTCTTCTGTAAGTTGTACAACCTCAGGATGCAGAGATGTTACACAGGCTTTTTCCACCAGAGGAAGGACAATCTTCCAGCTGTGCACAGATTCTCCAATTGCACCCTGCAATTTCTGTCATTCTTCCCACTGTGGTCTTTATTTGGCAGAAATATTTCTGTGAAAGTCCTTTGTTCTCTCCCCAACCCAAACCTCTTCTGTTTCCAAGGGCAGTAGTATTGAAAATTCATTGAATTCAGGAATGTGGAATCACTTTTGTAGTTTTGGTCAAGCTCATAAGCTGGTGGTTCTTATTTCTCATCTCTGTGTTTCCATCACCCATCTCAGGAAACCAGTAAAGCAGAAACATGCAATTAGGAAACCACAGAGATAGCAGCTACTCTGATGATGATGTTTTGCTTCCTTGTAGGGACAGGATTTCAGCTCTGTTTTCAGTCTTTCAATTTGAGGCATAAAAAATTAACATGAAAAACATGCAAAATGATATTGTTGTTTGCTGCCTTCTTCCAAGCTAAAGCATGTTTGGCTTTAATGGGTCATCTGTTTTATAGAAAGCCAGGCATGTTATTTACAGCACCTTTTCTTACATTAACTCTCCAAACACCCTAAACAAAAACTGCTTGCAGTTACTTTATGACCCAAGCATCCCCTTTCCTGGCTTTGGTAAGAATTCACTACAAATCCAGGCCTCTGCTGCTGACACTGAGTCATGCTGAATCACTCTGCAAATGTAAGTATTATCAAGTGCAGGAAAAATAGTTGCCAAGATATCACTTGCAAGCTGGACAAGGGGAAACATTCGCCTCAGTGTATCGTGCAAGCCAGGAGCCTCACGGTTTCAGTGTTTCACACTGAGGTGTGGGTTATTTCTGAAGAAGGGGAGAGAGCAGGGCTGGCAGTTTGCTCATTATTGTGTAAAAGAACATATTGTTTGGAGCTACAAGCAGCGTGGTCATGGGCCTGGAGCACAGGGAGTGCCAGCAGTCTCCTTGCCGCAGATGGAGCAGCCTCGGCTGCGCTATTCATTACTTGCAGGGTAAGATGAAACGACTGAAAAATAAATCCGTGATGCGTGGTGCAGATGGTGTCTCGGGGTGTAACACAGATCTGTGCACTCTCCAGGTCTTAGGGCACTTGCTGTTGATTTTATGGGGTAATTTTATGTGGCCTGAGCTCTCTCTAAACCCCAGTGTTTGCTGTGTGCCCCCCCACCCCCGACCCTGTAACACTTCTTAGGGTCTCTTGGAAGGCAGTGTACTTAAGTTACATTCCTGGGCCAAGTGTCTGAATTTCAGAAATCTTAGGAGCACATAAACAAGCAGTGTGTGTTTGTGGAAGAGGTAGTTAATGCCATTGATTTGGAGTTATGTGGGCAGAGTAAGACCTTGCATGAAGTGGTCTGTTGGAGGAAAAGCAGTAAAGCACTCTAGGGAGATGAAATAGTCAGTGTAACTTCTCTGGGGAGAACACTGTCTTGTCAGGCCTTCTGCTGCCAATATAAAGTAGATTTTCATAAATCTCCCTGGATGGAGACATTCTGCATTAGGCCAGTCTGCTCACCTTGAAAAGATCTCTCTGCTGCAGCGTCTGGGACCTGAGTGCTTGGAGCTGTGTTGCTTGTTAACACACAGCAATCCTTTCGTGACCCTCCAGTGATGAAGATGGATGTACAGTCACATAACACACCCCCTCCTCTTCCCCCCTCCCCCAGTCTCACTTTCACTTGTCCTCTAATAGTACTCAGTCCAAGATGACTATTATCTGAAGAGAAAGCCAGGCTCTGCTAACACAAATGGTGTCGTATCCTTAGGGACATGACCTTTAAGCTCTGCTAGCAAAATGCATTAGTGACAAAAATTAAACTTTGGCAACAGCAGAACAGTACGTGTGTAATCTGCATCCACATCATAACTTGTTCCCACAAAAAGTTCTCAGAGCTGATGTATTTTTTGTTGCCTTATTGGTGATTGTCATTAAATCCCAGTTTTTATGAACCCATGGAAATTTTCCCTTTGTTGATATTCCATGCATCCTTGCTGATTAAGGGAGGATACACAGGCCCAGGTATTGCCTCTCCAGCCTGGCTGCTATTGCCAAAGCCTGCTCTGTGGCGTAAGAAGGGATGAGTTAAGGCTCAGACACAGGCTCCAAAGGCACAACAGGAAGAAAATGTTTTTCCTGCTGTCTTGTATCCAGCTGCTGATTCGAGGTGACCTGCTGAGCCATCCATGGTTTTACACCTCTGGTACCCCCTCGTGGTGACTTTATTTCATGTATTAACATATGGGGTCAGTTGCTTTCTGTTTCGTTCTTACTTTACACCATCACATCAGGGGTTAAATGGCTGCAAGTGAAACACAACGTCTTTAACCTTGATGCTTGTAGTTCCTGTCTCTGTTAGGCAGCTTCTTTGTGGTGTTTGTGAGCAGTTAATTTCCCAGGAAGGTATGGATTCTTTTTGGCTTGGCCATCACGCAAAGTTGTGGGTTAACTCCCATAGGCAGCTGAGCACTGCACATACATAGAACAGCAAAGTAAGAGCAAACACAAGAAAACTCATGTGTTGATAATTTTATAAACAGAGAAGTGGAATAGGAAAGAAAACAAAAGATAAGTGATGCAAAGGCAATCCCTTGCTACCTCCCCCAGACAGAGGGATGCCCAGCCTGTTCCTGAGGCAAAAGACAACTGGCCAACTCCACTCCTCTCCACTGCATTACTGAAGATATTGCTATATGGCATGGAATATTGCTTTGGACAGTTTGGGTTGCATCTGCTTGTATCCCCTCCCCACCTCTTGTGCACCCCTGATCTATTCACTGGTTGGGTAGCAGGAGAAACAGAGGCAGCCTTGATGTTGTAGAAATGCTGCCCAGCAATAAAAAGAGTCTATACAGCAGCACTGTTTTGGTCACAAATCCAAAACACAGCATCGTACAAGCTGCCACGAAGACAATTAACTCCATCCCAGCCAGACCTAGTAGGCACACATAGGAAAATCCCACTGAGGATACAGTGTGCAGAAAAAAAACCCAAACAAACCCATGAATGACAATGTATCAGAAACCTACATATTTCAAACTAACAAAGTAGCATTGTTATTATGAGCTGAAATCTTTTGCAATGTATGTTTCTGTATAAATGGTGTCATCTCAGAGATTCTGCTGGGCAAGCACAGGTATGCTAGGTTTGCAGGAATGGGCTGAGGTGCTCTCCAGCTTAAAATCACCTGGCTACCTAGCAACATAGCATTGATACTCAGTGTTGTTCCTGTGAAATAAGTGAAAACACCTTTTAGTGAGCTCATTTTCTTATGCTATCTTGATAAAAGTCTAGTAAAAGGAAAAATGGGATTTAATATGCAATGGCCCCAACCACTGTGATTTTAGATCTGAATGTTTTGAAATATTCAGCAAATACTCATGATGAAAATGGTGCAAAATGAAACAGCAGGAGGGCTGAGGTTGATCCACTTAGATGCACTAAAAAAGCATGTGTGCATCATGTCATTTTATCACAAACGTTGAATAAAGGGTGTTTACTGTAACAGCACAAATTTTCTTCACAGCAAAATACCATCAGCACTGTAGCATTTTTTGTGCAACTCAGAGGTCTGTGCCTCTACACATACAAAGCCCAACTGATTTGGGCTGGGAAAATATGATAACTGGCATACACAGCCTGGGGAAATGTCTCATGGGCGAGGGTCCTCTCGTAGGCAACCCATGATCTTGAAAACACATAGACACACAAAGCCTATGTTGATTCCAGGTGTGAATTTTTAAGCATTACATGCAAAATTAAAAACCTAGATACTGATATCTCTTGGAAACAAGCTAGAAATATTAACCCTACTTTATTTCTAAGATTCCCAACTTTTTCTTGCTCTGCTTTTGGATTTTTTTCCATTTTTCTTGACTAGTAAAATCATTTGCAATGACTATTAGAGAAACATGCTATAGTAGCAGCTGAACTCTATTAACTCATATTTCCCTGTACCCTTTTGGACTGCTTGAATCTGTAGGACAGAACATAATGGGAATGTTATCTCCCTGTGGAGAGGGAAACTCCCTCAAAAATAATACAAAATATTTGCAAGTATTATATATGAAGGGCTTCTTTGTCAAAATGGAGATCTGCCCTCTTAACATGAAAATCTGGATGGACTTCAGGCACACAGGAAAACATTGCTTGTTCTTTCTGCTCAGTTCTATCCCAAAGTCAGCACCTAAGGCAGATAAAAACAGTCCAGCCCACGTGGCAGTCTGCTGAGGGAAGGTTTCAGACCCTGCATCTTACAGTTTTATTTAGTTCCTATCACTGTGGTAACAAAGTACTGCACAAATTAAGTGCCACAAATTCACAACTGAATACTGTCCTTCACTACCAGCTTGCAGTATCATTGGTCTTCACAGAGTCAGCAAAAATGAGTGCTCCTGATCTCTCAGTCCAGGTCTTTCTTACAGTGCAGTAGCAGTAAAAGCTCTGTTGCCATTTAGGGGGCTTACATAGTGATAAGGAGCCACAGAGAAGTGATGTCTTCGCAGGTATGGTCTGTACACAAAAGTGCTGCAGTCAAAACTTCCAATGGAGGCTGGCCACAGTAAATGTTATAATCGAAGGATGGCAGTACCCATCATCTGCAAAATGAGTCAGAAGCACAAGAAATAGCAAATTGGCCACTATGGAGTATAACTCTCAGGCAGTATGTGATTTTGAGAAAGATGAAAGAGGCTTTGTGTTTGTTTAAAGTCCTGCTTCCAGGAGTTAGGGGGGAAAGTATAAAGACATTTTAAGGAAAAATTCAACTGAAGAAGAGCTGGAAACACTAATTACAGGCAGGGGTTGGTGCCACCACAGAACCTGGGAAGTGCAAAGATTTATGTAATTAGGAGTTTTAAAAGGAAAGAAAAGGTGGGGGTGTTTAATGCAGCAGAAGGTGGAGAGGCAGCAGAAAGAAACAAAGTGGGAAAGAGATACTCAGGATGATAAGCTGGAAAGATGACCTATAAAAGAGATTTTGGAATCTGGATAAAGAACCTTTATCAAAACTGAAGGTTAGGAGCTTGTGGCAGCCAGCCTGTGAAATGAAGATGATTTTAGTTGCATGAAGAAAGAGCAAAAGTCACTCTGTACAAGAAGGAGCTGCCAGATTTAAAGTACCTGGACCTGTGTGAAAATTAGATGTGACAATTTCCTCCATTTTGTTTTAAAATAATGTATGAAGTAAATGCTAAAAGATGAGACCTTCTGCAAAATTAGGAGGAGAAAAGCCCAGGTGATTGTATTAAATTTGTGATGGTCTCCAGGCACACCAACTAATTAAGGCACTTGTGATTGTCTTGTCAGGACAGTGCTGTGAAAACTCGAGGTGGTTGACCTATGAGCCAGTGGCAACAGGAGTTATTTAATGAAGTGTTGTTCATACAAACTAGCAAGAAACAAGTCAGATAAGAGATCGTCTGCATTAGATGTAGTGGCATCTTCATTCAGCTCATTCCTGTGGGCTGAGCCATCCAGAGTCCATCCCTTGCACTGCCTGAGCACTGTTTGAGCAGTGCTGCACAGCAACAGTCCCTACTGGGATCCCACTGCCTCTTGGAAGGATTGTGTGTAAAACACACAGCTCTCCAAGGGTGATGGAAAATGGAATCACAAGCAAATATTGTTGGAGCATGGTGCTAATAACACCAAGGCTGTGGGTTCCACCCCCACTCACCTAACAGCTGGACTCAATGATCCTCGTGGGTCCCCTCCAGCTCAGAATATCCTGTGGCTGTGATTCTGTGAGATGCACTGGGTGGAGGGTCGAGGGCCAAGCATTCTCTTGGACACTTGCATTTTTGAGGTACCAGGGCTGGATGCTAGGAGATAGAATGGAGGGATGGGTGAGACGATGATACGAAGAGGGAGGCACTGGACTGGGATGATTCAGCTGGACACACAAGAGGAGTTAACAGAGAGGCAGCTTCAGATCTGAGCATAAGGAAGGCAGTCTGACACAGACAGAAAGACCTCAGAGTCATCCCTGCAAAGCTGGTAACCAGAACTGCACAGTGGCTTCAGAATTTAATGGTTAGAGGTCCTAGTACCCCACTGAGCTCTCAAATTAGTTATTGTTGTTGGTCTATATGTAAACACGGATTATTACAAGATAAGTCTGCTTGCATCAGTAATGAATTGATCCCAAAACACATGCAATATTCAAATCACTTTCTTCAGCATTTACATCCTTTGGTTATATATCTTACTGAGGATTTAAATATCACATTTAAAAACCCATCGATTTCAAGCCTGGGATACACTCATGTCCACTAACCTCAAATTTGAAATTAAGTACCTAACTCCTTTGTCTAATTGATGAAAATAAGAAGTTAATTCTTATTCTTATTTTTAAGTTTCTATAATAAAAATTCACTGCTCACAAGCTACTTTAGCAGGACTTCATTTCCTTGTACAGAAATTTCCAGAATATGTATTTATGTTTCTCCTTTATAAGAAGAAGCATAGACAATGTGGTAAAATGAGCAGGACTTTCAGTGTCGTTCAGTTTATTACAGTAAGAGGTTGAAAATTAAATAACCCCACATTACTTGCTAAAATATTTACAGTATTTCTGAAATTCCTCTTGCAGTTACAGCTATCCAGAATGGATGTATCTTTAAGATTTATAAAAAGTATACACAATATAAATAAGTGCATCTACCCAGGGAAAAAGGTCTCTGAGGAGGGATTCAGAAGACAAATTCACTGGAAAGTAATTTTTTTCTAATGAAAGCTTCACTTGACAGAGTCACTGCTGAGACAAATCTCTTTCAGAAAAAAAAAAGTTTGTAAGTGATAGAGTCCTAAGGAAAGCCCCTGATAATTCCAGCTTCCTGAGTTCACAACACAAGGCTCTCATAATTGCATATGGTGCTCCAAGGATCCCAAAGGAGGTGACACTAAGCCCTCATTCTTCCACACCAATTAAATGAAACAAAATCTCTGTTGTTTTAGACCCATCTTTTTACCTAGTGCCCCCAGTTCATATATAGCTACTTTGTCATAGAAGAACCTTATGCTGATTGAAAATATTTCAGTCAATTTCTCGGTTGTTGTTGGGTTCAAGAAGGGGAAAGATAGAAAGCCAGTAAATCAGAATAACTGATGTCATCACAAGAAGCTCCTTGTTACAAAAGCAACATCAGAGAAGGGAGATTATCAAGAGGAAGAGGAGGGAGCATATTCTGAATGTTCTTCAGGGTAAAACAGGTTGTGAGGTGTAGGACAGGGTCACTCAAGGAACAGGCAGATATCCACAGCTGCATCAGAATGGAGGAACTCAGCTGTGGTATGTACCTCTTGGGTAACTTCCCATTCATTTACTGCGTGACAGAGTTACTCTTGGTGCTGTCTCTCTCTAGAATCTGGGTCATTTTGAACTTTCAAACCAGCAGAGTTGTAGTGCCCAACCATCACCATAAACCAGATCCTTCTCGTGTGCTCCAAGGCACAGCAACCGCAGACCTCCTGCTGCTCTCAAAGGGCTCATTGTACCTGCAGCTCCAGGTACTGGACAGAGATGAACATTTTCTGTCATTTAACCTAGTCCAGTGTTGGGTGCTGTCTAAATTTGATTTTTTTTTTAATTGTCTACTCGAAACAGGATGATTCCACAGCATCACTCTATTTTTTTCTAACTTTTACATTGAGGATTAGAGATTGGCCTTGGGAAGTGATAGCCAGTGACCTAGCAGGGCTTTCTGTGGTGCAGTATTATCCAAAGATTATCCATCTTTCCAAATAAACAACTCAGCTGCTGTGATTCATGGTCTGTGTTTGATGTCAACAAGAACATTGGTCCCAGTAATGACAAACAGCTCAGGCTGCTTCCAGCCTTCCACCCAGCTGAGCAGCTTTCATGATGAGTAAATGAGCGCACTTTTGTATGATAGATCTTCAGAGAATAACTTGAAGAGAAGACTTGCCTTACTATGTTCAAAATTATTTTAAAAGATAACTGATACTTTTTTTGCTACAAGTCTCAGATCCCAAGTTATGCTCCTTGCTGCTTCAGTATTCTCCTTCTTCAAGTGTATTTTTGTCTGTCTTAATTTGGCTGAAGTCATGCATCTGTATTTTAGAATAAGAGTTCATCAGGTAATGCAACTAGGGAATAAAAGGAAAAATATATTTTTAATTTATTTGGTGTACTGAAAAGAATGTCAGGAAGGAAATTTTTAATACAAGACAGTTTTATGGCTCTTTTCCTTGCTTCACAATGTGATCTAATTATGTACTCGTTCAAATGACAGTTCCCTTGTGATTCTCATTTAAGAGAAGTGCTAACCAATGCAATGATCAAAACCAACACTGTAGAACAATTCCATCATATTCAGGATACAAGTCCATCACGGGACTGTCTGATCACCAGATTTGCTGGTGTCTAGCCTGAGGCATTAAATACATGACTGACACATTTGTCTATTTGCAGAGTCTATCTATTCATGGTTTCCAAAGTTTAAAAATCTGTTCTTCTGGAAAAAAAAAAAAAATCTTTCTTCATGAATAAAAGTCCAGCCAGCACTGTGCTTTCCTTCCACTATCTGAGCAGCCTGGTAGTGCAGCCAGGCCACGGGCAGGCAGCTGGAGCATCCCTGCATGGCTGTGATCCAGCATCCAGGCTTGTGTGCCTGCCCCAGCAGTGGCAAATACAGAACACTGGCTCAAGGCCCACAGATGGCAAAACTCACCTTCGAGTGGAGGTGAGCAACAGGAGTCAAAAGGTTTCATTTATTTATCTCCCTACTCCCCCAATGGTTTCTGAACTCCCTATTTATCCTCTGAGGGAGAGGGCTCTAGTGTTTGTGTTGCCAAATCCAGCAATATATGTTTGAAAACACCACATTTATAAAAAGTATACACAATATAAATAAGTGCATCTACCCAGGGAAAAAGGTCTCTGAGGAGGGATTCAGAAGACAAATTCACTGGAAAGTAATTTTTTTCTAATGAAAGCTTCACTTGACAGAGTCACTGCTGAGACAAATCTCTTTCAGAAAAAAAAAGTTTGTAAGTGATAGAGTCCTAAGGAAAGCCCCTGATAATTCCAGCTTCCTGAGTTCACAACACAAGGCTCTCATAATTGCATATGGTGCTCCAAGGATCCCAAAGGAGGTGACACTAAGCCCTCATTCTTCCACACCAATTAAATGAAACAAAATCTCTGTTGTTTTAGACCCATCTTTTTACCTAGTGCCCCCAGTTCATATATAGCTACTTTGTCATAGAAGAACCTTATGCTGATTGAAAATATTTCAGTCAATTTCTCGGTTGTTGTTGGGTTCAAGAAGGGGAAAGATAGAAAGCCAGTAAATCAGAATAACTGATGTCATCACAAGAAGCTCCTTGTTACAAAAGCAACATCAGAGAAGGGAGATTATCAAGAGGAAGAGGAGGGAGCATATTCTGAATGTTCTTCAGGGTAAAACAGGTTGTGAGGTGTAGGACAGGGTCACTCAAGGAACAGGCAGATATCCACAGCTGCATCAGAATGGAGGAACTCAGCTGTGGTATGTACCTCTTGGGTAACTTCCCATTCATTTACTGCGTGACAGAGTTACTCTTGGTGCTGTCTCTCTCTAGAATCTGGGTCATTTTGAACTTTCAAACCAGCAGAGTTGTAGTGCCCAACCATCACCATAAACCAGATCCTTCTCGTGTGCTCCAAGGCACAGCAACCGCAGACCTCCTGCTGCTCTCAAAGGGCTCATTGTACCTGCAGCTCCAGGTACTGGACAGAGATGAACATTTTCTGTCATTTAACCTAGTCCAGTGTTGGGTGCTGTCTAAATTTGATTTTTTTTTTAATTGTCTACTCGAAACAGGATGATTCCACAGCATCACTCTATTTTTTTCTAACTTTTACATTGAGGATTAGAGATTGGCCTTGGGAAGTGATAGCCAGTGACCTAGCAGGGCTTTCTGTGGTGCAGTATTATCCAAAGATTATCCATCTTTCCAAATAAACAACTCAGCTGCTGTGATTCATGGTCTGTGTTTGATGTCAACAAGAACATTGGTCCCAGTAATGACAAACAGCTCAGGCTGCTTTCAGCCTTCCACCCAGCTGAGCAGCTTTCATGATGAGTAAATGAGCGCACTTTTGTATGATAGATCTTCAGAGAATAACTTGAAGAGAAGACTTGCCTTACCATGTTCAAAATTATTTTAAAAGATAACTGATACTTTTTTTGCTACAAGTCCCAGATGCCAAGTTATGTTCCTTGCTGCTTCAGTATTCTCCTTCTTCAAGTGTATTTTTGTCTGTCTTAATTTGGCTGAAGTCATGCATCTGTATTTTAGAATAAGAGTTCATCAGGTAATGCAACTAGGGAATAAAAGGAAAAATATATTTTTAATTTATTTGGTGTACTGAAAAGAATGTCAGGAAGGAAATTTTTAATACAAGACAGTTTTATGGCTCTTTTCCTTGCTTCACAATGTGATCTAATTATGTACTCGTTCAAATGACAGTTCCCTTGTGATTCTCATTTAAGAGAAGTGCTAACCAATGCAATGATCAAAACCAACACTGTAGAACAATTCCATCATATTCAGGATACAAGTCCATCACGGGACTGTCTGATCACCAGATTTGCTGGTGTCTAGCCTGAGGCATTAAATACATGACTGACACATTTGTCTATTTGCAGAGTCTATCTATTCATGGTTTCCAAAGTTTAAAAATCTGTTCTTCTAAAAAAAAAAAAAATCTTTCTTCATGAATAAAAGTCCAGCCAGCACTGTGCTTTCCTTCCACTATCTGAGCAGCCTGGTAGTGCAGCCAGGCCATGGGCAGGCAGCTGGAGCATCCCTGCATGATGGCTGTGATCCGGCACCCAGGCTTGTGTGCCTGCCCCAGCAGTGGCAAATACAGAACACTGGCTCAAGGCCCACAGATGGCAAAACTCACCTTCGAGTGGAGGTGAGCAACAGGAGTCAAAAGGTTTCATTTATTTATCTCCCTACTCCCCCAATGGTTTCTGAACTCCCTATTTATCCTCTGAGGGAGAGGGCTCTAGTGTTTGTGTTGCCAAATCCAGCAATATATGTTTGAAAACACCACTGACTTCCTGCACTCTTCCAAATGAAAGCAAAGAGATTTCTATCTTCTGTTTAAATCTGATTTATAGTACAGTTTAACAAAGGATCTAAAACTATTTTAAATGCCATGTTAATGTGAAAACAAGAGCCTGAAGTCTTGTAATTCTTTGTGTCCTTTTTAATTATAGTCAAAAACTACACAGATAACATACTATATAGATTACACTTTTAATTTATTCATTATATTCTGATAATTTTTCATATAAGTAATTACATTAATAAACTCAGCATAGTCCTTTGAAGTTCAATTTGGAAAGTACCATGTTATCTGCATGTAATAAACCTCATGCATCTATCCTCCCTCTTCTACTATCACATCTAGTGACTACTATTACAGGATTTTTAAAATATTCCTCTGCTCGGTTTAATAGGGATTTTTACAGTGTCATTACACATGCTAATTGGGCGATTAGGGGTTTCATGCCACTAATCGGAATGCAGGGCGAGTGACTGAACTAGTGCAAGTGATGTAAAAAGAAATGAGCTGAAAGGATGGTCCCAGTTCTACCTACAGAGTGATAAAACCCAGAGGCAAGTGTCAGGCATGTCACTGCAGCCCAGAGCAAAGCCCCTGAACAAAATGCATCTGGTCAAAAATTAACCCATGGAAAAAGGGATTCTCCAAATTTCTCTGTGAAGATGGGTTTGTACCATCCCTCACTACTATTTTGATTTTGAGGCCCAAATCCTCTTTTGCTAGAGGATTTCTTGCATCCAACCATTTTATTGCCCATTTTGGAATACCTTCAGCCTGGGGGCAGCTTTGGCTAACCCTTGTATTCTACAACTGATGAGGGTTCAAACTCAACAGCATTGAGCATTGGGATAATCTTGAACTCTTCTTTTTCACTTTCATAGCCCCATGTTAGAGCACTAAACAGTCTCTTCTCTGACATATGAATGTTTGGCAAGCTCCAGGGGAAAATAGTCACTTCTTTTGGTAATATGAAGCACATTGCAGTCTGATGAAGTTGGTGTTTCTGATATTCCTAGAACATGAACATATATTAAGGCAAGAGTCATCACAGCTGATGGGCCCTGCCTTAGAAATATATTCCTATGTTGATCTGTTTGTTATTAGAATCACGGGTTGTTTGGTTTTTTTAATATTATTTTCTTCACAGATGGGAATGGCAATTTTGATAATAGGGGAATTGGAGATGGGCTTGGATCCTGATTACCTCAGGATAATTTGGGTATTTCCCCTTAGAAGTCATAGTCTGTCTGATCCCACTGACTCAAATTCACCATGTACCAAGCTACATCCAGTTTTAGTCCTGTGAATCAACCTCATTTTGAGGACAGAACTGAACACTGAAATGAAGTCTGTGTTTCAGCAGGAGCTACTCAGAGCACCAGCTAGTCATGACTTTAGCAACCCAGGACTGATGTTCAGTCTGTTTAAAATTATTAAAAAAAACACTCTCTAAATGTCTTTGTTATTCAGGTGTGAAGCTCCCTTGCAGCAGCAAGAGACACTCAGGAGGATGACACTGCTGTGCTGACATTTAGATATTTGCAAAAATTTCATCAGACCAACAGCAACCCTTGAGGGAAAACTTGGGGATATCACTGAGACCAGGAATACTAAAACCCAGAAAGAAGTTGGTTCTCCTAATCCACTGTATCTGATCTCCACTGGTGAGTACTGCAGAACGGAAATGCTTTTCCAGACCACGAACCCCGTCAGGAGCCCACTCTGCACATGGTATTGCATCTGAGGGGAGGCCTGAATGAGCCATCTCTTCACCAGCTTGCCCAGAAATGCAGCCATGACAAAATGGTGCCATGCAAATTCCACGTGCTTCCTCTTGCTTTGCAAGTGCAACTAAAGCAACGTAGCCATACCAGCAACCGTGTCCCAAGAATGAGCTGAGGTTGAGCCTTTGCCCTGCTGTTCAAACAAAGCATCAAAGCACTGTACTGGTCTGTTGTAACAATTTCAGCTCTGCCAGAAACCATCTTATTTTAAAATAAGTTACTCAGTGGTGGTAAAAAAATTTATTAGGAGTCAAAATGGATTTTGCCTGTGTGCTTACTATCACTTTCTTACAACCCAGGAGGTCTGGGAGGCAGGATTTCCCTTTGCAGATGCCATGCTGACTCTTCCATAGCAGGCTCAATTGTCCAGGGTAACAGATCTGAATTCACACTGTAGTGGATCTAGCTTATTGGAGTTTCAATAACATATGTGAAGAAGAAAGCAGCATTAAAGAAAACTATGGTACTGCAATACAAGAGGCAAAATAGTCATTGTGCAGATTACCACCTTGAAATGTTGCAAACCCTCTTTTGCCAACACTGAGAACTTAGGTCATCTGGTAACAAGAATTGTGATGTTCATAAAAAGGAAAAAGAAATAATGAAACCAAGTAATGGGAACTTAAAGGACTCTCCTTGAGGGCAAAAATGTAATGTGTGTGTGACTCCTGAATTGATGTGTGGGAAATGAGTAACTAGGGCTGGTCTGAGAACACCAAGTGCCAGATACTATTTCAAGCCAGGTGACCATTAGGGGTACAAGAAAGGTTGCCCTTGGGATGCAGGTCAGAGAAGTATTGAGCTTAGCAACTGTGACAGAAAGAGTGGCATGAAAATCCACATGAACTTGGGGTAATTAAACATTTCCTAATCCTTTTTGCCATGCTGCTACTTGACCACTCCTTGCAGAGATTGGACTGAGGGTCAAATTAAAAAGAAAAGAAGAAAACAAAAACCAACAGCAACAAATGTCAAGTCTCTGGACAAACTGTAAATATTTTTATCTTCTTCCTGCATCTTACTTCAACATGTTAATACACAAACAGATTCAGGCTTACAGGGTTCTCAAAGTGACTTTGCTTAGTCTATCACCCATTTATCTGCCATGCCAACACTTGACTCAAAGTGACAGCTCAGAAACTCTGCCCTCTATTACTTTTTCTTGTTTAAAAGCAATTGCTATATCAGCAAGAGAAAAGTCACTCCATTTGATTAATAATACATACTGATGGTCGAGACATTCAGTCAGAAAACTGATAAATTGTTAAGCTGCTGAAATCCACCTGCGGGTTTCTTTAGGTCTGGACTTACCTTCTGACCTTCCCGCTCCATGGAAACTCACTTAAGACACCACTAAATATTTTCTCTGTAAACTATGTAAGATAGGGACAAGGAAAGTTTGTGCTTTTCAGACAGCCTTCCTATAAACAAACACTAAGCTCAATTATTGATGCAGCAAGTGAATCAACCTGGGAATTTCTGATGTAGCAATACAGTGCAGTTGCATATTTTCATCTCTATTAAAGAGGACAGGATATAACAAAATACAAAAATACAAATCTAATCAGAGTTGTGCAAAAGATAACATCATTTGTTGATTACTGCTTTAGTGTTTTTCCACTACTTCCCTTTTGCCTCCTTCCACAACAATTCTTCCCATGCGTGGATGGTTTGGCTCATTCACTACTTGCACATATCCTAGCCTTCACCACGTCATCATGGCTTAAAACAGCAATGAGCAGTCAAAGTGGAACAGAGAGTTTTCTTCTCATCTCTGACATTCAACATATCCTGTAGGAACTCAGCATCAGAAAAGAAAGTAAAGCTTGTTTTTCTTTATAACTAAGGTGTGTTTTTGAGGACAAAACTCACATACAACAGTGCCTAGCCATGAAGCTAGCGCTGAGTTGACAAAATAGAGCTCTGGGTTTCAGAGCCAATGTACACTTCTACACATTCGAACATTTAATCCTCTCGTGCCAAGTCCAAAGCCTTAATGATGCCACAATAAAGACTAAATGTATTTGTTCAGCCAGATCCTGAGTACAAACCATGTGAAGCCATTGAAATAAATAAAGGTTTCCAATGTTGTATGAAGGTATCAGAATCACAACCCTTTCTTTTAAGTTTTGGATGAAGAAGCTTTTGAGGAAGGGTCTCAGAGGATTCTGTCAAGTGCCAGCAAGCGGAAACACAACTTTAGGAATACTCTAGAGATATTTATACTTCAGTCCTGACATGCTGCTTTCTATATACCTTTGACAAGTTCCTTCCTCTCTGCCCTTCAAGTGGCTGCCCTAGCACCCACAGAAAGGATAAAATCAATGAAGAGCAAGCTTGGTCCTGCTGCATTTGGAAAGATGAGAGCCTATGTGAGCCTTGAAAAGCTTCCACCCATGTAACCTCCCCAACTCATGATTTGAAGCACAGGGGCAGTCAGAGATGCTGGCTGATTAGAACCCCAAAACCAAAGATGCTAAAGTCCAGTCTCAGGCAGGCACTGTGGGAACAGCCACATGCAATTCCTGCCAGGTTCACTGTCTCCCCAGACTACTGACTTCCCCTCTCCTCATCATTTCTTCTCAAAGTGTCTTTCATCCTCTCTGCTCCTGTTTGGCCCCTGACACTCAGAAAGACAGCAAGAAAAGCATCCTAGCTGTTTCTGCCCCATTTCTCTCTGGACTGGCTCAAATCTAGAGAACTACATGTCCAGCAGCTCAGTTGGGGCATCCTAGGGTTGCAAGCCACTGGCACACAGCCCAGAGCCACTCCACGTGCACCTGCCTGGCATAACAAGAAACGTTGAAAGGATACATGGTGAAATCTATGTATGGGAGTCTCAAACAAAGACATCCTAAGAAAAAATAACTGACCATTTTCCAAAATTATTTTTGTACATCTACTTAATAATAAAAGCCAAGATTTCTGAAGTGGCAAAAATGTTCCTGCACTAAGATGAGTTAAAACATGCTTAAATTTTTTAAAATTTTCTTCACTTACATAAATTACACCCAGCAATATCAGCCTCAAGCCTGTCCCCCCTGAGTTTTGAGTACTGGAAGCTGTATTCTGTGTAAAGATAAACACAAATTTTCATTTTTTCACTTTCCAGACTGCTCTTCTTTTCAGACAGCAATACCTTCACTACTAAAATTAACAAGCAATAACCACTAAAACTGTAAATAGAGAAAAGGAAATAGATTGTGAATTAAGGGGAAATCAGAAACTCATGAACAGAGAGACATCTCAGGCCTAGGTTATGCTGTTTCCCTACTTTTTTTTTTTTTGTTGTTGTTATGTTGCATACCTTCTGTTTCTTTTGTTGAAAAAGTGTGGAGGAGGGGAAGCTCACACCCAAGATGATAAATGCCTTTGTTCATACACCTGAGAAACAAAGCTACAATGATACCTTTCTACAGCTGTTTTCCCAATTACTTCTGGCTACACTGAAATACAAATGTGAATAACCCTTCTCGTGGTAAGCCACAGAAAGAAATAGTGACGTACAAAAAAGCAGAGAAGCTAATTAATATAATGAAATAAGGGTATTTTCCATCCAATTACCTGCTCCAATGAACACAGAAAAGAAAGGTTAAATAATCTGAAAAGTCCAGGGATTTTGTGAGGATTTTTGCATTTTCTATTAAGCTTTAAAGCTGGTGTCCATCATTACATTAGTAGTTTTAAGTGTGTAAGCAAAAATATACCATGTTCACTGTCCAGCTTAACATTTTGTATAAAGTTAAGGCTTAACATAAGGTAAATTTGACCACAGTCATTACCTTTTCATGTCCACAACTGCCACAACTATTTTGGTTCTCCAAGTACTTTACCATCTTTGAAATTGCAAGAAAGGTTGTCCCTCCTCCCCTTTTGGATAGACTACATGACAGCCCTTCGTACACTGCAGCAGCTGCTGAAGAAAAATGCTTTTCTATTAAGTCAGGAATGTCACTACTTGGTCATGAGACAGCAGACAGACCTTCATCATTTTTGCAAAAGTTAGCTCCAGGGAAAACCATCAGCATGTTTCATTTCCACACTATCAACTCACTCTTATCACAGACCATCATTCTTCTAAGACAGGCATTTGAATAATACTTCAGATTTGACAATGGCTGACAAAAACATGAACATTAAAAAGAAACATTAAATTAAACACAGTGCCTACTAATAAAGCACTAAATGTGAGTTCAAGAAAAAAGAGAAAAGAAAAAACAGACCAGTATTTCATTAAAACTAATTACAATACAGAGTCAGAAAGTAGGAAACCTATTTTTATATAAATTCCTGAGAAACTATACAGAGAAACAGTTTGAAGAGGTACAGCCAGTGAAAGAACACTGTACCAAAACCAGTGATAAGTGTTATTTACTAAACATAAGCAGAGGCAGGTTCTTAGACACTGCAAGGAATGGCAATTTACACCCTCACCCACAGGCATTAGTAATTCCTGCCACAGACAACCAGCAAAAATGCATTTTTTTCCCTTCTCCAAAGTAATACTTAGTAACTTCTTTTAAACCAAGTTAATTTAAAATGGTATGGAAAAACAGAAGTAAGCAGAATCATATTCAAGATGTTAAAGAGTTTATTTTAGGAATGTGGACAAAAATAACACAAACATCTTCAATACTGTACATTTGTTTAACACATAATAAACAGCAAGGGAGGTGATTTAAAGTGTACAGGATAAACAGGAACATACAATTAGACTGGGGGGACAGAAGAGCTTCTTGCTTGTCACATCATATTGGTAAGCTACTGAGAGTGCTCAAGGAAACACCTCTACGAAAAGTAAGACAGGAAATAAATCACATTATGAAAATATCAAAAGAACAATAAAAGGTTAAAAAAAATACTGCCTTCTTATTGTACTGGCTCTGGCAGGGACTGAGGTAAATTTCTTCACAGCAGCCCTTAAGGTGCTGCTTTGCTTTGGATTTGTGGCAAGAATAGTGCTGGTAACACACCAGTCCTTTGGCTTTTGCTGAGCATTGCTTGCACAGCATCAAGGTTTCGTTTTTCCCCCACTCTGCTTGCTCCAGCAACTAGGCCAGGGGGGAGTAAGAAGCTGGGAGAGGACACAGTTGGCCAAAACTGACCCAAACTGACCCTATTCCAGGCTCACCAAGAAAACTGGAGGGGAGGCTGGGCAGAGGTCTGCTTCTGGCAGGTGGCAATTGTCTTTGCAGAATTTGTTCCCTCTACCCTCCTTTCCTTCACTTACTGTGCCTTTATCTCAACCCTTTGCTGCTCCCATTCTCTCCTGCATCCCCCCAAGGGAGGAAGGAAGCAGCTGGGCAGTGCTTAAGCTGCTGGCCAGGGTCAGCCCTGGTAAACTGCAGAATCTGGGCAACTTTATACTATTTTTTTCAATATACATTAAGTTTGCAGAAGAAAGTGCTCACACAGACTGATGTTTCTTAAATTTAGGAACACCTAACGATGTTTGTTTCAAAATCAACCTTCCTCCAATTTTGTTAACTGTATTCGAAGTACATATTAACATTCCCACAACTGAATTTAATTATTCAAAGACAAATATACTCTCTCTGTCAACCCCTACACATTATACTCTTGGAAGATGCTTTTCCAGGCAAAAAAAACTTCCACCCACAAGAATGTGCATGATGTATTTTTCATCATCTATTTCTGCTATGTGGAGCTGTGCTTCCATGTTGCTTTGTTATATATATGTAGAAAAAAATCTCTATTTAGGAACATGAGAACAGCTGCTTTAAGGAGCAGTTAAGACTGAACTCAAAATCACACTATTTTGACTATTAACAATCTAAGTCAAGTAATAAAATATAGCTTTTAAGAAGAGGAAGGATAAACAAACTTCAATTAACATTTCAACAACAAAAAACATTTATGGAAAATTAGTTCCATACACGTAGGAGATAGAAACATGTTATTTCAGAAAGTCTTTAGCTGCTTCTAGTTTTACAACCAGGAAAAAACCAGAAGTGAAAGAGCACAAAGGGCTAATGAAAAACAAACTGCCTTCCTGGATTCTGGAGTTACAGCTCTTGTGGAAGGTGCTCATCTTTATTCATTCTCAAATCTGCTGTAAGGGTTATCAGAATCCTGGAGAAGACCTGTAAAACAAAATGGGACTGCAGTTATCATTTTCTTTTTACAGAAAAACTCTTTAGCTACTGACTTCACTGCTATTGGTACTGCATGTAACAAATCCAAAAGGCAATTCTTGTAATAGTTGGTCTATTACCCAGACAGTCAAGTATTATAATAAATTGGAAGTGTTCTTAAGCACTCTTATTTCTCAGACAATAATCATTAATAAGTATTTCATGATTTAGCAGGAAGAGAACATTTTTCTATGAAAAATTATTATGGAAAAAACATTTCTCATCTGTGAGGTATACCCCAAAAATGCACTTGTGAGAGTCAAGTTGACAAAAATCTAAGTATAGAGATGTCTCAAGAAGAACAGACTCTGAGTGGCCAGTCTATAAATGCAAGTGACTATAAGATCATCATCCTTTTAAAATGTAAGATGTTGCTACTTTAACTTAGTTCTACCTCAATTATACACAACCATCTGTCACATTCAGCCACTTACAGCTTTACTGCAACAGGACAATAATCTCTAAGAAAAAATGAAGATCACTTCTTATGTGCACTAAAACCTCCAGGGACCATAACGAGAGCATCAGTTAATCCAAGTTACAGTATGTTTCCCTCACAAACATTCTTAAGGACTTTATACTAGAATAATGTCACAGAAAGCACTGCAAAGCCATCCCATTATGCTGAGTGCCTGGATATGCAAAGCATCCTCTGCATAGCTGAGGTTATATCCTCTGGTTAGCTGAGCAATCGCTGCTCCACACAGAAATTATTTCAAAGAGACTTTAAACCACACTTTAAACCTGGGGAAGGCAGAAGACTGAAAAATAAAGCAGTCCTGTAAGAGTCCAGAGGCTGAGCTTATGCTGTGAAAGGACAGGACACTACTGCTATCCTTTCTGCCAAGACTTTTATATTGATGTCTGACAAGGACTCTTCTGTAGCATGTTTGCCTAGGTGTTGAGACAGAGGACAGTGCAGCCGAGCAACTCCAAATCACAAATGTTCAGAATCACAATAATGAAAAAGAAAATATTTCTAGTCACTGCCAAACCTTGTAAGAATTCAGTCCTTTTCACACCATACCTCTTTCCACATGTACCTGCACACAGATATTGAACATTCACAGTTTTATCTGGAAGTCAAAACCTAATGGTGCTGTACGCAGACTACACTACTGCCTACCTTGTGCAGCTGGTGAGCTTCATTTGAACTGCTGGGTTATTTTAAGATGCCAGTCAAGCAGCACAACTGCTCAGGGCTGATTACTGTATCAGTTACTGCAACTAACTACCTGATAGGGAACAGTAAATATTTGGAATAAATAATAAATATGAAAAGTCCTATAATCACTCAAATAAACAAGATGACAAGAAGCCAACTTGCAAAATCTTAATATCAAAACTATCCCTCATATATATGACCCTTACTTGTCCAAGAAGTAAGCCAGTAACATTTATAAAGCTTCAGCCAGGTAACATGACATATAGTCTATTTACCTGGTGTAGTACCTTGTATCAGAGGTACTATCCATTTCTATAATTGTTTTTGGAAAAGAAAAAAAAATTAAGCATTTGTTTAACAAGAATATATTTAGATTATATAATTGCCAAAAATAATCTACAATATTTTCAGATTTTGAAATGTTTGTATTTTTAAACTTCTAGAAAGTGGTTACTTCTCAGATTTTAGTATTACCTTTCACGGATTTTAAGAAGCAGTTGTGATGTCCACTATGTCTATTCTAGCTGTCAAGTAAACTAATACACAATAAAAATCCTCTCTTATCCTTGGCCTGCCATTCAACCTCCAGTGCCTCCAGGTAATATTTCTGCATTAATTTAACCCCAACCCAAAGAGAGAAGAAACATTTACTTGACTCCCAGATCGTCACCACTCCCACCCTTCCTCCAGACTTGTTAATACTTTGGCAGTTAGGATATATGGCTCCTAATATATTTGGTTACCTGAAACACAACTGAGTAGTCCAATTAAAAAAAAAATGCAGTACTCCTGTATTTCACCCCTTAACACAAAACACATTTACACAACATTTATCAAAAATCAGCATCAATACTAGAAATTACCACTATTATTACAATTGCCATTGCATAAACTCCCTGCACTCATTAAGTTCCATTTACAAATAAACGCACCTAACTGCAAAAAGCTTTCCACAAAGTGGCAAGAGGGGGTACCATATTCCCTGACAAAATGAACATAGCCTGTAGACTTTTCTCTGTAGAGTCTGGCAAGTGCTTATTATATTTTTTTGATATTTTATTCAGGACACATAGTCAACACTTCATAGGTCTGAAAGTATCACAGTAAAACACTAGATACTGCTCTTTACAGCTTAAACAGCTGAAACCCAATGGAAAAGATTTTCTACATCCAGTAGTGCCAATTTCAAATTAACCAGAGGACTGTGTAAGAGTTCTGATAAACCTTTCCTACACCATTCTGAGGAGTGAATATACTTTCCTCTTTCCCTGCCCCAAAACACTCAGCTAAAAGCCATTTCAGAAAACTAATCCTCATATTTCAAGTGAATGTGCCATTTTTACTCCTCACTGCATATGCCATTCCCAGGAGTACTTGCTTTAATTTCACTGAATTATGTTTAGGAATGAACAGATCTAATCAACACCCATCAGGCATTAGTATGCCTAACTTAAAGTACTCTCACCTGTTTCATCACAGAATACTGAAACTAAATAGGCTTTAAGAACTATGGGTCAATACAGTGTGAATATTACTGGCTCCAACTTCAGAAATTGATCTCCCAGGAAAAAGGGACTCCAAGAGAAATGGCAAGCCCTCCTTCCAAATGAGGATAAGCAGGGGTTACAATACCTGATACACGTAGCTTTCAGCATTGCTCTCAAGCCTGCATCCAGCATTTAAATTTCTTTTATCCTCACCATTTTAAGTACATCATAAGATTACTTTAAGTAAGAGGAGCAAGACAGCAGCTCATCACTTGCACCAACTCTTACTGAAGAAGTATTAGGCTCCAGTAAGTGGACAAAAACTATATGGAGAGACATACAAAAAAAGGGGCACAACAAAAAACTTCTGTCAGCTGCCACTGCTGCCCTCCCAGTGGCACTCCGAGGAGCTGGCAGCTCATGCTAAGGGGGCAGCACGTCCGGTTCAGCTGAAGCTCTCGTGCTGCCTGGAACCAGCCGGTTGTCTCTCAGCTGTTTCCTGTCTGACATGAGAGCCACTACCCAAGTTGTCATTTACCCTCAGGGGTTCAGAGAAACCAGATGTTTGCATCTTCAGGAGCCTTGTTTGCAATCAAGTCCATTACATGTCACTGGTGAACTTGAATATTGGCACACAGGTCACTTACAAGTTCCTACTTCTATTTACCCTCATTTTGAGGTTAGTATTTGACCTACTTAGCAGTATCTACAAAACACTCAAAAATTTGAAAGATACAGTAGTCAAGTATCTTTCGTTAGTTTATAGGAAACAATGAATCATCTTAGTAAATATGAAATGACAAAGCAATGGTCAAAAGAAATTCATACCTCCTTCCAGCATATTCATTTATATTGTATACTAACTATGCATGTTCCCAGTCATTGAAATCTGACTCTCATCATGTATCAATGCTGCCCAAAACCAGAATTAACAAGCAAAATACATACAAGAGACTGTGTGTAGTTGAAAACAAAAAAACCAACCTAGTTTACTGCATGTCTTCACCTCTTACTGAACTTTTCCTCTTTATTTCTAGCCCCCCTATTAACAACGGTATTCTTAACAAACAAACAAACTAAATAGCTTTGAGTGTTTGGCAATGCAAGATTCTCCTGTCTTGCATTCAGAACACTAAAGAAGGTGAAAGCAAAGTATCTACCTTGAACAGAAGAAACATTTACTGTCAAAAAATACTGAATATAAAAACCAATGTCTTACATAAAATGAACAAGAGAGGATTACATATCATTAAAATACCTAATCAAAACCTTTGCAGACCTAAAGCAATGAAGTGATAATCATTTTGCAAGAATTAAAAGAAAAAAATCCTTCCACTAATACTTGGCAAAATCCTCAAATAAATAATAAGGCAGCTTCTCACTACTGCTATACTGAACACACAATAGAAGCAAATGCAGCAGAATTAAATTGTAGTTCCTTTGTGTACTATACAAGCTGCAAAGTACTCTGAATTCTACTTTAAATTTTTCCTAAGAGTCAACATATAATTTGTGTAATCATATTGCATTCATATATGTGAGCAAATGAAAAATACTATCAAATTGTGCAACAAAGAAACAATTGAAAGTGCGTACTCCTGGTTGCTAAAGCTCTCTATTGCTTCCAATGCTCCCAAAGGATTGTGGCTAGAGTGACACCTGCAGTGCATTATAAATGTGTAATTACCATTTAAATGGGGTATGGAAAGCTGGGGATGAAATGGGAAAAGGCATTCCCTTAAAGCCAACCAAATACTGAAATTTTGGGCATCATCATCTTTATCTACAGTCAGGTTAACAAAGGCATTGTCATTCTGCCACTCATCCATGCCTACTTAACTGAGAATCCTCTCTGCAGTGTGTAAGAGTGCAAAATAATCTAATGCCTCCATAATTATTTGCAGCAATTTTTATTAGATTATGCTTAATATGCTAACATCTGTATTTTGTAGACAGTAAAAAATGTGGACAGAAGATCCAAGTCTCACCAAATTATTTTGACCACCATTTGTCTGTGTATTATCAAAATGCAACCTTTACATTCAACAGCAATTATATTTTTGGATTTCAAAATTTATACATATTGTGTATTTCATTTTTTTCTCAGCTACATACATCCTTTAAGGATGTGCTAATTATGTTATGTGAGAGTTAAATTTTTCTTTAAAACAAATGTTAACCATGAGATTCCAGGCCTCAAATTGATATATCTGATAATATAAATTAATCTTTGTTTAGGCAATACAGCAAATCTGTCAATAAACTTTATATGGAAGTTTGCTATTAAAATTTAAGTTTATAGTCGAATTGCAATCTTGTGCAGGTAAGCTGCATTGCAAAACATTAAGTGCAGGAAGGAGTGAGTAGGTCTGACTTCTTACAAGAAGGAACACCTTCCATTCCACAATGAATGTATGAACTTGCTTCTCATTTATTCATTGATAGTGGAGTCAAAATGACACTAGCTCTCCTGTGAGTGTGAACAGTATAGTTACAAGCAATACTTGATTTATTGAGCTTGATGTCTGTATTCCAGAGGCATTGCATTATAGTTTTAAATTTCAGGGAACTTAAGTACTCCAACAAGATCCAGCAAAGCTCTCCACAAAGTTGTGAAAGTTAAGCACTGAACCGACAATTGTCTTCAGTAAAAAGTAGGGCCATGCAGAGACAAGTGAACTGGTTCCACAAGTAGAACATAACTGAATGCAGCTTTCACATCACTGAACCCCAGTGCAGGGCTCTGATACAGGAACTGCGATTCTGCACCCAGCACTGCATCTAGGCTGCATCCAGGAGATGCAAAAGTCCATCTGCACTGAGTGCTGCAAGTTATTGTGGGGACAAAACCATTGCCCTAAGTTCTTCACCAGATCTTTCCCAATGATTCAATCTTGCTGAGATTGACTGTGAGGTCTCTTCTAAAGAGAAAAAAATCACAAAAAGTCTATGTTGTTTTACACTGTACTTGGATTTTGTTTGCTTTTTTCACATCTGGACTAATGTTGTCAACCACTCAAACAACTCTTGAAACCGAACTGTGGTTGAAATACAGGGTTAATTATCCTGTAAAATACCACAGAACAACTTCCCTGACTGATGTTTAACAAAAATTACTTCCAGTTTCTACAACATTCTTTCTTCAGTAGCTCAAGCTTCACAGTGTAGTTTTCCTCCATTACAGCACAGGATCATTCTTTTACAAACGTTCTCCAGGCAGAGAATTCCCTACAGAGTTTGTCTGTATCACTTCTGCATCAGGCAAAGTGCAGGCTGCAGATTCATGAAGGCATTCCTAGACTCTGCCGATCAGTTTAACAAGAGGATGAAAATTAACAGCTTTGACTGATTGTTCAGACCCCTAGAAACACCTTCTCTGACATTAGTGCAATTTGCATAATAAAAAATGCAGCAGAGTTTTAGCAGATCTGTCTCTGAATACACAGTACTATTAACCCTATGAACAAATCAAATGAAAAGTGGAAACACTGACAAGCCTACATAATAAGAGCCTCCTACACAACACAGCAGGTCCTACAGTCTTGTGATATTCTTCTACAACTGGACAACAGCTCCACTTAAAAAGCAAAAAAAAAAAAAATATCCCTACATTAGGCTGCATCCTCCACTCTTCTTTTTCAAGCTTGATTTAAAAAGCTTGCTATCTACTAGTCAGTCACTCCTCCTTCAATAGCCATGACTCCAGCAGCAAAGTTCAAGTATGTTGATTTATCACACTCAGTAACAAACAAAAAAGCCCCCAAACTCAGCCTTCTTACTTTGAAATGGACAGAATAAACCACTTATTTTAATCAATATATTTAAGTGCCCATCCAAGCACACTGACTTCTTGCCCAGATGGACAGTTAGTGCAGGAAGAGAATAGGAGTGTAAACGTGCTAAAATCAGGTGTCAGAAGACAGGCATCAGCAGAAAACTGGGCTTGGTTACTTCTGCCGTTCATAAAGCAGCTTATTTCTGCTGTAAATTATAACAATCATTAGGGAAAAGGAATCAACTTAGGCATAGTATCAAAACAAGATGACACATACCATACTTCTTACGTATTTCATCATGCTTCAGTTTTCTTTCATGTTTCCTACAAGAAATAAAGGCATCAGAAGAATATTCAGACTCTTTTGAGCTGTAAGCAAACTATAATTACATCCAAAAAGGACATCAGCATTTTTTACATTAGCATCAGTAATCACATTATAATTCAAAAAAAAAAAAAATCACACTTAGCAGCTACATATATATTATCTTTGTATTTACACTTGATCTGTAAGTATTTACATACACTGTGTCTATCAGACTTACCATAAATTCTTACTAATGGATAGTGCGAACATAAGATGTATGACAATAAATACTTTTCTTTTCTATATAAAAGTAAAGCATCCACATATATGCACACATTCACAATGAGGTGTTCATCCATACATAAGAAAAAAGGCACTACACTACACTGGAACACTCCTTAATGCTTTCCAGCAGGGAGAATAATTGTAAAATTTAGCTCTGCACAGAACAGAATACTAATTTGGAATACTAATTTAATATAATAATTCTAAAAGGATAAAAAGGTGTACTACTATTTTGCTTAAGATGTACAGCAAGTGTAAGTGAAAACTACTGCTTTCTAAAATCCAGCATGGCAGCCATGCAGAGAATAAATTAAAATATTGTGCTACATATAAATTGGTTTTTATGTTGTCTGACCACTAAGACAATTTTAAGGCTGTACCTAGTATTGCCAAACTTAAATTATTCACATAAACCAAGTTCTGATGAGTCAATTTCTCCTTCCCCTTTGCAAAGGTGAAGGGGGGGAAATGAAAGATGTTCAAATGGAAAAAATGATTGGAAATTTGTGTTGTTTAAATGGAAAAAATATCTTTTCTCAGATAGTTTTCCTATATTACAAAGGAAGGATCTATTTTGCTTATTTTAAAAAACAAACATAAAAGCTCCTATACAACTGCTTCATGAGACAGGATCTATATACCTTAAGGAACAGACATAGTATTAGACAAAAAAAGTTCCTCTAACAAAAATTTAAAGAAAAAAAAAAATTTAGAAATACACCCTTTGCTACCCTCTGTCCAAATTCAACCCACTTAGACAAGTTGTGACTTCTGCTGGATTCCAATTTGCACATATTCAGCAGAAATCTGTTAAGCACTGACAGCTTAATCCACCAAAGATCCCATCTGCCCTATGCATATTCCACCTCCAAACAATTCCTACTGCTAATCAGATCCTGTGTGTCCTCAGAAGCAATTATCCTGCTTCCTACAGAGCTGAGGGTTGAAGTGGGCTTTTCCAGCAACTGCAGTTCTGGAAAAGCATGCAGATAAAGCACGATGAGAAAAACCAAACAAGACAGACAGACTCAAAACCTTCCACTACTGATTCCCAGAGATACCCATGTCCCTTACATCCCTCTGCATTATTAAGCCCAGGCAGCATAGCAAAGCAACCTGGCCAAAATGCAGTAACATAAGCTGGAGAGTCAGGGTAATGAAATTTATGTAGAAGAACAAATTCAGGATTGAGATATTGAAGAGAACAGAAAAAAGAGGAGACAAATTTACCCATTGAACGTAACCTGACAACATGATTTCTGCTTTCTGTGGTACATGAGAAGACGATATGATATGGGGCAAGGTATCTCAGGAAGAGAACAGAGAAATTCCGCTTAAAGCAGCCTTCTCCAACATACAGCTAAATCCTTCTACTCTATAGTTTTCATGTGAGCTAAAACCAGGTTTATTACTGATGGTAGAGGCATTTCTTCCTTCTTCAGCATATCCTGTTTGAAGACTCATTGCTGCAGGTACTGAAATCTCAGTACTTCAGCAGCCAGTGTGAATCAGCTCGGAATTCAGAAAGGACCTGCTTAAGAAGGGGATGGTGCAAAATCAAGCTGTGTAGGCTTTAAACCTCAGAAAGGCTTTAGGATACTTTCCTAGGCTATTCAAAAAAAACCAAAAAACATCTAATTAACTTTGAAGGGTAAAACCATTAATATCAGCGAAACATACAAACTCTGACAGGCAGCCACGACAGCATCACTTCACCCACGACTAAATCCTTGCTCAGTAAATAAGGTGTAGGTACACATCAACCCAGAGGAACCAGACACAGCTCTGAACAGGCAGTCCCTGCTCAGCCACCCAGAGTTACTGTACCACCCACATCTCACATGATGATCAGCTCAAGTCACTTCAGTCTTCCGAGTTGGTTCTGTTTCTTAACACTACTGCTATTACTCCATCTTATACATGCTAAAGTCTTGGCTTCTCATGCAAGTTGTCCCCACTCCCATAGGCTGAGGAAGTATTTTTCTCAATACTAACAATTCACATAATAATTTTCCATACTCGGTTCTTCACAAATAAACTGCCATCCTTTCTTTCCCTGGCCTCTCTCCTTGTTCTCCCTTACTATCAATTTATACTTGGCACTAGATCTTATTGCTTAGCATTTGTTTACAAACTTCTAAAATAAATAATGATTTATAAATTATATAAAGCTAACGTATACATATACCATGTATTTGAAGCTGTAAATAATTGAGTGTATAGAAAAAGACTCACTACTCAATGCCATACATAAGAATTATTTTTCACGTTAGAGATGATGAAGTCAAATAAAGTACTACAGCTATGCAATAAGATACTTGTTTTAAGTCAAAAATTGAACTTCAGACATCATTCCCTTCATGCCCCTCACTATAAGTGCAAACTCAAACCATCACCAGTGATTTTCAACCCTCTCACTAAACTGACAGCTGCTTTCAGCCTTGTGTAGATAAGCAGACAGCCAACATAATAACCCTTACTTTTCATTTTAACAGGCATCTTCCAAAGACACACAGAAGTATCATAATTAACTGAATTTTAACGCAAACAAGTACTAAACTTAAAAAGCAGACTTTTACATTTTCCGAAAGACAGAAAATACTAGGTGCTGCAATCATCTTAAACCTTCCGCTAAAAATAGTTCCACGGAACACTATGGAACCTGGGCCTCCTTGCTTTGTTTTTACCATTCACTAATGGAATCATGAAATGAAGCTCAGGCTAGTCCTGTTCCCCTTCCAGTGCCAACTGATATGAACCATATATGAGCTGATATGAGCTGTATTTGAAGTAGCTGTATCCCACAGAAAAAACAAAGAACATGTAGACAAGAAAAAAACAAAACCAGATAGACACAAGGTCAATGCTGTGCCTATTTTCCTCCCATACTTATCTGAACACCTATTCAGCTATTTTCATAAATGATGTGAAAACTTCACAGCAGAAAGGAAGGAGTGCACAGTACAAGAAACTGCTTTCCTCTGCAGGTTGCTTGTCAAAAATGGGTTGTTGAGAATATTAATTTGTTCTACAGCCTGCTAGTAGCAATTCATTCTCCAAAGGTCTTAGAGGAAGGAAGCAGTGGGTAGGGTGAGGTGCTCTAGGTGCTGGCAGTGGCTTACTCCTTGTGTTTTCCCATGACCCCCAGCACACACACAATTGGTATGCGTGTTCAGAACATGGAAACACCCCAGGGCTGCTGCTAAGCTCTCTCCTGCAATTAAAGCACTTTCTGTTTCACAGACACACTCCTGAGACAAGCTGGGAAAGAGGAATGCTGCTTTAAATAAGGCTGCAGGAATCACTCTGGCAGAGCAGCCTGCTCCCAGTGATGCTTGTTCCTAGGCTAAATTCAAGAATGGAGCTGACATTAGCTTTAGGCTGCTAATTGCCTGGTGCAACACCACTTGCTTGGTGCACAGCACACCTTACACTCCACACGCATCAGACTTCCTACAGATGAACTGTACCAAGAATTTAAAGCTGATACACAAATCACAGTGGAAAGGTTACTGAACACAATCATCCTGTTATGCACATAGTCAGAAGTCTTTCCTTTATAACAAACACAGATAAGTGCTGTCTTAACTGAACAAAGTAGCATAATTAAGGATGCTACATTTCACCACAAGGCACATGGTTTTGGCATACAAAAAACTGTTGATATTCCTCATTGGATCCCTCCTCTAAAAAGAAACAAAAGCATTACAGGGGAACATCACGTTCATACTAGGGCCTACTGTGCTCTGACTAGTTATAACTGGATTAACAAGTAGAGAATTCCCCTTTTTTCTGCTCCATTGCAAATATTCAACATAACTTATCAGAGAAACCATGTGTGAGCATACTTCCTGAATTGGATACCCATTTCTTACCCTTTCATGCACATTCAAGTCTGACACATTCAGCTCACAAATTCAGATGTTTATGAAAACAAATTTGCATCTGTTCTCTTCTTGGATAACGTTTGTCATTACCTCACAATGATGCACAGAGCACTCATGGTACCCGCCACAATGAGCATCAACTTGCCTGCTCTCTGTTGATTTACAGCAATACAGCTGCTAATCAGGTTCATCAATCTCATAATAAATGTTTTGTAAAAACCTGACACTGTCATGCCTAACATCACAATGCCTCTTTGTTTAGTACTCCACATATTTCTTAGAAAGGCAGAATACTCCTACATCATCAGGAAGTGTATAGCTATATATCAAGCTGTCAAGACTTACCTCTGAAGAGACTGTAGCCTTCGTTCCTCTCTCTTTCTAGCTAGCTGCTCCTCTTCTTCCTCTAGTCTGCTAGAAAAATGAAGGAAGGAAAGCATAAGAGCAGGAAAAAGCAACTTTATTGCTAAGCTATCACTATTTACTACTTCATAGCCAGGTAAAATTTCACCGCTGAGTAAGTTTAATTTACAAGTTTGTGTAATTATCCTTTCACATTTTATAATATCCAAATGCTGTACTCATTGCAGTAATATGCCCTTCAGCCTCCAGACAACTATTTACAGCTTCTTAGGAAGAAGATGCACACTGTTCCAGAAGCAGGATTCCTAAGTGCCCTTTTCCCCATGTGTCACACCTCATTTAATAGTCACTGTTCTGTATGTGCACAGTTAAGTCCATTGTTGTCCTTTGGAAGATGATTGATGGTTCACAAGCCTTTGATGCCAGAACAATTTATCTTTCCAACAACCATTACTATCCAATCTCAAGCTGCCCCCAGGAAATGAGTCTGTTCTGGAATGAGCAAGGATTTACCTGAGCATCAGCTGTGTGATTCTGGGAAATGCTGAACCTACACAGTACATCTGAGCTGTGCTTGTGCAGATATGCTCTACTGAATTCTCTGCTGCACTTTAGCTTTGTGTCCTGCCTTGGAGAAAGCTCACTTTCACATAACCATTAGACAGACTGCGTAATCCTTGTAGGACTAAAGCAAATGTCAAACAATTCTCCTATTAGTTCTTCCCTGACAGAATTTATGATGATTCTTCAGGATTAGTAAATGAACAACTCCATGCTTGCCCAGGTGCTAATCATCTTCCAAAAGTGGATACATTTCTGAAGAGGTCTGAAATGAATATTTACAATATTAATACACCCGAGCAGTATTACCACTCATCTGCAGCCACCAAGATCCAAGTTAAACAAGAGTGACATCCAGTGGTTAATTACAGCATGTCAAATGCTTTAATACACAAAATTCAGACAGATTCAGCTTTGGAAATATGAACTCAATTCCTTCATGTGCTCAAACAGCATATATCTCCATATATCTCTCTCAACATTTTAGTTATTTCAATACAAGCCAGTACTTAAGAATCCATGCAATTCTTCAGAAACAAATTTTTTAGTTCCAGCTTTTTCCACCTAAAGAATTAGAAAAAATCTTGGGGGAGCAGGAAACACACACAACAGGTCACTTTTATTTGAAAACAGTGTTAGACTCTTTTTGAAAACTAATCAATTCTCTACATCAGCATTTCCAGCATAATTAGAAGCTCCCATTCTAGGGCACCCTTCTGTAAAACTGCTTTACTGAAGACCCCATGTCTTACAACTATGCAATAATTTTCACAATTGGTGTTACAAAATACGAAAGCATCAAATAAAATAAAATGTTGATGCATGATTCAGAAAATAGATTTCTTCCCTGTAATTAAACAGTATTAAGCATCTTCTGATTTCTGGATACTTGGAACAAATTGTTCTTCCAAATTCAGAAAGTTTGAGATTATACAAATAAAATCACAGTTGATAATGGAAGTTCATGAGAGTCTATTTAGTAGAGTTTCATAAATAATAGCTGTTCACGGAACTGTCACAAGTACAAGGAACCTGACTCTAAGAAGTCCAAAAACACAGGATAAAAATAAAAACTGTGCACCAATATTCCTAGAATTCCTGTGGTAGGATGGACACATATGAGCCAACTACATTATTAATGTGGGTGTTAATGCACTTGAGTATTCTCTGTGTTCAAGGAAAACCAAAGTTCAGGCTTCTCAAACACTTAAACATCACAGCTTAAGAATTCCCTAAAGAAACACTGATACTTCTGCAAAACAAGGTTACACCTCAGAGCTCAGATGATACATCTAAAAAAGAATCAATTAAACAGATCTAGTACTACATTTCCACAACCCTTCCTTCCTCCTAGTCAAAAAAACCCCAGTTTCTTTTGTGGAAAATGAGTCCCCAGAATTAAGGAAGAAGAGAGCAAATGAATTCCTGTGGGCTTAAAGCCAATAATGTACCAGGCTTCAGTGTAATAACACATTCTGACTCCTCCTGAAATAAGCTGGACCTCAGATTGACAAGACCTTTAAATCCTCTAAGGGTCACAAGATTAAGCTTGACACCTTTGGAGTCTTGGCATAAGATGACTCTCAACTAACCCTCTATTTTTAGAATTAGATGTTACAGTACTGATTGACAACTTAGCTACTAAAACTGAAGTCCAGCACAAATATCTCTTTTCATGGGATTCAGGCTCTCTTTGCTGACATGTCAGCTGCACAGGCCTACTCAGTTGTTCTGCAGAGGATGCTGGCAGATCTTATGTAAGATCTAAACCTATTCTTTACATCTTCAGGGCTTATCAGCACAGGGCTAAAGAGTATTCATTTTTGCATTAGGGCAGATTTGGTATACCAACCTACCAATAGAACAGGTACACGCTTCTTCCTCAGGAAAGAAATAAATTACTGAGATGTTATTTACAATTATCTTTACATTTCTTTAAAGCCACAGATGTACCACATTTCTCTGGCTTTAGGATCAGCACTAAACAATGTACAGTTACATGAGATCTTTTAAAAAAGCCAAAACCAAATCACAAACAGGAACAATGAGTCAAAGGTATTTAAAAAAGTATAAGAATCATTTCTGACCAAGAAATAAGGTCCCCATTTTATTCATACAAGAAGTACCAAAAGACAAAAAGAACAGAGGTAGCTGAAACTACACTGTACAGAAAGCTTTAAAACTTGAGTGATAAAGGGAAGCATGTTGTGCTGTCCCACTTCACACCACAGTACTGACGTACCTATTTTAACTACTCATCAACTACTTCCCTCCTTTTAGGAATATTAGCTATGCAGAGAAGCCAGTTAAAAAAAAAAATTTACAAGTTCTCCAAGATCTCAAGAACATTTAATTTCTGCAGTACTACTTTCCTTGAAAGTAAGTAAATTATACTTAGTATCATAGAGCAAAGAAGTATTATCTTACATGTAAGTATCTTTTTGAATTGGCAAAGACAGCTAACCCCTTATATACTGACTGCTGACAGATCCTAGAGCAACTCTGAAAGATGGATATCAAGTGCCATATAGGACATTGCTGCTCAGTTACTTTCTACTCACCTGGTCCCTTTTTGCTGTACCATGAGCTTGCCCTGAAAGAAATTATTTACACCACTATCACAAGAAGCAAGTCTTTACTTGGTCATTGAAAGATTTCATGTCCAATGTTAATAAGAAAGTGTAAAATGTAGAAGTGCAAAGCAACAGCTTGCCTGAAGTCAGACACATCAGTGCTGTTACCAGTAGAAAAATCACTTCAGTCATTCCAGCATCATTTCCACTGTCATACTACTTGTCACTAAATATCTCCTATTTTGTTGTCTTTCTCAAACAACTAAAGCAAAGTGACCAAAACTACTTCCAGATGAAAATATTCTTAGTATACTGGAGAGTAAAAACTGTAGGTAGATAGGGAAGACCAGGACCCAGTGTTAGTAAAGAAAACAAATACACGTGTTTACCTCCTGGAACGCCTTCTGCAGTAACAGCAGTAACAGCAACAGACTGTTATGGACACCAGAATAAGTCCAGCTACCACAGCCATAGCAATAATTAAAGCCTCAAAGTTTACTGAAAAACATGAATATATTCAACTTGTTAAGACTCCATCAGTAACATTTATATTTCAGATAACTCTTCCCTTCCTTCCCACACATTTTTTCATCCCTATATGCAAAACATGATTCTGTTGAACTACCCCAGATAAATGCAGTATACCACATTAAAACTTTGCTATTATGCATAAACTACACTGAACAGACATTAAGTAAAACCACATTTCTCATTCTGTTACTTCCCTACAAGTTACAAACAAATATACTTCATCCCATAAAGCAAAACTTTTTCAAAAAATTTGTTTCAAACAAAATTTAATTTTTTCAAAAGTATACTACTTAACTATTGAAGGGAAGGAAAAGACTGTCAGTTTTCAGTCTACACTCCTGGCAACAGTACCTATTTCATCTGCTTACTATTCATGGAAACACCCAACACAATTAAGCTACTTTGTATTACACTGTTCTTCACTCCGGTTAATAATCTGTCAACATATGTAATTCATATAAAATTGTAACTGGAAGACAGTAATTTGTTTTTGACTTTGAAAGCTGCACTATTCACCTTCACTTTCAGCAATGGTGAAAAACATTCATCTCTTAATTTTATTTGCTTAAAGAAAAAAAAAAACATCACAAGCACCTTCACAAGTTAATTAATTTTCCTGTTGTGTTTGTAGGGGACAATCTCAATAAGAACATATAACCCCATTGCATGTTGCTGCTTGTAATTTGTAAGAAACCTATTAAGGAAATGCATATTTGATGGTGTTTTTGTTGTTTTGGTTTGGGGGTTTTTTTTCTACTTTTTTTTTTTTTTTTCTGAGAATGTGCTCCATTATGAAGTTTTCATTCTGTGTTTAAGCTACAGTCAACCTAGAAACACAAATGGCACACAAGATAGAAGCCATTTCCATAGCAGCAGTAAACTGTCAAGACCACCCTTAGTATCAGTAGAAAAGGACGTGTTTCTCTACCTGGTGTGTTTGAGAGTGTTAACTTACTTCATAGCAGCTCATTTGATGCTGGGTTTTGGATTTCTGGCTCAAACATGCTGGTAACACACCAATGTTTCAACTGTTGCTGAACAGGCTTGAAGAGCACCAAAAGATTTTCCCACCTCCCCCCTGCCCCCTTCCTTCTGCTCCCCCCAGTGAGTAGGGCTGGACACAGGCAAGAGAGTGAGAGAGGTCAGGAGGGGATGCAGACAGAACACTTGACCCAAACTGGCCACCAGATGTCAGGGTCAGCAAAAAAACTCTGAGGTAAAGGACAGGTAAGTAGAGGGCAGAACTGGCTTTCAAGGGGAAAGTCAATTCCAGTGGGAACTTATTGTCTAGAGACTGGCTGAGCACGTCTGCTTGTGAGGGGTGCTAAAAAAATTGCATTTTTTCCTCTCCCTCCTTTTTCTTCCCTTTTAAAACTGTCTTTATCTCAATCAAGGAAGTTTTCTGCTCTTGTTCCTTTTTCTTCCTCCATCCCACTGGGGCCATGGGAGAGAGGCAGGAAGCAAGCAGCTGTGTGAGCGCTCAGATACAGGCAGGAGTCAACCCTCCACCCTTTCAGAAAAAGTCTGCTAAACATTTCACAATAAAAGCCTTTACTACAAAACTGCAAGCCCAGTTTTCTTAAAAGTTAGCTTTATCACTGAAATGATACTCCTATCATACCTAAAAAACTCCAACAGAAGTTTAAGCACAAATGCCTGTTCCCAGAAAACAAAGCACAAAGCCCCTCTCTAAGAAAATAGAATTGATAAAGTTCACCTGTACTTTTTCATCTAGTCATTCTGCAGCAGGCATTAAGTGGTAGTGTTCAGAAACTTGCATGTTCCACTTTAACAGCAATCTTCTACTTCTGCTACCCTAATTTAGACTACTGCAAAATCTCTCTGCCCTAAGCACGGTAACTTTCTTTAGTCAACACTGTCACTGACAGTTCACCCCAACTTGTTTTTGCCCTTTAGCCCCCTGGTGTCCATGCACAAACAGACAGAAAGCAGCAAGTGTTTGCTCTGCTGGACTGAAGCTGTACCTTTGTTTCACACAAGAAGCTTTCTAACGCTTTAGGTGTTCTCTGTTCCAGTCTAGTCTGAATCTAGATCTGTACACACATTATTACAAAAACACCTCCAAATATTTCACCCTGACGACAGCACATGCTCAGTCGTGTATTTTGTAGTAAAACATGCACAGCAAATGGAAACACCATGCAGGATGACAACCTACAGTGGCACCATGCACGTTCCTTTTAAACCTTATCTACATTGCCTTTGGTACCCAACAATTACACTGTTATTTCATGTCATGGTTTGACCATGGTTTAACCATTTTGGGGAATACACCTCTCATGGGGGCACTGGCACTGTGCCGGAGTCAATCCATGACATTTCAGTTGTTTAAGCAAAAATAGCATTCAAGAATTTCTGTGTGACTCTGTTCCTGTGGTATTGGTTCACTGCTGCCATTGGAATATAAGAGAACTGTGGATCTAGACAAATCATCCAACACTTGCAGAAATTTTAAAGAAAATAAAAATGTTTTAAAGCCATCGCATCACCATACCTACACTGAACGGGGCTATGGCTCCAAATCATAACCACTGCCTCCTCACCCTGCGCCTCCAAATAAATTATCAGGAAACAGCTCTAGCAAGTTTACTTTAATCATACTCATAAATAATTCTCTACAGCAAAAGTAAAATTAGTACCTACTCCAGCAAACTCCCCATCGAGCATTTGAGAGAGAACACAATGAAGATGGTGGAAAAATACTTCTTACAGGGTAATCAATACACGTGTTGTTGGTGTAACACCAAAGGCACTGTGCAAAAGAAACAAGAAAAAACCCAAATTATATATCTTCAAAAACAGTTAACAATTTAGTGCACCACTCCAAATACATATTTCACTCCAGATACAGATGTGAATGTAATGCTGGAGAAATGGAAGTGCTTTGTCTTCTAAAGCCTACAGAAGTCCTCATACAATTTCTCAGCAAAACCTAAATTGAAGAGTGAATAAGAACATTTTGTACTTACAAGTAACTAGCCTGAAAATATTTGGGAACACATTGAGGCACTCTGCATACTTGAGGGTAAAATGGCTTTGGGTTTAAAATTACTGGAATTAACAAATACAAAATCAGACTGCAGACTGTTCAGAATTTTAAAACATCTCATATCTTTAAGGAATAAAATCACACCTATAATATTACTTCAGCCTTGCATTTGATTATCAACAGAAAGAAAATAGTAAAGAATCCTTATAAGTCTACAGGAGCTTTTGCTGCAAGGTAATGAAAGATAGTCTCATCCAGTCAGAGTTGCAAAGTACCTGTGTACCTTAACTGCACATGCTCACATATCTGGATATTTTTAAAATTTCACGTTTTTATGTGTATTATAGATAAAATTCCAGCACAACATTTCTGCTTCTGAAGCCATCTCTAAGCATCAAGCTTAGGTTTTGGTTTTCATCTGTTAAAATAAATACTTATTCAGAAGTCATTTACCACACAACTCAAACAATGAAATAGTTTTGAATAACAGCAGTAGGAATCTTTGACAGGATTATGTTTTTTTAGGATTCATTATAAAAAGAGTTTAGCCAGGAACTATGCTTTATCTAACAGTACTATCAAGAACATCTCTGTCATACATCCTCAATTACATAAAGCCTGTTATCTTGCTCTTAATGGATTACAAAACGTTAAATACAAAGGAAACCATTTGTAGCAGATGCTGCTTTCTTGAAAAGTTTGGCTACAAGAAGAATATATTTTGTAGTTGGTAGACTGTACAATTTAAACATACCCATAAGGACACATCAACAAAAAAAAATACTAAGAAAAGAGAATTCACTTGGCAAAAACTGTGCCCTTTTAATTACTATGCTAGATGAGAATATGATTTTTTTGGTTCAAATATTTAATAAGAATAAACAATTCAAAAATAACAACTAATAGGGGGCATAATAAAGGTCACTGTTAAGACTCTGAACATGTTGACCCTGTTTTGAGTAGGAAGCTGGATTAGGTGGCTCATGAGGTCTCTTCTAATCTGAATGACTGTACACTGGTGGTGACAACTGGGGGCCCAAAAAGGCCAGCTGTATCACTCTGATGGAGACTCCGCATCTAACTACTGCAAACACGTCTAACCCAAAAGGCAATACCTGACACAGCTCCTGGTTGGAGCAGGGGCTGAAGCACAAGAAAATATTTCAACTGATTAATTCTCCATGATAAAAGAATCTGACAATCATCAATACAATTCAATTAACATTTTTCCCTTAAAGCTAAAATATGCATAAGACAAGCAGGTAAGTTCAGATATTTCTCAATTTTCCCTGGTGAAAAGGTTTTCCAGTAATGGAAACTTACATGCAATTTTAAGATTCCTGAAATGTTTCTTTTCAGTGACATCTGAACTTTGAATTTGAAATAATCTCTCACTTCTGCTCTGCATTGACTAATGCCTTCTGCATGCTTAACAATATCCTTATCATAGAGCCAAAGAAGTTTTCAGCAAAGAAGAGAGAAACAAATTCTAACATTTAAACGTCTGCCTTATTGCAATCTCACTGGAAATACACTTTGCTACCAACAGTGGCTTAGCCTGGCAGTCTTCAGCACACAGTCAGTGAAGGGACCGGCACACTCTGCCTCAGTTACAGGCACTACTTGGGGCATCTTTAGAGAAAGGCACTTTCAGTTTATTTGCATTAATTTCCCAGCACAACACAAGAAAAGCAAGGCATTGTAACTGCCTAAGACTGAGTTTATTAGAAGGACATTTAGCAAAGTGCTACCCACAAAATGAGGATGAGTCTGAGGCAGCAGCAAGATCAACTTGCTCAGCTGAGCTATAAAAGCCCTGAGCACACACTGACACTGGAAGCCTGGATTCAGTCTGTCCTCTCCACACAAAGCACAGAAACACCCTCAGTGACGAAACCATGGAGCAACCCTGGCAAAGTGAAAGCACACTGGCATCACATGTGACAGATGGGAAGCCACACATCAGTTGATTCTATCACTTAAATAAGAAGCAAACAGCCTAAGAAAGCCTAACAGTTTGATTTCACATTAAGTGGAAATTCCTATCAATCTAAAATGATGTTAAAAACCTTACCGAAACATTTTTTAGACATTCTTCACAGGACTTCTGGGAAAATGCTGAACATGCTAAAAAACAAACAAAACCAAAATACAGAGATTATATATTTATTTTTATTCCATAAGGTCAAGCATTTATCATAATATTTAACCTTTTTTTTTCCCTAATCCTAGATGCAAGCAATAATTTTGACTGAAGTAATGAAATCTCAGTAATTCCATTCCAGGAGAACTGCAGCAAACAGAGATAAAAAACATGTAAGTTTAACCTCAGACACAGGAGAACAATTTAAGCTTACCTTTACCCTCAGTTTGCTTTCTTTAAGGACAACACAGAAGGTGTAACCCAAGAGTCTCCAGGTATCTCTGCTGAAATTCTAGAACTTACAGAATTCAGGGAACATTCCAAATTGTGCAGCTTTGGAAGCTTTGCAAGAGCTGACCCTTGCTTAGGACTTATACCCTTCCACAGGCATTAACTTTTTCTGGGAGAAAAAGTTTTTAAAAGATAAAGCTCTCCAATTTACATGATTTTAAATAACAATAAAAAACACTTCCAAACATAGGACACAAAGTTAATATGCAAGAGTTCAATAAGAAATTTAACAAAAGCTTGACAAGCCGAGGATTGCATTTTCTCTGAATAAAAAAAAAATACATACTGGTGTTCACATTTACTTTTTTTAGAAGTACCCCATGTTGATCATCTTAAAAGCAGTCTTTTTTTATCCATAACTCAGATATAATTTGTTGCCCACAGGACCATGTACATGCCATAGTCTTGACCTAGATGAACTATTTGAAAGATGAGGGGGAATCTCCTTTCCTAGTCTGAACCTGGATTTTTATTCTAGAAATTGCTGTTCCTATGATATTTTTTATACCAGTTAATGAAACAAGGCTGTTCTTATTTCACTATATCACAAATACAAGGGGAAAAGATTTCCAAATGGAGCATTAGTCACAACAAGTTGTCAATTTGAGGTAGAGTTACTTGCTTGTGAAACAACTACCTATTTCAATATTTTCTTTTCATAATTAACTATTACATATTTCTGATACTAATTCTTAACATTAAATGCATTTTATGTATCAGTATATTTATCTTTAATTTATATATGCGGTTGGAAAACCCCCTTACCAGTTTATCCGGTAACAACTAAACTGCTACAGGTACCAATTAAAAGCTTAAGGCCCATATACCAATTAATTTAAAAAAACAACAAGAGAAGCAGGTTCAGAAACTGTTCTCAGTTTATACTCAAAAATTTTCCAACAGGAGTTTTCAACATGGAGTACCATCATGCTTAGTCATTTTTCATTACTTTTCCAATGTGAGATTTTAAACACCTAAACATGCTTTCTCAACATGAATTAGTAAGGCTGACTTGCTTCAAGTTAGCTGTCTCAAAAAGCTGGAGGTTCCCTTTTCAAGTATAAACCCTTCAGTAAAGGAAATTAAACACTTGCGGCTCGGACGTAGACACACCTATCAAGGTGCACTTGAGATACCCACACTTGATGCTAGCCAACCTGACACACACACCTTTGCGGGCACATCTGTTGGTGGCAACTAAATCACAGGCGGAGCTTCACCAGCTGCCTGCCAAAAGCAGCGAAGAGATAAATGATTCCAACAGGAAAGGAAGGAACGAGCACCTCCGTCAGCTTCTCCTGAGCCACATTCCTCACCATCATCCAGGGCTGAACAAACCCTGGCGACTGTGTACTCTAGGATAACCTTGCTTGAGCAAGGGAGGTTGGACCAGGAGACCACTGTGGTCCCTTCTAATCTGCCCCATCCTGCGATTCTGTGACTGCTGTCTCCGTGCCAAGGTCCGGACACCCCACGGCCCGGCAGCCGGGCAAACCCCAGCGCTATCAGCGCGTCCTTCGGCCGGGAGCGGGCTGTTCCCGCTCGGCCCGCGGGAGCAGCCCGCTCCGCGCCGGGACAGCACCACGGCAAGCCCCGCGCTCTCCCCAACTCTCCTGCTGGCGCTCCGGGCGCCGCTGGGCCCTTGCAGGCCTCGGGGCGAGCCCGAGCCCGTGTCCGCCGCCGCGCCCCTCTGCCCGGCGCAGGCTGAGCGCAGGCCCGGCCAGGCCCGCCCGGGAAGGCCGCAGGGCCGCACCGCGGCACGGACCGCAGGCAAAGGGAGCGACGCCGCGCTGCCCGCCCCTCCTTACCCTGAGCCGGCGCCGGCGGAACCGTGGTGCGGATCTCCAGCCCCGCCACGGCGCGGCCGCACAGCAGCGCCAGGCCCGGCAGCCACAGCGGCCACCACCGCGCCGCCTCCATGGCCGGGACGGCACCGCACAGAACCCGCTGGCTCCGGGCTCCAGGACCCGGCCCCGCGCAGCCGCCGCCAGCCCCGGGGCGGAGCGGGCTCGGCCGGGGGCGCGGCCCTGCCGGAGCGGGCGGGGCATGGGCCGGGCCGCGCCTTCCTTACTCGAGGGGCGTGGGGTGAGAGGCCGGGCTGTGGCTGTCGCTTATCCGCAGTCGCTGAGGGCGAGGTCTGACGTACACAGGGGCTTTTCCTCTCCATGCTTCCTTTAATGTGACACCCTTTTGCCTGTGAGGGCAAGGATCCTGTGCCCTGCCTCCTGGTTTCGTTCCTTGGTGAGGATCCCCAGAGCAGGCTGCCGGAGCCAACGGAGACAACAAAGACATTCCAAAGCCAGGGCTGGCCAGAGAAATTAATAAAGATATGGAGGCAAATAGAAAATTTGCCATGACCTTCCCATTTTAAAAGACTAACGAGTCGTTGGTTGTTGCATGGTGACCCCTTCTCAGGGCCTTTGGGAAGCATTTAGCACTCTTTCAAGTGCCAGGGATGTACAGAACACCCAGATGGGTCTGCAAGATACTACACAGGAACAAAAGAAAGACCCCAAACCCTCTAAGATGACAGGGTAAGGACACGATATTGGACATCTCGGTGGCCTTAGATAGCTGTGGTTACACATGAAATCAAGTCCCTAATGGCCACTTGCCATGCTGTGACAGCCAACCTTGGTTTAGTTGAACAATCCTACTGCTGAACTTCATTAGCTTCTCTGTGACTTGTTCAGGAATGGGAAGTTTGATATTTGGCAATCAATAGCTGAAGTACTGATGTAGGTTTTGTCAGTGCTCAAAGATTCTGCTTCAAGCAGGAAGCAAACAAACACTCCTTCCAAGTACGGCATTGTTCAGTCAGTAGTGGCTCCAGCTGCTTGTGACCACCCTTCTCAAACACTCCTTCTCTTCTATTTGGACCATTTTTATTACTCTTGTGCAATAAGGCCATTGTTGCTATAGAAAGTACTGCAATTGCTTTGTGGACATAGGGACAGCAGATCTGGGCTGTTTGAGAGGCTTTTGTAAATACACTTCAGCCTTAACAATAAATAAAAGGAATGTTTTTCACAGTGTTCAACCTTGCCATCCTGTTTTTAGACACCTGATTCACCTTACTGCAGAGATTAATCTCTCTAAAGTCCTACCATGGTAAGAGATGAGTAGCTCCAGGAAAAATTCAGAGGGAATTAGGATAACTGCTAGTATCTCTGGTGGCTTAGGCCAATGTGTATAACTGAAGAGATCACACCTGAGTAAGGTGCCCTTACCTTAAATTAAGTTTCAACCTGTGCATTAAAAAGTTGTTTACATTTAATTTTGTCTATGTTACCTTCAGATTTTTGCCAGCAGCACTAGAGTCCCTGCTTCTTGGTCTTCAGGGATATTAGAAAAATAAAACTAAAGTGTGGGATACAAGCCACACGGAGACAAAGATTTTTTTTTTTTTTTTTAACCTGAGGTTAAATATAGGACAATATTATTATGACTTCAGTGTGCTTCAGCTGGCAGAGTCCTTGAATGGTTTGGGTTGGAAGAAGCCTTTAAAGGTCATCTAGTACCACTCCTCTGTAATGAGCAGGGACATGTGAAGAGCAGATTATACCATGTGTTCAAGTCTATAAATCTTTATGCTCTGAAAAACTTTTTTTCTTGTTTCTTGAAGTCACTTGGAACGGGCTCTTGGGATAGCAGGGAGAAACAGGTGACAGACAAAGACTGCCAAAGATAAAGGACTGTTTACAAGTAATAATTCAATAGACTATAGCTAGGGATGCATATGCCAGAGTTGTATAAAGTCATGAAAGGCACAGAAAAAATGAACACAGAAGGGCTTTTTTCTAATAGAAGACCTAGAGGGCACTGAACACAATTATCATGTACAAGACTGGAAAAAAAAAGTTCTTAGAAGAAAATAAAGTGTCTTAAAGTGCAAAACTCTGGATATTAAGGACATTAAAAGTTTATATTAGACCAAAAGTTTGGATTTTTCCATAAATATATCTTTTAACAGTTATTAGATATCCAGATACCCCTGGTTCAGAAAGTCCCTGAACCACACCGCTTGAATTTGTGTGCAATTGCTGAGGAAGACGCATTACATGATTGCTTTGTTCTCACAATCTTCCTTAGACATTTGTTGTTGACTGCCATTTTAGGTGAGATACTGAGTTAAAAGTGCCCTTGAAATGACTTCATAGAGCTGTTTTTATTAATTTTCTTTTTTTTTTCTTCAAAGCTTATGTTATATTCCACCTGATTGCAAGGGGAAATCCTTTTGCTTTTTTGCTTTTTTTTTTTTTTTTTTTTTTTTTTTTTTTTTTTTTTTTTTTTTTTTTTTTTTTGTATTTAATTTTTGGATGTTTTTATGTATTCAGTGAAGAGTGGCTTCTCATAAAACAGCTCAAATTCCAAGCTTTCCAGAATCTGGGATTTTTCTTTGAGTTGCTTCTAATACAGTTATATTGGAGGAAGTATTTAGCTGCAGCCAAGTGGGAGAGGGGGGGAAAACAGAATTTGCTGAGAGCTCTTCAGAAGTATGGATACATCCATCTTCTCAGATTTAGTTTTATTATGCCTTTGGGGGAAAAAACCCCATTAATATAATTTATGAACAATGGTAATGTAATAATTCTCTCACAGTAACTATTCCTACAGTAATGAAACACATTTTTTCTTGGTTAGGTAGCCACTCCCTCAGCAGACATAAATTGCCAGGAAATGGAGTGTAGATGACAAGAAAAAGTGATCTACCAAGAAACTGACTTGGAATAAGTCAGTATATATTAAGATTGAAAAAAAAAAGTACCCCAAAAAAAAAAGAAATCTCAGAACTTAAACAAGATTTTGATTATTTTGTAATTCCATACATATTTCAAATTATAAAGTTTTTTTTTCAGCTCTGTAGATTTTGCCTGGGTTTTGAACAGTGTTTCTACTCATGCATTTTCAGCATCACCTCTGACCCCTTTGCCTCATCTCTGCTCCACTGTTGTGATAGAACAGCTGAATGAGCCATTCACTGGGTATCTGAACAAGGAACAGATTGGGCTGACAGAATCTTGTCTTCTTTTTTTAGCTTGTTTATTTTCTGTTATCACCACTGCTAACAATCTCAAAGGTGATATATGGGTTACAAAACCTGGGTGTGTTCAGCTGATTCCCTTAATGGCAGTATTACTTCATCACTGTGGCAGAGTTTACCCAGCTTGCCTGATCGCAGTATGTGTAAATAACTCAGCTTATGTGTCACAAAAGTGATTAGAATGTCACTGGGTTTTTTTCTCTGTTGGACTTATGAACATAGGCCCTGGTAGAAGACTTTTACTGCAGCAATACATTGTTCAAAAAGCTTTTTTTGGTTTGTGACTGGCTGGACCACAAATGTATCTTCAGGTTGCAATTTGGTTTGTAATTAGATCAGTGTTCCCACAAAAAGCATCTGTACTTCTCTCTCCCTGAATACTTGTTCTTGCATCTGAAAAGCGCTGTGGTACATGCAACAGAAACATATCTGTAGTCCTATAGAGAACTGATGCAACTGGAAGTTACTTTTTCAGTGAGATAGGGATACTCTATGGGCTCACTGAGCAGGGGACCAAATTCTTGTGCTGGCACAGCAGAGGAGGAATTGTACCCCATGGGCTTTTGTTTGTTTGTTTGTTTGTTTTCTCAGTTGCAGGACCAGCTTAAATGTCTGTTGGCTTCATATAAAGGCTTCAGGGCATTGTTGAAGTCATGTGAGAAGATTCGTGTGAGATCTAGTACTTTGTTAAAGTACTGAGTGATTATATACCTACAGGGAGCAGATCTGCTGAGTGAGGGCATGCACCTTCATGTCTTCCTTAAGAGTCTATTCAGATTTTAATAAAATGGTTTCTACAACTATCTTCTGAAAAATATTAATAATACTATCTTACAGAGCAAAATGTGCAACTATGAGTTCAGACTATTTCTCAAGGTCAGATGCAGAAAAATAGGTCTTCCAGGTCAATGTCCACCTTCTGTAATATAATAACCAATCTTCCATAAATAATATTTGGTGAAACAGATCTCTTGGAGGTGCTAATAAGTAGAAGTAGGAAGTATCATAACCCAGCTCTGGTCCTGCAAATACACAGACAGCAGACATTTGCAGAGATCAGAGCAAGGTTTATTCAAGGTTTTTGTGGGTTTGCTATAAATTCAACAGCCCAATTTCAGCTTTCAGACAAACCCTGGGATTAAACCAGAGACTGGCAGTTAAATAGTATTATTAAATTCAGACATGATCAGCTGAACACTGCTGGGACAGTTAAAGACAGTCAGTCTCCTCAGCTGATGCGGGGTTTTGCTGTCATGGAAGTAAGACTTGCACCCACAGTGAGTTTTTGCTTGCAAAGAGGTAGCGTAGAGGAATACACAGGAGCAGTTCAATGTCTCTGCTAAGGGTGCTGGCAGCAGCTGATGTTCCTTTATTTTCACTGCACAGTACTCAGGTGACCACACACAATGTTTAGGGAATAAACATACTTCTGAAAAAGAAGAGTATCTGCATAATTACTCAATTATCTTGTGGTTATACTGAGAGATAAAAATACTAGTCTCATGATAAAAGGCATATAGTGAAAATTCTTGATTTCTGACCTACATGTTTTTCTGACATAAAGTCGTTTTTTAAAGGAATAGTTGAGAATAGCTTTATGTGCACTGTTCTGTAGAATGGTTAATAGTACTGAATTTCAGTCAAATTGAATTATAGTCTCTTGTTAGATTTATTGTAATGCTACTATCACCAAAATGAAAAGCCAATGCTTCAAACTTGTATTTCAAACTAAAATGCACTGCCAGTCAAATCTGACAGTGCATAAACAGCTGTTAACATTTAGTCCTCACTAATATTTCAAAAAAGATAGAGTAATGAATTTTCTAATATATCATGTACCAAACTGATCCCTCCTAGCAGGGCTAACTATTTTGGAAAGCATTGGACATATTTAGACAAAGACTAATTGGTAAAATCAGCATTTCTTCAATGGCAGGGCTGATTTGGTTTCTGGCTGAGCAGTGTTGCATTAAAAATGGACAGTTTTCAAGCAAAAAATAGTGTCTGGGCCCTTGGCATAGGCTATTGCTCAGATCCCCAAACAGGTGGGTTGGTTGCAGTCTGGGCAGTGACAGGAGTCGCTGGGGCAGGGGAGATCCCTTAACTGCTTCTCTGCTCAATTCTCTCTCATGCCAGCTGGCTCCTGATCCTGTGTGACTACTTCAGCATGTGCATTATCCATTGTCATAGAATACTTTAAACTAAAACCTCTTGCTATACTAACTATGTGCAAAAAGACTGCCCTGTGTGACCATGTCTCTATTTACAAGAACAGTTTCTAAAATTTGCATGCATCCTACCTGCATGCAATCCCATCAGTTCTGCAGCAGAAACCACCAGGAGGGTCTGAAAGGACCAGATTCTTCACCCAGGAGGTTATGGGACAAATTCAGTTGTAGAAATTTGTCTTGGAACCAGCAGGAGCTGCTTGGGAGGAACCCCCAGGACTGTCTGAATTCGTCACCTGAAAATCTTTTGTAATAGTTAGTGAGATCCTTTTATTGTGGAGCTGAGGAGAAGCCAAGTCTATCACCTTGCCTTTGCTCAGCTGTGTGTCTCTTCTGTGCAGGGACTAGCTGAGGAATTCCTGGAGCACCCAGGGAATTAAGGAGTTTGGGGCACCCCTAAGACCCAGCTTCACCACAATTACAACTGAAGGGCAGCTTGACTTTCATCCATATGTCTCACACTAAACAGATATCAAAGCTCTTGCCACAGCACCTCTGTAATTACAACCTTGCAGAACAGCATCCAGCTATGAAACAAGATAGGCAGCCTGTGATTTCCTGTGGGGTCCGTCTTGAGATTTAACTGAGCACAGGTTTTTCCTGGGAACATGGATATAATGCCATGCAGATCATGCTGTTTTAAATTGCTCTTGCTCTCTTGAGAAATCTGTTTCCAAGATTCTGCATTTTTTCCCAGAATTAATGTAATGATACTTAATTGCATGTTTTGTATTTATCATTGGCTTTTCTTTATTATGTCTTGCCTCAGTCATAGCTGGGCAAGAGAGACATTGTAGTGCAACAGTCACTAGGGGTAAGGTAAATGGGAGAGTCACAAAACAACAGCCCAACAAAAGAAGGGTTCTGTTGCATTCCAGAAATTACTAACCCCACTTGATTTAAGCTACTGCTTTAACAAACTGACAGATAATATCCTTTGGCTGTTATTTCCCAGGACTTATCTTGTATCTGAAAGACTTCCATTGTCAAAAAACTGGTAAAAATCAGCCAACATTTGACATATGAGTCTCCTCGAGCCAGGTCTCATAAGCTCTTGAGAGATATATTTCACACCCAGGATAGCTCAGCTACCTTAGAAGGCATAAAATTAGGAGGATGGCTTCTGTGGTAGTGTTGGAAACAAAAAGATTTTATTAAAAGGCAAAATAACAAACTCTTTACAGAGAAAAACCGATATAAATGCAAGAAACCCTCCTGCCCCTAGTAAAACACCTCACAAAAGCGATTAGTTTCTTTGTTCTCTTCTTTTTCTAGAAATTGCTCAGGAGGAACTTTTTGGCTTCTGTCCACTTAGCTACCTTTAAGTTTGAGGTGAAGTCCCCCAAGTCCTGTGAGATGCCTTTTCACCTAATTAAAGAGAGAAACTTCTAAGCTTATTTCCTTTTTAAGAGAACAAAAGATAGTTTTGTCACTCCATCAACAAAAGGCAGGTTCCTATAAACATTTTAATGCCAAAGTATGGGATAATTATTTACCCACACAGCTGCTCTTATTTAGTCCATTTTATAAACTGTGAGAGGACCAGATTTTCTCTTGGCATTCACAATCTATATCATATGTGTTAACAGACTGTTTCAGTTGGACATCAGATCTTTTCCTTAATACTGGCATTTCCGTCCTTGTCAGCACTTCAGCTTTTCTTTCCCCTGCTGCAGACTTGGATTTGGTTCAGAATGCCATATAGCTATGCAAAAACTAGTACTGAGATCTCATATATCTCTCTGTTCCGGTTTTTTGCAATACAAAGTGTTAATATAATTTGCTTCTTGGATCAACTTAAGTAATTCACGATTCCTAATACCAAAACATCCTGTTGTGGCTTTGGGCTATCTTCCTCCCTCCATCACTTTAATTCAGACCAATTAAGAAATAGTATCTGTATCTAATTATTGCCCAGGAATTTTATGTAATACCAGTTCTACACCATCACAGAAAAGGAATCCCTTCTGTCATATGCAATATAAAATTGCCAGCCTTATTTAAAAATGGGAATGTATCATTCCAGCACACATCCCCAAATTACCTCATCTGGAATTTTGGCTGTAGCAAGTACTTATATGTTGCTCCTTTGAAGAAATTAAGGTACAGAGAAGATACTGTTGATTACCCTGCTTAGTTTCACAATATACACTCACCTGTATTAACCAAAGCAGGTAACTACTGTTTAAGAAAGCTGCAGCTTTACGAATGTTCCCATGAACACAGCATCCTATCCAAATCTCCTTACCTGTGCTATTGAACTGTAATGTTGGGAATCTGGGAGTTTACAAATGTCTGCCTTTACCTCTGAGATATTTTCAACACAACTGTGATCAAATTCTTATTTTGATTTATAGATAATTTCTTTCTAGGCAGTGGGTGACAGACTTGTTTATAGAGGGGTCATATACTGAGTGGGGATTTCCAGTTTAAACTCTATGTCCAAATTTCTGATATTTTCCTTCATGTCTGTGCCCACGGAAAAGGAAATCCTGCCTTATCCTACATTCTCCCTTCTTATGTCCAGCCAGAGTTGTGCACTTTCGACAAGTGATAAGACACACAACAGACACAGTAGTTGGACATAGACAATACTTTCAGGAATTGTAATAATAATTTAAAGCCATAGAGGAAACTTTAAGAGCTCAAGAAAACAAATTGATAGCTCCCTACCATTAGGAACTTGTGTTTAATTCTGTTAGAAAGATGTGACACCAGAGCCAGAAATAAACTCAAGAAAATGTGTTGAAGTATTTCAGTAAAGGCTAATATCAAGATGAAATGCAAAACATTGTAAAAATAGCTGTAAGAAAAATATTTTCCAGAACCAACCCAGGAACCATGACCAATTTTAGTTTGCTAAATTACAATAATATTCAAGCAAATCTAGGTTTATGTTATCTTTGACAGACGATACAGGAGCTTCTGCAGCCCTTATGCCATCTTTGGGGCCCTACAAAAATAATGTCACTTGAGATATTGTCTTGTAAAAAATGGTTCCTGGAGGGCTGCTGTGGACTTCTGTACCCACAGAACTGACTTGCCCATGCTAGGAAAGCAGGAGAAGGACTCTGAAATTCTTTAGGGAATGAAACCGTCCATGAAACAAAGACAGTTATGGTGTACAGAAAGGCTCTTAGAGGAAAAGGACAATTTGCTAGGAACAGAAACCATCAAAGGCAACCTTTCTTCTCTAGAAATGGTAATCTACTTTCTTGGGCTGACTGGAGGGTCAAAAGTTGCAGGGTTTTAGTACTTTTGTATGCACACACAAAAAGCTCAGAGGCATATTTTATCAAATCATGTTGTTTTCATGTTATATGTCTAATAAGACCTTTTTGAGTTAGTGAGTTTCAAACCAAAAAGTGTTTGTGATGTGTTTGAATCTTACCATGAGTAGTGAAATTCACTCTGAGCAAATTCTGTTATGCCAAGTGTTCAAGATCTTCTGTAATCTATTTCTCTAGGTAGATTAGTGTTGAGAGCCTGAGAGAATTACAGCTCCCAGAAGACTTCTCAAGCGAGGCATGCAGGCATCACCCGCCAAGATTAGCGGTTCTCAGGGTTCTCATAACTCCTCAGCTAATGAAGGTACAGCCACGCAGCATTTCAAAGTGTATATGCAAACTAACTGGGACTGCTGCAGCTTAATGACTGATGAGCTCCATAAGAGCTGACACAGGAACTGCTGAAAACCCCACCAGCATCTCAGCTTAGCCACAGCACCAGAAACCTTGTGTGTGGCTGCCAGTGTCCCAGTGTGCCATCAAGCTTGCAGAGCCAGCTCTTTCCCAGCTGACTATCCCAAGTATTTGCAAGGGAAATGTCCTCACTTCGGCAGCTGTGGAGGTCAACAGCATTTGGTCAGAATTACAAGTAACAAGTTAGATCTGAAGGTGCCCCCACCACAAGCCTAACAAAGAGCAGAAAGGTATGTTTTTATGATAACTGGACTTGTAGTCCCTGGGACATGTATAATTGAATCAAACAGAAGAGGCAGCAACTGAAGGTAGCTAAATTTGTGCAATCTCACTTACCTGAAGCTGTACTGTAGAAAACATGCCTTCCACTAAGCCCATTTTGTGAGAATGCAATTCCTTCCAGCTGCTTCCTGAGACAACAGTTTTGCTGGGAAATTCAACCTGTCTACAGAACACCATAGCAAAACAGTAGAAAGAACCTGAGCAAGTTGCTGACTTGATTAAAGAGTCAAAACAGTGAAATGGGAGTAATCCGTGGTGCTGAGTCTCTAGAGATAACACTAAACTATTCACATCTAACCTATAAACCAATGTAAATACCTTGCTATCTGGCACTATTAATCTACTAAAAAAATTAGCTCCTTTCTTACTAATATCATCATCAGTTTCTGCATACATACATAGTCTGAAGCAGTGTGATCTTCAAATTCAATAGAAGTCAACTCCATTTTGTGCTTCATTACCTTTTTTTCTTGCCATACTGTTTTTCTTAGTGAATTAGGATGAAAGGAAAGGAACAAAGGAACAAACTTTGAAATGTTTTGAAACATGATTCTTTTCTGCCTTGCTAATAAATGCTCTGTGTTTTTTCTCCAAATGCAGCACTTTTCAACAACCTCCACAACTGATAAACACAAACCACCTTAAATTTTCTTCAGATTAACAGAATCTTTCTTATGCAAATTGCTCACTTAGTGAGAAAACAAAGGTATCAAAGTAAGGATTCATGAAGAATCAACCTAAGACTGCCATCTTGCCCTTCTTCCACTCACATACTCCCACTGCCTCCTTTGTTTGGCAGTAGAGCTTGTGACCAGGAGGCAGACCAGATTAGCCACCTGGGGGGCTGAAAACTAAATAAGCAGAAAAGATAAATAGCAAAAGAAGCAATAAGGCATGATTTAATCTCCCAGTAGCAGACTATATTTACATCTGCTTAAGCCCATCATAAAAATCACATGTTGAAGCCCCTTGAATAGTAGGTCACAAAGGGTCTGCAGTAACATAAAATAGATCCAGGACCTGTTTTAGGAAACAACTTATTTTTGACATAACTGCTAGTCTTTATTTAAATTCCAACGTGAATTTGTAAATGATCTTATACATTTGCTTATAAATATATTGTGGCTTTGGCAAAAAAACTAGAGCAGTGTCAATGTTACAGACCCTCTGACTGATGGAAGTGCTGTAATATGGGGTGATAAGGCCACAGAGAGACTGGAGAGCACCAAGCTTTGGTGCTGAAATGTCAGCCTTGGCAGTGATGGCTACACAGCAGGCGTGGCATATAGCTAAGAAGTGATACTGAACACTTGAGTCAATGCCTGTGGTCCCCAAGGACACATCCTACCTGGGCAGTTCTTGCATGCTATGTTTTCCAAGTTTGCTTATATTCCTCTAGGAGCCTTGGATGTTGAGTAAAGTTTATTAAAATACTTAGAGCTTTCATTACATATTTTTCCTCTTTGTTAGAACAGAAATTAGGACAACAACAGCTCTTGGAAGTCCAGTTGTCTGGTCCCTCTCCTCAAAACAATGAGTAACTCATACACTACAGCTCAGCACAATTTCTACTGCCCTTTCTCAGCCTTTACATCTCCTTGCAGCTGCCACACCCAGAAGACAAGGGCCCCATACTGCCCAGCCTAATACCTGAGTAACCAAATTGACTCTTTGGTACATAGACAAAAAGTTTTCAAAACAGTAAAAACTTCTTATCCTCCAATGAGGCCTCTGTATGTCCCTCTTGATGAATAATGGTGCCGCAGTGGAACAAAAATCTTACAGGAAAGCTTATGTTGCTTCTGAGGTGCACTACTGCTTAGTAGGTACATGAAGGGATAAGTAACATTACACACCTAATGAACCACACATGTGAACTCAAGTCCTGTGAAATAAAACAAAGGAAAAAACTGCCAAGACGTTTGTTTCCAATGAGCACATATAGGTGGAGTAGTTTTTTAGGAATTTTAATATGAAAAAAAATTAGTCACTCCCACATTTTGGAAGAAACTGAGTTCTCCGTGTCCCAGTATTTATGTCAACATCCAACCAGCCCCTAGGTTTATACCACCTCAAAGAGAAGGCCTGTCTGAAAGTGACAGCAAAGGAGGAAATGAACCCACTGAAGCAGAGATTATAAAATCATTTTTCCACACCCTCAAATGACTTGTGGTACTGACAACTGCTTTTTACTGTGCCTACTGCACAAGAACAGTTCTCATACAAACTATTTCCCAAAACAGATAAAACCCCCATCTCCTAGAATGCCAGCGGGGAAGACTAGAAATCCTGAGGAATTACTAGCAAGTGTCACTCTATTCTGCAAAATAATTCAGGTTTTCTATGGTTATCAGCATTTTTAGCACTCAATGGGTTTTTGTATTTTGCCCCTTAACAATGGGGAAAGGCTCAGTGTAGCAATGTGGGTTTCGAAGGTGGTTGCTGCTACCTATAGCTATTCCCCAGTACGCCTCTCCTGTGGAAAAGCCACCTGGGGAAGCATTCAGGCAAGGCAGTCAAGTCCACACACCACACTCACCACAGCTAGCTCAGCGAAGAGAGGTCAAAGGGCCTTTTGTATGGCCAGCTCCAGTGACGTTTATTGCATCCCCACGCCAAAGGGAAACCAGGGTCAAAAGACGAGACCGTGTGCTGTGCACAAGGGTAAGTATGGGGTCAGTGGCCAGTGGGCTGAAGGGGGCTGGCCACCAGGGTTACCACAACCAATTAGGAAACAGGCAAAGGAGAAACCACAAGAATTTGGGACATATGGGGAAAGGAATAGGGGTGGATCATGATATTGTGCAAGACTCCACGGGGAAGTCCTTTCTGTCCACCTAGGTGGGGAAAACTCTATGGTATGCCTATCCAAGGCAATGCCCTGGGGATTTCCCTGAGGTGGAAGGATTCAGAGGATTCCACAGCTCAGTACTGAGTCACCATAACCCTGCTGAGCTGTAGTAGCCAGGAGCAGCACACAACAGAAGTGAAGCATCAAGAACCACTATCATCCTTCCGGAGGGCCACAAGTTCCTGGGATGCCCAAATGACTTTCACAGGTCAGGAGGCAGCATATTCTCCAGCTGACAGCACACCCTGCACAGCAGATGGGAGAACAGGAGTTTGGCTTATCCCCACTTTTCAGAAGGGCTGGTTTGGGGTTTTGTGATGCTTTTAAATATTATTTTGTTTTGCTCAAAGCAGAAGTCCTATAACATTACACATCTAAAATGCAGTATACATATTTTAAACCTGTGTATACACATTTTAAGGCATCTGAAATAGTCTGGTGATCAATATCGAAAGGTAAAGTCTTTCATATTCTAGTAGCTACCGTTTTCAATAAAATTAATCAAAAAAACCTGTATCTGTATGAGACTCTTTTATTAAAAATACATATCTTCTGTTTCACATAAAAAGAACCAACACTTAACACAATTGAAAGAAATTGGACAGGAACTACTTGAAAAAAGACAGGTTCCTGTAATCCCAGAGCACCCAACCTTTACTGCACAAGCTACAAATTAAAATCTTTCTGTTCAAGACCCCAAGTGCTTGTCCTGCACTCAGGAGAGCCCAGGAAGGTGCAGCTGGTCAGAGGCAGGGGTGCTAACTGCTCCCCAAAGGCTGTTCCTTGGCAGATATACCTGCAGGACACATGTGCTCTCTCCCACTCCAGGGAGGCCTGTTACTCCCCAGCCCTGGTGCTGGGCACGATGGCAACCTTAGCAAAAAATAAAAACGTTGGAGTGGCACTCAGCTCCAAGTGTCACAGGTTAGCCATATTTTTCTGTAACAAAGGAAATACAGCACAGCACTTCCAGCTAATTTCACTTAGGATCCAGCAGAAACATGTTAACAGCACTGATGAAAGAAAACCAGCTATGCTTCGGAGATAGAACATGATGCAACAGTCCTTTTGCTAACTGAAACCTATGCTGGAATCCATTATCTTCTGGAGCCCCCCTTTTCGTAACTCATTCATCTCTGGCTTTTGGAAAGACATAATTTTCAAACCAATAAGTTATCAGCTTAGGCAGCAGCAAATACTAATTAAAAGTTCTGTGCATAAAAATCCAAGTCAGAATACAAAAGAGCTGTCAGAGACATCTGCTATTAAAGTGCACAGAAAACAACACTGGCCAAACGTATATTCTTGCAGAAAGCAACAGTTTGCCAGGCTGTCATTCTTGTTCTGGAGATGCTGAAAATTTAGCTCCTTTTTAAGTCACCAAGAGACACATTCATCAACTCTTACAAATGATCAAAATGCTTTGCAAATTTAGGCTCAAAGAGTGTATCAGATGCTGACTGTAACGTTTACTGGCCAACTCATAACTGAAGCAAGGCACAAAGAAGAAAAGACACTGAAGTGATGCAGAAGCAAGATGACATTAAATCACAAACCAGTGGCCCTTTTACTTTGACTTTACAAGGCATTAAAGGATATGGGCAGCTAAACGAGCAACAGTGTTTGACAACGAGACTAACAGTAAAGCCAAGTTCAGCTTTGAAGAAAAAAATCTGGCTTGCATGTCATTAAACGTGTTCTAATCCCATGCAAGTCATGATCTGATTTAAAAAGATACTTCATACTCTCATACCCTGTAAATATAAGGGTATCATATTTAGGCCTTTAGAGGCATATCTCCTTACATATTCTGTATTGTCTACAGTGTTAGTTCCTTAAGACTGCTGTTAAATCAAGCACCATGTTAAAGGCCTGCCACTTTACTGACTATGCTGGGAATTATGATAGAGATAGCTTCCTCCCTCAGTCCACTGAAGTCTGAGATCTGCCAGCTAAAACACAATCTTTCTTTGCATACTGTTATTTCACAAATTTTAACAGATCAAGATTTGCCCATTACAGTACTTGTTTCTATTTCTAACACCTAGAGGAGGAAACTAAATGGTTTTCAAGACCTTGGATGAATTTTCAGAACTGGAATTAAATAAATTTATTTCATTTTTTTTTTAGAAAAACAAATTTATTCTGGGATTAATGAAGTGCAAATATCCACTAAGCTCCAGAATGCCACCAATCAAAGCAGCTTTCCTTACTGGGATGACATCTTAAACATAAGATCTCAATTTACCAAAACCTGAGAGAATCAAATGCTTGCTTTAATTACAGCACTCTTCAACTTACTGTCATGAAATTTTCAAGTAATGTCAAAGCCCATATTGAAGAGCTTGGATCCTTAGGGCTCATCTGCTGCTCTGTATTTTAGAAGGCAAAAAGTGATTTAAAGACATCCCAGGCTGGGAATTTACAATCCCTCCTCATCCTTGTAGAGCTACATGGTGAAGCTCAAAAGTTATTCAAAATTTCATCTTACGGAAAATAGGAATAGGAAACTTTCTGCATTTATGAGGTTGCAGCAGGGGAAATAACTGGATTTTGAAAGGTGTTAAAGAACCAGGCTGAAAAGGTTAAGTCTTAATCAGAAATGAAATAAGCTACAACTTGAAAAGTCCATCATCCATAAAGATCAACTCTGAAAAAAACCACAATCTCGTTGTTCCTTGTATATACATTTTTAAGAAACATCTAGATTAAAAAATCTCTCCCCAGGGTTATAATTCCCTTTTCAGAGAGATGTTGTTATAACTTGTATACAGTGTTTCAAAAGAATCTTTCATAGTCTTTAGAATTCTTTATGATTTTCCTAACCCTTTTTGCAGTGAGTGACACTTCTCTCCAGAACTGAACACTTTATATCATACTTGAAAATCCATTTTTAAGAAGGCCTCCAAATAAAACATTCAAGGTTCTAATCACAATTTTTAAATACTAGTGTTTTTAGTTTTAATCACAAAATAGATCTAATGAATTTGCTAACTTAGTAAAAAACAGACTAGAAATAAAATTCACAAAAGATTTCTAGCCTCCAGTAATTCACAAAATGCTATTACAGCATAGAACAACATTCTTAGTTAAAGCAGTTTTGTTCCTTCTGACAGCTACTTTGAAAATAAAGGGTAATTTGGCACTAATTCTGTTACAGAAGTTCCAAAGCAGGTATCTGTTTGTGTGTACAGTGAAAAATAAAGAACAGTGCACAGAACAGAACTGGTCTGCCGAATACCCTTTTCAGACATGACATATTACAATGCGTGGGTCTGGATGAACAATAAACTCAGTGAATCCCCTACACCCACTTCTATTGCCTGCATCTGGACAATACACGGGTGCAAGGGTCTTACAATGAGATCAGAATCTAGGAATAGCTTATCAAACTTCAAAGACGTTCACACTTCCTTTGACATCAGCAAGCAAAATGATGGATGCATACAATTGTTAGTGTACTGTTCCAGCATTAGCAGCAACTGCGACTGTAGTGAGCTCAGAGTCAAAAAAATAAGGAGAAAAAGGAAAGGTGGTCAAGAAAAACAAACAGACCAGAACAGCAACTGACTTGCTGAACTCCGGCCTCCACGGCTTTGCGCCTTGGGAAACTTGACCTTACAAAGTGCATGGCAGCACAGAGAATCAAGCCTGCAATTTTCATGGCTTGAACGAGCACAAGAGCTTGGCTTCCAAGGCTTTGTCTCCTTAAGATGAATGTGTCACAACAGGAATGTCAATTTCTACAGCAGAGAGGCGAGAACGTGCGGAGTAGGGCTGAGAGGCATAGCTGTGCATGCTGGGGGCGTGGGAATACAGGGGCTGCCAGAAAGGAGAAGGGAGGCTTTTGCATGCACAGTACCACAGGAACAGCAGGATGGAAGTGAAAAACAGACCGCCAGCACTGGCAATGGCAATAAATACAGAGATGTCAAAGCTGAAGATGGGCTCGTATTTTCTGTTCAGATAATTGTTATAAAAAATGACCCAGATGGACGGAGTGAGACAAATGGCACAGGCAAGCAGGAACAAGAGGCCGGCCACGAGATGGCAGCCTGCACTGTTTACCAGGCACTTGGCCAGTTTGACATTTGGCACGCTCGATACAAAGGCTGTGTTACACATGCCAATCATGCAGAGGAACAGAGCTGACACAGCAGTAAACATACTCAGAGGAAGGGCAAACTGAAGAACACGCAAATCCAGCTGATCGACAGCTGTGTACCACTGTGGGTCATAGATCACACAGTCTCTGCTCCCATCAAAGCGCGCACACTTAATCCAGAGTCCAGTGTAAACGGTCACATTCCTCTCATTCTTGTTGTATGTGTACAATCTCATCTGCCTCCAGTTTGGAAGCAGAACTGCTGCAAGGAGCCCAGCTACTGAGGCTGTTCCACTGAGGAAGGCCAGTACGGTCGCTGCATGAACATCCCTGCAGCCCATATTTGCCCACAGAGGTTGTTTCCTGCAATTAAAAAGAAAAATATAAACGAAAACTATGGACACAGGACTATCTACAGTTGATTTTTGATTTTAATAAACTTAGATGACAGCTAGTAGGCACTAACTCCATGGCACCTTCTTCGTCTGACACGCTTAAGACAGTGGTAACACTGTCTTAAAAACCACTAAATTCATGCTTTAATGAAATGTCAGGTTATTTCACAGACTTCTCAGCTGACAGACTGTTGAAGTTGATGTGTTCAAGATGAGAAAGAAGCACATTTGAATGTGTGAGTCTACACAGCCATGATTTAAGTTCACCTGTCCTCAACTGGCAACTCTGTCTTTAGCGCAGATACAATATCAGAGCACTACACAGCCATGATTTAAGTTCACCTGTCCTCAACTGGCAACTCCCTGTCTTTAGCACAGATACAATATCAGAGCATGTGCTCAGTCCTACCATGCTGCTGCATGAGTAAAAGGGAGTTGCTTAAAATCTGCATCATTAGACTGGCAGGGAATGCATATGTAGGCAGTTATACTCATTTTATATAGGCCAAACTGTTGACAAGAGCTGTGAGAGTGGTGGAGGCTCTGTTGAGTAACTTACTATGAATTTTTCAACCTGCCACACTACTCCTGCCTTTCAGAATCAAGTGTCCAAGTACACAAACAACTACAGAAAGCAGATGACTTTTCAGCTTTCACATTTTCCATTCCAGAAGTGTTAATACAGCTTCCTTTTCAATATAACCACTGTCTGCATACCTACTATAGCCTCTTGCCTGCAGAGATGCTGAGAAACAGTCTCAATGATGGGCCTTTACAAAACAAACAAAAACTTAAAAAAAAAAAGACCCAATTCAAGTTATCAGTTATCCCTTCTCTGCATGACCACGATATATCAAAGAAGCCTAATACATAACAGACTCTGAACATTTACCCCAGAGTGTACTTGATACTAAGAATTATAGCACCTAAAAATGAACAGATACTTTGCAAATTCTTACTGAGCACCATTCAGTTACAAACTCCTTCTGAAATTTCTTCCAAATTATTATACTGCACTGTGCATATCTATCAAATGTCTGAACTCATAAACCAATCCCTTAAGTACCAGAAGTTCTGCTTAATGCACATACAAGTAACTGAGTATCTGTATCACAGAAAGGTTATAGACATGGCTGCAAACAAAAAGGCAACTGCATCTGATCCCTCACTCTCCTTTTGCAAACATCCAATGACCAGGCAGCTCCAGTTATCAGGTAAGGAATTCCCATGCATAATGGAAACACACTAAAAGCATTATCAAGCCATACAGCTAGCCAGCAGTCTATTGATTTATAGACAAATATATGAAGTTCAATTCGTTTCCTAAGAAAGCATTAGGCAATTATTTTATGCCCTCTAACCCAGAAGAACTGGACTGTAATGTGGACACTTTCATTTAAGTGCTGATCACTGTCTAGATTCTAAAGAAGCACTCTGGAAAGAAATAATGACAACCACATTTATGCTAAAAAACTACCTTGTTTGTCAAAAAGACAGCATTATATTGTTGCTAAGGATAGCTGAGCGTTGGCAAGCTTCTCTTCCTATGGCAGTAAACTTTTCAGACGGCAGGTCATTAACAGGATAGCCCCTGGGTAGAGGGACCAGAGAAGTATTTCCATTATGACGATTTTAACGTGATGCTTAACCCTAGCTTCAGTAAGGTCAAAACAATCAACTTGCAAGAAAATGGAACTCTAACAAATGAACTTCAGGGGTAAATCTAATATTGCATCAAATTTTGTTCTCCTCAAGCTTGATGCTTTTGCTCTTCCATAAAGAGCTTGCTTTTACCTGGATACAACGTCCATGCAGACAGGGCATACTCCAAGATAGAGCTATGTATGAACCAGCTGGAATAAACACATGACTGACCATTTTCAGAAACCTACAGTTTCTGAAAATTCATTCGTAGTAGTAGATTACAGCAAACAGGCATGTTACCCACCATCCCTTCCATCGGGGGAGACCTATCCCATCTTGCAAGCACTTCTGGCTTTATGATTGTAATTATAGCTTCAGATCCCTGATGAAGACAGTAACAAAAGAGGTGTTGTCTTAATTAGATGGCTTCAGTGCACTTACCAGCAGTGTCCTCAAACTAACAGAAACTTTAGCAACTTCTATAAGCAGGAAAAAGGTGTTACTGGATCTAAAAAACAGAACAGAGTCAACATCACATTTGTTTCATGCAATTTCAGCAACAGCATTTACATTGCAATTCAGGAATGAGGAATATCAGTTATGTTTGCATTACGCCAACTCCATCACCTCTACAATTGGCTCTTATTTAAAAAACACAACTCAAACTTTTTTTCTTTCTTCAATTTTTTTTTCTCCAGAGCTTGCTCTCTATCCGTTCATCTCAAAAGGTGCAAAAAACTGCTTCTCCCATGGGCATTCCAAGACACAGAGTTTGCATCCTGAATTTCATGTTTTTAGCAAAAATTCTGTAAGAAGTCACACCGAATGATTACTGCAGATGTTAGGTTCAAGGCTGCACTTAAACAGCCATGAGGAAAGGGTGCAATGATTACTTAATGTCAGAAAACAAAGGACAAGCTCTAAATTGTTTATATATCTTGTGGGTCTCTATTCCTTCCTGCCTTCTACATGAAGGTTTCAAGGAAACTGGAGAAAACCAGGAAACACTGGCAATGCCTTTTCAACAGCTGCCCAGCTTTTCCAGAGGAAAAGATCCTCTTGTGGATTTTCTACCCCCACATCTAAGTCCCAAGATCAAATCTGCAGCTCAAAATAGGTAAATCATTTTAATACTGGACAGCATCAGACCTCCAAATATGCCAGTATGCAACTGTTAAAAGTAACAACCTACCGACAAAATTTTTGGGCTAACGTGCAAAGACAGAGTTTATTCTAAACTACCCATATCAAACCCTGAAATATTATAAAATTAATATATGAATAGGCTCCATCACCTACAAAAACATCAAAGAAATCCTTCTATCAAACTATCTAGGCAAGAAAGAGACTTTACAACACAGTGATGAACCCTGATTTTTTCACTGAATGAGAAAGAAGGCTTCGGATTTGGAAACTCATTAATAAGAATGCTATTGCATATAAGACACAACTGCAGACGCACAGCTTGGAGCAGCAGCTTTTGTTCACTAACATTACTGATGAATTTTCAAGCTTTCGGTGCATTTTGCAGCTGAAGCCAAGATAAACACACAGACCTCCCTCTGCAGGTTCACACCCTTGAACAACCACAACAACATAATTAAACAGAAAATTACTGCAGGCAAACAAAGCTGTCAGAGGGAGCTGTGCCCAGCCCAGGAGCCCCTCCCATTAGATGACGAAACTTGTGTTGTAATAAACAGATACAGAGCAGCTGTGGAATACTCCTCAACACCCAACTCATTTCTGCAGACATGAAGTTTATTTTGTTTTTTTCTTACTCTCTTTAGTCCATCTGATTTTCTTGTCTATTCCTGGTGGTGTTGAACAACTAGGGACCTCAGCCACTTGTCAACTAGTTGTCCAAGGGAAGAAAGCACACTTTGGCCAGATAAAACCCTGCCTTGCCTTAGATTCTTGGCTTCAGCTTCTTCCATCCCAAGGATTTTAAAGCTGTACTGTGAAAGGCCCTTCTACCTGATCCACAGAAGCTACCAGTCCTAACAGCACCCCTTAATAATGACAGATTTTACCTCCTATTCTAAAGATCCATGCTGCTGTAACAAGAGATGCTGGCTGAAGCTGGTTAAAAACTGGTAAGTCGTTAAAGGCCCACAAGATTAAAAAAAAAAAAATTAAAAAACACAACAAAAAGGACATTTACTACAGACATAATTCAGAAATTAGTAAAACCAGCTCTGTTCCCTTGCATGGCCGGGAGAAGCCCATGGTCTGGGAAGCATCACTATTTAGTAAAGCCCTGTAGGAGAGAAGTCACAGTATAATTTATCAACACAAACGGTTGCCTAACTAGCCACAACAACACGAGCAGTTCAAAATTTTTCACGAGTTTTGGCTAATTGGCCACCAGAAACTGGAGGCCTACATCTCGCCAGTTTCAAGGGACTGGCTCAGAACCACTGCCACCAGTCTTTTTTATTTTAATTCTGGGAATCAATCATGCAGTTCCACGTTCTACAAAACTCCTTTTAAAATTAAATATAGATGTAACGGGTTAGAATTAACGATCCTAGTTAACAGATTAAGACTTCCAAGAAAAACTTGGAGCAGGGGTAATTATTTTACCGACTGAATCGGAAAGAGCAGCGGACGCACGGAGCGAACACACAGCGTCCCCCCGGGGAGCACCGCCGATCCCCGCCCGCGCCAGCGCTCGCAGCCTGCCGCACAGCGATCCCGGGCTCTCGGGGGAGCCGGGGAGCGCCGCAGGGCCCGGGCTCGCCGCGCCCGCTCACCTTGCCGCCGCGCTCAGGAGGCGCCATGGCCGCCGCTCCGGCCGCGGAGCCGCCGCGCTGAGGGGAGGCCGCGAAAAAACAAAATGCTATTTTCAGCTGTGAAACAGCCTGCAGAAAAGGAGGCTCAGGGGTGATGTTATCACTCTACAACCCCTTGAAAGGAGGTTGTAACCAGCCAGGTGGGAGTCGGTCTCTTCTCTCCCAGGCAACCAGCGACAGGATGAGAGGAGATGTCCTCAATCTGTACCAGGGCAGATTCAGATTGGACATCACAAGGAATTTCTTCACAGGAAGGGTAATGGGCTGCCCAGGAAGGCGGAGGGTAGATGTGTTTAAGGAAACAGTGGACATGGCATGAATGAATGCCATGAATGACCATGAATGCCATGGTCTAGTTGACAAGGTGGTGTTCAGTCATTGGCTGGACTCAAATCTCACAGGTCTTTCCCAATCTAATTGATTCTGTAATTCTGTAAAATGGAGTATCAAAAATTATTGACAGCCTATTCTTAACATTAGGGAAAGCATGCTAGTCCCGAACACAGTAAAATTAGAGGAAAATCACAGTAAGAACCAGTACCAATGATTAAAAAAAAAAAAAAAAGCATTATGAGAAACCATACCTTTCTTTCCAGTAACTGCTTCAACAAAATTTAAAGAAGCAGGGTATGATACATATATTACAAAACAAAACTAAACCAAACTATAAGGCTTTAATGTATTCAGTGTTATTTTGCTTTACAAGCAATTTAATAGCTTTAAAGTACAAAACACCCTGACAATAAAGGACTTCAAATTTTTTTTTCAAAGTAAAATGTGAGTGTGCCTTCTTGTAATACAAAATCTGGAACACTAAATATTTCCAAAAATGTATAGCTCTGTTGAGAAGAAGCAGTATTCTTCACCGAAACGTAACATAAACCCAACAACTCCATAAAAGGAGGAATCACAAATTGAGCACAGGAATTTGGAATCAAGATTTATACAACTAAAATAACTGCAGTAGGCACCAGCAGGTGTCAAAAAAACCTCCAACATTACAAATCAGTCTTGCTTTTAGTGCTCCTACAAGTCACTTCCTAGTAGCCATTCATATGTGTTTCCCTTTAAATCCTTAAAACCAACAAACCCCCTACAATCCAATGCCTGTCACAACAGCAGAACTGGTTCATCTTAGAAGCCCCAGACCCTAGAAAATTCCTCCATCAGAAATTCCCCTTGGTTCTGCTGATGCCCACAGGACATGCGAAGTTGTTGAACTTGCTCCTTTGTGCAAGTTATATTCCCTCCATTCCTCTCACTTGGCAAAAAAATATTCCAGGGATCACCAGGTGTTAAGCAGTGCTTTGAGTTACACATACTTTGGTCTTTACACTGTTGAGCTTCGTAGCCAATGTAAATAAAAAAAAACTTGTCTCTTTCCCCACTGTGCCCTACCCAAGTGCCTAAACAAATGCAGGGAAGCAGGCAATGATGGAAGAGGGAGCAATTAAATGGAAGGTCTGCACAACAAAGGCTTCATGTGCATAGTTAAAATATTAAAATGTGCTGGATCCATTCAGGAATGCCAGCTTCTATTCATTTGTTCTTCTTTGGAAGTTTGTAAAAGCAGGAGTTTCTTTTTCCGATATTCTTCATTCACCTGCTCTGCTTGCTCATCTATGGATTTTCTTAGACATGTTTTGAGTTCCTCAATTCCTTCTCCAGTATACGTAGATATAGGAATCACCTCTCTGAATTCAAGAGTATTTTCTGGAATCATTTCTTCCTCTAGTAAGTGAAAGAAGTCTGAAAAATTGTATTGAAAGAGTTAGTACAATCCCCTGTATCACTACAAATACTGTATCACTACAGAGCCCATAAAATCCCATTAAATGTAGAAAATATACTTTAATAAATTACAGTTATAAACATAGCTGTAATTAATATGCATACTATCTGCATAATTAGTCTTCTCAAATCTCAGAAGACAAGCACTAATATAGCAGTTATACCATTCTTAATGTGGCCATGAGAAGATTCTATACACTTCCAGTGAGTACAAAGAAATCCCAAGTTGCAGAATATGGGAGAATATGGCCCTAAGCCTTTCTGGTTTCTACACACTCCAGAAAAGAGAAAGCAATTCACCCCAATGTAATTGCAAGATTAAAATAAACCTACATAGACCTTTCCATAATTTTCAAGTGTTTAGGCCAAAATCACATGACAAACGGAACATATGTCAATGCCTGTGAGGGGACCTTCTATGCAGGTTACTCTTATTCCAGACACCTAGACTGGAAACTTGCTATCCCATATCATGGCTGGGAAAGATCATCTTGGATATCTCTATTTTATTACCATCATTTCCCAACAGTGAAGCCATAACAAATGCATATAAACACAGCTCTAAATGCAGGAAGTGATTTTAAACATATGTTCAAATAAGAAATTTAATAGTCGACTTCAGCTTCAAACAACTCTCTGCCAATGCAGTTATCCCTATGAAATCTTACTACTACTTTTGATGAGAGCTATTGTCAGAATTTCATTTACCCTGAGGATTCTCTAGTTGTGTCATAAGTTCATCCAAGTTATACTTTGCACAAGGCAAATCCATTTTATTAATGGCAAGAAGTGCAGGCTTTGATACAAGTTCCTCTTTGTACAGCTCCAGTTCCTTAAAAGAAAAGTAAATTTCCTTTAGTAAGTATTTTTAGTTTAACAAGTGCTACTTCAATTTTACATCTCCTCTTGCATTTGTTTAATTGCCTAAATAGCCCTTCATGCCCAAGCAGCTGTGAGTTTGACTCAGGTGCTCAAGGCTGATATAATACAGCACAGAAGAAAATAATGTTCAGTGATTCAGTAATTTTTTTGCACAAAGACAGATTTCAGGTAAACAGGCTAGCTCATTCTGAAATGCCTTTTACAAAAAGAATGAGAGTTTTAGTTTTTGTTTATTCATTCATGAAGACAAAATCATTTTCAGAAAAACTTCAGACCTATAAAACATATAAGAAAATAATTTAGAGAGTGTTATAATTCTTAAACATTTTAATATTAGAAAATCACAACCTGAATAAACTAAAAATAAACAGCAATACCCAAAATTTACAAGATTCATCAACTTAAGTCACACAGTTAGAGATAAATTCTAAGTTACATAATATGTATTATTTTAATCAGAAGCATAGTTAAGAGATGGAAATAGTGAATGTCTGCAAAGCTGGGGCCTGATGTTGGCTTATGCAGTAAGGGCATCAAGGCACGGCTTTAACTGTAACCACACATTTCTACTTCTAAAAATGCTACTGGATTGAGGAACTGAAAATTATGTGTCTTTTTACCTTTACTTGACTGTAATATCCCACATGCTGCACAGATTAAACAATTCTATTAATAATTATGCCCAACATAAACTAGAGTGGTTTAACCTGGACGAGTAAAAATAAGGACTTCATAATTTTGGAGAATCTTTATGGTCACTGGCCTTACATTATAAATCCAGAAGACACACTAACATTTGAATGTTTCTCCATCAAAACTGAGCCATTCTCTTGACTCAACACTTAACTACAGCTGTCACATAGGAATATGAGAACTTACCTTTGTTAGAAGCAATATTGTTTTGAAGGCTGTTCTGAACGGAGTCTTCATAGACAGCTGAAACCCAGAAATATCAACCTGAAAAAGTTACACAAAAACAAGTTTTGTGGTGTAAAATTATGCTACAGTATCAAGGTACTCTCCATCAACTACTTTGCCCTGGAATGTCCATGGCAATGTGTTTACTCCTGGGCAAGTAACAGAGGGCTACTACACAGCAAAGAAACATCAGACACTGGAGGCACAAATTGCTTTATTCTGATACAGTGTTTTTCAAAGGTCTGGTTTTTAAACTTCTTATGGGAATCTTACAGAAAAAAAAAATCATGCTTTTGTTATGCTTGGAACACTTCACTGTTCTAAATTAATTAGAAATTTTCAATGATAAATTCTATTTAAGAACTTAATTTATCATTAGTCATTTGAGTGGTCCATTCTGTAAACACAATTACAGCTATATTTATCATAATCATGCAAATTATAAATTATTTTCTAAATTCCAATTACATTTCACTTAAGATGTATTATATTTACTGCACTTTGATTCCAATAAACTGTAAATTTTATTTAACTTACAACTAAGAGAAGCTGTTTGGTTCTCTCTACATGTTTGAGAAATTTGTGGCCCATTCCTTTGTTTGCATGTGCACCTTCAATCAGTCCTGGGAGATCAGCTACTGAAATCTAGGAAAACAAATGTTTCAAACAAAATACTTCCAGTAAGCAAACCCAGGGACTTTAAACTATCAACAGTGATTATCACTATAAACAAACAAAAGAACCCAGACAAAATGATATGCATTGGCTGTTTCAGTACATTTACAATCTATCATTAGAAGCAGATTAAACAAAATGCTGCTATTACACAGACCTGGTGCTTCTCATGTTCCCCCCATCTATTTTTTATAGCTGTTCTGCAAAGCACACAATAGAGGGTAATAATACCTCAGCAGAGATCTTACAAAATTTAGCTATTACCTGAGAATAAAACAGACTCCGAAAGGCGAGCAGTTTAGGCTATCACATTTGTATAGTGACATTTCTCACTGTCACTGAGAAAGCAAATAAAGTCTGTTCCTTGTGGCTACAGAGTATCATTACTCCAAATACAAGCCCACTTAACACTGCTCCCCTGAGCATCAGAAGCTACAAGAATTTCATTTCTGCTCTTCAGCTCTAATGAGACTTTGATTACTCAATCAGCTTCCAGACAGAGCCCAGCTAAGACTGCCACAATGGACAGGGACCTTGTCATTTTCTCTGCTGGTTGAGAGGGCTGTTCACCAGCTGAGGAAGACTGAAAAAAGGCAGAGTGATAATGAAACCACCAAAATGGCTACTCAGTAAGTCACAGAAAACTAAGAGAGTGAAGTAAAGAAGAGCAAAGGTAAGGTCTTCAAATCTATTTAATGCCCATTTAGACAGCAACTGGATTAAAGTGAACAATACCTGAAGCCAGCATACCATAAAATTTCCAGTGTGCTACTTAGTGCAGAAGGGGGCTCAGATACTCTGGTAGAAAATATAAGTGATTCTGCTAGTTTTCATGATCTGGTACTGAGACCTGAAACCCAACTCTATTCAGATCCTACTGAGTAGGCTCAGATTCTACTTCTGTGTCTTTTTTTTTTTTTTTTTTTCCTCCAAACAGTTATGACAGACAGCACTAGGAAACCTGAATGTATTTTCTTTTTTATATTGTACTAAGATAAAATGAGCAAATTGTTACATATCTCTTTAAAAATATCAATGTTCTTTATGAAAAAATGAGTCATTGTCCTTTGAATGCTACAGGAAAGACACCTCAATCATTGCTCTTAATTACATTGCTTATGTTGTTTTGGATTCAGCAATTGCAATATGGAGAGTACTTCCTCTTACCCCCAGAAGTTCCATGTGACCACAACCCCTAGTTCCCTCGACTTTAGAAATCAGGTATTTTGTCCATATACTTTCTATATAGCCCCTGACACTGTGGAATAAAAGCCATGAACTGTAGAAAAGGCCAACAATAAGGATCACTGGCTGTGACAACAAAAAGACTTCAGAAAAGAAAGCCAGGAGTGCAAGTAGATCTCTTGCTGGAGAAAAAGACATCAATATGAGCAAGAGATCCTCATTCATGGCAGACAGTTTTTTGGAAGGGCTATGAAAAATCCTGTTTATTTGCAGCATAGCTTTCTAGGATAAACTACCCTAAACTAGCAGATAAAATTAATATAACCTTAAACATATTGCATCTCTGCAGGGAACCAGACAAACTAGGCTTACTTTCTTTAATACACAGTTTACTTGAAGTTTGTTAAATGAAGGTTTCAAGCACCAGCTACTGAATCTCCCTAGCATTATTGGTTCTGAAAGCAGAAACAGTAGTTTTTTGTCTTTTCATATCTGAGGATTGTTTTTCTGGTTAACTCATCTGAAACCCTTTTATGCACTTGCCTTTTATCTTGAAAATGATGAGTCCAGTGCTGTGTGTATCATACACTTCAAAAACAAAGTAAAAGCACATCAAAGAAGATTCAAGCTTGAAGAAAAAATGTTTGCTGCAACTTTTAAGTGAAGCTGGGGTCCAAAATCTATTAGCCTCTCTAGTCTCATTTAGCACTGGTCTCCCCATCAGTGGATACTGTAGAAAGGATTCCAGACACCACACAATTAATCTGACAACTTTTATCTGAGGAAGGTTGGAAGACCTTCTTCAGAACTTTTATGCCGAAGAAGGCTGAACTCTGGGTGGAACAGAGTTCATAAAAATTGAAGTGGTAGGGCCATAACTCCACCAGTCTTTCACAACCACAGCCTACCACAAAAGGAACTGGACCCAGGTGCCTCACCTCTCAGGCAGTGCACTATCCTGGCTGTTCACGTAATCACTATCACATTATACTATTTCAGTTTTTAATTAAACACTCAACCCACCAAACAAAAAAAAACAAAAAACCCTATGCCCCAAAAAACAAACCAAACGAACAAAAATGGCACAAAACCAGAAAAAACCTAAAAGAAAGTTAGAACAGCCGACTTTGAAAGTCATCACAAGAAGTTATGGTAGCAGGGTTATAATCACAAAACTCCCTGCCATTCACTAATGTAGATCTTCAGCTATTGGACAAATCTGCCACTATCTGAATTCTGAAAATTAGTCACTCAGTCCAGACCTCTCTGTACAGGCAACTTGCAAGAAATTTGCTTCTTCTAATTAACAATAACAGGCTGGTCTCTGAAACAGTGATTTCTTTCCAAGTCCTAAACTTTTAAGAGTACACTAGGAGACAGCAATCTCAATTCCATAAACAACTTCCCACCTCTAAGATTGTAAGCCAGGATTAGAACCACAGAAGGAAGGTAAGAGAAAATGAGAAGCCATTTATTAAAGTGACTTGAAATAAGCTCTACATCATAATACTGTATTTGGCTATGAAACTCTCTTATTATTACTTCATAAAACAGTACTTTTCTCACAACTCCTGTTAAGCCTGTATAATTGCATTTGACATGTACACATTATAGATACATATGAAAATACCTACAAGTTTTCATTCTCTTTCTGAAATTCTGTTAAGCAACATAATTAGTCACTCCATATAACTTTAACAAACAATCAGAGTGAAGTTTCATACCAACCTGCTTATAATCTGCATACATGATCTTTCCTAGTTCAGGCTGTATTGTTGTGACTGTGGCAAGGGGACAGGAAGAAAACAAACTGGTTTTAACATTTAAAAAAATGTTAAAGTTATAAAACATTTAAATATTGTAGAACTTTCTCAGTGTATTTAAATTAAGCAAATGTGTAGTAGCAAAAAAAAAAAAAAAAAAAAAAGGAAAAGGGATAAAGAAAAAGCAAAATAAGACAGATGAAAATTAGACCACATAAAATCCAGTGCTTGACCAAGTCTTATCTCCTTCTGCAGTTCTGCTCCAGTCATCCCAAAATGGGAACAGTGAAGGTAGAGAAGTCTCAGACACAAAAATATTACCTAGATTATGGATTAGCTTCCAAACAGGGATAAAACAACGAAAAGTAAAGTGAGATAGGACTCTTCAAACTGAGAAAAGGCTGTAGAGAATTGGGAATGGTGCAAAAAGGTCAGTAGGAGTTATTGGTACCTGCACTCTTTAATTAAAGAGGATCAGATAATTAATTCGAACTTATTGATAGAAAAAAAAAAATTCTGTCCATTTTTCAGTGGACAGATTAAAACCCCAAAATCTTCTCTGTTCCAAGGTAGCAAGTTCTAAAGCATACAAGATGTTCAAGCAAAGGAACTTCACAGTACATGTTCTGTAGACTGAGGATATTACAAACCACAGAGAATCTCAGTTGCAATAAAAGGGGTTGAGACAAAAATAAATGTTAAATAGACCCTGCATTAACAGGTTGAAGCAATATGGGGGTGTATACATGAAAAACTGAGATGGGTAAAGGAACTGGACACTGAGGCAGCAAGTATCTCCTTGAAGTATTTCTTATAATTAAAAAGCCAGGCAACATTTCTACCCTGTTCTTTATTATAAATATTTACTATAAGCAAGTCAGTGAAAAGACTTCTTTTCCTTCTCGGGAAGTATTACTGCTCTAAAAATAAGAGTATGAACTTACATGCATAATTTGCAATCTCAGGTTTGGCATGTGAAATCTTGCTTAACAAGGATGACTTTCCTGCATTTGGAAACCTAGAAGGAAAATCAGGATTGATACACTGAATAAACACCTATATGATTACTGTATATTTATTTCCAAATGTATTATTCGATGCTATCAACTATTTTTGCACTCATTTACTCAGACTATTGGGTTTTTTTTACAAAACAAACAAGCCCTAGATCATTATGATTTACTTTTTGACATCAAATCTGAATAATTTTTCTAAATCCAACAATGCTTCCTAAGGATGCACGCAGGAGAGTTATGTAAATAGAAGTGTAATTTATTTAAGTGAAATCTTTCAAAGTCACTCAGACAGAAATACAGCATTACCATCCAGACACACCTGGATTCACTCTTCATGTGCTATAGCTAATTTTGTAAATTATGCTTGCATTCTAAAAAGCTGTCATGCAAATATATCTTTATATTTTTAAATGTATCTGGATTTACAGTCTCTCAGCATACACATCAGGGTTTATGACAGTCTATACTTTAAGCACCAATGATACCTATGCTAGAGTTCAGCTAACAGAGCAATGCAAATGCAAACTCAGAGAGAGTGAGACTGCATATAGACACACACATGCACAGTGTATAAGTGGTTTTAAGGCAATGAAGTTGCATGAGGGATCCTGAAATTAGTACTAACCTGTTCTGCTACCAAGTAAACCCAAAAGAACACCTAGGAACTGGTCTGTGGACACTTGTCTGTTGTAACATTTTCGCTTTGCAAGGGACAGCTATACCTACATCCTACAACAAAAGTGTTCCTTAATGGATACACCAGATTTTACAAACGCTTCTTCACAGAACACATCTACCCACTGAAATGAAACCTAAGGTAAGACTGAAATTGTAACACCCACTCATTTTAAAGATTAACCTGAACTGCAAAAAGGCACAATAGCTTTGATCCATGTAAAACTTGAACTTAATGCTGACATCCAAGGATAGAATGCAGTCCTTGTTCTTAGCACATACTCCATCCAGAAAGTCCACACAAGAGTTATGTTCCAGTCAAATTCACAAATATTCATCTCAGAATGACCAAATAAAACTCTGTCTACAGGCAACTCAACACAGTCACAAGATACAAAGACAGGTGTCCCACAGAAAACCAAATAGTCTCCACTTGAATACATGGAGAACCATGGCCTGTTAACAAGGCTGGCTGGTACTATATTACAGGCCTTTATAAAGAGGAGGTACATAAATCTTTCTTAAAAAAAAAAAGAAAGCAACCTAATGACTCTTGTTATAATAGGGAAACTATTGAGTGCAGTTTTCATATACTCTGATGTAGAAAAGTGCCTTAAAGACATTCCTAAAGGCTACTCTGGTCATATACTTGAGAAAGCATTTGTTTCCACTGAAGTAGATTAGGTTCTTTGAAGTTTAAATTGCAACCTAGACTAACACATCACAACCTGTACCCAAACTTGATGGGGCCTTTCTCGAGTCTACATAGGTTTTTTTTTTACCTGATCTAATAGCAAACCACTCACAAAAAAGGCAAAAATAGCAAACAAAGAGATCAAAGTACAACCACAACCATTGGAGGCTGATTCATACTCTCAATAAGAAAACTATATGCTTCTCTAATTGACTGATAATGATTTTTGTGTCCATTTTGAAGGCAAACTGTCAGCTGAAATACAAGATTAAAGAAGCACCAGCATCATAAAACTCCTGTACTTTCACACTGATCAAAACAAGAAAAAAATTCTGTCAAGTAACTACTGAAGACCAATTGAAAATTATGTAACTTTAGAGAAATTTTATATTGTCAAAATTATTTCTAATAAAAAAATAGTTAGTGTATCAATCTGTCTTCAAGTTTCCATTTTTTATCCACGCTGTCTTCAAGTTTCCACATTTTATTGGTATATAGCAACTAGACTATTTCCACCTCAAACTCATCACTACATGTGTTTTTTGTTAATAAGGACCACAGGGCTGATTTATGTTAGCAGATGCTGAATAGAACAACAGTTGTACTACAAGTGTAGGCTGTTGAAAGCTTTCTCCAAATAAAAATATACTTATCTGCATTGTCATAAAGCAGCAACATCGATATTCAAGTCCTACTGTTCTAGTTTGTAATGACTTCCTTCCAACATTACAAGCTGGTTTTTTGGGAGAATAGGAAACATAGCCTTTGGAATTCTCTTCAGAATTGCTACTGTAAGGATCTACTTGTCCCAGTGCCATGAAGTTAAACACTCAATATGCAGTGTTCTTGGCACTGTTTTGCACCTCCTACCTACTTAATAAATATTGTGCTAAGACTACTGTGGCCATCACTGCAACTGCTAAATACAATTATATTACAAATTATATATTATCCTGATTCATGAAGCCCTTCACTCACCAAAACATAGCGAATACTTTCAAATGTAAAAATTAATTTTAATAGCTTTAAACTCAATCTGATTTTTTCAAACTGCAAATAACTTAGGTGGCAATACAAATGCACAATTTAACACTCATCATCCAAATTCAAATTTCTTTGAAATCTAATTTGAAATGTACTACTTTGTTTTCTAATATTAGTTTTCAAACTACTGTACTTACCCAACTAAGCCAACATCTGCTATAAGTTTCAGATCAAGGTGAACAGTTCTCCTCTGACCTTTGCAAGGCAGAAAGTTTGTAGCCAAAGAGCCTCCAAGACCTCCATGAGCCGCTAAGAATCTCTCTCCTGCTGCATTAAGCTCTCCTGAAAATAAATTTGTTAGTGAAAAGACACAATCTTCTGCAGTAGTTCATTTGTGATTTTCCATTTAAATGTCTCCAGCTGTAAGACAATTTTGTGTATGCTTCCTTGCAAGAACTGTGCCCTCAAGGTGATGGTGATTTTCATTGTTTGGCAACAAATGAAAGCCACCACACCCCAGTATTTTTCTCCATCATACAATCAGTCACCTCAAGAAAACTACAGTCAGACAAAGTATGGCCAAGATTCTGAACTCTCCAACATTTGAATTCAAGAATGCAAGGAAAAATACGCATTGATAGAGATGTGGTTCCCTTCAGATGGTTCATATTTTTCCATTAAGATGCAGACTATGATACCTCCCTTAGGGTTAGAATAATTAAAACAACAACAAAACAAAAAGAACAACACTTGGATATCTTTAGCCCTCTGATATGCCTGCATCATAAACAAATCTTGCAATACATCCAGTGCAGTCAAACATCCAAACCAGGGCAATTTGGGAATTTAGTTTTAATTCTGAACAGTCTGAAAAGAAAAACTCTGAAAAACTGCAAAGGAACCATTGTGAGCTATTCCAAGAGTATTGAAAGACACCTTCCTAGTGAGTAAAAAACAGATATGCATTTTAAGTAAGCTAAAATTCAGCACGGATCTTTGTCTTTTGAGCATTTTCATAATTCCGTAAAGATATAGGGACACTTACTTGGGTTTACAGAGACATAACTTATGTGAGGGCACGAACGGTTCTGTGGAGGATCAGTATGGCTTCCAGCCTTTAACAAGTCCTTCCAAGCAAAGGACTTGTATGTAGTGATACAAACCAACTACAGCTAATTTCTGGAAGGGGTCCCTGCTTTTCCAACTATTTTTACAGTGTATATGTCAACTTGGCCAAACAAAGAAAAACACAGACATATTTTGGAAAGCCTGTAACCTTAAAACATCCTAGTATTAGAAATTCACTAGATGTTCTCAATAAATGTAACAAACATTAGATACCTTAAAACAAAGCAAATATTCTTACCAATCTGCTTGCCATCATCATCAAGAACTGAAATTCCCAAAGGCACGTGAACTTCACAATCTTTTCCTTTTTCACCTTTTAGAGCTTTAACACTGGGAGAAATTAAACCAGGCTTAGTACCTTCAGCTGACATTTTGCTTTCTGGAAAAGTTGTAAATAACAACTTTCATTAAATGGATTCTTACCTGCTGTTGGCTCCTGCTCCAGCTACAAATCGCTTCTGGGGATATTTCTCCCTAATGCTCTTTAAGGTAGTCCTTTCTCGGGCGACGAACCAGACATCACCACCTCTTCCTCCTTCCCCTCCCAGATTAGGATAACCCATTCCACCAGTTCCTCCTCTCACATAGACCCGCAAATCGTCTATGAAGTTGCTGTACTAATAAAACAATAATTTCAACATCAGTTAATTACGTTCTCTTTATATTTCGCTACACAGAAGTGTGGGTAAAACCGCTTGGACCGATCTTTCACGGCAATAGATGAAACTTCAGAAAGGAGTGTAATGTTTGGCACGTCTTCTCCGGCAGCGACACCTCACGGCGCGCAGGGTCCCGGGCAGCAGGCCGGGCCCGGGCTCCGCAGACCCGCGTGTGCCGCCACGGCGGGACATCGCCGACGGGCCCTGAGGGCGCCGGGCACCGCGGGGCGGGACGGGACCAGCCCGCACCAGCCGGCACACGGGAACTCCCGGAGAGGCCCCGCAGGCCCAGCCGCCCTTGGGCTCCCGCCGCCGCCGCTGAGGGGGGACCGGCGGCTGCTCCGAGCGCCGGCGCGGCGGGGCCGGCCCCGCGCCTCGGGCCGAAGGGAGGTGGCGACGCCGAGACCCGCAGAGCCAGAGGGAGCTAACAAATCGTCCGGAGGGTTACAGAGGATGAGGGCCGTGAAACGGGTCCTGGCTCACCAGTGAAACAGGCCTCGTAACCTCAAAGGAGGGAGCCTGGGCAAAGGACCACCTGGGCGTTTATTGCACATTCCTGTTGAGTCGTCGGCTCCTGCTATGTCACTGGCCATCTCTTGTCATCTGCTGTGTCTTCTGTCCCTTGGCTGGCGCCACAGGTCCCCGTACCCTTTGTAATGTAAGGGATTGGTGCCAATTGATGGGCTTTAGAATCCAGCAGTGGGAGGTGGCGACCACCAGTACACCAAATCAAAAGAATAGAAGACTGAGCATGTGGACTACTTAGTATTGGAAAGGAAAGAATAATTTAAGAAACCATACGAATAAATTGCTAGATAACTTGTAGCCAATGAACTGTGACTTTGCTTGCTAAAATGTATATGTAGTGTACAGTTTTGAGAATTGGTATGCTTGATTTGTGGAAAACTACTGCCTCACACCCTGCAAAGAGCAAACTGTGTCTCCTTTGGAAAGGAGAGGTTTAGAAACCTGGCTCTGTCCGTGTTTAGAGAGTGCCTCAAAGAGCAAACTGTGTCTCCTTTGGAAAGGAGAGGTTTAGAGAGTGCCAAAATCGGCAGCAACAGGAGAGCCTGACGGGAGAGCCCCAACTGCAGGAGCGGCCAGGTTTTGGTTAACAGCAGCGCTCTCCAGCAGCGTGTTCTCCTTGGAACCTGTGTGCTGGCTTCAGACAGCATCTGCTGTTGGCTGTCCCCGTGCAGCTGGACCCTTTAAAAGCTGTTGGTCATATTGCTGGTGTTCCCTCCCTCAAGAAACTGAGACCTGATCTTTAAATTGTACTAATTTTTAGGATAAGTATGACAGTTAAAAATACATGGCTTTAATAAGGCTTAAAGTGCTTTGCAGTTTTTAAATGGTCATGAATAAGAAATTATTTTGTAAATTGTGACATCAGTTAGGTCTGAAGAGTAAAATTGGTAAAAAAATCAGAGTCATAGAGTGGTTTGTATTAGAAGGGACCTTAAAGTTCCAATCATCCAGTTCCAATGCCCCTGTCATGACAGGGACACCTTCCACTAGACCAGGCTGCTCCAAAGTCCTTGTCAACCTGGCCTTGAACACTTCCAGGGATGGGGCATCCACAGCTACTCTGGGCAACCTGTGCAGTGCCTCACCACCCTCACAGTAAAGGACGTTTTCTGTGTATCTAACCTATATATTCCCTCTTTTAGTTTGAAACTATTGCCCCTTGTACTATCACTACAGCTCCAGATAGTCCCTCTCCAAATTCCCCATACAGCCACTCCACATACTTGAAGGTTACTATGAAGTCTCGAAGCAATCTTCACCAGGCCAAATTTTCCTGGCCTGTCTTCAGAGGGGAGATTCTCCAGTCCCCTTAGCAACTTCATGGCCTCCTCTGGGCTTGCTTCAACAGTTTAATGTCCTTCTTGTGTTGGCGGCACCAGAACTGCATACAGTGTTCCAGGTGGAGTCTCATGAGAGCAGAGCAGAGGAGAAAAATTACCCCCGAGTTCTTTCACAAGCTTTTATTTTGTAGGTAAATATTTCTTAGACAATATGACTATGTTTTTAATTTTTTGTGTGTGTGTTTTTTTTTTTAAGCACTAGTCCTCAGCAAAAAGTAAATATTTTTCTGTTCCCTCTTACAGCTTTTTCACACACTTTTACGTTCTTGATTGCACCTATTAGCTGCCTGAGGAGAATCATCACCATTTACAGTAATTTAATACTAAAAATAACTTTAACAATGCATGTTATCTGCTACATAAGAAAGTAATTAAAAAAAAATTAGAAAACAGTGGTATGCCTTATACATTCTAAATGGCCCAGCAGAACATTTAAGTGTTGGGAACTCCCCATGTGTGGAGTCACGAGGCTTGACTCCATGTTTCTCAGAAGGCTGATTTATTATCTTATGATATATATTTTATTAAAATACTACATTAAAACTATACTAAAAGAACAGAGAGAAGAGATCATCAGAAGGCTACAAAGAACAAGAATAGACTAGAATAACAAAATCTTGTGACTCTCAGAGTCTGATGCAGCTGCATCTGTGATTGGCTCTTAATTAGAAACAACCAACATGCACCAATCACAGATGCACCTGTTGCATTCCACAGCAGCAGATAGTTATTGTGTACATTTCTTTCCTGAGGCCCTCAGCTCCTCAGGAGGGGAAGAATCCTAGCAGAGGATTTTTCATAAAATGTCATGGTGACATTTAAGCTCACGTGAATGGCAGAACAGAAATGATTACCACAGCAAAAAATTCAGAACTCTCATGTTGTGCTTTCAGATCATGGGGACCACATCTGCAGTCCTAAAGCAGGTAATACGTAAAATCTAGTGGGAAGTGTTTTGAACTGATCGGTTAAGAATGCCATGACTGGAAAGTAGCAAATGTGGGCCTGGCCTTGTCCTTGAGGCATTTAACTGAGGGCTTGCAGGCTGAGACTCATCTTCTATACTCAGATGTCTCCAGAGGTCAAACCATGTCATGAACAACCCCCTGCAATCTTCATCTCTCTCTCTGAGTCTCTGATGTTAGCTCAGCTGAACGTGGACTATAATTGCTCATCACTGAAAAGAAGAAAAGTGACCTGGCCAACCACAGACCCTGAAACCTGGTCTCAGTCTCACTACAAAGCTTTGGAAAAACTCAAATTTGCTGTATTAATTCCCAAAAACATTTGATATGGTATCACCTAGAAAGTAATGAGCATATTGGGGTTAGGAGAGAAACTGATAAATGAGATAGCCACAAATAAGGTTGAAAAGAAAGATGTCAGGCTTAAAGGGTTTGGTTTAGGATGGTCTTATTTGATATTTTTTGTAGTAGTCCTGATAAAATCAGTAAGAGTATGCTCATGAAATTTGGAAATGAGATATACTTAGGAATCACTATAAATTTGCTACTTTTGGTTGGGATAGAGTTAATTTTTTTCACAGTGACTCAAATGGGGCTGTGATTTGGATTTGTGCTAAGAAGAGTGTTGATAATGCAGGGAATTTTTTAGTTATTGCTGAGCAGGGCTTGCATGGAGCCAAGACCTTTTCTGCTCCTCACCCCACTCCATCAGTGAGTGGGCTGTGAGTTTATGGGAAACTGGGAAGGGATACAGCAGGACAGTTGGCCCCAGCTGACCAAAGCATATCCCACACCATGTGACATCATGATCAGTAAAAAAGGCCAGGGAAAGAAGAAGGGAGAACAGTTCACAAAGTCATGGTGTTTGTCTTCCCAAGTCACTGTTATGTGTGACAGGACCCTGCTTTTCTGGAGATGGCCGAACACCAGCCTGCCCATGGGAATTTGTGAATGAATTCCTTGTTTTGCTTGGTTTGCTGCACGGCTTCCACAAGTCTTCTCACTTTTGCACTTCCAATTCTTTCCCCCATCCTGCTAGTGAGGGAGTGAGGGAGCAGCTGCATGGTGCTTAGTTGCTTGCTGGGATTAAACCACCACAAGAAGTATCTCAGGAGATGGATTTTGTTTAATGTAGGGAGGTATTAAGGTCATTGTGTAAGGCCCTGGTAAAACCTCATTTGGGGTACTGTGAAAACCAAATCAATTGTTCTACAGCTGAGCTAATGTTGAACTACGAGAGAGCTAGAGGGAAGTTGGGTTCATCATCAGAGACCTTGAGAGCCTTTCAAAAGAACAAATCTTAGGATGGCTCAGCTTGTTTACTGCAATAAAACAAAACCAGAGAGGAGACAAGTGGTATCTATTAATAGATCAGGAAAATAAATATGAAGGATGAAAAGCATTTAAATAAAGGGGAAAGACACAAGAACAAACAGATATGTACTATTCAGTAATAAATATATCAGGAAACCAGAATAATATTTCTAGTCATTGCTGCAATTGACTAATGAAACTGCTTTTCCATGGAATTAGTGGGAACAAAAGTATTTCTATTTTTAATATGGCACTTGATAAATATATGAGGTGATTGTACAACAGAGGTTTTTTTGTAGTGGCAGGGAACTAATCCCTGTCATTCAGGAGGATCTTCCTGTTCTGTGTTACCATGCCAATTCATAGTACAAACAGCAGAACATTTTGTCCAGATTTGTGATTAATAATATGGGAAGGACCTGTCCGTTTTTTTCTGAATAGTAGGCAAGGTTCAGAAGTCCTTATGAATGCAACAGTTAGATTGTGTTACTGTGACTTCAGTAAAGCATATGATGTCAGCATTCTATAGAAAAGAACAGAAAGAATGAAATAAGCAAAAGAACTTTTAAGTGAGATGAAAAAAGCCTAGGTAAGTTAAGGTTAGAGAGTTCTTCAAGGATCAAGTCACAGGCCCAGAGCCCTCCTTGGATACCAGTACAAGTATGTATCAAATTACACCCTGGTTTTGTGCTGTTATGCTTTTGTGGTACATAGTGTTTGAATTTAATCCTTACAACTGTTAAGAGCAGCCTGGTCTGAAGCTGGTCCACTTAGCAGAGCCTTAAATTCAGGGTGCTGCACTTCCTTAATGTGCAGCAGTTAATGTGTTAGTGTGTGGACTGGCCCAGAGGTGCCAGCAGAGCTACTAACCAGTGTTAACTGATGTCATGTAATCAGTCCACAACTTGACCTCAAAAACAGAAACAGAGAAAAGCTGGTCTCCTATATGTTATGAGTTGAAGGTGTTGAATTTATTGACATAACAGTAGATTTGTTTCAACAGGGAGAAAGTTTATGCCAACAAGCTCATGCCAGCAGGGAATTAAGCAACATTTTATTTGAAGTGTGGCATTATGCATTTTCTAGGTCCTTTAATAACATTAAGTGGCTCATCACACATACATGATGCTAAGAATTACTGAAATAGAATCATTTAACACTCTGAAGTTTGAGGACATTTAGATGTTTCATTGTCCAAATACCTGAGTTCAAAAATGTATCTAGTCTCCTGAAGAGACTGTTTGCCAGGGCAGGACTGGTTCTATCACCTTTCTCTCCTGCTTGCATTGGGTGTGTCATACTTGATTTTCAGTAACAGGGCTGTGAGCACTTCATTGTCAAGCCTGATGGCAGAGCATCACTCTGTCATTTTTTTACTTCAGAAGCTGCTAATCAGTGATGCAGAGGGTGACTCAATTCTTTATCCTCAGTGAATCAATCCTGTGTACGAACAAGTGTGCCTGTGTCACAGAGATATATATAAATCAGTCACAAAAGGCTGGTAGCATTTTAAAGCTCTCCAAACTGACTTATACATAGTCAATGCATATTCTGAGTTTCATGATAAGTAATGCTTCAGTTCCTGCTCTTTTGTTCTTACTGTGTACTTCACATATTTGTATGTGATTGCTTGAAAATCACAAGGCTACAGCTACCTCAAAGCACAGTTTTACCCCTGTTTCTTTTCTCTCATGGTATAAATTACGAAGTAGTGTACTGTCATCAACTCTAACAAGAAGAAGCCATAAAATCTCTTCCCCCAACTATTTTAAAACTTCCACCAGCAGTTTTTTGAAATTTGTGGTTTATGTAGTCTTTTTCTCAGTCTAGAAAAGAACTAATTTCTATGGAAATATGTAGAAATTATGCTGAAATATTTTAGCAATATAGCTTTATTTAACATAGAGTTGAAATAATCAAAAAATGAAAGTCAGTTTTTCTTTCCTCGCCTTTCTGAACGTGAACACAGCTGGTAAATTTGCATAATGGTTTTAGTAATTGAGAGAAATAACTTCACCAACATACCCAAGGTCCAAATAGTGTAAAATATTGATGTATTAATTTTACAGTTTTATGGGAAAAACAAAAGAGATTTACCCAATAGCAAGGGTACACTCTTCAGTACAAAAAGTCCCACTAGATGGAAGCACCTCAGCTACCATAATAGAAGGAAGTACAACAGTTTAAAACACATGCCATGGAAAGGTATCAATGCTGGAAGAATTTTGAGGGAAACGTTTTATTTTGCCCAGATTCAGCTATCAGCTAAAAATTAAAAATCACAGAAATAGATACTTTTACTATGAGCCATATGAGCCATCTAATAAAACTCAGTGTCAAGCAGCTGTGCTGGTGTCCTTGGGTTTATATGCGTGCTGTATGCTGCAGCTTTGGAATTCTTTTGGAAGCCCTGCAGAATTCAGAACACAACACAATTTTTCTCTAAATCCCATTTATATTTAGTCATTATCTCAAAAAAAATCTTTCCAAAGTAAATGAATAGGTTCTCTGCTTTAAGGATTTCCTCTTCAATCCAAGCTTTTATGCAGCTTTCAGGTATGTTAGATATTACAAAGGTGGTCACAGATTGATTTTTCTTGACTTTCTTTGACTCTTCTTGTTCTGAAATAGAAATTTAAGTGACTAGTTTAATAAACATGATCAGTGACTGTCTTCATAATGCTTCCATCCTACAAACTTCATGTAACATTTCACAGGATTATTAGTTACCAGTAATTTTGATCTCTGCTAACTTGTATTAATGGGTTCATCCTTGTTCCAGGTGGCATTCCCCCACAGGCGATGATCCCTCAGTGCATGACTGACAAAGTTGATAACATCAGAAAGGAAAATAAAATATAGAAGTCAGCTTTCAGAACCTTTTTCACTTAGAGATGTGATTTTTTAGATATTATCAATGAATCTTCATGTAGATTCCTTAAAGAACATTGCTGACAAGGTGGCATTTTAAAAAGAGGTATTTTTATTTGAAAATATTTCCCAACAAAAATCTATTCCGCAGCACTTTGATTTCTATAGGTGTGTTCTGCAAGTACCTTAAGACTAAAAATGGTGGATTTAACTAGAAAAAGGAAAAGCAAGAGGAGAGTGATAAAAATGAATCTGTAGGATGAAGAAATATGATGAAAGGCTGCCTTCAGTGGCTGTTGGAGTAGAAGGAAATCACTGTTTGCACCAGTAGCTTGTGCTACTACACCTAGATGTTTTAAGTGGCAATGAAATGAGAAGGGATTGATGCCACAGCCAAAGAGCTGTGCAACTACCCACCTCTTTACATGCCATTAAATGCCTTTACAATTTTGGCATTTTCACTGTGAGACTGACAACGCTAATAAATGTGATAGTGCATAAAGCAAACAAAAAGGGAAAATTTTTCTAACTTGAAAACTTACTGAATGCTGTTTTTTATTAGTGATGCAAAGGAGCTCGCTTAAACGTAGGTTCCTTGTGAAGTCTTTCTAATGCTTTAATTTCTTTTTTATGAAAACTGCCTTAGAATTTCAAGGAATAATTACATCTAATAGAGCTTTAGCTCCTTTCAATGATACAATGAGTTCAGAGATAAGCTAACTATGTTCCAGTCTTCCAGATATTTCCTTCTATTTAGTTGTGTAGGTTCAAACATGGCATACTTTTTGAAGCAAGATTTTGAAACAGTCTTGACATAGCTTAGCTGGTAAGGCTTCCGGAAGATACAAAATTATTGTGAACACTGTCATTTCAGAGCAGATTTGCATTTGTGCTTAAGCATTGTATATATTGGTTTTTGACAGAAATCACTAAATTTCTACTTGAAAAAATGGAATGTTCCTGTCATGTTAAACTCCACCAAATCATGCTGTGAAATCTTAACAGACCCAATTTTACAACATATTTGTTCTTTTTCATTACTTTGAACATTGTCCCTGAATGTTCTGGTGGATAAACAGGAACATGCATGGAAACCCAGGTTTATGAATGGGAGTTTATTAAATGAGAGTGTTCATGTTCCTGATTACGGGAAAGACTTGCTATCCATTATGTTTTCCTCCCTCTGACAGCCCTCTGCCCCTCCTCTTGCCTCACTCGAGACACCCCCACCCCGAAGGCAGTCTCTCCAGGTGAGGCCCCAGCCCAGCCCGGGCTGACACTGGGCGCTGCTGCAGAAAGAGGTGGGGCTGCCACAGCTCCCTCCACCCTTGCCCAGACCCGAGTTCAGCTGCTGCTGCTGCTGCTGCTTTGCCAGTGGCAGTCGTCCTTGTGCACTGTAACCTCGGCATCCTCGGAGCATCCAGCAGCTGCCAGGCACTTGCAGCCCTCTCATGAATGTCTTTCTTTATCTCCAAGTGGCTGACTTTTGTTTCTCAAGGCTACTGTTTTCCATCTCCTCGCTTAAATACTGTAAGTAAAACTTCTGCTGTGGCTCTTTAGTTACTGCCTTTGTGAAATTCCTCTCTCTTGTACTGAGTAGTGGGAGTTACTAGTTCAAGGTGTCTGAGGTTTGTTGTGGTCTCTGCTCATGTTTGTGCTGTTCAAATGGGCCTTCAGCTTTTCAGTTTTTAGCTGGATTAAAACATGAAATCAGAACAACTCAAAATGTTGGTTGTTTCGCGGGGGCCGTTTTCCTCCTTTGTAGGAAATTGCCAGTGTGTCCTTCCTCTGAATGCTGGTGCCTAGTGAAGTGGAAGCGAGAAGAGAAGCATTTCCATCCCTACTTGTTTGCTGGAACCAGTTTTCTAAGAACCCAAAGAAGAAAACTAATGCATGCTGATAAACTCTCAGGATGCTGAGGCAGGTAATTCTGCTGCCTGCTGAAATGTAGCTGGGCCAGGTTTTTAGGAAGGAGCTAGGTTGGAGGGTATCTGTCTGGCTCAGTTCCTTGGGTTCTGAAGCTGAAGTAAAGGAATACCTGACTAGGGACCTCAGGTGGCTGCACCAGTGTGATTACACATTCAAACTAAAAATCATCCCAGGACCCTGAGGCCACAGCAAAAAGGCCTATTTCAAGCTGTGCTGGTTCCTGACCCAGTTTGGTGTGATTGTGAACTCCATGGTGTCACCCTAACTCTGTATTCTTACAGACATTCCACATAAATGTTGTATGATCTGTGGATTATTCTGTCTTTGATTGCATCACTAGGAGTTGCAGAAATGATGTCAGTGTGTTAGCACTTTGAAGATATCACAGACTAACTTTTAATATTGACAGTGATATTTTGAGTGGAAGAGCACACTTGCAATTCTGGCCAAATTCCCAGTAAAATTTGCACAGCTGCTCAAAATGTTCCCTTTTTTCTGTACAAAACCTCACATCATTTTCGTAATTGTATTTTACACTCCAAATTGGAAACTGTGGGAATAAACATGGCACCAATTACTTAAAATGGAATTGATTTAGGATACCAAAATAAGGGACACTGTCTGAAAGTTTTGACTGTCTTCTTTTTCTTCAGACTTCTTCCCATGTTTGTCTTTTTTGTTTGATTGGTTTCCTCTTTATGTTTATTCTCCTGTTCCTCTGCACTTTATCTTGATAGAAAGGGCTAATAAAAAAATATCAGGTGTTTTAGTGCTGTTCTGTCTAAACTTGATTTAAGGATATGGAATACACATCATAGGAAGACTGCATTTTTCCCAGGGGGAATCTCTGTATAGTAAAGGACACATATTCTGTAGCATTTGAAGTTCTTATTATGCCTCCTCTTTTATTACTCTTTCCATCTTCAATTCTCCAGATACTTTCTCTGTTTTCCACATATACTAGAAATAATAATGCCAAATAATGCCAAAATCTTACTAAATTTTCTATTATAAGCCAGAAAGGAATTTTCCCTCTTCCATTCTTGGAAGCAACAGCTGCTGAATTAGTTCATAACATTCACCCAATACACTGTACAGTCTGATTTACCATTCCTTCATTATCATCTTTCTGAGTCAGACTTTCCATGAAAGACTGGCTGTTTATAATTGTTATTTGTTTGCAGTAACTTAAAATAGCATACCACTAGGACTCTTCAAGCATCTGATATTAACCTGATTTTACTGACAATCCAAGCACAGGTGATTAAGGGAAGAAGTGCTGGTCTCAAGGAGCAGTTCTGACATTGGCTATGGTCACTTCAAACTTTTTGCTTTGGGTTTTCACATTCTAAATGGCATTAACAATTTCTAGGTGCAAGCCTAGCTTCCAGCATTAGGGTTCATTGACTGGTATTTATTCCACAGTTTGGAAAAAAAGGATTTTTCTGAATATATCTATAAATTATCTCTTGGGGTACCCATGAGAGTTATGTGACAATGAACTATATAACGTCAGAATCACTGTGATTTTATTCACTTCTTTCCAGGTATCTTCTTCAAGTATGGAATTTGTATGGAAACGATGGTGGTATCTTCAGCTAGGCTGTATGTTATTAGTGAATTTGGTTTATGCCAATCTAGAGTATCAAAAAGAAACTCCTCCAAGCCTGCGTGAGATTGACCATCAGTGCTGGGAGGTATCGTCCCATGGGCTGGTGGAAATGAAGAAACTCAAGGTAGCAGATACAGTCATTGCTCTCTGGGACTTCATGATGTTCCTAAAGGAATCCCCTAAGCCCAAGCACAATGACCTCTTCAATGATTTAGCCCAGAACTTCTGGGATATGTATGTAGACTGTGTGCTCTCAAGATCTCATGGAATGGGCAGAAGACAATTAACATCTCCCAAATATTCTTCCACGTACTCACACAGAACTTTAGAAGGTAACTATAGTTATAGGATATGGTACTAATATTAAACTGAACCAATGCTCCATCCTCACCCTTCATTGTTCAGACAACTCAATATACTCATTTCCAATTTTCTGTCTCTAATTGTCAAAAGTGTTTGCATCTTTCAATGGTAGCTACTTTCACAATACACGAGACACTGGTAGTTAGAGTACCACATTTCTATATTCAACGAAGTGTAAAAAATACTGAGTATGCATGTGGAAGTGTGTGGAAATGGATGCTGCATTCTCTATCACTTTGTGTATACAAATGACAATACATTGATAAGTAATTATAATACTGAAAGTTTCCTGGTATTAGGAGCTCAGTCTCAGCTTTGGGAAATCATCGTTCTGCAGAAGGGAAGCTCAAGTCCCTGATGGTTTGAGCCCTATTTTTCCTAGTAAAACTAACTGACATATAATGTGATGTCATGGTCACTGTGAATCACTGAACAGTTACAGGTTCAGGTCATGATGATCGGGTTTGAGTCTGAACTGAAATCATGTAGATGACTTTACATCTTACTAATCAGTCCTAGATCTCTTGCCCCCGTTCCTCCTCAGCAATGTGCTTTTTACTGATGTACCTGGTCAGATGATTCAGGTTCTTGGAATGAACATGCAGATTATTTAATCATAGCATTTCTAACGTATTGCTTGGACAATAACTACCTGTCTTTCATAATCTTGCAGGGTCTGCTTTCACCAATCCATTTTAGGCCAAAAGGGGAGAAAATGAAGATACTTAAACAAGGCAACATCAAAATGAAGGAGTACAAAGGAGTACAATGTGTATTGTAGATGTATGGACAAATCCTTTGGCATGCTGCAATCCTTTATTGTTTTCTTTTCTTTTTGTATAAAGTACTTAATCACTCCTAAACTGATAAGTACATGAACCCCCACACTGTCCCTTTTGCTTTCCTGTCTTGCAGTCTACTAAGCTTGCCTTTTCCTCCCTCCGTGTGTGAATGTGTTCTGAGTCAACACCTTTGTTTTCCCACATAAACTTTAAAGTCTCGATGTGTCATATTTTTGTAGAGTCTTGTATTTTCCAATAATTCTCTTTTTAAAAGTTAATTTTGATGGAAACCCAAAATATTTTTATACATTATGCAACAGAGAAAATGTGAACAAATTTATTTTATACATTGTCTTGCACATACTATTAACCTTAAGAACTGGAAAAAAAAAAAAAAAAAAAAAGTAAGAGGTGAGATATTAAGCTAAAGGGAAGGATTATGCTTATTGTAATGTCCTGTGCAGTACAGACTTTGTATTTTATCATTGCTTAGTCTAAGCTATGGATTAATTAAAGTATTTTTCTAAGCAGCAAGGTCTGAATAGCAGTAGTTTTTTTGTCTATTAACATGTTATTTGATAAGCCACTACTACGTGCCATGCTTTACACAACACTGTAAATAAGGTGATGCAGTCCATCTCTGTCATCGCAGCAACACTGCAGCTGAGACAGGACCCATGCACCAAGTGGTTCAAAACAGGCACAGGCTGACTCGACTGCTGCTCTCAGTACAAACCACTGGCCATAGATAAAATAATTCAAGGAGATTAACTGCCTACTTAATCCAATTCTTCTGAGCATAAAAAAACCTGAGAAATGCTGACCGTTCTCTGCTTTACTCCTTGGGCAATGCAGCTTGTTCAGTCCCTGTTGTGTTTTAGCCTTTTATGAGATTACAGGTAGTTTAAATTATTTTAGGATATAGTACTCATGCTGTAATAGCATATAAACCTTCATAAGGAAAAAGAAATCCATCCCACGTAATGCCTAGCTCATATATAGTTTGTAAAATATCCATCAAGTCTCATAGATTTGCAAATGTTCATTTAGGTAAACACAATATTGAACTGCATCTTCTAAAATACATCTCCTAGAGTATTCTGGAGAGGGTACAAAAGTAGTGAGAGATTTTTCTGACCCATAAACATCACTTTAAGTTCCTGATATAAATAACATTTTTGAACAAATGGAGTTATTACACACCCAAACACAGCAACTTCAGGAATTGATACATTAAGATGAGCAGCAGTTTGAGAGCAATTATCTAACCTGCCCCAGCAGTACCCAGTTTATAAAGCTGTGTACTGCATTGCACTTACAACAGAAGTTTTAACTGGCATAAACAATATAAAAAAATGCCCCTTCTTCACCTGCACTGATCACCTACAGAAGTGTTAAAGTATAATAACATTTTAAAGGGATTGTTTCCTCTATTAGTGGTCTTTTAATTGAACGCCAGAGCAAGGTATCCTATGCAGTTTTAAAAGCTTCATCCTTCTTCAGGCACTAAGTCTGTTTTAATTAGTTTTCTATAAGACACAAAAGTGCTTAGCATCCACCGTAATTGTTTCCAGAATGTTTGAACAATCAATTGCTATGGTCACCCTGTGGTGTCTGCCAAAGCGGCAGGGGATTATGAACCCCAGGTCACAGCAGCAAAACAAATTCCAGGTGGACATGCTACGGTGTACATCTGTGAGAGCTGTGGAAAGCCACAGCTGACTACTGGGCATGTCACCATGAGGGATTAATAGTGAATGGGATTATTTTTCCTTCCACCACTACCCCCTCTTTTTCCATCCCTGGGTTACAGCAGGGACAGCAAGCCCAGCTTCTTGGGTGTTGTCTGTTCTCCCCTGCAACAGCCAAACTATGGTCCATGGCTGTTTGGCAAAATCAAATGCTGTTTGTGCTGCTGTGCTGCCTGTGTTAGTACTGATTTATGAAGGATAAATGTAACTATTTGGGGAAATTCTGTCCCCTTCATTCTCCAGTCATTATTAATTAACATTAATGCTTAATTACCAAGAGCATTTGCATTTGCAGCTGCTCATTTGCAGTCAGGGTGTCTGTAGCAGAAACAATACAGTTGTGGGAAAATGTCATGGGGCTCACTTTGTGACTGATTTAAAGTTTTTGCAAAAGCAAAACTGATTTCCAGTTAATGGTTCTTTATCCATACCTTGGCTACAGTATACTGCTGTAGTTTTTGCTCAGAAATTGGGAGGACTTATATAAGTCCTCTACATTTCTTTTAATAGGCCTTTGCCTTGATGCCCAGTAATAATGAGTCATCTACACATTCACGTATATGCATGTAAAAAAGCATTTAAAAACCCCGCCAAAAGTCACAGTCTTTGGTGTCCTAGTAAAATATGTATAACTTGGTTTTAATTGTAAAAAGACAACAGACCATACATTCTCTAAACAAGTAATAAAGCAGCAAGGGTTCTGCAGAGCTGTCAGACAAATATAAACATAAAAAACTGAGCAAGACTACTCGACATAAGACTTCAGTTAGAGAGTCTTTATATACCTTGGCTAATCTTTCTTGTAGGCAGGCAAGAAATACAAATAGACTAGTTTAATAAAACAAACTTTATACAGATAGTCTTGGGAAAATGTCATCATTAAATTACAGTTAAAAATTATCAGTCACCAAAGGGTCACCATAAAAGTTAAATTAAATTAGCACAACTCAATTTAACTTCTCTATCTTTAAGTACTAGATGACGTTTCTACTCTACAATGTGATGACTTTCCTACTCAATAATGGTGTAACAGACCTGCCCATAAGAAAAATCCTTCTGATTTTTGGAAAATGCATATATAGAGATTTCTCTAAACCTCAAATACATTTTTTCATATGTGTGTTTTATTTTATTTCATTATTTTCTTAGGGTTCTTCTTTTTATAGAATTTAGGTAGTCAATTTTGAAACAAAACTATTTGCCTTTATTTTTAATGCTACCATGTGACAAACATTTTGAAGATACACTTATAAACACACCTATCCCATTCCTCTTTCATGAAGTAAAAAAAAAAAGTGAGTTGTAGTATGTTTAGCTCAAATTTATTTCCTTTTTTCAATCAGGCAGTTAAAAAAGCAAAACTTTGTGCTTTTCCCAAGATGTTGCTAACAGGCAAAAAAGACAAACTAAGTGCCAGTTTGTAAGTCACAGCATAAAAGCTTGCAATGTCACAGAAATTTATGCCATAGCACTGGACAGCAACTGGTTTTAAAATGAAGAGCCTCAGGGAGTCTTGTGCTATTGTAACATAGCGAATTCTGGCATTGACCAAATTAGAAAATAGCTCAGAAATTGAGTCATCTACACAAAGGTCTGCTGCTCACCAGTTCATGCAGGCATTCTAGAGGTGCCAAGATGAAAGAAGATGAGTTATTTTTGGAGACAATGGGAATAAGAGCCCAACAATTATTAGATTAGTAAGATCAGCTAAAGAGCTGGGAGCAACCCAAATGGAGAAGAACATTGCAACAGGCCTCTCCAACAGGCTGGGAGAAACTGCTGGCACAAACAAGCTCATTAATGAGTGTTTAGATGAAAACTGGGATGTCAGAAGTCCTGGTGCTAAAAGTGACAATTCAAGAAACAAAATGGGCTTGGACAAAAACTATGTGGGTATGGTATTCAGGAAAATGAAGAATCAAATGTGTTTATGTGAAGATTTATCACCCTGTTCAATGAGATGCTTAAACTGCAATGTCTGGAATGTGTAAGCAATTTTTCAAGTCATTAAAAACAGATTTTATCTTGTATCTACTTATAGGTAACTACATATTAATATACCACTCTTTGGTACAGTATCTATTATACAGGTACTGATTTTTTCTTGACTGAGTCCAATGTTTTATCTCTTTTGACCATTTTTAAAGGTTCCTTTACAAACAGAGGACTTTCTAGGAGCATGGTCTGTATCAGCCAGTGGCCCTTGCTGATGAGGTGTATTTTGTGCAGTTGCAAAGTGACCAGGTCCTACCTGAAATACAAAATAAATACATTTCTTGACTCTCATGCTAGCATTTAAAATGAGAGGACAGTTAAATCATGAACTGCCTTTAAAAAATATTATTCAGTTGGTGGAGATGCCTGCTGAGGTTTCTGAAGGCAACTAAAACTAACTATCCTTTATACTAAATTCACAGGTTGTTTCCATCAATACAAAAGAAAGGAGAGAGTGTTTTTTCAGTGGATACTTTTACATTCTCTGCTTTTCTGTCTTTGTGTTATGATTTATTAATTGCAAAAAAGAAAAGCCTTTATCCAATATAAGTTTGCTGTACAATGTTATTTGGATTTGTACAGGATGTCAGCCACAGTCTGTGACCTCAGAATTTCACTATACATTATTATTTATTACTCCAAATAAGAAAAAAAAAAAAAAACAGGCCCTCTTCTCTTTCTCTCAAAATGCAATTGCACAGAACTACTGAACTACCGCTCCAGGAAATCTCCAAGACTGAAGGACATACACCCTTTCCAGATTCATTACTACTCTTTGTACTGAATACGTTGGGGTCTTGGAATAAATATCCCTGAATGACAGCTGTCTTCTAATCATGACCTACTAAAAAAAAAAAATGCAACTCCTTGCATGCATGTAGTTCACATGTTTGATGTGTGACCTTGACTGGTTTGCAATAACCATCTTAACTTAATCTTCATCTCTGCCTGCTGAGGATGTTCGGCAGTTTGTTGCATTAAAAATTTTTCCAGCCATGTCTGTCATTTGTAACTCTCCTAAGCAAAGTACTTGAGGAATGTTTTATGATGTTGCTGATGCATCTGTTTTCTCAATACACCTATTCTGCAAAATGGACTTTTCCTTGTTTTTATCTACAGTTATTGAAATGTTGATTGTAGAACCATGAACGTATTTTCTTGTTAAATCCTCTCCCTCTAAGATAGGAACATTCATAGCTTGAGGTTCAAGCCTTTAAAATAAAATCTGACAATATATTTCTCTCCACTAACAATTTCCAGATTACTCATGCTTATATCAAAATTTTTCAGACACTTTCTGCAAAATATTGCTGTTCAACAGTCTGTTGTTTATGCAAGTACCTAAATAATTGTTCCAGCCTACTTCATCTTGCATTCCCAGGTATGTTCCTCCATATCTTTCTGATCTTTAAGATAATGTGGGAAAAATCCTAGTCCAGCACTTTGATACAATCCCCTTGCTTCCTATTAGCTTCCTTGCTTCTCCATCACATCAAACATGAACTTCCTCTTTTCTTTTTCAATTTGCAGCCACCTTAGTTGTCATTATTATTCATTCCAGAGTGCCCAAAATAGAATCTCTTGTCTTCTACAAGTTTGAAAACAGCACCTCATGTTTATTCTTTCTCATTTTTCCTCACATGTGAGAGTAACTTACAAGCAACAAATAAACTATCCCCCTTAAATCCTCCTCAGCTGTGATGCTTACACAGAAATAATCCAGTTAGCTCAAAAACAGTTTATTGGCTAGACTGAAGATTCTCCCATGTTTTGTCAAAACTCAACATCTAAATATGCTGTTAGGTGTGAATTAGATCTTAAAAAAGGCTTTTTATTTTCTCACACTTCAATTAACTGATAGAAATGAGAACAAAATGGTTTCTGAAGATGCAACAAGTGGTGTATCTGCAGGCAGTCAGGGACATGCTACTGACAAAGGACACCTCAATGGACATATCGAAGATTGCCCAGATGTACTCAACAATGAAAGGAGCAGGTCTTGACCTCAGCAAGGTTTTCATGAATGGCTGTCTCACGACAGGTACATGTCACATAGCATAGGGCCCATCTTACCCACACTTTTTCAGAGTAACCTGCAGATCTGAATCTCATTCTGGCCAAGTGCTTGTCTAAGGCTATGTCAGAACAGGTAATGGTAATTTGCAAAAGATACAGACTCTTTCTTACTTACTTGGAGCTTGTCAACATAAACATTATTAAAGAAAGCGTAAGCAGCAGCACGTATACAGCCAGAACAAACCCCATACCACTTAGGTATTATTGAAAATAAAACTGTTATTAAGGATTACTTACTGTTACTTGGAGTTTTGGAATATCAGTAGAATGTTCTGTTCTATTTTGAAACTCTGCGTCATATTTGGAAGCCTCTATTAATTTGTTCTGAAGCATTTTTGCTTTCTAAGGATAGTCAGAAAAAAAGGTAAAATTGTTTTATCTACATTAATTGTGTCACTTGCACTCATCTGAAAATATACAAACAACATGACAAAATAAATCAGGTTATAATTCTATTTGCCTTTAATTTTAAGTACCCACCCCCTGTTTTTTGACTCTTTCTTGTACTGAACACTCAAAATCAGAATAAATGGGATGACACTGCAAGGGTGGGAAGGGATCCCTGCTTGCTTTGACGTGCGGGCTGTGCTCTGTGCAATGCAGCCCTTGGTGCTGTGAGCCTTCATGGCCACAAGAGCACACTGCTGCCTCACAGTCAGCTTTCACTCCACACACAGCCGCCTCTCCAGGCAGGCCCAGCTGTACTGAGGCATCTCAACACAATCTCAATACATCCCAGGTGAATGACTTCACATTTTCATTTCCTGAAATTCATGAGCTTTTGATCAGCCCATCCGTCCATCTTCTGAATAGCAACCCCACCTTCCCAGCATATGGATTGCTTCCTCCAGCTCAGTGTCACAGAACTCCAGAACCACAGAATGATTTGGGTTGGAAAGGACCTTAAAGTTTATCTAGTTCCAACTCCCACGCCATGGGCAGGGACACCAGACCAGGTTGCTCAGAGCCTCATCCAGCCTGGCCTTTAATATTTCCTGGGATGGGGCATTCACATTTCCAACTTGATGACGATGGATACTGATTCAATATCCAAGTCACTAATGGAAAGGTTAAATCAACACTATATTATCAACCCTATAATTAACTCAGAGAAATATCACTCAAAACTGACCACTAGTTAAACTTCCATCATTGACCACTGTCCTTTAGAGCCCATCAGTCCAGCCAGTTTTTCCCACAGCTTGTAGTCGAGCTGTATGTAATCTAGTCCATGTATCCCCATTTGACTACAAGAATGCTACACAGGACCATGCTGAAAACCTTGCTAAAGCCAAGGAAATAGGCATCCCCCTTCCTCTTTTTCCAGAACAAATAATTTTATCACAGAAGGCAACTATGGTGGCAAGGCATGATTCGTGCTTGGTAAATTCGTGACAGTCTATATCAATCTCCTTCTTCCTCATGTGCCTAAAACTGCTTTCCAGTGACTCAGTTAAAACTAATGAGTCTGTAGTTCTTCTGTCCCTTTTTCACTTCTAATTCTAGCATACATCTTTCCACAAGCCAGGGAGATGCCTGCATAGCAAGAAAATTGTTCTCCTTTGCAAGTCCTTTGGGAAATAAAGAAAAATTAAATTTAGCTGCCAAACTTTTTCTTTTAAGTCTGATTTCATTCATTTTCCAACTTAGTCTGGTTGGGAAACCAGTACTCTAATATTTTTATGTTGTTTTGGGAAAGTGCAAATATTGCTAGAAGAAACTCCTTTCATCACAAAACATTTCCCATCTTGAAAGATGTTTGCTGCACTAAAAAAAGAGAACAAAGAATTAGAAAAAATAGAAGTAAGAATGAACAGACTCATAGTTTCAACTGTTTTAGAAGAAATACACATATATACACCTAGTCCTCAATTGCAAGTGACAATGCTGATCCCCAATTTGTGATTGTATCAAAAGAATCAAAGATTATGTAACTTTTCCAATACACCTTATGGTTATTTCTTCTATGTCTGTGTGAATATAAAATTTACTATCACTTCTACTTGAATATCCCTGTAATTCATTAAGAAACGTGTTTGGAACTTCACAATTATTATGACAACATCACGATTGTAAGTTTTTTGCTCCATCAGGTTTCTTACCTTCAATGCCTCATAGTTTGATGTCCGAGCCAAGAAATTTTCCCAAGATTTATTTGTCAGGTCTCTCTGTATTCGGGTAGCTTGAATCTGTAATAGAAATGCTGGTATCAGATCTCTTCTGATTTCATTGCTTGTGCCATATGAAAAGAACGTTCACCTCTGCCCCTTTGGCTACCTTAGCTCATCCCTCTCACCTAAGATTGGAAAATAATGTGTAAAGTACTTGCCCTTTGAAAACTGCACTTATGCACTGCCCTTATAAACAAAGAGGTTTTTGTGCAAACTAGTTTTCCTCTCCCAGCATGTATGTTGGATGAGGCCCAGCTCTTTCAAGAATACTTTCTGTATATTCTTGTTCTCAAATGCTGAGTAAAAGAGATAGAATTGGTTCAGGAGACAAAAGTGCTGTCATCATAATGCAAGACAATCCCTCAAAAACACTAGCATGAGATTTCAGACAATGGACAAACTGATCTTATTTCTCAGAAAGCAGGAGACGGTGAGACAACAGATGAGCAAAACCATGAGATGCTTGCCTTATAACCAAAGCTGGAAAATGTCTACATCTTCTCATTCTCAGCATGCTGGGAAGCACAGAGCCCTACTTTCTGAAGTAATAAAGGCCTGTGAATATTCAGTAAGGGAGCTTATAATAGAGACTTATATTTCATTTGAAGAAGCAGGTCTAGTGGTAATAGGTACTTTGTATTGTTATCTGCTACAGATGAACACAGGAGCAACTCTATAGTAAAATAATGATCATTTCTCGTTACCCCATTGCTGATGCACCACTGATCATACTGCTTCATTTTTTCATGTTGCTCTCTAAACACTGTGAAATTATAGAAGCTGGGAGGACTGAGGTTAACCTAATTTAATTTAAAGTTAAAATTTGGCTCCTGAGACAGATGTAAACTTTTCAAGCAGTGTTCACGTACAGGATTCTCAACATTATATAATAAGAAAATCTGCATATGAATGGGAAAAAAAGCTTAGGTGGGCCTTCCTTATTTAAATACTCCTTTGTCTTACTTCCTTGTAAGTTTTTTTCTCTTCCTGGATTTCCTCGTGGTGTTGTCTTTCCAGCACTGCAGTCTGCAGAGCAAGAACCATTCTTCCAGTATTTTCTGACACCTCTGAAATAAGTTTTAAGGCTTTCTCATCTGATGTAACAGGCCTGAATTCTTCTTTTATTTCTGAAGATATTTCACTCCAAACCTCTCCAATCTGTGTGTGAAACATACACCATATGATTCAGTATTTATCGCATTCTTCAGTTCCAATTAATCAAAACAAAACAGAGCAACCATCTCTCTCCTTATTTTTGTCCGACTTCTTAAAATTTTTATGCAAGGCTAGACTGCACTACTACTATGCCAGATTCAGTCATGATAAGCCTCCCTAAGCCTTCCCAAGACCAAACTTGGTTAAAAGAGGGGAACAAGAATGTTGGTAACTGCAGAAATTCTGAAGGAACAGCTTCAAGATACCAATTTACAAGAGCAAAGTGCTGAGTCCTACTTCCTACTTCTTAAAATCTCAAACTGCAGACATTATTAGAGCAAACTGCAACACAAGCCATCAACAGAAGCTGGAATTAGCAACCAAAGACTGAGTCTTGCTATTTCCTGAACACTGCAAGCTCTCAATTTGCTCCTAAGCACAAATTTATCATAAACTAAAGCATGTTTTGAGCAAGACAGCTCTCATAAAGCTTGTTGCCCTGCTGTAGTCCCTATAGGCACGTCATTCTTAACTTTACGATGCATGTATGGATGGATAGATGGATGGATGGATGGATGGATGGATGGATGGATGGATGGATACTGCATGTGGGGACAAAGATAGCAGAGCACAGAGGAAACTTTACAAAAATGTGTTTTTAATGTCATTTTTAATAGTGTCCCCTTAAACTGACCTTACTGTGCCAGGACACAATCCTACTGTCCAGTCCTTCCCCCAATATCTTAGTCCTGGCACATTCCTGTCTTGATCTGGCAAACAGTTAAAACTATTTTTCTCCAAGTTATTTTTAACTAGCATTAGTTTCTAGTCTTATTTGCTGCATGGTCACAGATATTTGCAGCAATATGAAGCAAGAAGATGGGGATTGATGCGATGTTGGAGGTGGGATTGTTTCTTTTGCTGGTGAATACTGGCTTTCACCATGTGAAATTATAGGCGACTTGTGACATAGGGGACAGCTTTTGAAGGGTTATTAGTTTGTTGTGTCCTGAGATATACTTGCTATTTTTGGGAATGCAGGTACAATAGTATTATTTGCTTGAACTATACTCACTTTAAAGTCAATATAACGTTGTATAATAGCAAGTGTAACCAAATCCTTAGCAGATAAGCCAGGCAAATTTTCAAAACCTAAAAGAATATTAATCACATCAGTATGATGAATTTATCTTAAAATATAATATTCTAAAAACCTTATTTGTCATATAAACACATGCAAAATCTTCATCATACATACACCAGTCAGTCACTTTTGATTCTGAGCATTTTTTGCTGATAAAAAAACCCTGTTTCCCACTCTCTCTGTACTAAAATCTTTACTTATGAATGGCTCTGTCAGCCTTCCAATCATTTGGATGCTACACTTTTGTGGTAAGGGTTTGATTTTTATTAAAGCAGACAAACAGTTGAGTCTACTGATCACAGGTTCTAGAACAGCAGTTCAGCACATAAAGAGTCTGCTTTAACTGTGAAGTAGCCAACAGGAAAATTATACTAGTGCTTTGTTCCAAAGCTGTGTAATGAGGGTGTCCCTCATCTTGTAGATTATTGTCTTCAGCATAATGCCTTGAGCATCATGACTCCATCTTTAAAAAATGTTCCCAGTATGTGTAAAAGAATAAGGTAGAGAAATATGGTTGCTGAGACTATGTTTAAATTTTTTTTGCACACTGAATGATAATGGCACTTAATTAAAAAAAATGTGCTGACAAAAGACTATAAAATATGTCCATATGTTACTGTCAACTTTCATATAATTTCTGTACTTCACAAGAGACAGTAAAATGTATATAACTAACATGGAGAATACCTGTGAATATAGAAGAAAGCTGAAAGAAAATCTTATGCCTTTTTATTTTATTAAAGAATCCAGCTGTGATCCAACATTTAATACATTTAACACTAATAAAATTAGCAGTGTAGGAGCCTGGAGCTCCTACAACAGATGAGCAAGTAGCTATAGATTATTAGAGAAACTAAAGATGTTTTCAAACCAGCTCATTCTCTAGGTAAAGCAGAGAACTGGCTGAAGCAACCTCAGAACAATCACTGATTATCTTTGAACCTGCAGAGGATTGACATGAAAACAAAAATAAGCCTAAAAAAACCCCTGAAACAAATAATTAGATAAATAATGTTTATGCAGCTAAATGTTAACAAAAAAAAAATTAATATCCAACATGAATTATTGAGAACTAAGACACAACTTTTGTATACAGATAGAAAAAAAAACTCATGGATGTGGAAGAATTTATCACTTATCTTGAGGTCAGTCTAGGTTTTAGGACAAGGGTATAATGAGTATTCATAGTCAATGTACAAACAATGACAATTAAGAGGGACTGCCACACTTTGAAAGAAAATATTAATATGCAAATTAATCTTGCCACTCTGAAAAACTATGTAAAAACACAGAATTTAATTCATTAAGGACAAATAGAAAATTCTGACTGTAGGAATAGCCACCTGTACAACATTCTAAGTTGAATATCATGCCACTAGGAATACAGCTATTGTTACATTTATGTCTGAATGTCTGTTTACAAGATGTGTAGAGTAACATATCTCTATCTGGCTGTGAGGCTTCTGCTGGAGTAATGTGTTCAGCTTTGGGACACTAGAAACCAAGAAGAATTTTATTAAATTGGAAAGACTACAGAAAAAACAAGAATAACTAGAGATTACGTTAGAAAATGCAATCAATGAGTAATATCTTTCTCAATCTAGAGAAATAAATGTACAAGTGCTAAAATATGTGAAAGAGATATTGTTTGTAGGAAAATAAATTGCAGAGAATTTCAAGCAAATTTTAGGTTCAGTCCTAAGGAAATTCTTCCTGGTGGTAGGGGCAGCAAAGTAGTGGGGAAGTCTTGAAATCCCAATGAAGAGGGACTTTGAAAAAAAATGTAATGACCAAGCATCTATTAATTAGAGAGTACTGATGCTGAATCACAATGTTTCCTTTGACTTTGATTTTTTTATAGTGACTTCATTGATAAGTTCAGTTTAATGACAAATATGACACTAACAAGGCAATTCATTTGTCTTACCTAGCTTGCAAAATAATGAATAAACTTTTGCCCGTATGCTCTCTGAAATTTCCATGATGGCAAAACTGGGACAGCTGGCAGGCACTGGAAAAACTTTTTGCTGTTTCTGGAAGCTGGTAGCAATAGGTCTCTTGGTGTCTAATATAAAAACATAAAACCAGAGAAGAATGAAGCAGTAGTATGTTCCCAAACTTAGAGGAAATTCATCTTACTTTGTGGACACCATGCAAATAATTTTGATTGTTTGGCCAAGAGTTTGAACATAATTTGGGTCAGGAAATTTTAATTAGCATGACTAAAAATTTGTGAGAACAGCACTCACTTCTTATTACAACATAGAACAAAACACAGTCCCTTTTGTGGAAGAAATTAAGCAGTTTAACTGTCCAGCATTAGAAAAGCTGGTCATGGTTCTGTTCAACACTTGGTTCATTCCCAGCTGATGTAGAAAATGCCATAGATGAATAAATAAAATGAAATAAAAACTGAATGAAACAGAATTGGTTCAAGTTTGCTAAGTATTATAGTGTAAAGCTATCAATGTTGTTATTTACTGTCATCAGAATTCAGACTACAAAAGCAAATAATGTCATTATTTTACTGGACTGCTCCCAGTTCCACATGCATCATAAAACTTACCAACAATCTTTCCATATTGATCACGTTTGACTCCCAAATCCAACTCCTCCTGTCTCCATAACTGTATTAGAAGATTAGCTGCTGTTTGTTCTCTCTTCCCTTGCCACACGTTCATGTGCAAAGCAGCTTCACAGTTGTCAGATAATTCAACCAAGATCCCAAGAATTATATTGCACAGGTTCTTTTCCTTTAACTTTATCAAGGATAAAGTAAAGAAAGTTTTAAACCGTTCAAAACACAGTGACATCTTCTTTCTAAGAAATTGTCTACTATGTAATCAACTAACTGCAAGATTTTCATCACTAGTATTTGCACAAAATTACTGTATAAGTTTGTAAATCCTTAAAGTTTCTGTAATCCTGCTATATAAAGATCCATAAATCAAGGAACACTCGTGTTTTGGTGAACACGAGGGTAGGACCATATAAGATGCATTCCTGTGTGTAGAATCACACAGTAGATTTTGTGTACATGGCTCCAGGATCATATGCTGGAGAATACACTGCTACCAAGGTTTACTGCTGTAAGAAACAGAACTCTGAAGGCAGAGGCTGAGCAGTACCACACAGCACACCTTCTGTCTTGTGGCCAGATCTTTTGGCAGCAGCTGAGAGGAGGCAAGGGCTTCAAACTGAAAGAGGGTCAGTTTAGATTAAATATTGGGAAAAAAATCCTTCCTTTGAGGCTGATGAGGCATTGGAACAGCTTGCCCAGGGAAGCTGTGGATGTCCCAACCCTAAAGGCTGTATAGGACAGGTTGGATGTGGCTTTGAGCAACCTGTTCTAGCAGAAGTTGGCCCTGCCCATGGCCAGGGGAGTTGGAACTGGATGATGTTTAAGGCCCCTTCCAACCTAGGCCATTCTATGATTCTGTTATTCTGAGGGTCTGCAGCCTTGCACTGCAAGAACATCAGGGGCTGACAGCACAACCAGTGTGAATGAGGAATGCATGACCTAAAGAAGGTGTTTTTTTACTTTGTAAGAGGTGAAATGTCTGTGCCCGCTCTATGTCCAAGATCCAAGAAGTAGCTATACACATGAGATACATGTACAAAGTAAATTCAAACATAAAAACTGTTCAAGTCATCAAGTGCTCTTACTAACTTCAATATGAAGAACTGAAGTACTTTTCTAAAGAGAGATGTCATCCAAACTAAGAGCATATTTTGTTTTTTCTTTTCAAAAATAGTATAACTTTGTTAAATTAAAAACTCCCTCTGTCAAATATGTATTAAAAAAAAGAAAAAAGATACAGGGAAAACTGATGCAATAATTTCTGAGCAGATAGCTGGGTCTCTCTCAGGGAGATAAATATACTTGGGTTTTTTTGTTTGTTTGTTTGGGTTTTTGTATTATACCAGTCTTAGGAGATACTGCAACAAAAATAACACAATGTTCCATGTTGTTTTCCTACTCTTCCATTCTACAAAACCAGTTACAAAGATACCTACTGCCAACAAATCCAGAAGGAGAAAAACGCCCCGTTGATCAATAAAATAGTCCTCTGCCATGTAACATCCAATGACACAGGACCTTAAACAGAAATAACATTTCTGTTATGTAGAAACACTTTTGTGACTCTCAACATTCTACAGTCATCTAATTTATTTTGCTGAATTTCATACCATTTGGTATGCAATATGCTTCACACCTTCAAGGAGTAGAAAAATCATGTTTCATGTGCCTTTTCATTTACGCCTATAACTAAATATACCTTGCTTGACTGCTTGACTTTCTTCTTCTGCAGGTGGCACACCTTCCTTGAAGCAGCCTGAGAAATTTGGCAGGCTCTCAATGAATTGGAGTATGTATTTGAACTGAAACTATCTCAGTAAACGAGTTTAAAGCTAACTCAGTAAACGAGTTTAAAATGTAACCAGGTATGTCCCTAATCTCATTTATTGTAGGGTTGTGTGAGTATTTCTGCCAGCAAAAACAAGGGAGTGAGTCAAGCAATATTTTTTTGGCAACAGTTTGCTTCTCCCAGATTAAAATGATCATAAAGCCAGCATTCATGTTGCTGTTACTGCTTTATTTCCTCTGCTATGGTAATTAACAGAGAAACTAAAGAGATCTCCTGTATCAGTATTTGTTCCCAGCAAACATATTTGATTTTTAATGTATTTATCAACCTTTGCCTTAAAACAAATTAAGTTTTTATTTTCCTCCAATCTTTAAAATATTTCTAGCCCAGTATAGCCAGTTTATAGACAATTCTTATGTTTACATCGTTTTTTGCTAATATTGGTCTATTCGTGCCTGCTGTTTACTTCTCTAAAGTTATTTACCCTAACACTAACCACACAGACTCTAACCATATGCCTCTCTTAGAAGTCTTGAGTACCTCTGCATGTCAGGAGGTCATTCTGTGTGGGGAGTGAGGTTGTTACACTGAATCCATATTTAGCAAATCTTACATGCACTGTATTCCGTTTCTTCTGCACAAATTTAATTAGTCAAATTTTATGAAGAATTTTATACATTATAAACAGAAGAAAGGCCTACATGTGCAGAGAAAGGTCATAGCATTGCAGACCTAAAAAATACAAGACTTGACATTTTTCCAAGTTACTGCTGCTAAAATACTTCACTAACCATAAGCAGTCGAGTGCACTGAGGAGGAGACAATTGTAGCCTAATCCACTACATAACTTCCTTGGATCCATCTTAAAGAATGAGATGAGTATACCAATTCCTTCACAGCTGAAGAGTTCCTGTTAATTAAAGCATTGCTTCTTAAGCCATATTTACTAAATTTAAAAATGTAAGAAAATACAATGAAAAATGGGAAATATAAATATTTATACTGTAATAAATTAATATTGTAATACAATAAATTTATATTGTAATAAACTTGTTAGAGCAGGATGTACACATATGAAAAAAATCAGTTTTTCCAAAGTGCTAGTTAATTTTGTAACACACTTTCATATATCAGTTTCAAAATAATGTAAATTAACAATCAAATAGGTTCACACTTGCTAATGGATTTCTGAGTGTTTTTATACTTTAGCTGGGTCAAGAAACATGACTTGTTAACAATGAACTACAATTGACACCTGCTTTTCAATTAAAACACAAAAAAGCACTGTCCCTTAAAAGAAAATATAATACGTTTTGACATTTTCTGCACAGTATAAGGTAGAAAGATACATACCTTTCTGTGGACATCGCTTTCACAGAGAACAGACAAAATAAATAATATGTCAGCTTGGATTTCCAGTAGAACGGTATCTTCTTTTTCTTTACACTTCTCTGCTGCATACTTTAAGATGTCTGTAAATGAATACATTTTATATATATGAATACCCCTATATACATGTCAAAATTCTATTACATCTGCTGCTTTTTACAAAACTCAAATCTATATGAAAGGGTTTTTAAATCAAGTTCAGTTTTATCTCCTTGGTTTTAATAATAGCTTCCAGAAGTGCAGCACTCTGATGCTGCTGTTTCATGGCCTTTCCTCTTGGTGACAGAGTAAATGACAGCAGCTTGCACTGACTTCTCCCTTGTTCAGCCTCTTTGCTGCCCCTTATATTGTGCCAGCGTAAGGAATTCAGGGAACTGATATGAATTAAGGAACTCTTAGAAAAGACAACAAACTGGCTGGTTCACTCTACTCCACAGCTTCACAAATGTTTGAACTGACAGTGGAAATGTGGTAAAGACATGAAATACCACCATTGCTGAGAAAGTCAGTCTTGGAACCACTATGTGGAAGAGGGCATTCATACAGGAAACTCCTCTAGAGTAAAAGCTACTTGATTCTGATATGTAAGGTATAGTAATAATTTAGCTTACACTAAAAGCTGTAGGTTTCCAGAGTTTTCAGTGGAGCTGAACTGAGGCTATAAAATACTTAATTTCTAGGCTTTTTATTAGAACATACTCTTTGAATTCCAAAGGATCTTTCCTGTTTTGTTTCCTTCAGAGTACTAAAAACTTTCTGATATTGTAAGAAAAACCTAAACCAGCTTGTTTTGGAACTTAAACCAAATTTAACAGTAGGTATGTGTTACTGAACAAGAAATGCTCTTAAATTGGAGGAGCAATGATTAAGCAGTTTTATTCTGCTTCTTTTCTTCACATTGCTCATATTAAGGTACCTTGTTATTATTACTCAATGCTAAAGAGGAGTTGTGGAAAGCAACACTTTGATAGACCTAGGTGGAAAAATACTCATGGGCTGGAGTTTCTGGGGACTGCCACAACGAAAACAAGATCTACCAAATGAAGTAACATAAAGTGAGAAGGGGTAGCTTTTTCTCTGAAATTAAACATCTAGACTTTTAAAACTGTCTGTTTTGCTTAACTCATTCAAGGTGTATTGAAATGGAAAAAAAATAACATCAAATGAGATTCATCTTGGATTAATTGCCAGAGGTTTTTTTAGTTTTTCAGCAGTCGAAGGACACACTAAAAGCACGGCACACAAAAACACATTCTTAGTGTCAACAGAAATGTACCAATTAAAGAACAGCAATACAAATTATGTTTTACCCAGTAGCTGGCTAATTGCTCCCTGGTCACACAAATCAATGTTCACAGCATCATGATAAAGGGCCACAACAGATCTCAGAGCTCGGAGGCTGTAGTGCATTTGTGGGAGTTTGTTGCCACAACCACCTCTTCCATGGAAACTGTTACCTCGACCAAAGAAAGGATCTGTGGAGCAATCACAACCAATACTGGTTTTGGCAGACAATCCGTGTTCAGAATAACGTGCTCAGGAAAAATAATAACAAAACAAACAAAACCCCAAAACACAACAACAACAAAAAACCTCCAAACCCCGCTGAAGTCAGAAACTATTCTTTAAAACCATCTAGTAATAAGCCTTTTTGTTTAGGACTATACTTTTTACATGCACAAGAAAGGTAACATTTTGGTGAACATTTAAAATTATTATACATTTTTTAAAAGGTTCATGTTTAGTATGACACTTAATATCCATCTTTTGATCTTCATTCAACCCAATTAAAAATTTCTTTGGAAATTTCTTAGGAAACCTAGGAAGACATACCAATTTTATGATGAAAAATACCCAACCTTAGAAATCTGGTCAATAAAACTGAGTGCACTCAGTTATATTTTTGCTTAGCACACACTCTTATCTGATGCCCAGAAGCCAGCTGTAGTCTGGAACCTGTCTCCCTATGTACAACTCTGAGTTAACGTGTCCTGTCTCACGGCAGGAATTCCTGCTTGTACTTCTTGCCACTAAAGAAGGGCCTGGCTCACTTAAAGCACAGACAGCAGAGGTAGTTTGTCTGAAGGAATTATCAATACAGTGGTACACAGGGAGAGGGGCACCAGCTTATCCTTCAGTAGAAAAAAAAAGGATGGTTGTTTTTTTTTTTGGAAACATTTGTTTCCTACATGGCCTATGAAAAAGAATCATTCTGACATCATGAGTTTTACATTTTCCTTTCCTGTCAAAGAAAGTAAGTTCAGTTGAACTGTTTTGAGGTGACCTGTGTGAAAGCCATGAGTACCCACTGACCTTGGCCTGCACACCATTCTAGAAACATAAGGAGAAGAGTATTTGCTTGGCAGGACAAATATTTGTCTACTAACACAGGAGCCACTGAAGCTAAAACAGCAATTGCATGAAGCTGTAATTCTTCATATTGAGAAGCAGACCAGTCAGGAAATCCAGGCTTTCGATTCTGTTTTACATAATAAAGCAAAGCTGGCATCACATGATTTTCTCTGAGAAGCTGCAGAGTCCAGACAAAGAAAAGGAGAGAGAGTTTACAGGTTTCACATGCAAATAAGAAAAATCTAAAGGATAAGTCAACTTTATCTGTCCTACAATAACAAAATTAATTTTTAATTGAGAAGATATGTCATGAACACTACAAGTACATGCACACTCTTTTTATATTCTGTATCTTTCCCAGAGATTGCGGTTTGCTAAATTTTATTACGTTCTTCAGGTGTATTTCAACAATACTCTGCAGTCACTTGTCAGCAATTTCCCTAGCATGGTCTAAGTCTGTAATTTTCTAAAATAGAAATTGTATGCTACTTTCCAACAGCAGGGCTTAGTCTGAAGCTATGTATGAATTCTTGATTTGGAGAACAGAGAATTTCAGTGCACTGTACTACGGTAGATGGAGAGATAACTAATATTCTCATGATTCTTTTGTCTTTTTCTTTTTTTTTAATTATTATTTCTGTTCTGTTAGAACTTACCTGTGTAGCAGATGGGTCTTTAGATAAGATTCCTATTACATTAAATAGTAACTTCTTCATCTCAAAATCCTCGTATGAGTAGGTAAGTTTAAAACCTTTTACCAAAGGATTGGGAAGTTTAACTATGATGGAAATGGAAGATAAGTTACAAAAAGATCATAATTAAAAGCAAAAATTGTGTAATTGTGCACTATGGAATCTCTTACCTTCAGTACATGTTGCAAGTACTATTAAGATCTTTGCAAATCCACTTTCCTAATAGGCATTAAAAAAACATACATTAATTAAACTGCAGTGAAATTAAGACTTATGATTTAATTTTGGCTTGACTTTTTTTCTTCAGAACACAGAATTTAATGTATCCTATGGCAGAATAAACAGAATTTCATCAAAGAATTGAACAACCTTTTGGACATTATACAACAATAACTAACTGCAGTCCTAAGGGTACAATTAGTTAAACCCATGTTTCATTCAGTGCAAGTCTGAACTTCTGTGGGGAAGTCCGAAACACTTGTATTCACTACTATAATCTAACACAAAAAATACTCTCAGTGCTTTTAGAGCTGGTTTTTAAATGCATTTGGTCACGTTTTACATCAGAGTCATCAGTACATATAATTTTGTGGCATCAGTTGTGCATACCAACGCACTTCAAATTCAGTGCATTTACAAGTAAACATATGAAAACTGCCTGTATGGGCAAGAAGAATTTACCAATACCACATATGAAAAGCTCAGAAATAAAATCTTGTAAATCACAGCTCCTAGAGAGCTAACAGAAGGACAATAATGTCTAATACAGCTATGGATAGGACCAAAGCCAGGAGGTGTCTATGCAGCACATTAGAGGCAAAGGAGTGTTGTTCCTGAGGTAAGCAATTAGCAAACAGGTTTTTCCTAAGAGAAAGATAATAATATCCTTATGAACTTTACATAAATTTTACAGTTTGCTTGTGATGAGAAAACTTCTCCTTTTCAAAGCCTCAGACTCCTGTGATGATTTGTGAACTATATAAAATACAAGACTGACATTTCTGAAGTTGCTTGGATAGTATATTAAGAAGAAAAGGGAACATTCTGAAGCAAATTGCTATAGTATTATCTATAAGGCAGAATTAAATGGTAATGTTAATGTTTTTTCTACCTGATATTTATACCTTGTATACCCTTCTAGGCAGGCTGAGGGTAAAGAACCTAAATTAAATTGTTTTAATATTTTCTTTGCATAGAAACAATTTTTCTTCTTTTTAGTATAAGAAATTAAAAATACCTATCTGGTTTACTTATTTTGTAGGAATAAAATGCCCTGTTTCTATAGCCAGATAAACGATTTGAATTTTTTAGATATCCAATATGTTGCTTCAATAGTATAACAGATATTTCATATTAGTTGGTGTTAAATGAAAAGCTTGAATGAAAGTCTGTAATCTTCATGTAGTAATACAGCCAACTGGTAAACTTCTCTTCAAGAGGAAAGTGATATATTCCTGAGCCAATTAATCCACAGGGATCTGATTGCTTAATTATTCAGTATGTACATCACAACTTCATTTGAAGCTCATCTCAAGTGTAAAACAAGACACTAAAGCAACATTAACCTCTATATAAAGTTAATTTCTCTGCAGGTTTCTCATAAAAATTCTGGAATATTACAAAAGAATGAGTCATCTACATTTCAGTTAGGTCATGGTAGTGCATTATGTGACATAGTCTTTAAAAGAATTTATGTGCCTCTTATTAACTGGACCTAATTATTTTCTCAGAATCTTACTTAGAGCTCCTGAGCTGATTTTTGCACACCCTTCTTCTTCCCAGTTATGAGGCACACATTGAATTTGGGTCATCTGAATATAGCCTACATCTTCAAACAAAAAATGAGATTTAGTGCAAAACTTTTTTTAGGAGAATGGCGCTTTCAAGAATCCATATAAGAATACAAGAATTAACATTAAATTTTGCACATAGATAATGTTAATGTGATTTTCTAAGTATTAAATAAGGTTGATGCTAGTATTCTGGGCTAATTACCTACAGATTTTAAATCTCTGAGGTAAAGACAACTACAGAAAGAAAAAATGTTTTCTTGCTCAGCAAATCCAGGAAAGAAAAAAGCACTGGAGACACAGGAGAAAAAAATATTAGAACCCCAATGGGGAAGAATACCGAGCTTATAAAAGCAAAGGAGAAGTTATTAGTCTCTGGAATACTACTCTAAATACTTACAATCATAGGTACTGCAGGTTCTTCAGCTAGTAATGTGGCAATCACCAAGAGGTCATTCCGTAGCTGATGATCGCAGTGCCGGAAGCCACACATGAGGTCTACAAATACATCTTTCAAAGCACTTAAAAGAAAATGAAATGCATTTTATCTTTTCCTTTGACATTCTAATGTTGGACAGTTCTACATATATGAATCCTCATTCAGCATCATACTTTTCAAAGCCTTAGGGTTTAACTACAAGAGAAATAAGTTAAAACTTTATTATGAAGTGGATTCTTTTGGGTACCACTAGACATCCCATTCATTCGTAGATGCAAGACGCATGTATTAAAAATTACATCTTCCATTGTTTGTGCTATAATTAATTAATACAAAGACACAGTATTTACTCAAATGTGGAACTGGACATTGCTGAATGATTATTGAGAAGGAACAGTCTAATCTCAAATAGTTAAAACAGTCTAACTCACTAAGGAAGAACCTGTTATTTACTCCAGCAGAGGATCTAAAAATAAACCTTGTATATCATGGCAAAGAAATTCCTTGTAATTTTGTACGATCAGCACTTCAACAGTGCAGGAGTTCTGGCCTGTTAAGCCTAATGTGGAAGCTTCAAAATGCTGCAATTAACTCTTCTATTGTACAAAGCAATAGATAGAGCTATTCCTCCTACACTATGCAGCAGAGCACCTTGTTCTTGCCCTGTAACAGCAACTACTATGTTAATACTGAAAACTTAATGAGGATGTAATCAGAGACCCATTTTCATTTCTCTGTTAATTTCAAACAAAATGCTACACAACAGAATGCTGCAGATGTCTCTGAAATTACAAAATTAATTCAAAAAAATGGTCCCTGTACTTACTGTACACATTCCAAGCTTCTGAGCTGATCAACAACTTCTTCTTTTGAGGCTTTTTCTAGCAGGTTCCATAGGATATCTGAGGAACGGAACAACAGCTGTCCCGAGGGATCAGCACCGTTTAGACACAAACAAAGCCTGCTGGCTGCTTGGGCCCTCACCATTTGTCCACAACTTATTCCTGAAATTATGTAAATCAGAGTAATTAATGCTCTATTGGTCAGTAATTGTTTCAGGCATGTTCAGAGAACAAATGATCTAAGATCAATGATAATGAGATTATTGAAAGAACAGTTTGTACTAACCAGAGGTGGAAAGATGCTGGAGAGCTTTAAGTACCCACAACTTCTCAGTAAGTTGATTTTCAACTAATGCTAGTGACAAAACAAGAATTTCTGCTAATCCTCCTATTTCAGCCATCTGGATTTTATAGTTTGGATTTGTCGGCTGGTAACCTGCACATACAATAGCTTTAGTTAAAATGCAGTAAATACTGAGAATTTTGATTACTTCATAAAATGTTCATACTTTTTAAATAAAGGATTGAAAATCAAGTATCATATTTCAAGCAGTTAAGAAAAACAATCCAATACACAAGAGCTGCTTTTCTTATATCTGAATAGTGCCTATAAAACATCCAACTGAATCACCCTCAAACAGACTTTAATGCTATAGAAACAAATTTCTTGCTTCTTAGAATTTAGACAATGAAAGCAAAAGCAGGGCTATAGAAGTGAAAAACTTTCTTCAGTCATCAGTAACCTAGTTCTCTTCGGTAGCCTTTTGACTAGAGAATTCTTGTGTTCTATCATCACATGACAAAATAGGTGAATCCACACTATGATTTACAAGCTTGACTTTCTAATGTGTCCCTGTTTTTACTTTTGTCCATGCATATGCAAATCTTTATTCCATTAAGGAATTATGGGGAAGGTGAAGCATTGAGAAAATAAATTTATATTTATGTTTATATTATGATAACTCATGACAGCAAAGTTTATCTTAAGCAGCTTAAGTATATATATGTGTATACATACACACTATATATATATTTATCAAATTTCATAAAGTACAAGATTGATAAATACAGATAATGCACATAGTGAAATGAAGTTTAACTAAGCACACACTCTGACAGGCTCCAAATTGATATTACTTTACAGATAAGAGAACTCTGCAGGGTCAGACTTTGGCAAGGTTTACATATATGGTTAGAAATGAAATATTTGACTAAAAAAATCAGACTGAAACACATTCTTCACTTCAAGATAACGTATCCTATTTTCTAAATCAGAAGAAAAAAACCAAAATTGCTCAATAACATTCATTTATCTTGATGGAATTATTTACAGATACAGAACTAAATGCAAACACAGCTACTTGCAGGATTTGAGTCTTGTTTGTAAGGTAAAACCAGATTTGGATGCTCTCCTATTTCTAGAATTTTGAAAGGGTTGTAGTAGCAGCAGCTTCTTTAGGCCTCCTAAAATAAATGAAAACTTGTAAAAGGGCACAGGATTAGTGCCCCACCGCAGGAACACAGCAGAGGAGCACACTGGCATCAGGCATGCTCCTTGACCTGCACTCTCGAGCCACACTACGGCAATATTCACTTGAGGCTCCTGCCTACAAAGGCAGTGGTGCAGTCTCAGAGCATGCGATGCTGTGCCCCTCTGGGAGTGATCCATGACTGACTTCACCTGACAACAGTCTCTGGCCCCATCATAAGAGTCAAAGGAACTATATAATAGTGGATTCTGGTCATGCCCGAGTTCATGCATAGCCTCTTTCTGCAGAGATACGTCACACCATTTATTCAAACCTATGCTCATATGTGTCTGTATAATACGAACTCAATCAAATTTAAATGAGTTCAGATCTATCATTATACAAGAGAAAGCAGAGCTGCTTCTTTCCAGGCTACATATAAAAACCTGAAAACTACATTTCCTTTCTTATAATTCTGATCCTAACTGCTTTTTTCCCCTCCATTACCCATATTTCAGAGATCTGATATCACTTCACATTTTCTGGATGCTATTTAATGCTAATTTTCTTAAGTGTAATAATTGATGAACATTGATGAACTTATTTCAGATTTAGAATATGCACCTCTATAAAAACATGTTAATTATCCATTTGCCAATGTTATATATTTAATATATTAAATACAGTAACCATAGCTATAAAGAAAAATTATTCGATAGGTAATTAAAAGAGGCATTTCAAAGTAGTTGGGATCATCAAAAAATAAAAATACCCTGCTTTACCTGAAAGTAGTTTTCCTGGTAGCTCCATATTATAAAAGCTAACAATGCTCTTACAGATTTGTATTTTAACTTGAGAGCTTGGCACTAGCATCAAGTAACCTGTCAGAAAGACAAATAAATGTAATTAACAGACTTTATAATTTTTAAAGAAAGTATTCTTAACACAGTATTCTTCTTTTTACACCACTTAGTATTACCTACAAATCTGTAATTTCATGCAAAGTTTCATTATAAAATATTCAAGAGGCAGAGACTCCCCACACTGGAGAGGACAAAGACATCTTAGAGAAGTAGCATAAGTTTAACCAAAAAGTTACCTTCTCTGCTTTATGCCTACAGACACTCATAAGGCACTGGATGTTATTCCAGAAGTTGTGGAATTCTGAGGAAGGCTACTAAGCTACTACACTCAGCTGTTGCGATCACTACCACGTCATTAGAAACTCTTCTAAGCAGATATGATATGAAATAAAGGGAGCACAGAAGCAGGAAGGATACATGTTCCTGGCATCCCAGGTTTCAGTGTTTACAGTGATACCCCCATTTCTCAGGTCAAAATGAAATTAAACAGGCTAGATACATGTTTACTTCTTCATCTGCACTGATAATGTTTTCTCATGTAACTTTTGACATTGGCAAATAGGTAATTCTGCTAGCCAATCTTCAGGTTAGCTGCAGAGCAAAGTAAACATTGTTTCCAATATGAAAAACACAGAGGATTGAATGAATAATTTAAAGAAATTACCTACATTTACTAAGGAGTAACAATAAATTAAAATCGTGCTAATAATATTGTTGATTTTATTGTGGCATAATAATAATTTTATTGTGGCATATCAGGTTACACTCACCCAGTTGTGCAATGGATTGTGAAACTTCAACGGAATAGTTAACTTCATCAGATGATTTCTTTTTTTGAAATGGTAACCTGCAAAATTAAATTTAAAAACATTACAACTATATTTTAATCAAGTCACCAGAAAAGTTCAGTAAATCTTCTCTTCTTCCTTGATGGAAACTTCCTAATTTTTTCTGATAAGGACACATTTTCTAGGATGAATGCACTCTTTGCAATGCTGATTTTACACTGAAAGCTTCATAATCTGCAATTACATGTTGGCAATTCGTGGTACATGTTCATAGATAATATTTTCATAATTCAAATATGATGCAACAAGACATGCTGAATGAACAAATGTCATTTGGAAGACTAAATCCTAGAACCTAGACACTACCAGGCCATTACAGAGCTAGGCTATGGACAGACATGTGCAGAGGTGGAAAAAAGGGATCATATCTCTGGGCAAGAACTCTGGAAATGGATAAAAGTAAACCAAATAAACTGACTCCAAATAGCACAACAACAAATTTGTTTTTAAAAGCAGGATATTAATAAATACTCCATAATGTATTCAAAATACTCAGATATGACATAAACATGTAAGGGCTAAGAACAGTCTAACAGTAAACATTACAATATTATGCTAAGGGCTCTGCAGCACATACTGTGGAAGCAGCTTTCCAGTAGGTTTACCTCTGTAAATACTGCCAGAGGAAAAGAAAGGAAAGAATAAACAACAGAAGAAATGCTGGGGGAAGCAGGAGAGGGAGAAACAAGACATTGGGCGGGCGGGGGGAAAGTGGGAAAAAGACACGTAAACAGAAGCAGTTATATAAGAGTGGAATATTTTACTGGAGAAATTAATGTATCTGAAATGGAATCCTAAAAAAACCCCCAAAAAACCCAGCCCCTACATCTTGTTAAAGGCTTCTCTGTCATATGAAGTAGTAGGGAATTGTGGTGGAATTTCCATAGTACAGAAATTAAAGAAAAACCCTAGGGTGCAATTTTCTAAAATATATTCATTGCAGAAACCACAATTAGTGCTGAACTGCTCTAAAAGAGGAAAAGTCACACAGCTACATTTTATCGACTTTATACACTCATTCTCAGTTCTGTCATGCTTCTAGCAAACACCAAAGAAAATTAAACTCCATGATGTAGCTCCTCATTCCCCACTGTGTGGCAGCAAAGAAAAGCAGTACATCTCAGGGTGCTTAGGGAACTAAAAGATTCAGCTGAGAAGTTCTGTGTTTATTAAACCTAACAGCTGAGAGGAAGCTATGTAAAAATCCACCTGAATATCTGTTTTACTATGCCACTAGTTTTCTCTCTGGTGATTTGTTATTTTTTTTTTCTTCCCTATTCCCCTGAAATGAAAATAAATTTAGGAGTAACTGTAGCTACAAGCATACCATAAATAACTTTACTGAATTACTGAGGAGGAGAAAACTACTGACAAGTGTGGATAACACCTAAATTCTATTCTACAGGTTACTTAAAATACAGTATGACAACAAAGATGCCCAAAAGTTCATGCGATAAGTTTTTTAAAGTAAATATAAATCCTAAATCCTGTTGACGTTCATTCTCTCCTGTAATAAGGCTTGTCATTTTGTAATGCTTGTAAGGCTTGTCAATTTTGTAATCATCAGGTATTAAGAGTGTCTTTGTCACCCTAAGTTTTTAAACTCACTTAAGAGCTTGTCTGAAACAGCAAAACACACCTCAGTACCACTTAGCTGCTGAATCCTTCGAGGCCAACAGTCCCACACTGACTTAAGCAGTAAGAGACCTTGGGGAACCTTGCTGCCAAGCAAGCTGGGGCCAAGTACAACACAGTTTTGAATTATGTAACATGCAACTGCAGATACTGAACTGTTAAAATAGGTTCCTCATTCATGTCACCAGAAACTGGACACAAGTCAAAGACAGTTGATTAAAAGGAAGGATGATCCAATGGATACTTTGCAGTTACAGGTGCTTTGTAGATAAATGCTGTATGGATATGTTAGTCGCCTTAGAAAATGTATAAACCTGTCAATAAGCAGTATTTAAATCTCTAAAAGAGGGGCTGAGGTACTTACCCAAACAATTTAATAAGTTCACATAAAGGCTCAGTGAAAGCTTCTTGTTCTCTCATTTTTTCTGCACACAGGTTAAGAATTGCAGTAATTTGTATTACATCCTTAAGGGGCTTTTAACATGAAATTAAGGAAATCAGATCATCTGTACCACTACGAATCAGCAGAAAAAGCTGAAAACGGTGCTCATCACACTTCAAAGACACAACCAAGAAAAAATAAGACTAATGTTTACAAAGTTTGGTGTTTAAAAGAAGTACGTGAAGCACCCTTACTTTCATATAAGTACAACTTTTGCAAATCTGATTTAGGTGTCTTCTCAGCTGAACTCACTGGAAGCTCAGCACTAAATTTCTAAAAATGGAGGATGAAAAGTTTTTACAACATGTCAGATTTAGCCATCTAAATTCTGAGACAGTCTTGTGGTATTTAAATTGTTTTCTCCTCTAGTCCCAAGTGACTAACTGAAATTTGAAAATCTGGACCCAAGTAAATATGGAGATTATTTAATTTAGGGTAGAGGCACAAAATCAAAGCTGAACAGAAAACTGAGACCAAGAAGTTACTACCAATCCACTGACTCACAGAAACTGTCTTGAAGTACACAACTCAGTTGTAATGTGATGTCTTAAATCACTGAGCAATTATCTGAATTGTATGAAATTAGTAACATTTTTCCACATGCCAACACCCTCCTTAGTGCTTTTACCATTATTGGAACCTTTCAGTTTGTACTGTACAGATAAATTAGTTTGACTTAATTTTTCTTTAAAATGTCTCCTTACTGGAGGTCTATTTTATCTTGCTACTTTATCTGCTGTTTCTTAAGTAGTGGCAATTATTATGCTTTTCTATTCTGAGTTTAAAGTACACCAGTTCCATTCTGGACACTTTCAGCCACTGTACAGGTGAGAACCCACTACTGAATTTTGTGACAAATGAATCTAATATCCAAGAATCTTGCCAGCCTACAAACCTTGGCTGTGTGCACACAAAGAGGCCAGTGATGAGAATGTATACCATCATCCCTACTCTCCATGGGGAAGCACAGTACAGCATCAAACACTTTACTGAAAAGTCAGACTATTACCATACATAAAACACCATGACTTTAGAATTCTAGAGTGGCAAAAAGGATACAAGTCCATTTTCAAAATGCTTGACAACCTTCTTGAGAGTTTTCAGCTGCTCTTTTTCCAAATCTTTCTTAAGTAAAAGAATGAAAAGCAGGTTTTAATTACAGTTTGCCTTAGAACCTTAAATTATTGTTTATCCCCTTTTTAAGTTTAAATGAAAGTGGAAACCAGATTTAAAAGTTTTCACAACACAACAAAATTCTCAAAGCGCTTTGAAGCAGGATTAACTCCATGATGAAGCCTCATTTCTCAGTATGAAGTCTGCTCTCTTGTAACTGAAGAGGCTTTCAAAAACTCCTGTTCAAGCGTGTCGACTCTTTCACTTAAATTCTTTGTGATTCTTTGTAAAGCAGCTAAGAAAAACAAACCTATGTCACACACAACATAAATGTGCAAGCATGTAGATCTAAGTGGCTTAGAGTGCTCTGCACCACTAGGAAAGAGCCTTCAAATTCAAATCTGAAAACAACTGAAGAGAGGATATGTCAGGCTGTGTCAGTGATGTGCAGAGTTCATTTCAGCTCTCCTGAGCACCTGCAACTTGAGGCAGGCCAGGAAGTTGTTTCAGGAGTCTACATGCCCAGAATCCTATAGGTATTTTATCATATCTACATATCTACAGAAGTAGTAAACAATATCATCCAGCACTTTTTTCTTCAGTCAGTAAGTTTATTATATCAGCTCTGTATTAAAAAAGGGGAAGAGGGGAAGATATAACTACTTATCTGTGGGGCATTAATTTAAAATGTGCTAGGTTTAATCCGTTCCTTGTTTAAGAGCATAAATTATCCATATTTTGGATCAAAATTATTTGATGGCTTAGTGAATGTAATCTGCCAAATCATCTTGTGGAGACTAAAAATCATCCGTGAAAGCCCATGAGATGATGATTCTCCTGTGTGCGCAGGTAGTTGTATTTATTCTTCAACATTGACCTTTGTATATTTCACCTCCATTTAAAATCATCTCCCTGGAGAACTGTTAGCAGTTAACTTGGGCAATTACATAAATTCATGGCACACTTTCAATAAGGTTGTAGGTACATCTATTTCCCAGCTATAGGTTTCAGTACTCTAAAATTCTAAAATATGCTAGAAATTCTGCATGTCTAGTTTTTGAATGCTCATGATTTTGTCTTTAAGTTCCTGTGTGATCTTCTCTTTCTCAGTGTATTCTTTCTTAATATCGACACTTTTTTTTTTAGTAAAAATGACCATCTTTAGAAGCATTCAAATACCAGAAGAAACACTCATCTTTGTGCTCTGTAGCTCCAGCCACCTGTGTTGGGTATAACAAACCCATCTGAGTTTATTCAGCGTGGGTGCTAAAGTAACTGTACAAAACACTTGCCTAAACCCCATTACCACCTGTGTAAGAGACAGCGAGGAACCAGGGTTACTTACTGAGCCCGAGTCTTTGAGCAGTGCGATGACGTGATTCAAATCCATTGACCTCAACTGTGTCTCCTGAAAAAAAACAACACTTTTATACTTTTTCTTTTTTTTTCAGTTTTGCTCTTGAGGCGTTTAAAATGTGAAATAGCAGCGTTAAACCAACATTAATTTACCCAGGGACGGGTAAATCCAGGCGGTGTGCGGAGCACACACCGGCGTTTGTTCTCAGCCCGAGAAAGAGGGCAGGGCAGGGCAGGGCAGGGCTCGGCTCGGGGCAGCACCGGGGCCGGGGGTGCCCCTGCCCGCGGGGGAGCTCACCTGGGCAGCGTCCGGGGCGTTCGTGCGCCTCTCGCCGCCGTTGCGAGAGGGGCCGAAGGCCGCCCGTGGGCCGGGGGGCTCGGTCGCGGCCAGCTCGGCCATGGCGGCTCCGCCGCGGTGGCAGCGTTGCCATGGGAGCGGCGCGGCGCCGGGGCCCGGCCCGCCCGCAGCGCCGCAGCCTCCCCGGCCCGGCCCGGCCCTCCTGCCGCCTTCCCCGGCTACAGCTCTGCCGCGGCCCCCGCGTGTGACACCCTCCTCCACCCGGCCAGAAAAGGCACTTCGTGAGGTGCTGTCTGTGAACGCGACCTCGGCGAGAAAAGCATTTCTCCAAGCCGTCCGGGGCAGAGGCTCGGCGGCACCCACATGCTGGGCAGCTGGAAGGGCAGAGGCCGATGGGCCCATAACAAGTAATCATGAAAAACCCTCCATGGGACGCCAGCATGACAAACCTCGGACAGGAAAGAGCCGCCTGGGGTAACCTGGCAGCAGGGAACAGGGCGAAAGCAACCTTTTCTCTGCATAGATTGATAAAAAAAAAATAATAAAAGCCGGGACAGAAGGGTGAGGGGATGTAGGTATCTTCTACTTGCGAACAGTGAGCAGATGTTTGAGGTTGACAGCTGAGATTCAAGGACAACACAGCGCTTGGTGTGCTCACAGGTACTCTATTGGACTGCTCGCTTTAGCTGCCATTCCTAGGATATGGACACTTTGGGCAAGTTGCACACGTGTCATGTTGGATATGCACATATCCCGAGTGTTTGAGTGCAGGCTCTCATGATGCGCAATGAAACCTCAGTTTTCATTGACAAATAACTAACTACAGTGATTCCAAACAAGTATTTGAATATGCAAATAAATTTATTAAATGCTAACATATCTGGAGATTTAAACAGCTAACTTTTATATGAAAAGAAGTGATTGTTAACAATCAAGAAAGACAACTTTATGGCTCCAAATATAACCAACACAGTCCTTATTTTCATTTTTCCCAGTGTGCAGGCTACACCCCTCCCATTTCATACTTGCCTTCTGCAAAAATAAGGTGCATCTCACTTTTAGTAATCGCATGTGCTATAGAGTTCTCTTTCCATCAAACAGAAAATACACAGTATTGTGTATTTGTGCATACACAAAAATACCCATGCACACTCTGCATTTAGTAGAAATTCATCCTGTATGCAACTCCAAAATGATGGCAAAATTATAGCCTAGCACAGTATAGAACTCTGAATTTAGAAAATGCAGTGGTCCCTTTGACATCCATAACATCCTGAGCTGTGATCATAGAACACAGGTCATACAAAGGCAGGACCTGTAGCACATTTATGAAGTGCCCTCACATGATGTGACAGTGGGGTTGCCAGCCTTGGACCTGGTGTTTGACACTCCTCATCCGTCCATGTACACACATCTCTCCATTACTATAACAATTTACTGGCCCTTCCATGTTCTACTTAAATATTTGTTTCTCTGAACATTCTGTTTGGTATCAGGGCTTACACTGGATGGAACAAGATTTTCTATTAAGCATCTGAGATTAAAAGTGCTGACAATGCTTATATGTCTCCAGGCATTTAGCTGAAAAAGCTGGATTTTATATATATATTTTTTCTCTTGGTGCCCAGATAGGAACTGAAGTTGTATGTATTCAAAGTTTCAAAGCTTGTGTTTAAAAACCTGCTTACATATATTTCTATTTTAACCTAAGTGATTTCAAGTATGGTTGCTCCATGTTTTGAATGACAAATGTATAGAGAATATACCTAAATTGGGCAACTTAGTCTGTAAATTATAAGCTTAAGTCACATGGCACTTGTTGGCTCACTGTTCCAAAGATCATATTGCAAAGCTCCATTTGCTCACTGTGCACCTTCTTCAAAATGAAGCTTTTAAAATTTAGGATGAAACTACATTATGCAAGTTCAACTACAGGAATTCTGCTGCCCATGGCAAATGGCAAATGCCCATCCTCAAAATCATGCAATCGACTGTGATAATATTTACTCATAAGCCAAACAGGCTTATATTGTATTTTTATCACATCTACCTCTTCCATTAGTAATGAAAATATTCAAGACACCGAAGCCTTACTTATGAGAGTGTTGAATTTTAAGTCTTACAAATGCTAAGAAATATGTTAACAACATAGACTTGATGTAAAGAGGATTTCTGTTTTGACTGATGACCAACTATTTTGGTGTAAAGACACAGTTCAGCAAACTCTATTCTTGAGGTAAAACTTAAATTTCATAAAACCACAGCACTCTGTGTGTAGGACACAGCTGTGTGTTAGATCAAGTTTACATATCTAGGTGTGCCATTAATCTCCTCTTGACTTCGCTGAGTGAATTATTTCCTCTAGCACTCAGTATTCGCTGTTTTACAAAACAAGTTGTGAGCTTTTAAGGGACTATTATTCAGTATATACCTTTCATGTGCAGCAATGGGGGTCTTCAGCTCCTAGTCAAGTGATGTCCTTTTCTTGGCTATATTCAACATGTAGATTCTGTCCAAAGCCACCTGCACTCTTTATCAAATATGACACTGAGGTCTTTAAAGTACAGAGAGTCTTTCTAAGATTCTTCCTAAGTCTGACCCCTTGACTTTCATTCTCTTTTTTTTTTTTTTTTTTTTTGGTCTGTCCTGACAGACCTTCTATGTTTGATATTCACAGAATAAAAGGAAAAGACCTTTGAAGTGGCTGGCAGTAGACTCAAACCCATCAAGTCAACAGAGCTTCCAACATCTGGATTTACCTGCCTGTACTATTAAAACACAGTGCTGAGATCATGGGGTGGTGTGGAATTGAGGGGAACTTTCACTGATCTTTATTACTGTAAGGAAACACAGTAAATCACAGGACACAGAACTTACGCTCCTGTACAGTACAAGGTAAGGCTGGAGAAGGGTGTAAGTTTGGGGCCCCAGCCTCTGGCATAATATCAACATTTAGTAGAACAAGCACTGAGATATAGAAAAATGGGGAGATTTAAAAAATAAAAGTCAAGAAAACAAAGACTTCAAGTTCCAAAATGTTACTGTTAGATTAGGCATAGCACAAACCAATATTAAATATTCTGATTTTAAAAACACCTATATTCCATTTGGGAGTCTGGAAGGCTATGTAACCTAATGTGAAAGCAATGGAAATGCTGCTAGCTCCACTGACCCATGCATCTTTACTTCTCTGAACTCAGTTTATGCTGCTGATGGACAGCTAAGCAGCATTATACCTCTCATGTATTGTTTTCCTCTTGTGCTGGCATAAGCCTCTTGGAAAAAAAGTTATGTATTTCCAAAAGAAGGACTGCAAAGTGCTTCACCTATTTGTTTCATTTGAAGAGTAATTCTATTCCATACACACAACAGGACACTTGGCAAACATACTTGGTGCCTAGCAATCTCATCATGGCCAAACTTTTTGTTGAATGAAAAGTGGACTGAATATATGCTGATAGTACTGTAGTGTTCTCTCGTGTTCTGAAAGCATGGAGAATATCTTAGAGTAGGATAAGGGATATAGCTATCCAGTGTGTCTGTGTGAAAAAGCTGAAATCCAGACTGAAAAAGAAATCAACTGCCCTTAGAATATTTTTATGAACTCACATTCAATTTTTATCTCAGAGAAAATGTTGATCAGAGCACCCATGAACTGGAAAGAAACACAAGCTAAAATTTATTCTGCATAAGCACAGAAGAAAAAGCAAAATACCTTACATTGATTTTTTTATTGATTTTTGTGTAAAACACAGTCTATGGAAAAATAGGTAAGAGCATTACTAATAATTTATAATAGCCCTGTTCAGAGAGACAGCACAAATAGTCTGACAAATACAACTACAAAGAGAATATTACACATGGGAGACATATTATGCTTACCACAAGACACTGCCAACAAGGCATGAGAAACAATATATACTGACAGAGATCATTGTTCAGTTAAATGTATCACTTATTTTAAAGGCTGTAATCTAATTAATTCAAGCAGTATCATATGGTGATACAATATCAGCACTGCAACATTATTCATTATATTGACAGAAAATACTACAGGATGAACAGCAAAGAAATCAAAACCTTGTGTAGTAAGAGATGCACTGTCTGCAAGGAACTATGCATATGCATTCATTACCACTGCATATGTGAAAATAGTACACTGAAAAATTCAATCTTATCTAATTTTTATGTACCTGATAACTTTCAGAGGAAAGCTGTTTCCTAACTATATTCACACCTGTGAAATTTATTGCCACTGGGGAACTCATTGCCTTATATTAATTAACTATTTCCTTTAATGCCAGTTGGGCAGCTAATACCATACAGACACAAACATAGAGACACAATATTTTATAGGCAATTAATGCCAAATAAAAATATTCTTGGCACATCATATAATTTACAATGTTGGAACAAAAAATCAAATGTGGCAACAATTCAGAATAACCATTACCACAAGCTAAAGAACTTTCAAAACAACTACAAAATAATTAATCTCTAATTAACTCAAAAACTCTAAATAATTCAAGAACATGTGCACTTAATTGACTTGTACATAGCTGCAACAGCTCACAGAATTTTAAGATAAAATCAAAGACACATGGAACCTGTGATAGAACTCTGTTTTAGACAGTGTTAAGAAAGAACACCTTAATATCCATAGAAAACAAATATACTGTTGCTAAATACATAGAGGTCTCTATTTTATAATACGTGTACAATTCTGTATCACATATTAAGCACTATTTTTTAAACTGTACAATAATTAAGAGAAATTAGGCTTATTTCATAACTTATTTTCATTAGGCAGTTAAGCAATTTATATAAAGCTACACAAAAATAATTTTATAGCGGGCTATTCCTCAAAATATGTATTTATTCTCCTAAGTAACTAAGATGTCTAAATTAATTTAGTTGTTTGTATTTAGGCAATCAAACTAAAGAATTAACCTCAGGTATTTTTCCAGTGAGAAGTCCTATGGTGAGTTTATAGAAATCAATGTGTTTGGTCACATGAATAAAGATCCCTTGTGGGATCTCTTGTGGATATAAAGTTTGCTAAATGCATGAGCATTGTTTACCTTCAGGCTTAACAGTGTCTTGTTAGAATGAACTGGTCCTTAAAGAACACTACAAAATATTAAATAAGAAGTCAAAATGCTATTCCAGTTAGAAGTAAATACATGGCCTAACAGGAAACAATATGTCACTTTTGTAGCACAAATATTTCACAAAATGCCTTCATACAGTTGATCTAAAAATATTGTCTATTTATTAATACTTCAATATTTCAACCTTTCAAGTAACATATAAAATTAAAACACATTTTTAATTTTCTATACACAATCTGGAAATAGGAATGACTCATCATTACTCGCTCCAGACATCTTTGGCAGTTTAAAATTTAGCAGTTTAATCATTGTTGAAGAAATTTAATGAAGAAGTAACTTTTTGCATAGGAAAGAGGGCCAATACATTTCTGCATATACTGTCAGTGAATGCATTACAGTACAGTATCTATGGACTTTGACAGTAATTTTTAGTAGTACAATATCATAGTTTGCAACATTATCACTATTGCATCAAAATAATTAAGTAATTGTAGGGAACATGAATGTTAGCTACATATTCTACAGAAATCTACAATTGCCATAAAATAATAGCAGCATATTTAATTTTCAAATGTAGTCAGACTGCCAACAGTAATACTTTCTGCCTAAATCTGTTCAGAGGTATGAAATTCTACTCTCAGTTATACCAGCCCATTCTAGTGATTTTAATTAGGTTCATGTGCAGGACTGGGGTAGAATGTAAGGTGGTATTTATCCCATTAAAATTACCCAAGATTTGATACGTGCTAAGATTTTAAAATTTAATTTTATTTAAAGGAATGAAGCACAATGCTTCAGCCTTGTGTGGTTTCACTCTGCAATAATGGAATAGGAAACAATCCAGAACATTAAATTCTGCAAGCCTTTTAAGAAATATACACCTTTTGGAATGCCATTACAGACAAAGTTAAGTTAGAAGTTGTAATTCTTATTTGTTTTTCATTTTTATGTGAAAGTCTCATTTGTAGTAGTTTAGGCTCCTGTCTGTCTCCAGCAACAACAGGGTTTTCACTTAACGCCTACAATGTTTGACAAAAAAGTATTTTACTTGTGTATTACCACCAATATCACTGAAATAGCTGCATATTGGAGGAGGAACAATAAAATAAATACCCTGAAACAAACTTATTTGGTTTTGGAAAAAAGAAAGAATGCAAACATTTATTTATTTATTTGAAAGATTTACTGAACCTCTTTTTCCTTCTTTATTTTTCTGTTAAAAAAAAAATAGAAAAGTTTCAAATTTCTAAAATGTTTGAAAAATTTTTGGAGAATGTAGCTATTAAATACAGTAATCCAGAAGCAGCACCTGTCTCAAATAAATCCAAAATTTTTAATTTCCAAGAGGCTGAGAAGTTGTGTTAGGAAAAAATCACTGGACACCTGCTTTCTTTTTAGAAGCACCTACCACTTGTCAGCTACTGGAGACAAGTCTCAAAGACCTTAGCATGAGAAATTATAGCTGTTATTATAATTTATTTTTCCAAAAATGGCAAAATAAAATTATTTTCCTTCCAATTGACTCCTCACCAAGGCTGAAAAAGGAGGATAAATCTGAGCTTTCCAACTACTTGAAATTGAAAATTTGTGAACTAAAATGAAGTAGCAAATATCTGTTGACCCACATAACAGTTGTTTTTTTCAAAAAATGTATTCACAAACCTCCATTTTCAAGAATCCATTGGCATCTCATTTAATACAAAACATGTCCAAAGACATATGAACATACTTCTGCAAGTATGTCTGAAAAAAACATCATGCAAGTATTTTATTTTTCATCTCTAGATTTGAACATGCTTAAAATGAAAGGAAGTTCAACTGTCTCTAATTGTGCAACAAACCCAGATATACACAGGGTTGATGTGCAAGTTTGGGGAATTTGGATACTAGAATAAAAATAAAATTGTTGTAGATATTTTGAATTTTAAATTAATTTAAGAACAACTAACATGAATTCTTTAGGCTTAGGTTGGCATAACTGGGGGCAGAGTTTGATTCTAGAATTTTCTTTTTCTTTGAAGCTGTTCATTTCATTACAAGCAGAGGTAATGAGATTTACAGAACCAGTGATGTTTAAGGATAAATTCAAGCTTAATTCTATGTATTTCTGATACATGATAGGACAAATTCTTTCAGAGCAATAAATAATAAGAGAAGGTTCAGCTAAGAAAATTAGAGATTTTAAACAGTGCAAATATAGATAAGAAAAAATATAATTTAATACAAGAAAATTAGGACCAAATACACAATCTGATTCACTGAAATAGAAGTTCTGCTAATTAAGCAGTAGCAGCCTGAAGGTATGAGTTGAATTTGGTTGTTTTGTTAGAGAAGAGTAATTACTACTGACACAGCAGTAGTAATAAGTAATTGTGAATATTCTTTAGAATGCAACAGCAAATGCATATGTCAAGGTTTAGAGATTTTTAAGTATAATAACAATAATTTGGTTTCTCAAAACTTCAGGCATATCCCAGAGACACTTGTAAAAGTTAAACCTTTATATAAAAATAGAAGATTGGATTTGCACAAAAAGATACTAAGAATTTAAGACACATTCTGGGAAATTCATATATAATAACTGAAACTCCAGTGCAGACACATGCAGAACATGAGTATTGTGATGCTTCCAATATATTGGAAGTTTCACTGTGGAAATGGATTTTTACTGTTGCTGATTTCTCAGCTTTTCTTTTTGTTTTAAAATATTTCCACATATTTCAAAGTCATTAAAAAATCAAAAACTAGTTTACGCACGTATCTTTCTATAAATGTATAGCACTGTTTTGAATCTTCATTATATGATGTATGGAAATAAAGAGATGCCAAAAGTCTAAAATCCAACTTAATACTTTGAAAAAAGATGGTTTCGTACAATACCCTTTGCTTACAAGATGTACAGTCACACCATAATTGAGACTGGGTTTGCATATTCAAATCATGTAATGGTGTAATACCACACACATATAAATATACTGTACATGTGCAATACACTTGACCAAGTGCAAGGTGCTGCACCTGGGCTGGGGTCACCCCCAGTGTCAGCACAGGCTGGGGATGAAGGGATTGAGAGCAGCCCTGCCCAGAAGGACCTGGGGGTGCTGGTGGATGAGAGGCTGGACACGCCCCAGCCATGTGCCCTCACAGCCCAGAGAGCCAAACTTGCCCTGGGCTGCACCAAAAGCAGCGTGGCCAGCAGGGTCATGAAAGATGAAAGAAGTTTTGTCCCTCTGCTCTGCTCTGGTGAGGGAGACCCCATCTGGAACATGGCACCCAGCTCTGGGGTCCCAGCACAGGAAGGACATGGACCTGTTGGAGTGAGTCCAGAGCAGGGCCACCAAGATGGTCAGAGGGTTGGGGAACCTCTCCTGTGAGGAATGGTGGAGAGAATTGGGTTTGTGCAGCCTGGAAGGGATGGCTGAGGGGTGACCTAATTGCAGCTTTCCAGCACCTGAAGGGAGCCTACAAGAGAGCTGGAGAGGGCAATGGCATGTAGTGACAGGACAAGGGAAAATGGCTATAAACTAAATGAGAGTCAGTTTAGATTGGGTTTTGATTTAGATTTTTGGGAGAAATTCTTTACTGTGAGGCACTAGTACAGGTTGTCCAGAGAAGTTGTGGATGTCCCATCCCTGGGAGTGTTCAAGGCCAGGTTGGATGGGGCTTGGAGCAACTTGGTCTAGTGAAAGTTGTCAAGGCCCATGACAGGGGCATTGGAACTTACTGATCTTTAAGGTTCCTTCCAACTCAAACCATTCTGTGATCATTACAAATTAATTTGTTTCAAACCCTAGTTATTTCCTAAATAACTTTATGTTCTGAACTCATTAGCCCAGAAATGTGGTTTTAATAGAAGAAACACTGCCCAGAAAATGTCATATTAATAAACAGCACTCTGACACATATGCTCTAAGTCAAAAAAAAAAAAAAATCTGTAAAGCCTGGTTCTAATAAAATACTGTTGTGACACAACTGTGCAAAGAAACATTAATTTTTTTTTAAATTTCATAATCATCTGCCCTCCGTAATCCAAAAGAAAAATATTTTTGTAGTTATCAGAAGTAGTCGTCTTCTAGTTATAAACTTCTCATAGTTTGGTTAAGAGCTTGTACTATAGTGAAGCAAGAGACTTTACAAAGACTCCTACTTAACTAAACTCCTAAAAATGCAAGTTTATGACAAAAAAAACCAAAGCCCAAACATGTACAACAGTGTTAACAAATATCATCACATTACAGTTATCCTTTCTGGAGAGAGATGTGGAACAGACCCGCTTACTTCTTCTATAACATGGCTTTTCTCCCATCCTCTTCGAATTCTCCTCAGTTTCCTACTTACACATGGCAAAAGTAAGATGATCTTACCTAGAATTACAATGGAAGGCAGAACAAGGGCAAGAACAAAATTTGGTGGTGTATAAAATCTGTAATACTCTTCTTCAAAAGCTCTCTTCCACCCATAAATCAGTACATGGAAAGTACTTATAAGCAGAGCAATGTATCCAAGTGTAGACTGTGAATAAAGAGAAAACAAGAAAAAAAAAAGATATAACAGCACTTGGTCCTTCACCTGACAGCTCTAATACATTATTTGGATTATTTTAACATTTCTTTTAGATATCAAGTTAATGCCTTTCATTCTTGCCTATTCACTACATTAAGTTAGCAATATATGGTTTTAAGTTAACATTCTGAAATTTACAGTCTGAACTGAGCACTGATTTACAGAGTACCTCTGCTAACATCTACAGGCCTTAGTCAAAGCTGAAATGATGTCTGCCCAAACTCTAAGTAATGGAAGCCAACTTCAGATAGGTATGCCAATAAGAAACAATTCCAGAGTAGTTCCTAGAACAACATCCATTGTGACTGGAAATTAAGTTTCCTATTTCTTAATTATGAGGATAGATCACTTCCAAGATTCCTTATTATGGAACAGTGCAATTCTGTTGGAAGAGATTTGGACCTAAACTTGCATATTTTTATCGCTTTGAGATGCACAGCTTACTTCTGCCTCATAAAGGTCTAAATCCACTTGTCTGATGTTAGCATAAACCATCCCTTATCTTCTCCTTCAGTTGTTGCTGACTGGTTAAGGGAATATCTGAACTGCAGGGCTTGGGGATAATAGCACAAAGCAGTGCTGCAGTCTACCATAAACTGGCAGTGCTGGATAAGAGATGAAAGAGAGGGTTCCCACAGCAGCCTGCAGAGGAAGGACCTCTCAGCACATAAATCTAGAGCTTGCCACAGAAGGTGGTGATAACAGGGGTCACTCAGCAGTTCTGTGAATCCACCTTTTTAAGGTCCCTGTAGCTGTAATGCTTCGCAGATTTGACAACACATCAACTTAACTTTCCCAAACCATGACAAAAGAAGACTACTATGCTTTGACTTCTAGTGGTGATCAAATGAAGAAAAACTCTTTCTGGCCAAAACTGCTGTAATGACTAACTTGCCTGGGAAACATTTGTAGAAAATCACTGAAACAGGGAATGAGCATTAAGAAAGGTAACTGGTTACCAAGGTATGGTCTAATTCCAGCAAACAGACAAGCAAAGAAAAATGCAGCCTAAGGGTCTATAATAATAAGTAGTGAAAGAATTAATTCCTTCTACTTCAAGATTAAGCAGCTTCTAAAGCAAGAAGAATGTCTGAGCTAATACTATTTGCAAGGATTCACAGTTATAAGGGTATAAAAGGAAAATATTTCTATTAATTTCTTGGGATTGATTGCTATCCTGTTTTTTGACTTTCCAATATTTATGTATCTTTTTTTGCTAATGGTTTCACGGCCATTTTGTTAATCTTTAGATATGCTGCATACTTTTTCTTAAAAAAAAAATTGTTCCCAAAATATCCCATAGTAAATAGAACATTTAGACAAACACTTGAGAATATGAAAATGGCGTATGTGGTATCTGAACGGAACTTCTGGTAAGAAATTTGGACAGCAAACAATACAATCAAACCTGATATTTTAATATTATGTTGCAGATTTTTGTTGGTATGACTATCTTGAATTCATTGTTATATTACTGGCAGCAGGAAGAAGGGCACAAATGAATCATATCCCTCATTTCTTCATCAGGATTACTGATGAGAAATATAACAATTATTGAAAATAGAAAAGAAGGGAAGTATTATACATTCATTTCCAATTATTTTATTTTAGTGCTTATTTTAATTCCATTTGCAAGCTATAGTTTTGAGACATCTATATATGTCTATCTAATGGTCAAAATGGAAACTAAGAAGTACATCCAGTATATTTTAAACTAACAATAAAAGGACAAGAAAAACATGATGCACATTTATTAAGTTCTTTTTTTTTGCCCTGTGAAAAGTTGCTTCTCTGAAGTGTTGGTAGAGCATGTGCTAGTGTGTACCACACAATTTCAACCACATATCTAAAAAACTAACAAAGACATTGCTATAGCTTCTGTCAGCTAACAATGTCAGCTATGTTCTTCAACTGGGCCCTTAATTACCATTACCAGGCTCCAGATGATAATTCCTTTAAGAACAGAGGACTTCTGAAAGCAGCAAGAAGAAATACTGTTTCTTCACTGGTAAATTCACATTGAACAGCACAGTGAGCAGCAAAATCATTTGTAATTCCTGGCAACCCTCTGTCTGGGCTTTAGGATGGCTGCTGGGAAAAGTGGAAGAGTATCTTTGGCTGCTTTGTTTTCTTATCTTCCATAATACTGTGTTTCCTGAAAGCTGAGTAAAAGATTAGCACATTTCCTACAGACTCCCAAAACTTTTACCTTTTCTCTAAGTCCTCCCTGTTTTGTTTCTTTTCCTTCCCAATCAAAGTCTGCTTTTAGCGAATATGGGAGATTTCTAGCCAAGGCTATCGATAAATTGGACAAACTGGTATTGTTTGAGAAAGGAACCAACAAAAGTGAGAGGAGCAGGAAAGATGAAAGAGAAAAACCCCTAAAATGTTACCAGCAAGATGTAGGTATTTAGAGACAAAAATGTGCTGTGATGCAAATCTGCTTCAGGAATTTCCACATTCACAATGGGTGAGTAGTTCCAAGCAATTTATATATACAAAAGATATTTTCTAAATTCAACATTTATGCAAGATATACTTCAGGTTCTCTGTGTAACAGGCTATTGTTAAACTTAAAAACTGTTTGTAGTAACTTCTGACTGGAATCTTACCCATAAACTTGCTAAATACTCAGGCCTCAGTCTACCTTACTCTGGGGAAAAAGTATCCTATTCTTGTGGGAGAACTAAGGCAGGGCAGCTTTTGCTCAAATTGTATGCATGAGAAATATTTTACTCACAGTGCCTCCAAAAAACTTTAGGATTGGTCTAGCAGAGAAAAGGATTATCTACAAAAAAGTCAGCTTCCTACCACTCAAATGTCAGATTTGTGTTGTTTTTTGCTAAGTAACATGAAGCTCAGCTTTCAAAACCAGTCTGCTATGTCCATTGCCACTTTAAATGATGGGGTTTGTACTTGAAGTCTTAGACTGAAAACAGAAGTAGCAGTCATTTATGTTTACATTATATATTTACAGTTTAACTTTCCTCACTAGACTGAAGAACCCAATGCAGGATAGCTTACAGACAGCATTCTCCATTTCCTTGTATTTTATGTGAACAGTCAAGGACTGGTTTCAATAAATGTCTTTTTTTCTGTTTACAGTGTGTTGGTTTAAGCTGTTTATTCTGCCTGCTCTGACAAAATGTGAATTCTTTTGTATTTCTTGTCCATGTCTTCCTTTGCTCCTTATCCAAATATATTTAAATGAGAAAAAGAAGAATACTGAAGTGGCATTTAAGAAAATTGATGCATTAGTTTATCAGCCCCAGCTTTCTTCTCAGCTTTTCTTCGCCTGATTTTCTCAGTAAAATTAAGCTCTGGGTTCCATTAACTGCAAAGTTTCACACTAAGTTTCAGTCATCTAGGATCTCCTACTGAGAAAACTCTTAATCACTGTCCTATTCTGTGGCTCCTTGATCTGGATGTTATGAGTGTTTCTTTCCAAATCATGATGAAGTAATCAGACCTTTGTTTTGTACAGTGGTCAACTCTCTACTGTAGCAATTCCTCTTTTCTGCTGGTTTCTTAGCTCCTTTTAGGACTGACACAGTAATTTCCTTTTGCACTATTAAACCTTCTCATATCTCACTTTGTTCATACGCATACTATAAGTGAAGACTGCACTACTTGTCCTCTCCAAGTCCTTTTCCCTTGATGAAGCAGGCTGGAATTTTTGGAGCTGCTGACACCTGTGTTTGAAACCAGACTAGGTAAGATGGAGGCATCTCCAAAAGAATTTGGGATATCAAAGACAGCAATTACTTCTTTGTAAAAATATTGACAACTGCTTTAGAGTATTAGGAAGGCTGTGTTCAAAGACTGTTTGAACTGCTGTAGGTTGAGGTGATGCTGGTTAGGGCTTGTTCTGCTGGAACAAGGCTAGTCTATACTGTACATTTTAATAAACTCAGATTTTCCTAGTAGGACTCAAGACTGAGTATGTTCTAGTGGTAAAACTATTTAGAAGAAGCCACACCCTTATTTTTGATGAAACTGTATTTTATAAGATGAGCAAGCAAGAATGTGTTGTTCTCAGTGGAAAGTGCTGAGCTGGGACACTGTCTGAGTGTGCTGACCAACTGATTCTTCATCTGTCAGATGTGTAACAAGTCCAGCAGCTGCCATGGCAAATCATCTGAGATTCAGGACTAAAGCTAGAGACATACTGCTTTTCCCAACTGAAGAGAAAAGCAGCAATGGGATGATAGGTTAGTAGTTCTGCTGTTTATACCCCTGACATAGAAAGGATTGAAAATTTTAAGTTTAATTTTCCTTCACTGAACTGAACTTCAGTAGAAGAAAAACATAGAAGAGAGTAAGTATTAAAATGTTTTATCTGTTTTCCTTGCATATTGGGAACAGTGAAACTTATACAGAAATACAGACTCCTTTTACTCTAGTAAGCAATCACTGAAAGTCTGTTTTCTGATTGAAGAAAGCAAAAAGATTTTTTTTGACCAGTAACTAAATGGAGAATAACTTACATCCTGAGAATTAATGACAAAGTAAATACTCATTAACTTCAAGGAAATTTTTAGTAGTTCAATACTTTTGTGATTAAGAATTGCAAATTATCATAATTCATTACCAATACCAGTTATCTTCTGCATATAATACATTATGAACTGTAACATATATCCCAAGCAAACAACTTATTCCCAAACAAGTTCCTCAAAATACTGACAGATGGGTCATTGAAGTTCATAATTATTTAGATTTCGAACTATTTTGACTTAATTTACAGTGGAAATAACTGCAGTAAATATGCAGTTGTAGATACATCATTGTGATTGCTGTGTGGGTTTTGACTCAGTCACACAAGGCTGAAATTTTGAAATATGAGTAAGGAAAAATAAGACAAAAATGCTGGTTTTGTGGCTGAAAGTTATTACTGGATAAAGTCATAATGTCACTCACAAGTGAATACATATTTTTTCCTTTTACACTAATGTTTTATATCACCCAACAGCAGTACTATTGTCCCCACACAGAGAACTCCAGATGGCAGAGATGTTGTAACAATACACTTGAGTATTTAGTCTCTCTGAAGGCTCAAAGCCATGACCATAAATAAACAGTTCTATCAGGATAACTCCACTTTGAAATACTTTTCAGCAAACTTTCTGTAGTTCTACCTGCAGTTTTCCAGTAATGGAAATCACTCATCAGAAATCAGAAGCAAAAGAAAAGACATTACAGACAGATGTCAAACAACTACAGCCTTTGAAGTGTTCCCCACCACTCTCTTTAAAGTATCTGTAAATTATGAAGTGCAACCCAAGCCCTGAACTTTAAAGCCAGCGCCCACATTCTGAAGTGAACAGGGCTCAGAATTAGGCAATATTATTAGGCTAAGCTGAAAAAAATGTTAATCAGAAAAGACTGAGCTAAGACTACAGTACTAAAGCCAAAGTCAGAAAACAAAACATAACAAACCCTAAAACTGTGCACACTTAGGAATTTTCACCCAATTGAATCTTAGTAAAATTTCTTATACCTGACTGCTACCAAAAACCACTGGCAGTTATGTGTGGGACAAGCATTGAGCTAGCTGTTCATTAAAGCCAGTGTTTCTCAGTATTTTATGCTGGTTAGATTTGCATGTTCTAGGTATTTACCTGAGGGAGGAAGGCAGCAGATGGTGTGCCAAGGCCTTGAAAAGCCTCTGATTTTAATAAGCAAAGCTTCGTATTTCACTAGTGGGTATTTTCAGCTAATGGAATAATAAAGTTGAGAGCTGTGTCAAGTCCCACGGTGGATAGGAAGTAAAACTTAACCAATGACACTACAGCTGTCAGAGGGTTGTGGGATAAAAATCTTGCAGGGCAAATTAAGTCTTCATTTTGAACAGCTGTGTGCATCTACCTATACAAGAATCTCATCAGTATCACTGCATTTAGCAGGTTTCTAAGAAGTTCTAAGAACAGAAAAGGAATAGATTAGTGATCATTTGGTCTTAGCTATGTTGGTTATTTAAGATCAAGAAGCATAAAATGAAAAGTCCTGTTCTACACTCATTAAATGCTTAATGTGCCTTCATGGTAACATATTTGCTATGTAATTGTTTTTACTGAATTACCAGAGACAGAGAAAAAAAGGCTCTTGTCACATTGCAAGGAGGTTTTGTTTATGATGTTGATCATGAATGTGATGAAGGAATTCTTGTTAGCACCAAAACCCCCTTATAAAAAAGTAGCACACCTGAATAAAACTGAACTCCCTCCAGTTTAAGGCACTGTTTACTGAAGGGATGGAAGTTACTGCCAGCAAGGAAAGCAATCCAAGACTCATTATTCCAAAGGAGATATACATTTCAATTCGCCACACCTCTTCCTCATTCCAAGAATTTTCAACATTTGCATGAACCTGATGAAAGAGCAGAAAGGATGAACTTTAGAAGAAAGAATATTAAAAATACCAACAGAAGTTATTTTGCTGACTTAATGTTCACAGTCACAGGACAACTATAAAATGTGGTCAAATGTTCCAGAGGTTTCCTCATGCCTTGGAGAAAAACAACTATTTCCTTACTGCTGGTATGGGCTTTTGCTAGATTAAAAATATGTTAAACATGGAAATTTTAGATGAGATGCTAAAAGAAAATGTAACATTATATACCATTTACAACAATACTGTTATAAAATCAGGTAATTCTGCACATTCTCATACACTGTAGAACAGGAGCTGTGTTCTTCAGACTCTCCAGACTTAAATTCTGTAACATAAGTTGGATAAACCTGCAATTCCTTTTTAGTTTAGAAGTTAGATTTTAGACTTTTTAATTACATTTCAAAATAGCTTAGCATCATTTCCTTCAGCTTTTCTGTGCTGAGTCCAGGCTTGCTTCTCTTTTTCACTATTGCCATCAGATTTTTCCAAGATGGTTCTCACTGGAGAGTTTTATCAGAAAAAATAAACAATTCATGACCTTAACAACCAAGAAACTTAGATATTAAATTCTTTTTTCCACTTCCAGGTTAACTATTGCAATATGACGTGTCTTGAAAAAGGCGCACCAGAAATATGAGCAAGAGAAAGTTTTAGAGTATCATTAAAACTAAGATACATTCTTAGTAAAAGTACCAGTGAATCCTTTAGTATTACTAATTTTAAGTGTGAATTACGGTTTCTTGCTGCCTATTACAGTTTTGCTCTTCCCTTAAGTTCAGTCTTTGATGCTAGCTCTTTTAGTGATACTCTCTGTTAATTTGTTACATTTGATTTTATTTCCTTATTTGGTTTTCCTTTCTGTTCTATCACTTCTCTCTTTCCTACAGATTTTATGTGGTGAATGGCAATGCTGTTTTTCAGGCAATGCTGCTTTTCTGCCACTTTAAAGGTTACAATAAGCTGTCTGACTAACAGACAGCAGTATCAGACTCTCTTCTAGAGGATGAAAGATTTGTTGGAGAATGTTTCAAGGTTATGCAAGATCAATTGTTCCCAGAAACTATGAGTTGATTTCTATTGCCTGCAATAGATTATGTCCACAGAATTTTAAAAGAATAAAGTATTTTTAGCATTGGTCCAAAATGTTACAAAATATCAGCATCTTCATTTTTTCCTTTTTGGAACACAGAAGTATCTGTAAGCATGATTACAGTATTGGCCCTTATACTTTTCATATTTGTAAATGTACTTATGATAGACATACTTCCCCCAGGTGTTAAGTATACATAGAAAGGAACATACCTCAGAATCTTCCTGCTGTTGCTCTTATCCTGTCTATCCTACATTCTTCTTGTGTATATTGCTATCAGGAATTTCAGTGGGACATGTCCTTGATTCCAGCAGGATATGTCCTTGATTCCCCCTACCTCACAAACTTGACTGCAGATTGACCCACAAGATGAGCAAAATGCACAGATATTTATTTTAGTCTTCTTATCTGGCACCACCTATGCATAAGATAACCAATAACTTTTGTGCCAAAAGCGGTAGAATAGAACAGATTAAGAATAAACCAATTATTGTATTGAGGAGCCATATGCACCCAGCCAAGGCGTTTTTGCTTATTGAAGTAAAGACTGTCTTACCTGTTGATACGCCATGTTGAGGAACAAGTACCGCTCTGATCTCCTCATAGGCAGGCAGAGGCTGTACACCACATGCACGCTTGCAAAGAAAAAACTGAGCAGTCCAAGCTGCTTTCGACACTGGAGCCAGTTGTCCAGCCAGGGAGGAAAGCGCCGGTACTTGGTGCCATAGTAAAGCTGATAAGCAGCTGCAATAAGTCCTGATAAATATACTAGAGAAAGCAAAGTGATAGCAACAATTGGCAGGGTCTTGTTCACAATCTCAATGGGAATCTTGTAAAAGTCACTTTGCTGATTTCTCATGTATGGATGGATGACATCTCTGACAAAGGAATAGATGAAGAAAAATGTTGCCAGGCTAATGGCAATCAGTACAGGCCCCTTCCACAGGGTGAACAGTCGCAGAGGCAGGTTTTCAATCTCCCTTGAAGATGACAATGCCCCCAAATCAATAGGAATGAAACTGAGCTGACGGGCAAGCTCAATAACTTGATGGCGTGCCTGAACACTGTTACTGCATATATAGACCTGTCGGGAGAGTCAAGGGAATTGTCTGTAGTCAGAGAAAAAGACTCAAAGGTAAACAAAAAAACAGCAAAATCCACCAAAAACCTTAAACACTTCAAAATCAAAACTACAACACAACTGCTAAAACTGTACACTTTATCCCAGCTTATACTGCCAACATGACAATAAAATCACATAAAAATCTAGCCAAAGAGCAAATATGCACATTGATTTAGCAACAGAGTAATCAAAACAAAATTGGCTTTTTCTTGGATTTAATAATGGGGAATGTCTTGGTAATCTGTACACTGAAACCTGTCTTACCGAAATGTCTACAGGACTGGACTAACTTGAAGACACAGCTAAAAGCATTTGAGAAAATCCAAAATCTCTCAAAAATACAGGAATCTTGAACAATGACCCTTAAACAATTTTAGCATCCACAGATTGAGAAGCAGCGAACTGTGTAATCTCTCCGTGGGTAACAATTTTAGCCTTATTTCACAAGCCAGGCTTCCACAAATTTCAGATTTGAGTATTTAAGAGAAAAGACAAAAATTAGTAGCCAAATAAGAACTTATTCTAAAGGCCAGTTTATTACACAGTGAAAGAAGTGTACTGCTACAAAGTACTTTAGGGTTCCATTAAAATTTACAATGGGCTACACTTTGCCCAACACTATTTGCTGACCACTTGCATTGAAGCAAATATGATCTGTTTTGACTGAAGTGAATTAATATTGTGCTACTCTGAAAGGGGATAAAAGAAGTATGGTGAAATTATTTTTTAGATTATGCTAATTCCATATCAATTGCATTTTATTTAAATCTACCTGAAGTGCCAGAAAATTGAATTTAGTCTCCAACAGTCATCAGTTATTTCTTATGTGTTATGTACTTCTCAGATTTCATAAAGCTGGGAAGGACTGGATGCTTGCACAGGCTTAAATCCTTTACATCACTTCAGCAGAACACGAAAAACATAAAGGTGCATTTTCTATACACAGCAGAACATACTGGGAAGGAATTTGAACATGATGTTCCCAAGCAGCCCTGGATCAAATGAATGATCACTTAGAAACATATGTGCCTCCTTCTGTTCCCATATTTATGATTTTGGGCACTCTAAAAGCTAGATAATTTCTTTCAATTACTTTACTGCTACATTGAATGCAAGGACCTTTTAGAATAGCTGATTCTCAACTTCTGAGATGGCGACCTGAGATTTCTGTGCATCTCTTTCAATAGTTCATCCCAATGCTGCCAGTAAAATGCACTGGAAAAGACTGTCTCTACCCTTGTATAAAGCATAAGGAAACACATGAACGTATTTCCTATGGAAAACATTAAGACTCAACTCTTCTCCTCTGTCTGTAGTCACCAAAAGGTCAGTTTATTCTAAGCTAGTATTCACATTTCCTCTGCAGTCTTTAAAGACAAACAGGGAAAAAACTGGACCACTTTATTTGTCTTACAGTGGGATGAATTAAACTCTGAGGGTTTTACTGGCTACTAAATCGTAAGCTAAAGGTCCAGCATTTTAGGCATGTTAAGTCAGGGAATGTAAATCTCATGAGTTCCGGCTGTTACACTCAGTTCCTGTCATTTTCATCTTACAAATAAGTTAAATTAATACAAATAAAAACATTTACCTGTCTGCTGGCATCCTTTGGTCCTAACTGTAGTGACCACGCTGAAATGACATTGAATCCTTTGACAATTAGGGAATCAGGAAAAAGTGATGCCAAATACTCTGCATTGGAGTCTGGATATTGGTCTACTCTTGTGTTATTGCTGACATCAATCAAAATTTTACCAGCAAGTAAATGCTTGAGATCCCACAAAGAGGTGTAATGTTCTCTGTGTATGGCTACAAAAATGATGTTTGTTTTAGCTACTGCATCTTCATGGTGAGTGACATCAACCACATGGGGAAAGAAGTCAGCAGCATGTTTAGGGTTTCTGCTCCCTACGACCACATGGTACCCACATCTGATAAGTCTGATTGTCAATGACTTAGCGAAGTCTCCACTTCCAATGATGCCTATTGTGACCTTACTGGCATCCTTGATGCCATTGGCAGCATGTGGCAGAAAAGTTTCATTGAGGTTCTTGGGACTCCCCATCATAGAGATTGATTCCATACTTCCAAGACACCAAACCTACAATGATTTCTGTAGAGAGGAAAAAAAAAAAAAAAAAAAAAAAGGAAAGAGAAGAAAAGAAAAAATGAAGGAAAAATCAGCATAACACAATTTTATGAGACCTCAAAATCCATTAACACCTCTGGAAGCAAAACCTTTGGTTCTAAGTTTCATATAATATTTTTTCCTTAGTCAAGTATGCACTAACCAATTTTGTCTTGCAATATGTCACCAACAGAAGGAGAAACAAGCAATATAAAGTACTTCAGCACTTCAATAATAGTTATTTAAGTGAACAACAGTTTTTTCATGTTCTATTTCTTATCTTCCACTGCCCTTGAATACTGGCCCACAGTATAACTTTGTACTCCTGAAACTAATGGTCAGTAGAATAATGAGTAGAAACATGTGAAGAAAACTGGAAAACTGTACAATGTAGAGAGCACTGGCCTGTGATCAGCATGAGATCAGTGAGTACATGGAAGCTGAATTCCATTAAAAGTTTATGCAGGTTATTATTGTGATATCCTTTCCTGGCCATGAAGAAGGAGATGCAAAAGTCTCAAAAATGCAAATGTCATGACACCATGACAAATATCCATCTGACACACTCCCCTGTCAGCCTGGAAAATGGGCTGCCCATGTGGATCCAATGGCAGAAACAACAAAGAAATTTATCAAGACCTAGTTGTGGGATCACTAATGACATTTCTAGGTCAGACTGCTTGGTCTGGCCATGGATGTATAAGGATTAACTGTGGATGCAAGGGTAAAGGATTCAAGGCCATGAGTTACAAATATGCTTAACACAATTTTTTATCCAGGCAAGTAAAATAAATCCTGGAGACAAACACATGAAACAACCTTACATAGAAAGCTAATGGCAGGAAGAGACAGATTTCACCCAATAGTAAAAGGGAAGATAATTTTGGGACTCAAATTCAGCGTAGTAACATGTATTTTGAAGAAGAACAGAAGCCAAGGCTCACAGGAAAATAAAATAAATACTGCTATATCCTTGGTCACAGAACTGCAATAAAGCTCTAAGAAAGACATTAAAAAGCAACAAAACAATGCTCAGGAGGGAAGTCTGCACACGAAACCACAGTTATGACCTAGGTGGTTCTGCATCCCTGGCAGGGATTGACCCTTGCTGGAGACCAGGTGTCCAAAAAGGTGCTGCTCTATTACTCCTCTCCTCAGCTGGGCTGAGGAGAGAAAATACCACAAAAGGCTCAAGAGCTGAGATAAGGACAGGGAGAGATCACTCACCAATGACCACCAGAGGCAAACCAGACTCTACTTGGGGAAATTAACTCACTTTATTACCAATCAAAATCAGAGCAGGATAATGAGAAGTAAAACAAATCCTAAAGAAACACCTTCCCCTCACCCGAGTAAGCTTCTTCCTAGGCATAACTTTATTCCTGATTCTCTGCCTCCTCCCCCTCTGCAGCACAGGGAGACAGGGAATGGATGTTACGGTCAGTTCATGACATGCAGTTTCTGCTGCTCCTTCCTCCTCAGGGGTAGGAGTCCTTCTTCTGCACCAGCATGAGGTTCCTCCCATAGGAGAGTCCTCTACGTACTTCTCCAGTGTGAGTCCTTCCCATAGGCTACAGTTCTTCACAAACTCCTCCAGTGAGGGTCCCTTCCACAGAAGGCAATCCTTCAGGAACAGGCTGCTGCAGTGTGGGTCCCCATGGGGTCACAAGCCCTGCCAGGAAACCTGCTCCAATGTGGGCTCCTCCCTCCACAGGTCTGTGCCAGGACCCTGCTCCATCCCTTCTCATGGAGTCACAGGCATCCCCTACACTGGTGCGGGGCTCCTCCATGGGCTGTGAGTGGATCTCTGCTCTACCATGAGCCTCATGGGCTGCAGAGGGACAGCTGCTTCACCGTGGCCTGCACCACAGGCAGGGGAATGTCTAATCCAGTGCTCAGGGCACCTCCTTCTTCTTCACTGGCCTTGGTGTCAACTGAAGTTATTTCTCTCACATGTTCTCATCCTCTGTTCTGCAATTACTTTTTCCCTCTTCTTACCTATGTTACCTGAGAGGAAACAGCCATTGCTGATGGGCTGGGCCCTGGTGAGCCATGGTCCATCCCAGACCCAGCTGACACTGGCACCATTAGACACAGGGCAGGATTCCTGCAGCTTCTCACAGAAACCACCCCTACAGCACTCCTCCCCATCCTGCTACCAAAGTCTCGCCAGGCAAAGCCAATATAATTGTAGAACAGGAATAAAGTCTAAAAATTAAGGAAGCAGTGAGAAGAGGCAGGTTAAGAAGGAGCAAAAACAAACCACAAGGCTGCTGTCTTGGGAGCAACGGACACACAGAACCATCCAAGAGCTGATATGATGGTAATTAATCATCAGTGGGGCACATTAACCAGCCATTGGCTAGTAATACAACATGTGTGGTGAACAACCTCCCACAATTAAAAGCATCTTTGTGTTTCAGAAATTAGAGGAAGCTACTAGAAGAATAAGTACTTTTAATTTCAGCTTTGCGAAGAAGGTACAAACTCACCAAAACTGGACTCAGAAGTTAAAGACAGAAAGCAATATGTGAAAGTGACCACAAAGTTAGTATTCAAAGAAAACATTCTAACAGTGAATCCTTCTGGCAGAGGCAGAGCACAAAGATTTTTATGCATGCACTCAAAAAAGCATGGACTTTTTCCTTACCATGTGACCTGAAACATATTTAACACATGACCAAACTCCCAGTATTTCCTGTGACAGGATGGGTTTGCACCCAGGAACATGAGAATATCTAACGAGATAAGAGATGTAAGTGGATATGACAGAACATGTATGCTTTCACCATGTGATTACAGCAGCCCATTTCAGTTCATACCATGTGACTAGAATGTGCTGCAAAACTTTGAGATTGAAAGGGAACCACCATAAGGAAATGGGCTACCAGTAGCATTTAACCATGGCTAACCATGGTTGCAGCCTACTTTCCGTCTTAGTCCAAAGGATCCTTGGGAGGGTGGGCACACAGGACTTGGACATGATGAATTACTCTGGTGAGTTGAATTTGGCCTGCTGGACAAAGTTTCTCACTGCCTTTTCTAAGGAAAATACAGTGCGAGTAACAGAATCAAACTAACAGACTTTATAAAAAACCCTCAGGGAACAGGCTGACATGACTTTTAGACAAGTAATCTAAGAGATGTACAAGAGCAGTTACTGAAAGAGACTACATTAAATGCACATCTGCAATTCAGAGGCAAGAGCGTATAACTGCAACAGGACAGCTTTCCTGACCTGAAAAATCACACAAGATTAAAAAAATAAAATGTGTGCATGGCTAAGGAGCACTATAAAAAGACAAAGAAACAGTGCCATCGTGTAGGGAAAAAATCAGAATAAGGATGGTACAGAAGTGAGTTTATAACTAGTGAAGAAGATAAATGGCAACAAGTAAAAGTTCCATAAATACAGTAAAAAAAAACCAAAAGACAGAAGGCAAGGTTTATAACTTCAGAGGAAAAGGAACAAGTTAGAACTCATACTATTGTCAAATGTCTTCTTTATTTCAGCCCTCAGCAGAAAAGTAAACTGTGAATAGGTATTTAAAGAAATTCCTTCTACAGGGAGACAGACGGTGAGGTCAGAGTGGAAAAGGTAACTTAAGAGTAAAGGATAAAGTTAAAGATAAGATAAAGATTTTCAAGTCAGCAGACAATTATGAAATCAGCCCTTGATGCTTAAAATGCTGACCAAAGTGACATCTTCAGAACTAAAGAGATGACAAGACAGGCAGACTAGCACATATTGCTTAAAGAAGGGAGGACGACTAAGGAAAACAAAGACTTGTTAGCTTAACTTCAGACCCTGGACAGATTTTCCATCAAGCTATTGTGCAATCAATTCGTAAATAAATGGGAAGCAGATGATAAGAAGCAGCTGAGATGGGTTGTTCAGGAAGAGATTTCAACAAAACCAACCTTCTTTTACGGACTAACTAATTTCAGAGTTATAAAAAAAAAAAAATAAGTGATATAGATTTGACATATGCTCTTAAATTAGCTAACCGAACATCACAGACCTGTGTCAGCCAGATGGTGACACACGTGAAAAACTGCTTCTGGAAAAGTAACTACGGGAGGAGAACACCGAACCAACGCAAGCCGGGCCACTGTCTGTGTGACCCCCGCTGGGGCGGGCACTTACGGGGCGCGGGCTGAGGCGAGGGGCCGGCGGGAGGCCGGGAGCGGGCCGGTGCCCCCTGGGCGGGCTGGCGGGCGGCAGCGCGGTGCGGAGATCCAGCCCGGAGCAGCTCGGCGGGGCCCTGGTCCGGGCCGGCATCTCCAGCTGCAACGACAACACCGCCCGTGACAGGAGCGGCGGCCCCACCGCCCGCCGGGCACAGCCGGGGCAGCGCTGCCAGGCCCGCCCGCCGCGGGGCGGGGGCTCGCCGGCCCCGCCAGGTACCGAGGCCGGGCCGCACCGCTCCGTCGGGCGCCGGCACCGCCAGAGCCTGCCCGGAGACCGGGGCAGCCGCGGCGCAGCAGCTGCAGCAGGGAGAACCCGGCGGGCGGCAGCTGCGCCGAGGAGCGCCCGGCAGGGATGGGGCCCGTCCCACCCCGGCCCGGCCCCAGCGCCGCTCACCTCCGCACCTCCGCCCGCCAGGAGCACCGCGCCGCCGCTGCTCCTCCTCGCACTCGGGCCCGCAGCGCCGGGCGGGCGGGGAGGCGGCGCCTCTCCTGCCGCTGCGACCCGCCCCCTGCGGCCGCTCCGCCACCGCCGCCACCGCGGCCGGGAGGCTCCGGAGGGCGTGGGAGCCTTGGTGGGTGATAGTTGGTCATGAGCTGGCAGTGTGTCCTTGCGGTCAGGAGGGCCAGTGGTATCCTGGGGTGCATCGAGAAGCGTGTGGCCAGCAGGTGGTCTTACCCCTCGGTTCGGCCCTGGTGAGGCCACATCTGGAGTGCTGAGTCCATTCTGGGCTCATCAGTGAAAGAAAAACCACTGGAGAGGGTCCAAGGGACACAACAAAGATGATGAGGGATCTGGAGCATCTCTCTTATGAGGAGAAACTGCAGGAGCTTGGCCTGTTTAGTCTGGAGAAGAGAAGACTGAGGGACAATGCATATAAATATCTCAAAGATAGGTATCAAGAGGGTGGTGCCAGGTTATTTTCAGTGGAGCCCAGCAACAGGACAAGGAGCAATTGTCATAGATCAAAACTCAAAAATTTCCACCTCAACATGAGGAAAAACTACTTCACATTGAGGGTGGCAGAGCACTGGAACTGGCTGCCCAGGGAGGTTGTGGAGCCTGCCTCTGAATACATTCAACACCCACCTGGATGCTTTCCTGTGGAACTGGCAGGTTACCTGCCTTGACGGATGTTGGTTAGATGTTCTCCAGAGGTCCCCTCTAACTGTAACAATGCTGTGTTTCTGTGATCTGTGACAGCACAGGGAGTTGGTGTAGAGAAAGAGGGCTGTGGGTGGCCCTGCGGTGCCCTCAGCTTTGGCCCCTGTCGCTGTGCTGCCGCCCCAGCCCCTCTGGCCTGCGCAACACCCCCAGCACAGGCAGAGCTGCACCCGGGGGCTGCTGGCACAGGAGCAGCGGTGAGCAACTGGCCTGTCCTCGGCTGAGCTCATGGCCTGGAGGGCAAAACGTGCCTCCCAGGCCCTGCCCCGCCTTGGCTGCCCTGGCCCAAGCTGTTCTTCAGCAGGAACTTGTCACCAGCTGCCTTTCCTTATCCTCTCCTGGCAGAAGGGTACTGCTGCAACCTGTGCCAGCTGCAGGGCTGTGGAATTGTACCATCATATGTCACAGAATGGCAGGGTTGGAAGGGACCCTTAAAGGTCACTGAGTCCAACACCCTTGCAATGAGCATGAACGTCTTCCACTAGATCTGGTTGTTCAGAGCTCTGTCCAGCCTGATTGAATATTTCCAATGATGGGGCACCCACCACCTCTCTGGGCAACCTGTTCCTGCATTTAACCACCTTTCTCATGAAAAATTAATTCTGAGGGGGTGTTGGGTGTCCCTGCAGCCCAGAACAGCTTCCCAGGTTTGGTTAGTGGGGAGGTCACTCCCCATGTTTGCTGTGTGCCCAGCATAATATCTGTAGATGGGAGTTGTGCTCTAATTTCAGTGTTACTCAAAATAAGAAACATATGGATCAGCCACATGAAAGCAAAGCGCCAAGATCTGCCAGTGTTACTCAAAATAAGAAACATATGGATCAGCCACATGAAAGCAAAGCTGAGCGCCAAGATCTGAATTCTACCTTGTTTGATATGGAAATTTCCAGTTGAAAACAAATGGAGCTTTTTCCCAGAAAAAGCATAGCTTCTGGTTTTAACATCGTCTGATTTATCTAATAAATTCTACCTTTCATTAAGCTGTGTTGTATATGTAACAAGGTATAATCCTCAATTCTTTGTTTTTAATGCATTTCAAACTGACCAATCCATATGAAAATGTGTCTCTCATGTTGCAGCAAAAACTGATGAATGTACAGGTGATTGAAAAGAAACCATATGATGACACTTAAACACTGAAGGTGAGAGTTTTCATCTTTTGTGTGTGCATGCTGACTTGTTTCTATAATGTATTAACCATGCAATCAATACAAACATTTGTTTCCACATATAATCATGACAACCATGCTGTAGAATTTGAAAAGATGACTGTGACACTTTTCTGTTGTAGTTCAGAAGCCATTCATTACCCTCCTCAATTATTAAATAATTAATTTTTTTGATGTTGAAAACATATATTTTTAAAGTATTTTTAAATTTGATAAACAGGTAAAATTTAATTTGGTAAACAGAAATTGTATTGCTTGATTTTCCAAACTGCATTTTCAGCTTCCAGACACTGAGAACTGAGTTGCTACTACACAGCAAAAAAACCAAAAAGGTGAATCCATTGACAGACCACTCAGAACTGAACTGGTGCTCTCCATGGTGAGAACTGGCATTTCAGCTCTTCATTTTCTTGTTCTAATATTCGCCTTTGCTATTGATTCAAAAGTCATTATCCCAGGCTTGTTTTTTGGTAACCAGTACAGCTACAATAGTATGAGCTTAAAAATTTTAGTCCAGCCAAAAAATATGTCAAAATAAAAGAGCAGAATGTTCTTTCCTGCATTATTTGTGGCTGATTCTCTTTATATGCTACTTTATATGACTTCTGTTATCAGAAAAGTATTTACATGAAAATGGGCACTTGAGTCACGTGCCCTAAAATGATAATATATCACACAAAATCAGGACAGTCACAGTCTTATAATTCTTAATTTATTTGAGTTAAAGTCTTAATAAGAAGGCTATAAATTGGCATGTATGCCATTGCTTTCCTGTGGGATTTTTTAAAACATTATTGCAGCATGAAGTCTTGAACTGAAGACTCCAACGCTTAGGAGACGATCATTAGATCTGTGTTGATTCTTTTAACAAGTAGGGAGTTTTTTTCTTACGCAAGTATGTGACTAACAATGCATTATTTGTTACTTGTTTCTTGAGCAGCTGTTTGACCTTGTCAGTGCTCTCTAGCTGCATTTCCATGGGAAAGTGTCACAGGTTCTGTTCTGCAGCCTGCACTATGTAGGGTGTGCCAGCTCTGACTCTGCTCCTTCATTCCTAACCCACAACCCCATGGAACTCATTCAGTGACGTTTCTCACCTGCGTTGTTAATTTCTTCTCCAGTTGTTTCTCTTCTTGCTATGTACAAACCTATCTGACATTAACCTTTGGGGTAAACCACAGGGGTAAATGAGGGAACTCTTGAGACGTGGTCATTTACCAGGCCATTGAACAGACACAACTAACTGGGTATCTAGTGCATTTAAAAATTAAAATTAAGGCAATTTGATAGATTTAACTTGTTCTTATGTTTTCCTTCTTCCTTTTTGAGGTTTTGCAGTTTGAAAATGCTTGTTTGAAGTTGGGACTAAAACAACTACAGCCTTCCTTCCATTGCTGTGTAACTGATCTGTTCAAACAGGAAGAGCATAGAGGGCCCTATTTTGCATGGAGATTTGCATGAGACCAAGGGTGTATAAATACCTTTTATGTACTTAAGCTCTCAGCAAAATTGGATAATGTCTCTGTCGTAAGAGGATGAAATTGGATAGATACAGTTCTCTCAAATTATGTACCAAGATCTATGGTCAGTGTAGTTATCAGGTACCCTGTTAAATGACTACCTTAAACAATCTGTTAAAATAGGAGATTATTTTCTTTTAGCAGGTGTTTTTCTTTTTTTAGCAAAGTCCAGGGCAGCATTATTATTTCTTCCTTTAAGGGATAGAACATAACAAAGGACTTTCCAAATGGCAAATGGAACAGATATTCTGGTTCTTCCTCTTGGCAGTGGGAAAGCAAAGCCGTGGGATTTCCTTGTGGCAAGAGAGTGAAAACAAACACATAAAATTTTGCTTCCTATCAGGGCAACAAAACCAAATAGAATAATTTTTGGCATACTATGCTCAATACAGCTAATTTTATAACCTAGCAGAAAAATACAGTGTTTCCCAGCCAGGAACATTTAGACCAACTAATTTTTTCTTATGGCAGCCTGCAATTACTCTAAAAATAAAACTTATTCTTTGTGAGGACAACATGAATCTGAGAGATATATTATTGTTTACTTGAAAAAAGGGGTGTTTTTGTTGAAATAAATAGATTATTAAAAATACCACCACCTTACTATTAATTAAATTAAGAACAAAAATGAATGGTAAACACCTCAACTAAAGTCTGTCTCTTCTTTCACTTGAAAGGATTTAATTAATTTGTGATGTCACTTTTTCAGTAACTGTCCAGGTATCACTGCTTCTTGAATTCAGATCTTGTAGGATCTGAATTTCATTAATCAAAAACAAGGAAAGAAGCACTAAGTGAAAAAACTAAAACCATTTAGATATTCTTTTGAGAAAGAGAGAAAAGAAGAATGTTATAAAGAAAAAGGAAAGGAAAAAAGAAAGAAAAAAGAGAAAGGGTGAAGGAAAGAGAAGAAATGCCTTTATAGCCCACATTTAATAAACTGTAGTTGAGAAATACTAGCAAGTCATGTGAAACAATGCATCTCTTTCTTCCCAAGAGAAATTACAAAATAAGTGTGATTCACCTAAAGTAGAGGACTACTCTTCCCCTTCTTTTCCCCCCACACAAGAAAAAAAAAAAGTTTACACTTCTATTTCTAAAGCAATCCAAGAAGAAAAACAGTGAGGATTGTTTCTGATTTTATGATCTATCTGATTAAATTTATTCACCAGAAAGAAGCTGAAGGAAGGAAGGAAGGAAGGAAGGAAGGAAGGAAGGAAGGAAGGAAGGAAGGAAGGAAGGAAGGAAGGAAGGAAACCTTTCCTAGATTTCTCTGACTATGGTGTTCCATAGCTATTGTGATGCCCAGTTGAAGGGTTTCAGGACCTTTATTCTTGGTTTCATGTGGAGAACAAAGTCATGTGTGACCTTTCCACTTCTTGAAACATCATTTGCTTTGTGGTGCAAATAAGAGGTCAGAATTTTTTTCTTGATTTGTGGCTGCTCATCTTTAAAGGTATCTACAAAATGAGACAGTAGGTTCTAATAGTGTGATATTATGGCTGCAATAATTGTTGGACCCAAAGTCAAGGGAAAAGTAGATTATTTTTCTAATGCAAACAATTGCATCCAGACCAAAGCTTTCAGTTGGTTGACTTCTTAATGAAGAACAGACATACCCTCTTTCCTAGTGAAGTGTGGATATTGCAAAACTGAAAAACTTATTCAAAAGACACTAATACTTGCCTGAATACTAAAGCAGCTGAGGAAAACATAGGCTGGATTGTGACTTGGCCACCATTTGACAGCCTATGACTAGTGTGTTTTACTCTTTTAGCTCTTTGATTTCAAATTTCTTTTACAAAGCCTCTGGTTTTTCTTGAGAGCAGAAGTGAAAATCAAGATAATATAATGTTTTAGTTGGAAGGGATCACAGTGGGTCATCTGGTCCAACCACCCTACCCATGCAGGGTTATCCTAGAGCACATGGCACAGGATTGTGTCCAAACAGTTTCTGAATATCTCCAGTGCGGGAGACTCCACAACCTCTCTGGACAATCTGTTCCAGTGCTTGGTCACCTGTACACTAAAGAAGTTCTTCCTCATATTCAGGTGGAACTTCCTGTGCATCAGTTTCTGCATGTTGCCTCTTGTCCTATTGCTTGGAAGCACTGAGAAGAGCCTGGTCCATCCTCTTGACCCCCTCCCTTCAGATACTGACAGTCATGGATGTAGTCCCCTCTCAGTTTCTCTTCTCAAGGCTGAAGAGACTCAGTTCCCCCAGCCTTTCCTGGTAAAGGAGATGCTCCTCTCCCACAGTCATCTTAGTTCTTCTCTGCTGGATCCACCCCAGGACCTTCAGGTCTCTCTTGTACTGATGATCTCAAAATGGACACAGCACTCCAGATGTGGCCTCACCAGGGCTGAGTAGAGGGGCAGGATCACCTCCCTTGACCTGTTGGCAATTCCCTTCCTAATGCACCTCAGGATACCATTGGCCTGCAAGGCCACAAGGGCACTGCTGGCTCATGGACAGCTTGTTGTCCACCAGGACCCCCAGGTCCTTCTCCTCAGAGATGCTTTCCAACATGTCAGACCTCAGTCTGTACTGGTGAGGTACTACACTGCATATTATGTATCATTATGGTGGTGAAAAACATAAAAATATTTAATACTAATGGACTAATTGATACTAAAATTAATATTAATGTAGTATCATTATTGCATGACCTGGTCATATATTAGGTCTTCAGTTAATTGATTCTGAACATGAATGGGATCATGCTGGCTGTGTAAAATATTCCCCGACAAACAAAAATGAAACCATAATTCAGTACAACTTAGCACTGTAAAAGGAAAATCTGTATATTTATAGAGCAATTAAATACTAATTGAGTTCCCAGTCCTGTGAAGAATTATGTAGTAAATTCCACAAATATGAACTGAGATCAACAAGTTGCTACAGATCCTAAGAGTTAAGCAGTTTTCCACTATCAAGGCAATAGCTTTTTCTTTAAAATTTAAGTTGTCATTCCTAACATATTTGTTTTCCAGCCATGAAACTTACAGGAATGTATTAGTCTGAAAGATTTACTCTTGATGTAAGGGAACATAACAAACCATACTTGGTCAGACCAATAGCCTATCTAGCCCACTAATACATGTTCAAGAGCAGCAAAACAAAATGCTGTTTAAGGAGAGTATGCAATCTTGGCCACTGTATTTTGTACTCTCCTCCCAAATCCATATTTACCCTAGTGATGTCACAGGGTACATACCTACAAAGCCCTTTTGGTGTTGCTTTAGGGTCTGTTGTTTCTGGGTTTGTCTAACCTCCTTTTGAACCTGCTGATTCCGTTTGCCCCCACAGCCCTCGGTGGCAGCAAGGTCCAGAATCTGTTCTCTGCAAAAAGATGCACATTCTTAATCAGCTGTAAACTGATTTCCTACTATTTCTATAGAATCCCTTCTATTCCTGGTAAGGTATATTTGGTTAAAAATAGTTCTGTGCTTATCTTGCCCACTGTCTTCAATATTTTGTAAATCTTTATTTAATCCCCTTCCACCTTCTCCCATCTCATTGAAGAGCTCCCACCTTTTTAGTCTCTTCCTTTCATGCAGCTGCTCCACACTCTGCTCATGCGAGAAACACTTCTCTGTATTGCTGGGTTAAATTATCAAAGCCTAACTGTGGCAAAAACAAAGATCCAATGAGGCTCAGAGGAGCAGTAACAGGCAAAGAAAGCCCAGCAAGCTGATCAATGAAAATGAAGCCAAATTGCATACTGACAAGACTATGGGGAATGACCAGATCATTGTCACTGGAGTGAAACCTGCCAGGGTCATCAAACGAAGAAACTGTTTCCCATGAATGTAATGTGAACTGAAGAGGTGTTTTTTAAAGCTATGTGGGACCTGATATGCAAGGAAAAAAAAATCTGAAAATTATTATTGGCTGTTTTAGGGAGATTGTAAGAATGTGCAAGGCTTACTGTGGGATGTTTAGGGAGGGATCAGAGGTGGGAAAAGGGTGGCATCAAGGAGGATAAGGTTGGAATAGAATAGAATAGGGTATTAAATTATACTTAAATTATACCCCACTTCCATCTCCCAAACTTTCTGTAGGTTCACAGTTTCCCCCTGCTTCATTCACTCATCCTCACCTCATTCTAGTGTATCTCATTCCTACTTACCCTAGGTACTTCATTTCCTCTTCCTTGCCATTGGCATTCCCCACCACCAATTTTCCCTTATGTTTTTAGCACCTTGATGTCAGAAAGGTGTAAGAACTCAATTATATGGAAGAGTTTCCAGGGACATTGTGCTGGTTTTGACACCAGTAGGGAGCTATGCTCCAAATACGCCACTCCCTTTCTCCTGCCTCTTTTGGTAAGGGAGGGACAATAAAGCACAGACTATGGATTGAAATAGCAATTTACTAAAAGAGCAAAACAATAAATAAGAAACACACAATAAAACCAACAATTGTTATTAATAGCAAAAGTATGCAAAAGAGAAGATGTTTTACCCACAAAAAAAGTATTCACCACCAGGCACAAACCCCAAGATGGCAGAGGCTTCCCATAGCTCTGACTCCATGTTGCTTGGCCCCCTGGCTCATTTGCACCTCACAGCTGTCCTGTCTGCACCACAGGTCCATGGTCTTGGTCTGGAGAAAACAGGAAGGGAAGTCTGGTGGGTGGCAGAGGGACCAGTTCAGCAGGGTTAATGGTGACAGCCCCTCCACTGCGGCAAGCCAGGTGCACTCCCTGCTCCAGCTCCCCAGCTTTTCCTGCTGAAACCACCTCCCAGCAATGGATGATGTTTGTGGTACAGAATAAACAACTGGGCAAGGCCACCAAGCCCCTTCTCTGTAATCATGGCAGAGGTGCTTAGGAATAACTGAGTAAGGATGTTAAACAGGACTGAATAAAACTTTGTGAGATTGCATGGCTCAGCTGCTGTGTTGGGATATGGAATGTTTCAGGCCAGGCTGATAATAAAAAATGGTAACAAATTTTATTGCTGTTCCCTTGATAAGGCTGCCTTGATGGAAAGTACCTGGCAGGATAGAGTCCATCCCAAACATTGGAGGAGGTGAACAAGTTATTGGTAAATCCAAGACAGTGAAGACATGAAGTATTTCTGTGACTCTAGGGGACAAATCTTGCTCTGAGTAACTAAAAGTCCCATTTATTTCACTGGAAATTTTGTCTCTGCAAGAACCAAATGGTGATGATTTAATATTTGAAATAGTGATATCAGCACAAGGCTAAAACTAAAGTTTGTAGGAATCTTCTGAATACAGAGTAATGCACCATCTAAATCTGGTTTCAGTTGGTTCCTTATTTTGCATAAGAAATGTTTAAGAGTGCTTTAGTTTCATTGTCTTTTACATAAGAATTTTCCTTTGTTTAGCACATGATGTACGCTTTACCAGGAAATAAAACAGCAATGTCTGCTGTTATTTGAAAACAACTCAGTTTATATAAAGATCATTATGAAAAGTGGAGCAATATCTATGACTCTTTCCCCAGACTTCAGAAGCGGTATGTCACTGAACCACTGAAAACCTCACTTGTATTCATCTGTATCAGTAGATTTTGAACAGATTTCTCCAGAAATGCCTCAAATGGTATTTCAGGGTTGGAGAAAAGTTTTCAACTTAATAGGTTGTGCAGGTCAAACTCTACACAAACCCAGGCTCTTTGTATTTATTCATTCCATTCGCCAGCTCCATGTGGATAACCAACCCTCCCATTCCCTCCGTTTCAAGGATTCACTTCAGAGTTTTCAGACTGTCCCACCAGTCATTCAGTTGTCCTCCATTTTACCCATCTCTCTTACTAGAGGTTTTGTGGATGCCAGCCTGGTCAGGGAGAGAGAAATGGCAATTGTTTCCACAGGGTTTCTATTCTCTCCTAACTTGATGAAGTTCATGGATCTCATTCAGTATCCTCCACCTACTTACTTTTACCCTTTAACATCCACTGGGCTCCTTTACTCTTTCATAAGAAAATCTGAGTGTTTTCAATGTCTCCTTTGCTCTTTTCCACAGATTGCCAATTGTCCTGTTCCTTCTGATTCCATGTTGATGCCTCTTTGCACAGCTTCATACAGTCCCAGAATACACTTTGGTCTGTCATTAATTATCAGGGAATAAATAAAGATGTGAAAAAAATGATGTGAATAAATAAAGATGAACAAAGTCTATGGAAATTAGAAGGGGGAAATTACGATTTTAATGATGGGTGACATCTAACAATTGTTAGATTTCTAAACTAAAGTTGCAGAGATACTTGAGGAGCTTTGAAAGTGGCTTGTTTTTTTTTTTTCCAGTTCCAGCTTGTTTATTTTCTTTTTAAGGATTTCCTGTTAGAATATTTTTGAATGAATGAGATCCACTGTTCAGAAGATATTCTGGTACATGCACAGGTACAGGCAAGAGAGAAGTGCCATTCAGTTTTATGTATGAGTCACAGTAAAAAATAAAGCAGAAAAATAATTAGAGGTGGGTTATATGGCCATTCCTTTGAGTCCAGCAATAAGATACTTCTCAGCATCCCAAGTAATGGAGATATTAATGTGGAAAAATCTTTTTCAGTAGAGTACATTCAACAATAAATTGTAAGCCTGCATATAAAGACTGCACATGACTGCAAACTACAAATTTGACCATCCAGTTAAAAAATCCCCACATTTGCCTCGCTTCTTTTTTAGTAGTGAGCCCAAAAAAAGAAATTTAAGGACCAAATACTTCTATCGGTAGCAATGGTAGTATTCTACAAGTCCCACAGTAACTACACATCTTTAACCAAGTCATAGCATATTTACCTCAGCAATGTACTTTCATGCTATGAAGATGAAATATACATAAAAAAGAAACAAAAAATACAAAGCAACTCAAACTTCTTTTGTATCATCTTTATTGGAAGTAGCTGTGGTCTTTTTTATGTTTAAAGAGTTTAGTTAATGGATTGGTTTTATGTATTTTCAGCTGAAAATCTCTGAAAACTTATTATGTCTACTTAATAAATTAGCCTCACTTCATCCATTCAAGTGTTAAATTTAATGTACAGAAAAGTTCAAAGAATAATGGAAAAATTGAACTCTGGGGCATCTGAATTTAATGAGACTTGTTTTAATAAAAGAAATAATAAGAAGTAATTTTGCCATCAGCAACAGAATATGCTCATGGGATCAAGAAATCCTGCCATTACTGAAAAAACATCAGTGGCAATGATAGTCATTGCCAGACACTTACAGCAACAACAGCAGATTACATTATTCGGGGGTGGTTTCAGTGTTTTCAAAAATTGGTCTTTTTATTTTTTTTAAATTATTCCTTTAATGCCATTTAAAGAAAATCAGTTTAAAAGAAATTAGTTTAAATTTCAAAAATGGTTACCATAACATTTTGTGTTGTTAAAGGATGGTATAGAAATTCTGGATACAGGAGAAAAGGGGAGATGTGAGATCATCATCTCTACAAATGAAACCACACAGCCCACAGTCACGTAGATGTAAGTCAGTTTTATACGGGTTTTGGTGACAATTTCTAGGGCACATTTTTGCCCACTGATTCATGGAAAGCTAAGAACATGACAAAAAAGTGAAGCAAGGGAATATTCTTGCTACTTAAATAGGATGAAATAATTTAAGTTTTAAATTTTAGGAGCACTTGGAACTTTTCATTTAGGGCTGGTTTAAGTTAAGCTGCCTGTTCACATCATTCCTCTTTGAGTCTTTCCTACTGACATATGTAGGATGCTGGCTGTCAGGTGAAGCGGACCCATGAGTGGATCTGGCTGAATCATTCTTCTCTCTGCATTACTTTTCAACTGGATCCAATGCCCTACTCTGATGAACACAATTTCAACAACTTGAAGCACTGAAAGAACAGAGAAGAGTGGCCAAAGGGAGGGACTGCTTACAGTAAATGCTGCTGTCAACAGGAATTTGCATTACACAATAGCCAACACAGCCCTGGCTCTAGCTTCCTGAACAATGATTGTTGCTATCACTTATTGGGAAGAGTATTCTGGATATGTGGACCTCTCCAAATGAATTTGGCACAAAATTCCTTATGCCCCTTTAATAATTTATATCTCCAGAGTTTCAATTCTGTGTCTCTCAAATACATTTGAGACACGTAACAATAGAAGAAAGTACTTTGCAGGCCTTATAGACACATTTTAAATCCACTGTCACTAGAACAATGGATTCTTACACAAAAGTATGCCCACACATGCCTTTCCTCAATGCCCTTGCTATTCTTGAACTTTTCTTGGTCTTTGATCAGTATTTCCACGGATCTTGGGTCCCTCCAAAGCTTTATCTTCCTTCTCAAAAATCTCTCAATGCTAGAATATACAGTTAAAGGTACTGTCAGGAAAAATGCAATTTCATTACACTATGAAAGTGTCCATTTTGCTTTTCACATCTTTGTTTTCATTCCTTTGGAGGCTTCAGGCTCTTCACTAGCATGGAGAAAATTATTCCCCTTGACTCTTTATATCAGCAGCTCTTCTAGAGTGTACTGTGCCTTTTTACCCTTTTACACTGGATGTGTATGACACAATGGCAGATACAGCATACATTGAAGCATTTAATGATGCACAGTTTTATAAAACTAATTAGTGTTATACAAATAAGTGCCTAAAATGCACACACACATTCAATTAATGTATTATAACAGTATATAGGCCTATTAATACACTGAATTTGAAACAGGTACATAAACATAAATTAAAAGGTACATATGAACTTAGATTCATCAGTATTGAACTAAATCATGTCTGCCACAAACTGAGAAATTAAATACTGTGAATAGCATTTTCTTCTTAGCCCTATACAGGTCTTCCTCACTGCTGTATCTGAATGCCTAAAAAGCAAATCAGAGTAATTCACATTGAGTCCAGCCATAAATCTAACACTGCCAAGCCTACCATGAGAACATGTCCCTAAGCACCACATCTACGTGTCTTTTAAATACCTTCAGGGATAGTGAGTCAACCACTTCTCTGAGCAGCCTGCAGACTGGGAAGTGAGTTACTAAGATACAGTTTACTAAAGACTTAGAAAGCAGAGAAGAGACTCACTACGAAGTCTCAAGTTCTGGCTATAAGCATTCAGTGGTAGTTTCTAGAGAAATGGCTAGATGTGACATAGAAAACCTGGCTCCTACTTGAAACAATCAGTAGGGAAAAGCATGCTTGAATGTTTGGATGTCATGTGTGATTTTTGGAATAGCTTTTGTAGACTGTATGTAAATTTCATGTCATAGAAGACACTTCTGGGTTGGCCTCTGGGCAATGCTAAAGAGAAAAGTCTGAAGTGTGCTTAATGTCCCCAGTTGAATGATGAGCGCAAAAGGTCAGTTTGGGTAGTATGTGATGATCTTGACATTGGTTTGCCCTTGTAATTTATGTTATAAATTCAAACCATATTAACTAGTTGAAATGAATGAAGTTATACTATCTTGGACTATCTTCTGTAACAAGTGCATAGAGCTTATTACTTATAAAATATTTATTTCATTCATGGAAATATAAATGCAAATGAATTGAGCACCATACTTTTCCTACTCTGTTAGAAACTTCTTAGATTAACATTGCAGTCCAGCTTCCTGTATTGTAGGGTTTTGGCCTCTGCCATGCATTACTGGTTTCATACATAATGCCACAGATTTAAATCTATATTATATAGGTCACCATGTCCCCAGTTACTTTCACAGTATTACACTATGTGCAAATTTAAAAAAGGCCAACTTTTAAGTTGCAATAACTGAATGGTAACAACCAGGAAAATACAAAATGTAATATCCCTGTAGCTATTTAATTGTCTGCTATTTATGCTCCATGTAAAAGTCCAGAAAGAGAAAACAGATTTATTAGCACCATGTATTACATTTTTTTAGGCATATGTTGTTTTCCTGTTTGTTTTAATACCAGAGCCATTACCAATTACAGTTCTCATTCAGAGGATTGCAGCAATAGGTGGCATCAACAGTCCATGTCCTAGTCAACTCTGCAGGCAGACTGGCAGAAATGTTCCTGATGTTGGGTGAAAATATTTACTACTGAATAACATAATTTCAAAACAGATACTAACAAATGAATTCATTTAAAACTTTCATGGACCTATGCAATGTAAGGAAAGTACGATTTAATGAGCTTATTAAAGTTATTAGGAAAATTTCTGTAAAAGCAAATGCATTTGGAAACCATTTAACATGAAAATCTCACCAAATCATTGGCAAGATTCAAATGTCTATTTTTAATGTTTTTCTTCCAGTCACACAATTGTGCTGGCCCTAGAGTAAACAAAAAAACACATTTACCTGATGGAGTTATCCCACTGGAATAATTTGTGCAAATAAAGTTTAGCACATGTCAAGGGCTGCAGGCTTAGGTCAAAAGCATGGAAAATTTCCAGCATCAGAAACAAAAGAATGTGTTCATGGAATAAAAAATGGGAAATGTTTTATCGTTTCAAGTAAACAGAGACACACCTAGTCCTGGACAAGATGGAAATCTGAGTCTAAAAACTCTTTTTTTAGACTGTGCCCAAGTCTCAGGATATTTACCTTGTAAAGATCCCTGTAATTCTGCTTGCTCAGTTGTGTACGTTCAAGACCTGGCAGGAATACACAGTTTCTGTCTGGCTCATATGCCAAGGTCCCCACTCTGCAGAGTGAAACACAGGCTGCGGGTGCTAAGAGGCAATGGGACGATAAATACTCTGGTTTTTGTCCCATTATAATTCTGAGATTTAATAAAGGTACACACATGGCTGTGCGAAGCAGAAAGCATTCCTGGGCTCTGTGGTGTAATAATTTTTTTACTTTCTGTGGTCATCTGGAGAAATAATTTATGTTTGTTTTTGCATACAAAAGAACTGGGATTGAGACAATGAAACACTTGGATTTTAAAAGCAATGAATCAGAAGAAAGAAATCATCAAATACCAAAGCACTGAATAGATTAAAGTGTAAAATAGATGTTTTCATTTTCTGTCTTTGAGAACAACAAAATTGCATCAAGTATCTCATACTCCTGCAGTAAAAAAAAAAAGTGAGTAAGAAACATTTGAAAGAAAGAAAATGTGAAAACAGAGCTCATGAGTGAACATTTCATGGCTTTGAGCATATTTAGATACATAGACAGGAAATGTCCATATTTGATCTACAGTCTGGAAGTTATGCTGGTTTGATTGGCATGTGTCTTAGCTTCCCAACCACTTCTGATTTTTCTTATCCTCTTCCTAAAACATGGGAGGAGCAGTATGCATTTACAAAGCAGAACTACAATAGGAAGAAAAACTGCAACCATAAATGAAGGGGGTGTATACCAGATGAATTGGTTAGCATCAACCCACTTATTCCAAGCAAACACCAGTGCATGAACAGTGCATAGCAGCAGGGCTAAATATCCCATCTTGCTCTGAAAAGAGAAAGAAAATAGCAAGCTATTTATTTTCCCAACTTGGCAAAAAAAGTACTCTGTTAAGCAAATACAGAAATCTGGATGGGCCTTGACCAACATGCTCAAGTCAAAGAAAAGCAACCGTTGGCTTTAAACTAAAAGGTAACAACTATAAGTCAAGACTCCAACTGTCAAGACTTCTTTATGCCAACATAAAGAAAATGGAGGAGGAACATTTTTCATGTATTGCTCTGATACTTAGCTAAAATACAGAAGAGATTGCAGGTTATTCCTGAAACATGCTCAATCCTGAATTTACCTTTGTATACTAAATTACTTTAATTCTGTGATAAATCATTATGTGTTCAAAACCAGACATATTAAAGGATTAATTGAATACTTGCAAGGAAAAATTTTAAGCTAAATTAAAATCACAAACTCGAGTAAGTCTAGTACTATGGCAAAAGCCCGGCAAAACTACAGGAAACTCAAGTCTTTCATTTCACTTACAGTGCTAAATTTGGCTTAGCTTGTTTACAAAATTCAGAAGTGAAGAAAATTTACTAGTAATTTTAAGTTTTTTGTCACTTAATAATCTTGTACTTATCAGTGAAGTCAAACACTGTATTTCCAACTGCTGAATGCTACAGCTTCCGACTGCTGTTCTGCTACAGAACATGATTTTTAAGTAATAAAGTTATTTGTTTATAAAGTAAGTCCAACACAGAAGTATTACTCATCTGGGTTTCTTCACCATAGTCTTTCAATAGTGAAAGCAGTCATACTTTTGGAGACTTCCTCCTGACTCTTCCCTATTCTCTGTACACTTATCTTACTTATAGACTAATTATAGACTTCAAAGAGTGTACAGAATATCAAATCAGTAATTGGTGATTATACACTTCAGATCTGCTTTTAAAATATACACCAAATTTTCAAATTCCAGGTCCTTAGTAGATTATTGAATTTTCAGATTTTGGTGTTTGAGGGCCTGATCCAACACTTGCTTAAGTGTGGTGTGACCATACTGATGTCAGCAGAACCACCCTGATTATTACTGCATATGACATAAGAGAATCGAGAGCAACCCAGATGCCTGGGTTAAGGAAACAAGCACAGCTGTAGCAAACTCAAGACTGGCTGGATTTGATTATCTAGCATCTGTTCTAAGATGTCTCTTTCAGAATACACTGTGTCATATGGGAACAGCATTGACTGGTTCAATGCCACCTACTCCAAATTCAGCAGGACATGGGATGTTCCAGAGAGATAAGATACCTAGAAAATTACTTCAGCACCAGAGCTAAGAAAAGGTCTCAAAGGGACAACTGCTGCTGGTCACAAAGTCAGGAGGAGAAGAAAAAAGTGGTATGGACTTGTCTTTTGTTTCCATTTTATACTCTGAACACAATGGCCTGTTCTCCCAACAAACGAGTAATGGAAAGAACATTTCTCACAAACCAATTAACAAAGAGTACGGAACAAACTTTTCCATTGGTTTCACTGACTTTGTGTTTGATATTTCTAACTCCTAATAGCCTTAACTGATAACACACAGTTCTACAAATGGGACTAACAACATACAGTAATGATATTCATGCACACCTGAATGTAGTGGAACTCTCTCCAGGTCAAAGAGAGACTGACAGATGGAATTGATGTTATTGCCAACAGGGCTAGCAAAGCAAGTCCCAGAATTCCTAGAGACACATAAATCTCCATTCTCCAAACATCATGTTCAATCCAGGCATTTTCTTTTTTTTGTTTGACCTGCCAAAAGAACACCATAAAAATTACAGACTGGCACACTTGGCTGTTTGTGTTAAATACAATTTTACTGTTTTCACCATAATATTAATGAAATAAGCAAAGAAAAACAGTATTTTGGTTTGTTTGAATGTCTTTGAATATAACTGCTGTTTACTTCTGATGACAAAGCCTTCACTAGTATCTCCAGAGCAAAGGTGAGCTTTTATAGAGAAGCATTTAGACTTCATCAGTGTCTTGGCCCAGGAGAACCTGATTTTGAGGCCTCTTAAACTGCCTTCACAGCAAGGATAATCTTGGTTTTGACAAGGAAAAAACCCACCTATGGCTAAATACCATATCAGGGAGACTAACAACAGGAAATATATTAACAGCTCTCCTTCAGGGAGGTAATTCAGCAGGCCTTCTTAATAAAAATATCCTGCCATGGTAGTTGTTTAGCTCTATTATTTTTAAAAAACACAAATTGGAACATTTGTGATTTTAATAAACTGATGTCAAAGCTTCTCTTACTTACAACTACTTAAAACACCACTTTGATCCTGCTACTGATCACCATGGCATAATATGCCCCAAATATGATAATTTCTGCATCTTGAAAACTGAAATCTCAAGGAAATTTCTAGTAATCCATTCAAGTCAGATTACCAGTAAGGCTGATTTCAGAGTTTTCAACCGGTCTTTTGACTGTTTACAAAAACCTTAACAATCTACTGACATCATCATATTGTGCTTTTAATAGTTTTTAATAATAAAGACTTTAGGGGTAATAAAAACATATATTTGCAGTGTGTACCTTATATTGGAATACTCCTAATACTGCATTACTTATGGAACCCAAGGAAATAGGTGACCATTTGGAATTCTCTGGTTACAGAGGACATTGGAGAGCTTTGCAAGCCAATTACTGACCATGAGTCAGAAGCATCACTGAAATCCTATCTTTAAACAAGGTAGTGTGTATTAGTCCAAATGTGAGCCATCAGTACCCACAAATTTAGTTTGTGCAAATACAGATTACTGTGATTTAGCTCAGCCCTCCTTCACTGCTGCAAAGGTGTCTAAAAATGTTGTGTTCAGTGCTCAGTTTTTTCTGGTCCAGAGAAGAAATCTACACTAACAGTGTGCCAAAGACTTAAATGTTCCTGTAAGATACAATCTTGTGCATTTTACAGATGGAAAAAAATCCCAAATTAAGAAAATGACTTATATATACAATATACATTGGCACAGCTGTGATGACTTTTGACTCCATTACATGCTTTGGCAACTAGGTCCTGTTCCATCCCTGAACAGTGCTCTCTGTGAATGTACTTGAAAATCAAACAAAGGCAATGACAATGTCTTTCCCCCATCCAGATTTGCAAGGATTCTCTGAATACAGAAGGGCTGATGTTCGTGTGCCCATCGTACCTGCTGGAATGCCCAGTTCAGCAGCTTGTATCTGTAAGATCTTCTCATTGGATAGCACAGGCTATAGCAGGCGTGCAGCGTAGCGAAGAAGAAACTGAGAAGTCCAAATTGTTTCCTTGATACCATCCATCTATCCAGCCATTGGGGAAACCTTTTATACTTGGTGCCAAAGTACAGCTGGAAACTAGCAGCTAATATTCCTGGTAAATACACTAGTGCTAAAAGGGTAATTGAAGTCACTGGTAAAACTTTGTTTATGACAAGGATTGGAATTTTATAGAAAACGTTTTCCTTTTTGGTTACAAAAGGATATATGACATCTCTCATGGAAGTGTAAATAAATGTTAATAATGAGATCACAGATGCTATCTTCATTGGCAAGTGCCACTTAGGGAACAGATCCTGCTTGCAGTGCTGTTCTGAAGAGTGTTCAAACTCACCAAAATGGTGTGCTTGATGTAAATCAAAAAGTGCAGCTGCTTCTGATGGACTGGCAACCTGCATATCCACATTCTGGAAGGGACAGAATGGAAATACAAAGCGAGTTCAAGAGAAGATTAGAAACTTCTGTAATGACAGTATTTGCCATCATGACTTTTACAACTTACTGCAGTGGAACCATATACAAAACATATGCACTGTTAAAGACAAGGTAACTTGGAAACATAGTATTTCAAACAGAATAGTCAGCATTTAAGTAAAGCACTTGTAGTGTAGATTTCCCATTCTTCATTATCTGCAGTGATTTTAAAATAGATTTTCATTTCAGGAAGATAACTATACTGCAAGGAAGGGACTACATTATGTGAAGCATCATTTCAGCTTCTTATTATATAAGTTATAGATTTCAAATGTCAAATTTCAGCTATGGACTTAATGATGTAGCCCAAACACCATGCACAAGAAAAGATTAAAGGATTTTTTTTCTGGACCTTTTTTTCTGTGATGTGGAAAACTTCCTGAGTGCAATGTTGCTATCATGAAGATTCCCCCAAAGATAAATTTTATATTCCTGTGTAAAAATCCCGAATTATTTCTATGGAGTTTTGCTCATCTGGTAAGACACAATTAGCAGCTACCCTCATGTAGTTTTTAGCTGCCTCAAGCTTTGTTTATTTTTTATCATGGACTGTGATTAAATTGAATGAGATGTTCTCTATCTTTTTATCTCTTCATGTCAATACTGTGACAACATTTCAGAAATATTTATGATATGCCAATGTGATTGTAACACTGTCTCTGGACAAAAGTGAATCAAGGATTGCAATATTCTATGTGACATATGAGCTGCTTTTTTACAGAAACATTACCAAGTGGTTAAGATTTCCTGTATTTCTTCTTGGCATGATGTTCTGACCTGCATTCTGATCAATGGCATGATTACCACCTTCCCTCTTCTCCATTGTGGAAACTCCCTGCAAAACAAATACAGGATGTAAAACAGGTTTTGAAATGCCATACTGGAACTTTGAGGCCTATTTTCCCTCAAAGTGTTTTCTTCCTTGTCCTCCACACATTTGCTGGAAAAGGCACAGTCAACTAGGGAAAGGAAAGTCTCTCCTATGAAAATGGAAAAAGCTCAGCTTATTTTCTGGGTAAAGCAGAGAACAAGAGAGCATAAATCAACAGAACAAAATTACTAACAAAAAATAATATTGAAGCCTAATATCCCTGTCACCAGCGGAATTAATGCATTAATTCAAGTTTTTAAATGACAACAAATCAGTTTGAAACAGCTTGCATAAAAAAACATGCAAAATGTTGGATGGGTTTTAAAGTCATGAGACTGTCTGATGCAAGAAGCCCATGGAGATGTGGTTCCTAATATGTTTTAGGGTTTAGGATTGGTCTACCTGACAGTCACTCTGGGGCTTTAGAGGTGTATTCTCCCTTCAAGATTGTTAAGAAACAGCAGCTTTGCTCATGCTGTTCCCAGGTATTTTGGCAGTAGTCATCACCACAAGTAGCAGCAGAAATGGCTCTAAGCTATTATAAATGACAAAAAATCAGATGGCAGAAAAAGAAGAAAAAAGGAAGAGAATTAATAAACTGAAAGAGATATTTCTGAAAATCCTAGGATAACAGGAAAGAGTATTTTGAAGAGCATAAAATAACTACAGGGCCTGCCAGGACCTTGCAACAAGGACTTTCCAGATGTGTGTCACACTGTTGCACACTGCAGGAGGAGAGGCCCTGGCACCGTGCTACTGGAAGCTCCCAGTGCCATACCACAGGGCGACTTTCTGTGACAACCTTTAAGAAAATTACTAGGTGGCTCTTCCATATACTTTCCTACTGAACAGCTGAATTACTAGATATTAAACTGTTTTTTCTAACTACTTATTCTTTTATATCCATAAATCTTTTGGGAGGTTATATGGAGAAATCAGACTTTGACAATTTTCCTTCTTTTATTGTGTCTGGTTCCTTCAGTGGATGAGTCTTACACTCTTTTACTGTCTGCTACGAGGGTTTGCTCTCTGCCAGGCCACCAGGCACCTGAAGCTGAAGTATTCTTTTTGGAAGTGCTCTTTTCCTTAGTATTTCTCTTTGGATTTTTCCCTCCTGGTAGTCAGCTCTCCCTTTGAGCATAACCTTTCAGACAAGTGCTGCAGAGGATGGTCAATAAGAGTTCTGTCTGAAGGTCAGGCTGTTAAGCCATTCCTACACCAGCTAATGGTGTAGGAAAAAAGTTATCCTTTGTAACACATCCTGCACACAAGAAAGCATGGACTCATGAAGGCACACTTCTGTTTTTTCCCCCTATTCCTAAGGCTAGTCCTGGTGATTTTATCAAAAATCTTGGGGTATTGTGTATCTTCACAAAGCTTCAGATTTTAGAATTTCTACTTCTACATGTTTCAATGTATATAATTTCCAGCTGTTCAAAGAATAGTTTACAAATAGAACTTAGTAGGGTGAACTTACCTGTAAAAAACCTAATAACAAATACAGTGAACTCCACACCTATTTTTATGGAACTCATAATATGAAGGGCAGTCACCGTTTTTGAGGCCTACCTTCTGGCTACCACACTGTCTTAGAGGTCCAAAAGCATAATTTAGTTTGGGAAGCTCTGTATGGAAAAGCTTGATTCACCTAGTTCTCATGCTCCTATCACTCTTCATTCAGAAAATTTAGAAACAAAGAGTCCATGATTAGTTCCAGTTAAATGTTTATATTCACGAGGATGTAATAAATGATGCCGTGATGTGAACAAAAGCAACCCATGAGCTAGAATGCTAGCTGCTAATCCTAAAAGGTTTAGGATTATCCTAAATGGTTAATCCTAAAAGGTTTATTGGCTCTTTTGGGATACAATGTTTAATACAATGTTAAATACAGTGTTAAAGGTTTATGCAGCAGAAAACAAGACCAAAAGAAAAAAGAAAGTGCGTGCAAATGGATGCATGTGTTCACCCAGGGAACTATGGGTTTCAGCCATATGACTGCATGTAAGGAAATTCAAGTGTCATAGTATCATATTCCACTTGGCTTCTGACATCAGTTAACACAAAATTATTTTCCGGTAATAACTTTTGAAAACTCTAAAAGAAGAGCACCTACAATTCACTACTCAATGCCTTTTACAAATTGCCAGAAAGAAGTCATCTGTACGTCTTTTAAGTCATCTATAAGTCTTTTTGAAATACACCTGAAGAAAAATTAGGAGTCCGACACGAGACGGAGTTAGTCATCTAACTCAGAACTGCTATGAAAGGAAACAGTTATATTAACATCCATCCTCAGTGCACATCCCTTCTGCTCTGGGACGCAGCTGTCAACGAGGGTGCAGGGCGTCCTGCTGCAGAAAGCCAAGTTTCCAGCGCTGTGAGTGAGGTACTGAATTTATAAATACCGAGACAGCATGCTCACTGTAACGCTGAACCATCAGGGATCCACACTGTGCAGACATTATCCCAGGAAAACAGCATCGCAAGTCACTGGGAAGTTTTCCCGAGTAAGGGGTTTTAGGGCTGGTTCCACGAAAAAAGAAAAAATGGGCAAAATAAACAGGCTATGATAACAACAAGGAGGTGATGGAAGAGGTGCGGGATAGTGCCTGCACCTCTCCCTCGGCACTATCGGAAAATTACAGAACGAAACTGCTGGGCATAAGCGTCTCGCTTTCCAAGTGCCCGCTGCACCGTGCAGGACGCTGTAGGCACTCGGCACGCGAGCTCTTAACTTTCCCCGCTCTTCAAAAATTCTGCTGAGCTCGGTGGAAAACTGAATGAAAGCCCAGAGGGTGGGAGCAGGAGAGCGTCGCTCGGCGTTCCTCCTCGGCCAGAACGAGCCCGGGGCACGCTGCCACAGGGAGCCCGAGCCCGCCGCGGGTTCCCTTCCCGGCCCGGCCCGGCGAACGCGCCTCAGCCCGGCCGGGCGGGCGCACGCGGACACCTCCCGGCGGCTCCGGGCACGACCGGCCCCTGTCCGAGCCGGGCTCACTCACCTCGGCCCGGCAGCCCGGCCTCTCCTTCCCGCCGCAGGTCCCGCCGCGGGGGGCGGCAGCAGCGGCGGCCCCGGCTCGGCTCCGTCCGCGGGGGGCAGCGCCCGGCAGCGCCGCTCGGAGGGGAAGGCGGCCTCGAGTCAACAGGGGAGCGCCTGCCGGACTCTGAGAAGATGAGAGGCGGGGGAGACCGGCCGCAGCCTCCACCTCCCCTGCCGGCCCCGCCTTCCGCGCCCATCCTGGTGCCCTCCGCCCGGCGGGTGCGAGCCGCGGTGCCGTGCCCCGTCCGAGCAGCGGAGGGCGGCGGGACGGCGCGGCCTCCCGGAGGGGACTCCCCTCCGTCACCGGCCGGCCCAAAGAGCGCCCGGCCGTGGGTCTGCTGGGCCCTCGGCCGGACAAAGGGCGCATTCACCTGCTCCCTCCCCGCCCCGCCGCAGGGAGGAGGAGAGGAGAAGGTGAAGGTGCCGAGATGCGTTTCCCCCCCACGGCGCCGCTGGCCTCCCCCAGCCGGACCTCTGCAGGCAGCCCCGCCGCTTGTGAGGGGTGCGCTGGGGGTCACAGCACGCCCCGAGGCCCTTCGGATCGCGGGAACCCTTGTGCTCTCCTTGCGTTCCGTTCTCTCTTCCCTGCCCGTTCCTCCAAACGGGTCACTCTCCTAAACCTGACAAAATGCCCTGTTAATCCCTGCTTCGCATACGAGCAGTCCTCACTTTAATTTTTTTCCCCTAAAGTACCATGATCCGTAAGTTTTTTGTTGTTGCTGTTGTTGTTGTTGTTTGTTTGTTGGTTTTTAACCTGTGCTAGCGATTTTGAAAAGGCAGCTGTCTCCTGAAATTTTAGTCATGCAGTAATGTGAACTATCATTATCTTATGAAATCTCTGTTTTAGTGCATATTTTGACGTGTAGTGACTCCCTGACTTTGAAGAACTCGTGGCCAGTTTGTGTCAGACATGTTTTCCTGCAGAGCTCATTGTATCCTTCTCAGGATGTCTTCACATACATGATGCCAAGTTCCATGTCATTGTATCTTGGAAGGGGAGTAGATTTTTTTTTTTCTCCTTTTCAGTAGATGTTAAATGAACGTAGACTCCAGCTGAATGCTACATCTGGAAGAAAAGAGGAGATTGCCTTAGAAGGAATAGAAGACAGAATAATTGTATCTCCTGTGTTAAAAGCTTAACTTAAAAAAAATTTAGTTACCTTCATTAGCATATCTTTCTGTGCTTTGAATAAAGGCTATTTCCCACATGTTTCCCTTTAGTTACTTTTTTTGCAAGGGATGCTAACTTGGGTATACTCTCACTTTGTGCAAGTGCCGTTTGATTTCCTTCCCTGCTCATTTTTTTACACGGTCGGTTCGGGATTTTCCCCCGTTCGCATCAGCAGGGTGACGCCTGGCGGTGGGAGCGCAGGGGACGAGGCTGCCTGTGCCAAGGTGTGCCGGGCCGTTCCAACCCCGGCTAAGGAGACTTTGCAGTCCAGAGGGCCAAAAGCATGTTCCTAGGGAACTCCTTGGCAAAACACTTCTCAGAAGCCCTGGTGTAAGCTAGTGTTGTGGAAACTACATTTATAAAAGATAGCTGAAGATGCTGAGAGATTGCAGCAGCAATCTCAGGATAGCTTGTCTTAAGGATAGAATATATTATCTTAAGGATAGAATATCCTTAAGCTAGCCTTAGACTTTTCATAAAACACACAAGAGCTCAGCTCCTGCACACGCATTCTCAGAAGATAAGATGAAAAGCCAGCCAGAGTGTGAACCTGGCTATTAAACAAGTACCTGGTAAGCTGTTCTGCACAGATGCTTTTAGGTGTCTGGACAAGCAATCCCCTCTCTAGTCTGCATCCTGAGTACTATTAGGTGCCTATCTGTGAATACAGTTGGAAAGCTGATTTTACATGGGTGTTGACAAAGTGGAAATAGATTCAAATGCCAGTGAAATCTTTCCTTTCATGCCTACCCTAAGGCATGACTTCCACGTCACTCAAAGTACTACTTATATTGGAATGGTTACTGGAAAGCAAGCTGTGTGGCAGTTCTGTAAACCATTATGCCTAGATGATAGCAGTGCATGCTCACAGCTTTGAACTGGTATTTATGAGACGTGCTTTGTAAGAAGTCTGAGACTGAAGGTAGGAAACACCACAGGAATCAGGAGTTGATTCAAAATGAGAAAATTTCTCTTGGCACATGCAGAATGGGCATGATGTCACTAACCAGAATGTAAAGTTGTGCAGGTTTGGCTAGCTCCAGGGATTTAGAATAGTGTCAATATGATTCAACTCATGTACGATCTGGGGAGAAAGAATAATACTTTTGTGGTTGCTGAAGTGTGTCAGAGTTTTTTTTCCAGAGAACAAAAATACTCTGGTGACTCTTAGTCCATCTGTGTTTTATTCCATCTGTATTTTGATCAAAGTCTGTGTGTGATGTTGACCAAGAACATGAGGGAATGCTTGATTACGTTTTCTGGAGGAAAGAAATATTGCATAATTGACAAGATTTTCAGACAGTTCTTTAATCTTGATAACAGATTAATCAGAATTTTTACATGGGGAAGTCTGTGGTCAGGACAATTTGCTTCTCTAGCTGCTCTTAAGACTAGGAGTTCTGAGAACAGCTTGCCAAATGGCTGGAAAAGTGGTGCAGTGTTCCAGTAACACACAGACCTACATATAATCACACTAACAGTCTTGCTCGGAACTTGTTGAGTAAGCTGAGTGTAACTATAAGTGTCAGCAAGATGACTACAGCATGCCCTTGGGTGACTCAGAAATGGTGCTACAGAGGGGGAGCTGGTGTGGAAAGATGGAAACCATTCCCTGTAATTTAACCAAGTGCAAATGGGCTGGGTTCAGTCAGGTTGAAATGCTTAAGTGGTGACTGAGTTTCCAGGATGGCACTTGAAGGGTTCACTAGAGGCTTACCAAGGTGGTGAAGGGCTCACAGCTCATGCTCCCTGGGGAGAGATGTGGGGAAACTGGGTTTGTTTTGTCTGATGAAGAACAGACTAAGGGATGATATAGCAGCAACTCTCCATACTTGAAGGGAAGGTACAAAGGTGAGGAAGCCCAACTCTTGTTGGTAGTGCCAGTGAGTGTAAAAACAGTCAGGGATAACAAATGGCAGTTTGGAGGTTCACACTGGGTACTAGGGAAACATTCTTCACTGAGAACATAGTGAAAATCCTCATTGTGTCCATTGCTTCTTGTCTTTCCTTTGAACTCCACTGAGAAGAGTGTGGCTCCATATTCTTTACTGTCTTCCTCCCTCAGGTATTCATATTAATGTTAAGAACTTCCACGAGCCTTCTGATCTCCAGGTGGTATAGTTCCAGCTCTCTCAACCTGTCCTTGTAGGAGAAGTGCTTCAGTCCTTTAGTCCTCTTCATGATGACCTGCACGGAGGCAATTTCAGTACATTTATGTCTTGCTTGTACTGAGGAGTCCAGAACTGAACACAGCAATGCAGATGAGTCTCAGAGGGGCTGAATGAAGGGGAAGGAGGACCGGCCTTGACCAGCTGGCAGTGCTCTTCCTATTGCAGCTTAGGACCTGATCTGGGATTGACAGGGCTCTTCCTTTGAGTGGCACAATGCACACAAAATTTAACTGCGTTAATGTTTTTGCCCATGGAAATATGTGAGCTGACACCAAGAGGACTCTTGCTCAAAATCCCCAAACTCAGCAGTCTGTGAAAAGGAACATAAAAATGTAGGTGCTACAAAGAACCCAGTATGAATTTGGAAAATTATGAAAGAATTTGAAAATTAATTTTGAAATGCTGTAATATCTAACCTTATTTTGAAATTACAGCCTAAGAAACAGCAGTGTTGACTCCTAAACGGGAGTTAGGAATGGAAGTGGCAAGTGCCCTGTGTTCATGTTGTGAGTAGGAGTTGCAGATGCAGCTGCTAGAGAATGCTTGTCCCTAGTGGACTAAGACCATTTGAGAACAGAGACATCAGACAGCATATTTGGTTCACTGTCATTTAATAAGCTTCTTTAGCCAAGGGAATATGTCAGAAAGAGATCAGATAAACATACAACTGCTGTATTCCCTGCTGAATGAGTATGTAGTAAAGGACCAGCTGTTCTTAGTGAGTAACATTGTTAAAGTGAAAAAAATTTCTTCCTTGGCCTGGATTTATCACACAAATCCTGATTCAAAAAAGTGGCACTCAAGCTACTTGAAATAGTTTAATTTCTCTGGAGGATTTAAGTCATCAGTGCCTAGTAACAGGAAGCTGAGGAAAACAACTACAGTAAAAAACCAGAGAGGATCAAGATTGTTTGAGAGGGCTGTTCAGTGTTGTCCAACGTGTAAGAAAAAAATTGTGTACTACTTTTCTTGAATTATGAGAAATCAACAAAGCCACATGACACAATTAGTTTTTTTAACTGATACTTTTAGACATTGTTGAAAGTACAAGTAAAGACCACATGACCACCACAGTTAAAGTTCAATGAAATGAGTTGAAATATAACTCAAAGTAGAGGAGAATTTTATTTTCTCATTTCCTGTAAAAAATTGCATTCTGGATTTCAAGTATATTATTTGTAGACAAATACAGAAAGCACTTCCATTCTTCATTTTTTGAACTAACACCTTTCACAGCATTCCTTTCTGATAATGCATGTTGTTTCTTGGAAGCAGCACAGAAGAATTTGTTTCATATTTAAGAAAAAAAAATTTGATTGAATCAGACAGTGTTATTCTTTGGGTATAATCACATACTCTTAAAGAAATGCTTGCCCATTCCAGTGTGTCTGTTACTTTTGCTTTCATAACATCTAAAATTGTACTGTTATCCTTTGAGGCAACTGTGGTACTTCTCTGTGGAGTCTTGTTGATTTCAGGATTTTACCACACACATGCCACTGGAGTATAGAGCTGGCTGCCTTAAAATACTTACAATAATGAAACAAGTGATAATAAAAATAACAGTAATTCATATACAGATTAAAAACAACAACAAAAACAACAACAAAGCCACAACAACCCTGACACACTTCAAGGCTGTAAAATGTAAGGAATACAAGGAAGGGAATAGACTTACAGGGAAAGAGTTACTGAACAAAGACAGAATATTGGTCATGTAGGTTTTTTTTTTTTTTACAGGAAACCCTTTTGCCTAAATCTGATTATATAATAGCAAACAGCAGTGATATATTTTCTGCTGTGGTATATAGGGGTATTAATTTCCTCTAATTGTTAAAAAATATAAGGTTTCACAGTATTTCTACAAGAATCCATTGAAATTAAAATGCTTTGGATCATATCTTGTGAAAAAGTGTAGCCTATTTCTCATGGCTGTGGTTCTTTGATGGATTTTGTGGTTGTCATTGTTTCACCCCAGCCGGCAAAGAAGCTCCAGGCAGCGGCTTCCTCACTCCCCTCTCAATGGAATGGGGAAGTGAATTGGGAAGATAAAAGTAAGAAAGTTCATGGGCTGACACAAAGATATTTTGATAAGTAAGAAAAAAGCTATGTTCACAAGCAAAGCAAAGCCACTTCATTTGGGCAGGCAGGTGCTCAGCTATCTCCGGGAAAGTAGGGCTCCATCAAATGTAGCGGTGACTTGGGAAGATAAACACCATCACTCCAAACATCCTCCCTTCCATTTTTCCCCCCAGCTTTATACGCTGAGCATGATGCCCTATGGTCTGGGATATTGTTGGGGTCAGCTGTCTTGGCTGTGTCCCCTCCCAGCTTCCTGTGCATCCTCAGACCACTCATAGATGGAGTGAAGAGCCGAAAAGGTCTTGACTCTGTGCAAGGACTGCTCAACAATAACAAAAACATCTCTCTAATATCAGCACTGATTGCAGTGCAAATCCAAAACACAGCCCCATGCCAGCCATTGTGAAGAAAATGAACTCTACCCCAGCCAAAACAGCACAGTGGTTTAGGAATGGCATTCTTATGTCGTTATACTTCCCATGAGGAATTACAAAGGCATGTGATGACACAAAATTGTCAAAATGTTGTAGCATCCCTCCCACAACCATGTTCTTTCCCAGTCGTCTGTCTCAGAAATTTATCAGAAAGTCTTGTTCCAATACCATATTTTAAACTCCTTACAGTTTGTAAGGAATTTTTTAGCTCTACACCTGCTACAAAAACTTTTTCCTATTACCTTAGTGCCTACAAATCCCAGTCCCTGGTGTCAGATGTGGTGCAGACACAAACCACAGGCACTGACAATTCTGCAGGCCATGACATAGGTTTCACATGAGAAACAGCTGGAGACAGGTGAGGCAAGCACATGGGGAGGAAACTGAAATGAACATGGTTTTAGGAATGTAGTGAGAGGGTGATGGTTTGGATGTGAGGCTGTGGTGATAACTGTCCAGTGTGATGATAGCAATCTCAACTGCTGGGTGCCATTGTGATAGTGACAGCTTCCTCATTTTAAAGAGGGATTTGAAAGAAGACAAGGAATTGGCTTTGTCAGAATTTATATGTAATTTCTCGGTTACTAAGATGCCTTTGTGAAGTAACCAGGTGGGAGAAATTCTTAAGGATAAGACTGTTAAGGGTACTGAGGTACTTAAAAAGATCCTAAGTTTGTCAGATGTTAGAAATTTGATACAATCTAAACAAATGTGAAACAGAATCTGCTGATGCATTTGAAATTACTTAAATATTTAAATCAAGTAATACCATAATTAATTTAAATAAAGCACAGTTGTCTGCTATCCAATTTTGGGAAAGTACTTTTTTTGTAGAACTATTGCGTTAATACATTTATTATGGTTGACTGGTAAGGGAATTGTTGCTCACATGCAAAGACTGACAACACAATTACACATATGTCTTCAATATGGAAGTAATTGTGCTAATTAGAGCTTGTTAAGCTGGATATTTTGCTAGATTTGGAATTAATTTTCAGCAATTCTGCTGCTAATATTGATATATCAATTGTAAGTTCTTAGAGCAAGAGAATTTTTAAATCCAAACTGTTTTCTTATTTACAAAGGAAAATATCTTTTCCCAAAACTTAGTACTGGAGTTCTAGTTTAGGATTCTGACTATTCAAGAATACCGTCTGTGGTCAAATTTAAAATGTTCCTGCCATCCAGAAACACTATTCTATGTCACTAACTTCGTGCTACAAACAACACTAGATAGCTGAAGCTAATTGTCAGAAATAATCCAAGAGATTATATCTGAAATAAGATATTTTTTTGGACTTACTCCTACTGCCTGGGGCACTGGTCTACTTTAGAAATAGAGCAGGGACTCAGAAAATAACTGGAGCAGGAAATGAGGCAGGGCTGGAAGAGACAGGGAACTCAAGCAGAGTTCAGCAGGCTCTAGCATGCAGCAGGTTCCAGAGAAAAGCTGTAAGCTTCCATCTAACATCCAGCCATCCTGTCACAAATGAGCTTTGCAGGAAATGCAAAAACTGGGTGGAGTGGTAGGTGTACCAGGTGGTTGTGCCATCATTCAGATTTGCTTCAGCAGGCTGGAGAAATGGGCCAATGTGAAGCTCAGCTAAATCCTGCACCTGGGAAGAAATAAACCTGTACACCAGAATGGGCTGGTGGCTGACCAGCTGGAAAGAATCTTGGCAGAAAAGGCCTTGGAGGTCCTGGGAAGACACCAAATGAACATGAGCTCCCTTAAAACAATGAAAGCCATCAATCTCCTGGGCAGCAGGCAGCAGAGAATTGCCAGAGAGTTGAGGGAAGAAGGTCTCCTCCTCCTCCTCTGTCAGTCCACATCTAGAATGCTGTGTACAGTTCTGTCTCTCCATCCGTGAATGAATCCACACAGACAATTATAAGATTGGAGCATATGACATAAGCAAAGATGGGCTGCATAGCTTGGAGGAATGAAGGCTTGGGGATATTTTATCTATGTGTAAATACCAGGGAATAAAGAACGGACAGAGAGTTCTCAATGACAGAACAAGAGGCAAACTGGATTCAAATTGAAACACAGGAAATCCCATGTAAACTTTAAAGAAATATTCCTGATGGGCTATGGTTGAGATTGCATTGATTGTGAAAAGACTCTATTGAAACTCCACCTGGATGACTGTGGATGGTTTCAGGAATTGGACTTGAGAGTGCACTACTTGAATATAGAGGTTGAGTGATGACACAAGAGCTTGATGAGAACTTCAAATCCGTATCAGAGGAAATGTAGTCAAAAATCACCTTTAGCATAAATTTTTTTTGTTTGGTTATTGCCTATACTTGAGTTCTAGAATAGAAGTCTGCTTTTCTGCTATTTTGCTATTTAGTTTGGCACACTTGTTTGACTAGAGTTGTTTACCTAAGGTGACTTACCATTAATGGTCCTCTGAAAATTCTGTTTCTGCCAATTCTAATTGAGATCTCAATGAAAATGGAGGCAGGGAAAGTGTGGTGAAAGAAAAGATAGACAATGACCTGGATTTAATCATTGCAGGCTGATAAATTTAAGCTTGGCAATCAGTTCACAAAGAGATGAGAGTCAAGCCAGAAGCTCTTTAAATGACTTAGTAGAAAAATTGCATGTATCTTGTCTCCTATCTAGTTTCAAAAACAATATTAGAAGATGAAACAGTGTAGAGAAACCCAGTCTGACCATTCATAAAGAGCAGCAAAGCTAAGGAAACAAGGTTTTCTTAAAAGGATTTATTATTTTATTTCTCTGGTTGTCACTATGGATCTGTAACAACCCTGGTTTTGGCATAAACTACAACATGGTATTTTTTAACTTCCTAATCTGCATCAGCTGATAACGTTGTCCTGACTTAGTCAATGGTTCATGAAAATAAAATAGAGGCTTCAAAGACAGGAACTATGGTTCTAAATATTAAGGTGATCTACAAGGGGTTGAGGGTTGCTATTTATCCTTTACTCTCACTTAAGAAATCCCCTATGATTACAAGAACTTCTTTCCTATTGCCTAAAATAACTATCTGGAGCTTTGTGAATTCCATTCTGCAAGGCATTTGTCTAACTTTTAGATGTTGTGGTGCTTTGCAACTGAAGTAGGCTGATATGCTTAAGGATGCCTCAGTGTCTTTGAGGAACTTGCCTAATGACCACTGTAGTGGTATTTAATGAATGTTCATTAATAAGCTGGTGTGGTAAACTATAAATCTTTTATCTTTGTCTGTAAGAACGTACTCCTTTTGATTGACTAATGACTAAACCATTCCCAATTATACCAACTCCCACTTTTTGTAAATTTAGAGCTTTCAGCCAAACAAAAATCATCCTAATATACAGTACCAAAATACAACTTAGAAGGGAAAGTTAAAATAAAGTAGTCTGAATAGGTGAAATTTAGTATCCTTTGTGTTTTGTAGTCTAGTGTTACTTAATTTTGGGCTTACAAGTGTTGTTTTATGTTGACAGAAATTGGAAATCTTGATTTTCATTACTTATCCTGACTGTCTTGTTTGAAAGTAACTCAAATAATATGTTTCTATATTATCTAAAAGTCACTGGTATAAAAATAGTTGAAAGAATTTAGTACATTTCAATAATGGTGCTGGTAAAGTTATAAAAATAAATTATAGAATTTTTTCCAATTTTGGTTATATTCATACCAAGTTCTGCCCTGTTATTACTGCTTTGGTGCTGAAGAAAAAACCCAAATTCTGTCTTAGTATGTTTTTTGCACAGTTAATTTGTATAAAGCATACGTAGTTATTAGTAACCCTAGGAAAAAAATGACAGGTCAGGTTTTTTATAATGCTGTTTAAAGGAAGAAAGGTGTAACACATTTAACAGATCAGTAGAGCAAAGTAAAATGGTGATGAAATAAGTTCTTCTGGTAGTACATTAATTTCAAATGCAAGTTCACACAGAACATTCAGATGTTGCAAGAATTTTCATAAATGAGTAAATACTGTGTCAGTGCTAGCTGCATACACATACACTTGTAATTAAGAAAAGGGCTAGAAATTATATAACAGAATAAGAAATACTCTTTTCCCATACAAGTCTTTCTTCCTGCTCTAAAATGTAGTTATATTGTAAAGTCAGAGGTACTAATGAAACATTGAAGCTGTTTGGTGTAGAGTAGTGCATGTGGATTGGAATAAACAGGACTGTGTTGGAGCTGAGAAACAAGTTGCCTTGTATTTAAAATTGAATCAGTAATTTGAAAATGGTTGGTAGCTGTGCCTAATTCTACTGTTGTGGAGTTGATTCAGCATCATGTCTGCCTGACACTAGTGTTGTGTTATTGTTGGTGGAATCATTCCTTCTTTAGCATCACAAAAGAACCTGGCTTAACCCTGTAAATTGTCCTCTGTGGAAATTCCTTAGTAAATTATGGGACAATTTAATTTATGTGTTAGAATATTCCATACTGAAAGAGGTTGTGGTCTTTTAAATACTGCATAAAAATACTCTTGGTTTTGCTTTTACCCTTGAAAAGCATCACTTTTATTGAGTAATACACAGGAACAAAATTAATCCATATCCTAGCAAGCTCCTTTTCTGCTAAAAAGGCTTTTGCGTTCTGATGGCATGGGAAATGGCAAAACTCTCTCATTAAATAACTTCTCCCCTTACTGCCATGCTGACCACCTCTACTTTCATTCACAAATTCATCTAGCTATCTTTCTGAAACACATGAAGTTATATTTTGGCTCAAGGGAAGAAACAATAGCTTCCAGTATATTCTCCCTCCTCATTGCAGCTGTTGACTCTTCCACATGGCCAGCTGTTTCCCAGTGACAACCTTCCCTCTTCAGAACAGCATACTTTGAAAAATGTATGACATTAGTATATTTCTGGAAAACAGCTTCTACTCTCCCTGCTCCATTCTTGGCCATGTTCTGTGACCTAAAGAGTAAAACTTCAGTATCAGTGTGGGATTTTTTGTTTGTTTGTTTAGTTGGTTTGTTTGGGTTTATTTTTTTTTTTTTGTTGTTGTTGAAGACCAAAAACGAACTGAAGAAGTTATTTCCATTGTCCTAATTCAAATATTTTGTTTTATCTGTGAGAAACAGGAAACTTGGATGTGGGTGACTTCATTTTGAGGAAAAAACTGCATGAAGTCCTGTAATGTTCAAAGAAAAGCTCTGGGTGAGGAGAAATAAACAAATACTCAATGTTGGATCTTGTTTGGGTTCTCTGAAAAGTTCTTTTTTGTTCTCCCCAGTACTACTATTACTAAATTAGCTCCAGTGCCAGAACATGCACATAGCCTGATACAGCCCTAAAAACTTCCAGCTTGCAGCAGCCAAGCATTCTGCTAGTGATTTAAACTAGCACATAGTTTTTCTAGGGGTGAAACCTTGACAAAAAGGTTGTTGGGGTCAGGGGCAGATATTTTGCCACTGACTTCAACAGACTTTGTATCTGGCAATTTGTAAGAAGCTCTTACACCAAAAGCTCCAAAATGGAGGTCAGTGTCAGACTCATCACTTGCTTTCCTCTGAAGCTGAATGCTAGACAAGAAAGCAGCTGTGATTTCCATGGTGGGCATGCACAGATCCTCGCTGACACTCAACAGAGGCACCTGGCGTACAAGGCTGGGTATTTCTTTCCCTTCCTGGGTATTTCTTAGTTGATGTTTTGCTGCAGTATCTCACATCTGCTGTGCACTAAGAAAAGGAACATATATAAAGTTACCATAACTCAGTTGGTGTTCAATAACTTGTTAAGCTGCTGTCAAATTGTAACAAGGCGTGAAGTCTAAGCATGAATACAACTACCACTCGAAGGAGCAAATGGGAATTAAAATGTTGTATCAATTATGGTTTTTATAGCAGGAGTAAATCTGTTTTAATTACTGAAATGGGTTAAGCCATGTCCAACAGGTATGAAAACACAGTGAAAACGTCTATTTCCTAAACTAACAGAATTACATGAAACAGCCTTCCTGAAGTAATAAACACTTAGAATTAAGCAATGAAATCTCTGTAATTAAATACTTCAAAAGGGAGGCATAAACTTATGGTGAAACAGACAGAAAGGTGAGATAAGAAGTAAAGCAAATTAATATTTTTACTGAGGTTATTTAATTTTGTTTTTCAGTTGTTGATTTTTTCTACAGTAGGTGTTTACTTCATAAATCCACTATGAACAGAAGTTCACCAAGTCATCAAGGGTGCTGAAAAGGAAGGTGCCAGCATGTGAGCCAGCATATGCTGCTCATCAAAGCTTTTGACAAATCCCAGAGCATAAAGGAGACAATTAGTGCTGGAGGGAGATTTCAGAGTGATATCTTCCATGATGCTCATATTTTATCTGGACGAGATGTACAGAAGTATAAATCCCAACACAACAATGCCTCCCAGCTATTTCAGAGTATACAGTAGCTGTGCTGCTTCCTGACTGTGTAACATTTTCTTAATGAAGGAAGAGTTAAGCCTTTAGAAAATGAGCAGGTGTACTCAATGTCCTAAAGCCAGTTGGTCTCAGCATGTGATAAATTCTTGACTCTCTTCTGTGGAGGTACAAGTTAAAACAATATTAATCTCTCTTGCATAAACATTTTTTATGATTTATTAGAATGTAAAATGGTTTCACTTGGAAGTAACTTTTGGGTTATGTCTCCTGGGAATAGTGGTGGTGAGAGAAGGCTGCTAGGGATTAGGAGTGCCTTATGGTCTGCCACTACATTAGAACGGCCTTAAAATTAATTTAAGTGTTACCAGTCAGAGCTGTTCTCATAAGAACAATTCACTGCATGGAAATAATAGGGTAGATGGTGACAGCCATTCATCCTCTTGGCTTTCTTTGTGCCTCTCTGCTGAGACTACAGGAAGTAAGTGTAGAAAAGTGACTGCCAGTTCCATGATTTTTGAGGCTCCACAGTGCTGAAGATTACAGGATTACAGGAATCAACAAATGTAATGATATTGTGCATTTTCTTTGGAACTATAAATACTTTGGTCATGAATAAACCCTTTGCTATATGTAAAGTCTTCTCCAGTTGCATTTTAAGTGCTGTTGCTGCTTAAACTTTACATTATTATATTTTTAATAATAATCTGTTAAATGTTATGTATGCCTTTCTATGACACCAAGCAGCCTTCATTGTGAAATAGGATTCTGCTGTACATTAGCAAATGTGAATTCTAATAATAATGAAAGAGTAGCTAAATATCAGAAGGAAACAAATACATAGTGGGAGCTATTGATCTATGGAGAGAAAACAAGTAGACACTAGCTCTTAAGTCAGCATATCTGGAGACTTCATAAATTTGTGTTCAATCGAAGTACCTCAGGAGGGCTGTGAATCAACAGCAATGAACCTTTCTGTTACTGACTTCAGAATAAAATAAATTTCAGGGTTTTTTTTGTCTGACCTTTTTCTTGTTCTTTATGTTGTGGTTGGTGTTGAGGTTTTTCTTTTCTTTTTTCCTTTTTTTTCTTTTCTCTTGGTTTAGACTTTGAAAATATTGAGTCTGAAAAGTTGTATCATCTTGCACATTCTGATCTGGATACGCTTTTGGATATACTGGATACAATTTTTTTTATTTGGAGTTTTTGTTTGTTTGTTTGTTTCGTTGCTGTTTGTGTACCGCTTTTTAAAAGTAAAAATGCAAAATAAAAAAAAGCAATAAGAAAGAAGTTTGACCACAAGGTGGCACTGAAGACACACAAAATACACAATCCTACATTTGCATAGAAAACAGTTTAAAAGAAAAATCTGCTTCGCCTAAGCTATAAGAATGTTATTGTTAAAAAAGTTTCCAGTTAGGTTGCATGCTAATGCACCCTGAAACTCCAAAAGAAGTTCGGCTTATTGAAGTAACTTACTGCTTGATAAAAGTCTGCTATTGACTTGTGTGAACTGTGTGCAAGACAGGAAAAGAATGGCTTTGCCTTGGCATTGCTTAACGCTCGGAGAGTAGATGACAGGGGGCTGGGATGGCTCGGATTGAAATGGAAACACCCGAGGCACTGCCCATCCATCATTGCCAGTGCACAGTCTACATGGCTAAAGAGCCTTTCCTTTGCTCTTCCAACCCAGGCTCTGTTTGAGAGCTGCGGAGGAGCCAACACTTGACGTCTTTGGCCCGTGGTGAAATCTCTGCATGCTGTGCTGCTGGCTGCAGCCCCCAAGGGTGTTTGGGTCACTGGTGTCTTTGGGGCACATCATCTATGGCCGTTCCTCTGCCTGCCAAACATTTATCCAGTTAGGTAACACATATGACATTGCACTCTTTTGCCCCAGAAGCTGATTTTGTCTTAAAAAATGATTTCCTTTATTGTACTTATTAGTTATGACTGTAGCTAAATAATCTAGTTTTGCGCTATAGAAAATAATAATTAAAGGGATAACTTCTTCCTCAAGTAGTATTGCCCTGGGGCTTAGTTTCCTTTTATGTTCTTAAATTGTATCTCACTTGTGCAGAAACTTAAAACTTGAAGAACACACACACACACGCACATATTAACGTCATTGCTGAAACACTCAGATTTTGTTTCTGGGTTTAGCCCATTGGCAAGGTCAAATTCCTGTAAATGTCATTTGTTAGCTCTGTGTTTTTCCGTTTTCTCCTGAACATTAGTCAAATATATTATGGAAAGTAGGGGCAATGTATACAGTGGAAGATAGCTTCATTTATTTGTACATCTGCTTTTCACAACTTTTAATCCACAGAACACTTGATCTATAAGACATCAAAAAATTGTCTTCAGAAAAAAAAATAATTTTAAACAAGTTATGATGACTTTAGCATATAAACAAAGAAGTAAGCAAATAAAATAGTGGGAAATGTGAATTAAAAAACAAATATCCAAGATTTAGCCTGATTTTTATTTGGTTGGGAATTAGAATGCATTGTGACCACCCTCTTTTTACAAAGCTCTAAGTGGTTCTCCTTGTGAAAAGAGGTTAAACAACACTGTTAGCTAGTACCCTACTGAATGTGTGATCCAGCCAGCTTAAAAAACTGACAGCCTGTCCTCTGGGAAGCTGCATCACTGTGTCATAAATTTATTTGCAAGGGAATTTTCATGCCATATAGCCCAGATTTACTTGGTATCACATGATGCTCATCAGATCCCACTATTTTCTAAGCCTGAAATAAGCTGGAAGTTTAACCTACAAATGCTGCAGTATTTTAAGATGCTGTATTCTTAAAAGCCAATGGATAATTCGGTGTAGGTTAATCCCATTAAAATTAGAAACAAATTAGCTTGACATTGAGGATGGGAAAATCAATCCTTGCTTTACTGAGAGCAATGCCTTATTTCCACACCAGGAATTGGAAAACACTTTTCCTGCCTTCCTGGGTTTTGGTATACGTATTTAAGTATTTTTTTTTCTTCTCAACATAGTTCAAGACAACCAGAGGAAACCACTGACACGAAATACATTATATGTATTTACCTGAATCACATATCTTTCTGAATAATAACTTTTCTGAATTTATTAAGTGAGTTTGTGTCATTTGGGTTTCTTGTTCTTCCAAGGACTCACAGCTGTAGATTTCTTAGATTAGCTCAGTTTGGAATGTTTGTGCAGTTTTGATGGCAATTGCAAATACTTAGTTAACTTGTCCTAATTAAATTCTTTGCAAACTGTTGATGAGCCCTGAACCGATGAAATTAAATCAATGAGATAGAGACATCATAAACATATAGTTAAATACTTGCAGAGACCAACATATGGAAATGTATGGAAAGTTCATGCTGTGAGGCACTTTTTGAGCTGTGTACTTTTTTTAGGGCTTTTTTTTTTTTTTTTTTGTGTGTGTGTGTGTGTGTGTGTGTGTGTGTGTGTCTGTCTTAAAGAGTAAAGAGTAAAGGTGCCATATAAAAGTTTTAAGTAGCTCCCTGGGAGTATTGGGGTGGCTGCTGAGAAACTGAGAAACTCACAGCTGTTTTTAGTCAGTAGAGCTGATTCCCCACTGGAATGGGTGCTGGAAGTGGCTGAATGTGGCCTTACATGTGAGATGGCTGTAGCCTCTTGCATTAGCTCCGTGTGTATCATCGTGGTGCTCCCTCTGTGCTGTGTGGCACAGAAAAAATAGCAGCACCGTTGATCTGAGATCAGCCTTCCTGAGATGGGACTCTCTGTTGTGGATCTTCTGCTGTTGCAGGGTTCTCTTGTCAGATCTGGCTCTAAGGAAATCTATACCCCTCAGTGGCATTCCTTTCACTCTCTCCCCTGTACTGCTGTTATCACTGCTGCATGTATAGAGCTCTTAAGACTGAAGAAGGATATGCTGCGTGCATGTTCAGTTGGGGCTGGAAAGCCACCACAGGGTTGGTTCTCCCCATCAGGAGGAAACTCAGTGTTGAAATGGGCTCAGATTCCTTTGTGGAATTAAGGAAATGCCCCCATGTTCCTGACAACACACTTGCAGCAAATGGAAAATACAGCTCTGCTGGGAACTACAAAAAAAGAAAGACAAAATTCTATGCATTGGGTGAGATGGAAAACGTCATATTCTGAAATTTGACCTGATTTTCAGAAATGTATATTTAAAAACTCGTCCCTCTTGTGTGTTGCAATTAGTGGTGCAGAAACCTGCTGCCTTCTGGAAGACAGAAAGGGCATAAACAGTATTTCTTTTCCTCTGTAGTTAGGAAAGAAAAATAATTATTTGTAAACAACCACCTTCTCTCCCAGCTGCCTAAAAAATAGTGGGTGTAGTTTCTAGGGATTTTTGTCAGAAATCTTAAGCAGTCCTTCCTTCAGTTAAAGCAAAGAAGTATTTGGTTGCATTGATACTATTCCATATAAACTTGAAGTAACTCCAAAATTTAAGGCTTTTGGATGAGGTCACTGGTAATCTGAAATTCATCTCTTATATGGTAGATAAAAAAACCAGTCATTTGGAAAGAGATTTATGTGGATGAAAACAGATAAATTTTTCATATTTGAATGGAGAGGGAAGGACTTTTTTGTAGAGAAAAAAAAAAGATTAAACCAGGAAAATTCATGTAGACAGTTTCAGAAAAGGAAGACAATCTGTGATATTTTTAGGGTTGCTTCAAGTACAATTTATATATATAAGTTGAAATGTCAAAAAGACAGTGGTACTTGAATTTTAGTGAATTTCTTTGGGAAGTGTGCACTCAAGTACATGTTTACCTTAATCTTACACATTAGTGTAAGATTTAGTTCCAAATATGAAAATTACAAATCTAAAGCCTGGTTGCTAAGTCCTACATGCTATGGAATATATAAGGTCCAATTAACATTGCAGTTCTGCTGCACTTTATACTTGGAGTTTGGATACTGCTTCAGATATGGCTTTCCTTAGAATAAAAGTTGTGCTGAGGAAAAATTTTCCCTACTGCCACATGCACAATATCAGCATCAGTAATGCCAAGAATCAGCACTGGCTGCTGCTATTCTTAGCTGATAACATCCCTGTGGCCATCACGCCTGGGTTTCCCCCTGTGAAAGCTGCAGTGCTGAGGGTTGGCTAGATGCATGCCTGGATCTAGCCCTGATAAGGAGCTTGACTATGCTGTAAATTGTGCCTAGGACTGGGAACTTGAAAGGACAGGGGATTTGCAAAGTAAATGTAGCTTTTATGAGATAGCTGGAGCCCAGTCAGGGGGTGGCAACCCTTATCAGTGTCTGTTAAAGCTACAAAGTGGGGCATAGAGAATCTCAGGGTAATGGTTGGTTTGAATAAATCTTTGAATAATAACTCCTGTTATTATCATTGTCCTATTTTAATCTTTGTCTACAACTTTTTTTTATACAAAGGACTGATGACTTAGCTTGTCCTGTTGTGTACAAAACACATCTCCTTTCAGGTTATCCTCCTTAGTTCATGCTGTTTATTTCCCTCTCAAGGTATGTAGTGAATGCTTTTTACTTTCCCCTGCAGACAGAAAAATATCTTCAATTAGATATTTATCTAAAGCAGTTATCAGCTTTAGCTGTGTTTGTTGCATAATGGAATTCCCATGCAGCAAACCCAAGCAGGCCTGCCCTGCAGCCCCATCTAATAACAGCAAGAGGTGCACATTAAACTCACAGTATGGTCACATTCATTTCACAGCAACTTTTATACATTATCACAGGACAAAAATAAAATTAGCAGCAAAAAATGTTCTAACCAGGAAAGCAGCATATAAGAGGGATAAGGAATGAACAATTTAGAGCTATCAATTATGAACATTTAATGATAGCAAAGTACTTTTTTTGCAGAGCTTATCTTAGCTGGACCCCTTCTTGCCAACAGGAGCATCAAAATTTTTTTTTTTTTAAATTTAATTCCACTTTAAACAATTACTGAGTCCTTTTGTTTAGCTTCTCATGTTCCTTCTTATACCCTTAGTACAGGACTTCACATGGAGAGCCTAAAGCTGCCTTCACCTTTCTTCCCACTGAAAACATTTTGCTTCTTAGTCCTTGAGAAATAGAGGTAAAGACCAGAATGAAAAGAACATACAACTTTTAAGTGGGAAGTGATGTGTTCTTTTCAAAAGCATTTTGCTCAAAATATATACTAGGCTGTTGTTAGTTGTTAGACTAATATAAACCAAGCTTTTTCTAGTTTTCAGATGTTGTTTGATTGATTTGAAGTCTGAATAATTGATATCTGAAATCTGCAAGGCTGTTGACATCTGCTGCTTTGAGACTGAAACGCGCTGAATACTACTAATTGTTCATTGAGCTATGGAGCCTCTTATGCAATTAGGCCACGTTTTTTTGATGAGAAAATCAATTTTAAATTAAAGGACTGCACTAGGGAAAGGTGTAACTTAAAGGTTCTACCTAAGAGGAGATTGGAAAACTATACTAGAATTGTAGTGCTTTATCATGCAGCAGATCTGAAGAGCTTTTATTCCTGCAATGCAACTCGGTGCCTGAAGGTGAGCTTTTTTGCAGAACATGGTAATTCACTTTCAGAAGTTTAGTTACATTATTTTGGAGTTGGTGTGGTTATTGTGCTGGTGATAGGACAGTGTTTGGAGACCACAGAGTATGCATGAATGACAGCAGAAGTATACACAGGACAACTGAACATGATCCTCAGGGAATCTTATTTGATGCACTCACATGTTATTTAACTGCAGAAGTATTTTTTCCTAGTGAAGTACAAATTCATTTTTTGCCAGGAGAGTAAAGCAATAGGTACAAAGACATCCTGAGGCCATGGTGTTTTCCCCCTCTTTATTCTTATGCTACTAATGCAGGCAAGCAAGCTCAGACATAGAGCTGCCAACTGGGCTACTCCACTTTGCACCAGCTAGAACAACCTGAGCTGACATTCTTTCACACCTCTTCTAGCTGATGCTGACTCTCCTTTTCACCCTTTGCTTTGCTTCTAAGTGGATGTGAGATGCCTCTGCTTCTTATCAGGTGAAGGTGTGGAACTCGGCTAAGTATTAGGTTTGTAAACTCCTTAGTCAATCCTCCTATGCTCTGTCTGAAGATACCAAATGATCTTCTTTTCAATTCCTATCATTGCTTAATCTGGCTTGGCTTGACTGTGTTAACTGGTGAGTTCACACTGATACATTAAGACTCTTATATTTAGGCTGAGCTGCTTGAATCCTTGCCTGTAGTCATGGACAGATGGACTGGTGATGGACAGATGTATCAATGTCCAATACTCATAAGATGATCCCCTCACAGTGTCCGAGATAGTGACCTTTCCAGGAATAGAATGTGTCTCACTCACATGTAATCTACTTAATCTTCTGAGAAAAGAAAATATAGTGATGATGTGAAAAGGTTGAAATGCATCCTTTCCATCAAAGCATTGGTTGGCTTGAGTCAGAAATAGTTATGTGTGTATAAAAAACTTGAGTACTACATAAATACAGGCATATCTGTGCACATGCAAGTATGAAGCATTTAGATTATGTGCCCTTTCATTTCCCAAGCATGACAAGCAGTATGTATTATAGAAAGCTTTTTGTTCCACCTAAACTTAACAGAGAAAACACTCATCTCCTTGGCAAAAAAAAAAAAAAAAAAAAAAAAAAAAAAAAAAGAGCAACATTATTTTAATTTGTCTCATTGATAGTGCTTTCAATTAATTATGCAAATTTCCTGACACGAAATGAAAGACAGTTCAGTTCAGTTCAGTTCAGTATCTTCTCCTTTAACTAGTCTGCCAAGGACTTTTTGTTACATATAATTATAATAATGATTTCAGCATAGAATTCACATGGTATTATCTTTATATTTGACATACCTTTTTTATCTAAACCTGTTTTAAATGTAATTTCATGCACTGCATCACACAAAAGGAGTTGCAAAGAGATGCTAAAGGTATTGTTGTGTGAACTTGATATGCTCTCTTTGGTGGATATTTTCTTACAGACAGATTATTTCTGCGCAGTTTGGCTTGGTGAACTACACCGAATTTTCAGTCTTGCAGCCAGAATTCAGCAAGTTGTTATGTGCCTGAAATGTAATAGTCTTGTTAGAACAAATAAAAGAAATACCACCATTGAAGAGGTGCTACCCTTATTGAGATATGGAAGACAATGTACCAAATTCTTATATAAATTCCGTCACTGGGTCTGCTTTGTGTCTTTTTTGTTTTAATTTCCCCATATTTCTTTTCCAACAATGAGTTTCTTTCATCCCTTCTTTGGTGTACAAAAAGGTAGGAGCGGCTTTATGAGTGGCTTTATCTGAACAAAAGGGCTCTCTCACCCAAAAGTTCCTGTCTGCAATTTGTATCTACTTGAGTCCTTTAGCTGTGCTAACCCAAGTTTGTGGTAACAGACATAAATTACATTTTGTTGTGCTGCTCCAGCTGCGTGCTTAGAGGATTTATTTCAAGGTAATATGTATGTTTCTGTCTCACTGTTCTTTGTGGCTTCTAGAATGGGAGGGCAGCTTTAATTTGCTCAGGAGGCAGTGCTAGGGAGGGATAGTAACTCAGTTTCTTATTTGCGTTCTGCATTTCTTTCCTTCCTGAGGTAAAGTGATGACAGCTTGGGTTACACAAGTTTCTTTGTAGAGAATCATTGACCCACTCTTCCATTTGTGACTGTTGGTCTCAACCTTGTCAGGATGTAAACTGATAAAAGTATTTGTGAAGCCCTTATCTGTGTGCTGAATCATTTTTCTTTGTTGTCTTTTAAACTTGGGCCCTCTGATGAAACCCATAGAAAAATGTGATGACTCTTGCCTGGGGTCATCTCTAGTGCAGGTGCAGGGAGCATGGCCTGTAAGGGGAGCCTTTCCAACACGTGCATCGAGAAGCAGTGCAGAAAGATGAGGAGAGGCTGAGCTCCTGCTTAGTAGAACCTGGGACCAAGCACGACAGGGTGCCTCAGGTTGGTGGCTGGCAAGTCTGGGGGTTATTGTGAGTAAACACTAAAGTAGTTTGTGTAATTCACTTAATGTCAAAGAAACCTAGGCGTTCACTGAGAGAGTTTCAAGCCCAAGTGCATTTTGTTTAATGCGTTGTTATTCTATTAGTGAAGTGGATAACCTCCAGCAGCTTGCTTATGTGTCTGCACTTAGCAGTTGTTGCCTTGATCAATTCAAACTTCTAGAATGGCAATTCTGGTTGTTACTGTGCCTAATCCTGATTCAAGACTGCAAATATTTTTGCTCATTGCATTTTGCTATTTCAGAATATGCTCTGACCTGCAAGAATTGAAATTACGAGGAAGCACATTGGGGACCACAAAAGCCTTAATCTTAGAGCTACATCTCCCTCAAAACCTTCAAATAAATTAAGATATATGTAGATTGTGATAATTTAATATAGAAAGCTGTACTTTCTATTTTTCAAAATTGGTTCTTTAGAGGTACACTTTTATTTATTCCTGCACTATCTCAACACCTTGAATAAACCAGAAGTGCCATCAGTTTAAATATAGACATATTTATGTGCTATAATGGATGGTCCCATTGCAAAAAAATTCACAGTGTGTTTGCAGAAGGGTGGCAGTGGTGATATTCAGAAAGTGATATGGAAAGCATGAGGGAGGAAAGGTTGTATAGAGAATTGTGTAGCTGTGGACAAGTCCTGAAAAGGGGGTGCATGGGGCTGTCCTGAATGAATACTGGCTGAGCATGACTGAATACAAGATACAGGTAGACACTGACTTATGAAGAAGTAGAATTTCTATAAATAGTTCAGTTGAGGGTCCAGGAAAGACTATTCAGTAGGCAGGTTACAAGGTGGGAAGGATGGGAATCAGGCACAATTTCTGAGTACTCTGTTAAAGAGTAGGACATCTGTATTTCTAAAGCGTCATGAATGTTCCATGGAACAACAGAAGCACAACAAAAATCATAAGATTAGTCAAATTGTCAGATAATTTATACTTTTTATGATGTGCAAAATAGAAAGGCTAGGAAAGCCACTAAAGTGTTAAAGCATTTGTCTTGTGCCTTCTGTAGAAGAAAGAATATGTTAAAATTGCAACATAAAGGTCTTCTTAAACTAGAAATGGAGAGAGAAAAGAGGGAGTCATGATTCCAGGAAGTGCTTTGAATATCAAAGGCAACCCTGAATATTTCATTTGCTTTGAAAGGACACTGATCAAGCTTTGAATGTTTCATTTGCATTAAAAAGGGACAAGAATACACAGCTAAGAGAAATCATCCAGGATTGGAGGAAATCAGCCAGCAGATGGAGTAATTTGATGAATTCTGCATCCTTGCCTTCTGCAACAAGAGTTTTTGGGTGACTATTATTTCTTGAGCTCCTAAGAAGAAACCATTTTGCTGTTAAAATTTAGATATGCATTATTAAGTGTTTTACAATTTGCAATCCAGTTTAAAAGTTTCTAATTAATTGTGCAAACTTTATCTTCAGAAACTAGCATTTATTGTGCTTTAAGCTTTCATACTCACATAGTACTATAGGGGAAGTTTGAGTGAAGCTGAGAAATTGGGTTTATAATCTCCTTAAATGCAAAACCAATTTATATGAAACTACCCTGGGACAGTCTGCATGCAAAATAATGTTTTTAAGGAACATGTTTGCTTTTCTGGTAAGCCAGGAGCTGGTTTGCAGCCTATTAAATGCAGAAATTGGTCCAGTGAACAACCATCCTAGAGGCAGCACACCATGGAAATATCTTAGCATGAAGTGCGTGGAATGAAGCAAATTCTTGCAAGAGTTTTTCATCTGGTCTACTTGACCTTAGGATCAATTGGATTGGAGCAGAGTCAAACCACAGTAGCTAACCTGAATCTTATCCTCAAATAAGATTGTTTGAAGGTTTGACCTGAAACCATGCCTAAGTCAGAGAGTTCAGTTTGACAGCAGCTTCCAACTTTTATTTTGTAACTCCACCCCTGCCTCTCCCTGAGCCTTTAATGTTGTCTCTTTGCAACCAAAGATCACAAACTTTGTGAAGTCTTCATTTGCGGGGGTCCTCAGGGATTCCAAATATCTGGCATTACTCTCCTCTGTAGACAGGCATAGAATTTGTGAATCTCATTTTGCCAATCTGTCATTTTTTATAAAGAAAAATGTTTAAATTAAATTAAGGAATAGTGATAGTGGTGAAAACCCCAATGGTGAGTGGGTGCTAATGCAAACAGTCAACCTGCTGGGTAGAATTAGCCATTTTATCTTCCAGTTCTCCTCAAAGACATTTTGGTAAGCAAAACCGGAATTTACAACAGAGTTGTAACAATTAATGAAGTTGAAGAACCTTCATTACAGAAGTTTGGAAGGTACCTGTGAATGGCACGAATTACTGCTTAATTTATTAGACATATGACACAAAGGTTTTTGCCAGAGCCCTTGGCTTGTAAACTGATAAAACCCTCAAACCTCTTTTGTCTCTAATTAGACACATAAATCAGGTCAAATTTATTCTGTTTTGGCAAGAGATGGAAAACTCATAAATACAATTCTAATTGTGCTTTGTAGGTATTTGAAGGAATGCTTTGTAGCATTTCTGCTGGGCACTAAAAAAAGATGGGTTTGGTTGGGATTTTCTCCTAACCCTTGAAAAGTTAGTGCCCCTTTTAAGAATCAGATTAAATTGTGTATATTAACCTCTCATTAGATAATTAGATTTCAGAATATTTTTCATTAAAGAGGTAAAGTCCTTGCTGCTCTTCTGCATTCTGTTGTTTTCTGTAAGTTATATCATGCATGCAACAAATTAAAAAGTTTTTGCAGATGATGTTTGGTTCTAAAACACATAAAGCTTTCAAGTGAGAATGCATGGAGAACTGTGTGCCTAATATATGTGCAAAAGTTGCAGAAAATTCTTTGCTATAGGACAGATTGAATACGATTTTCAGGTTTAGCAAATGACATTGAAATATCTAGGATATTAATGCTAGGAAGTAAAAATAGCTGAATATGCTGGCTTGGGCTGGGGTAGAATTGTTTTTCTCCTTAGTAGCTGGTGTGAGATTCCATTTTGGATTTGTGGTAGGAAAATTGCTGGTAATACAGATATTTTTTTTTTTTTTTTTGCTGTTAATGAGGAGTGCTTTCACAGTGTCAAGGTCTTTTCTGCTCCTCACCCCACCTTTGGGTGGGCTTGGGGTGCACAAGGAGTCAGGGGGGCACACAACAGGACAACTGACCCCAATGACCCAGTGGACATCACAGACCATATTGTGTCATCCTTAGCATATAAATTTGGGGGAAGAGAAGGAAGCCACCATGCAGGAGACACTATCTGTGCACTTTTAACATCTAAAATTCCAACACTTAGCAATAATTGAAGTATTTCTGCAATAGAAACCCTGTTTTCAGGGTTTCCAAAATGCAGCTCCATGATGGCTACTGTGAAGAAAATTAACTTCACCCCAGCAAAACCAGCACACAAAATCAATGCCATTTTTGCACTAAGCACTGAGAATTGGTTAAATAAAGGTATTTCCTTTCAGACTCTCTGAGAAAAGAAAGATGGAAATTATTATTTCTACCAAGATTAAGTAAGCCTTAGGGAGATTCCTACCTCGGGGGTACTCCTAAAAATGAGAACCACCTTCTTACCCATACCCTGACACTATTTGGCTGCTAAAGCTGCAGTGGTATCATGTTTGTATTAAACCAGGCCATACAATGTCTACTTTCTGTCACAAATGAAATGCCATTGTGCCCTAGTTCCAATGGTTCTGGACATTGAATTTTAGTTAATCTGCAGCATTCATTGTATATTGGATATTCATTCAGATAAAGGCCAGCTTAGAGGATCAGCATCAATTTAGGCTTCATCCCATGTTGAGAAAGTTTCAAGCTAAAAATTGAAGAGAAAGGTTCAGAAAAGACCAGCTGCCTCACATGTATATATACACCTCCAAAAATATCTCTGTTAGTAACCGAGGCCTGGATTCCACCTATCTTGAGCTGCCAAGAAGTCTAGCATGTTCTTAAATAAGGTGATATGTGTAGATATATCACATCAGAGTGAAGTCCCAAAATATTTATGTCACTGTAATACCCAAATCCTCTTCTTCCTGAAAGTGATACTGTTTATACAGACTGCCAACCACGCAGCGTTAGTTTCCACTGACACAGCAAAGTTCACACAGGCAAGTATTCTAAAATTATAAAAATATACTTAAATAGAAAGAATTTAATGTATTATAAATATATATATATAAATATATATAGATTATTTATATGTACACATGTGCACATGCACCAGTAGACAGAGACACACATAAAGTTATAAAATATTACAAGAACTGGGAGGAAACACTTCACTCTCTTACAATGAAAAAGAGCATTCTTTGACTGTTTATATATATATATATATATATATATATATATATAATTCAATTTTAACAGAAATAAAAGAAATATCAGGTAGGTTTTTGTTCAAGTCATGTCTTCCAAAGTTCAGGTCTGATACCAGTGGGATTCTAATACACTTGGTTGACCTTAATAAATGGTGTTTCTACACAGTATAGAGCAGCCAGTTTACTAAAGTTTTGGAAATTGCCAGATGTAAAAAAGAATACTGAATAAAAAGCTCTTGTTAAAGAATCTTAGTCTCCTTGAATTTGTTAAATGGATTTCCTAGTCAGAGACTTAGACAAACAGCTGGAGTTAAATCCATATATTTATTTTCTGTATTATTTCCACTGACACAGCAAAGTTCACACAGGCAAGTATTCTAAAATTATAAAAATATACTTAAATAGAAAGAATTTAATGTATTATAAATATATATATATAAATATATATAGATTATTTATATGTACACATGTGCACATGCACCAGTAGACAGAGACACACATAAAGTTATAAAATATTACAAGAACTGGGAGGAAACACTTCACTCTCTTACAATGAAAAAGAGCATTCTTTGACTGTTTATATATATATATATATATATATATATATATATAATTCAATTTTAACAGAAATAAAAGAAATATCAGGTAGGTTTTTGTTCAAGTCATGTCTTCCAAAGTTCAGGTCTGATACCAGTGGGATTCTAATACACTTGGTTGACCTTAATAAATGGTGTTTCTACACAGTATAGAGCAGCCAGTTTACTAAAGTTTTGGAAATTGCCAGATGTAAAAAAGAATACTGAATAAAAAGCTCTTGTTAAAGAATCTTAGTCTCCTTGAATTTGTTAAATGGATTTCCTAGTCAGAGACTTAGACAAACAGCTGGAGTTAAATCCATATATTTATTTTCTGTATTATTTTCCTCTCTTCTTCACTTTGCATATTTTTCTCTCTGACTTTATTTGCCCTATTTTTGTGTGTTTATTTGCCCTGTGTTTGTTTCAGTGTGTGTCATATTAATCAGTGCGGAGGAGCTACTGTGTTCTGTGTTCAATATACAAGCATCCAATCACTGAGAGAAGGTTTTCATCTCTTCTCATGGTTAATATTTTTTTTCTTGTGTTGACACAATTTGTTTGGTTTGATTAAAAAAAACAACGATAAAAACAGAAGAAAGCTAAAAGTGTTTAATAAATAATTAAGGGGATATGTTGACAATCCTTTGACAGCCAGAAGAGGAAACACATAAAGAATTTTAAATGAAAATAAAACCCCAGCAGGACATGAAGACAATGGTTTTTGAAGAATGCCACAGACACCTTATCATTACACTTAAAAAAAATGGTTTGGTGAATACCCAGAGGATGCTAAAAATATATTTTTGGTTGGCAGATTCACTAAGTACTCTGTTAATTGAATGGGAATTTAATCTTAATCCTACAAAGTTTGCAAGTAATTTTCCTAACACAGCATAGTAGTATTTTTTAGGAGGAAATACTAAGAAAGCACTGGCTGGTAAGTTCCAACTGAGTCTTAGAACTGAAAGTGTCTGAAGTGTCAAAATTTTTAAAACATGAGTTTCCTGTTACCCCATGTGTGTAAGTCTTATTCTCTTTCAAATGTAAATACTTCCTTTCTGTATGTTAAAGACTTAATCAGTTGTCCTTGTGGAGATAAAGTTCCTATTTGTGAACATAGTGACCCTTAGATGGGTGCAGTATGATCTCCAAATTTACATGAAACAGGCAGCAGCTATCCAACATCATTGTACCCTCATATCTTTAACCAGAATTTGATTTGAAGGATATATTTTGAATTCTGAATTTAACCATCTCCTCCATAGACAAAACCTGTCCTAATTTCCTAATTAAATATGTTCATAACCACATTTATCCATTTATCCCAGTGCACTTGTTGCATTTTGTCCAAATTAATTATTCTTTTCCCTGGTGTTTATCCTTCTAATGTAGAGACCCATCTTATTCACTCATTTACATTTTGCTAAGATAAACAGGCCAAATCCTTATAGTATTCACTGTAGTGCTTGTTTCTCTAGCCTCCAAATCATCTCAGTGTCCTTCCAGTTTGAGTTCCCATTTTTTGAAAAGAAAGATGTCCACCTAGATAAGTTCTCGGTGAGATCTGGTAATATAGCAGTTATCTTCCATATTCCCACAGGAGTACAGACTTCATTTGATATAACCTAGGATCATATCTGTGCTTTCCATGAAGGCATTGCAGTAGGCAAATTGTATCTAAAACTAACCAACAGTTCAAGACTGCAGTGCTCTTTTCCTTCCTCATTAGCATTTCCCTGCCAATGAACTCCCAGATTATGGCAGAAATACTTGCTATTGCCCTGACTGTGGGTCTTTGTACCTTTTCCTATATAAATTCCTATATAGATTTCCTATATAAATTCCTGTTTGCTTCCCAGTACATCATTTATTCCCATGCAAGTTTAGAGTCATCTAACCATGCAAATTTTTAAATTATTCTACTGTTAATCTCACCATGTTGTGATCATTAATGGTGACTGTTTATTGGGAAACTCCACTACAATGAAACTGTCCCTTTCAGAACAACTGACTATTTCATTTAAGTTTTGCCTACCTTCAATTCTTGTAGTCCCAGCCTTTATTTTAATTGATGATTTCTCATAGTGTAAGCACAGGAAATTTTCTTGAAGACAACTTTGTCCATATCTTTTCAGTCTTAAAAATCAGTTATCTTATTGAAGAAGGGAGCTGGCATGATTTGCCATTAGTACATTCAAGCAGGATTTTATATCACATTTTATTTAGCTTCAAGTCTTATTTTTTAGTAAAGAAGTATAGGATGTCTGATTTTGGACCTATAAAATACCTTGAGTTCTGTATGGTTGTCATTACTGCTTATCTAGAGGATTGTCTGGTCTTTGTCCCAGTGTGGTCCATGGAGATCATACAGCTTGGATGCTGTGCTCCTTGTCCTTTGGATTTTGTCCAAAATCAAGGTCACACTAACTCGCCTTAGTATTCACTCCAAAACGACTTTTTTTTTTTTTTTTTTCCATTACATTTATGACTAATGTTTCATTGTTGCAGATTTTAGAGATTGAGGGGTTTTTCTTCTTACAAGGAATTAAATGGGACCCTAAAGAAACGATTCTGAGGCTCTCTTTCCTAGCTGGATACTAGTTTGTGGAGTGCTGCTATTCAAAAATTTACTTAATAGATTGTAGAAATGCAAGAGAAACCACGATAATGACTCAGAGAGCTTACTGGATTCTGTTTGAACAGACTTTCAATTAAATATTGTTATGAAAACATTTCCTCCTCATTTTTCAGTTAGTAACTTTCAGTCTCTCTCATGCCATCTGATGTCTGCTGAGATCTTTAGTTCCCAGGCCATTTCTGGTCTCTCTTCTCAACATATTTTCTTTTAAGCTTCTTTTCCGACTTCAACATCAAGAAACGTTCCTGTATCCCAGATTACTGTGTTACAGTAACTCCTATATGCTCTCAATTTTCCAGGAATACCATTGCTCTCTGGTTTTTGTCTTATTGGACTGCTGGGCAAACAGAAATTCAGTCCTCTCCAGGAATATGTGGAGTTTGTTCCATTACATATAATCTGTTCTTGGAGATGGGTGTTATAAGAGACACTGCATGTGAAGTCCAAAATCAGACAGCATGACTCCTGTGGATAGACTTCAGCTGTTCATACCCCAATCACCTGCTGCATATTGTTTTGCTGTCTTTGTACATTTCTGGCAACAGAACTGGAATAAAACCCTGTTTTTATGGCCAATGGGGCCTTCTCTTATTCAGATGTGTGGAGCCTTGTAAGCACAGTGGTGTTACTGACCCTTAACATAACAGAATTAGGCCCATGGCATTCAGCTTTCCTGTGTGCCATGCTTCTCTCTGAGAAATTAATTTAATAAGAGTGGGATACCAACAGACAATTATTCCAGTGGAACAATTGACAACAGTGTGGAAACTCTGATGCAGTGGACTTCTTTCCTCCCACAGTTAAAAAATCTGCTTTTCATTATACTTTTCCCCCTGCAGTGTAACATCCTGTCTTTGACATGTTCATAGATCAAAGGTATTTTCTCCTCTGAAACTTTCTCTGGAGTCATAGTTTACTCATGTACTGTTTCAAAACTCACTGAGCTGTGTTGTACCACGGTAGCCATGGTTAGTCTCTGTGCACTACATCTGGGCTGTCCTCCCCTGCATTTGACTTCCAAGTCCTTAGCTAGCTGCTGCGTTTGTCTTTGCAGGTTCAAAAGTCCCCATTGTGCTGGGAAAATAAAGAAATCTGCCTGCCATGGCAAGAAAAAGGTTGTTGAACAAATTTCTCTGGTGGCCATCTCAGGTATGCAGCCTTTAGAAATCAACAGAAGGAGCATTCAAGATCCTTAATGCCAGTAGAAATGCACTTCATAATACTGTCAAACACCTTGTAGTTCTTTGGTAGCAGGAGTTTAAAATGTTTCTAGTTGAACAGGAATCAAACTTCTAATCTAAGTCGCGGATAAATAAAAGATATGTTATATAAAATAATAAACTTGATGCCTTTAACAAGCCTTTCAGTTTTAATGTGACAGATATAAACTGTGATGATAGATGAAATTGAATCTTGAACCAGGCTCCAAAAATAAATGATGAATATACTTCTAATGATACTAAGTGATTAGAAAGACATAAACAAATGGTAAACAGGGAAAACAAAAGGGGGGAGGTAGTTTGAGAAGAGAAAAATTCATAAACTAGTTAATTATAAGTAGGATGCCAAAGGATGTCTGAAAAGAGAATGAGAGTTTAATTATGTTTGCATAAAACTAGGCTGCTTCTAAGAGCAATTAAAGAAAATAGAGGTCATAATGGGGATGTGTCATGTGATCTGTTCACAGAGATATATGTAAAATTGAATCTTGCTGGTCAGAGAAAAGAGTAAAACAGTTTCTTTACATCATGGAAAATTTGCATTATTTGAGAAAATTTTCCAGTATCTTGGACTAAGTGGTCTGCAGGAAGTATGGACTGTAAGTAAGAAGAAATCTGTAGAGAACCTGTAGGCCCAATAAAATCATAGGAAATAACAGCATAAAATTGTTTTAGCATTTTATATCCTTCTACTTCCATTTATTAAATTAATGCTAGAAAACAAGTTACAGTGTTTTTAAAAGGTAGAAGATTATTACATTGGAATTGGTTGTGAAAATTTAAATGGAAAAAACTTTAATGGAAAAAATAAAGTTTCACAAATATTCTCAGTTATGGCAGAAACAGAAGTTATGAAGCCTGGTGAGTGACAATCTAAAATGCACTGTGATCTTACCATGGATGTACCAAAATAGCACTACTTCATAAGAAATCAAGGTTTGGCATTCTGAGAGACTTTTAGAAATGAAGCACCCTTAGAAGAGTGAGCAAGGGGATTGCTATGTAAGCACAGGAGTAACACACACACATGCAGTTCCATTTCTCTTAAGATTCTGCCTGATGTCAAATTTTTTGTATGTGTGATGAATAACATACATGTGATTTCTGTACAGGGAGAGAAATCCGTTTCCTGTGTTTATGCTGTTTTGTGTGTGAAAAGATTCAGGGTAAAAGTTAAGTTGAGCACGTGAATTATGTGGCATGATTGTGAGATCACCAAGTTCTGTTCACTCATTAAACGCTTTAGAAGAAATGTCCTTGGATTGGAGTGTGCTCTTGTAAGATCAAAACAAATGCTGTTTTTCATCTTATCTTTTAAAATTAAATCCTCATAATTCAAGTGGATTGGGACCCATCTTGTGCTACTCTGTTGCTGGAAGCATAAAGGTAAGTGGAGGCAATTCTAATGGCAGTTCAAGGGGTTGCCTACCTCTCTTCAGCTTTCAGTTTCAAGCCAGCTCCCATAAGTATTCAATTAATAGACCCACAAGCAGGGAGACGTGAGTTGTGACATACAGTGCTTCCAAGCTGCAAAGTCAGATGCTGGAATGGAATTCAAGAGCCTCTTAAGGTCCTCAATTTGCTTCCATAGGAAATGAGGGCTGTCACATCCCTTGGGTTTATAACACAGCACGTGTGGGAGTTGAAAACAGCTGGTAGAAAACACTAGAGAAAGAGCTACAGATGAGATTTTCTTCTGTGTTAGGTCTCTCTCTCCGAAGCAGCTGTTCAGGAAGAGAAACTGTTTCCAAGGTTCACACACCTGAGCTGGATAGGTGGGTACAGAAAATGGGATCACTTTTTTTTCTTTAAAACAGACACTAGATGTGCATTTATATTCACACCATTCAGAAAATGCTCTAGGTTTTTTCAGCAAATTTCAAAGTACCTCTGTAATACATAGCCATATTCACATTATGTCCTAGTTTTCTGCTATTGGGGGAATTTTTATTTTAGATTAGAAGGATGAAGCAAATAAATCTTCAGAGAAAGAAATGTATTTCCAGCTCTCCACAGTGTAACAAAGTATATAATAGCCAATAAGGAATCTAGCATCAAGAATATAGTAATAATTGCCTAGATAAATAAAGCCTGAAATAAACAACTCTACAGGAAAAAATTAATATAAGAGATGATAGACATAGAGAAGACTTATTCACAGCCTGACCACAAGAAAACCTTCTGCAGGGAAAATGTGTTTTATAGCTCTCTTTTAAGGTAGGAAAAAAGATTTGGGCGTAGCTACGTCTCCAGTTTCAGAGGGATGCTTTGAAGTGCTTCTTGTAAAGTTGAAATGCTATTGAACAGCTGCCTATCAAGGAGTGCTGAGCTTCATTAAATATTGTATATGGCAGTAAACTGAGTAGAAAATGAAAGGAAGAATCAGCACATTAACAGTTGGTTAAATGGGCTGGTTCTCTGCTGATTAGTAATTTAAAATGATTAATCAAAGCAATAACATAAGAAAACAATCAAAAATCAAAGAAAGGCTGTGAGAAGAAAGACAAGTTTTTCAGTGCCACAGTATTATAAAGGACATTGGAGTAAAGGACTGTGCAGGATCTGGGAACCAATGGCAAAGAGGCACAAATAGGTGGATACAGAGCTCCAAAGACTGAATTCAGCAGATATTAGTTTTTCACATAGGTGCAGCTCAGAAGAATAAATGGGAGGTAAGGGCCTTTCATGGGGAAGTCTATTTTTGTAACTGCACTCAGAGTGCAAAAACCAGATCTTCTGTGACCTCGTTCAATTTGTTTCCATACTTCTTTCATAATATCCATTTCTTTGGTGGCTCAGTTTCTTCTTTATGTGTTCATAATTGTTCATTCCTTCCATTTTCCTTGTTATAGCACAAATATTTCTAAGAAGACAGAGTTTTAAGTGTAAAAGCTCTATGCCATATCTCTTCCAAGGAACTCTGTATGTTCCAGTTGGTTTTAACATGACCAGTGAATATTTTTTGCAACGTATATTATCATCTCAATTCCCTTTTATCCAGTTTATGGCCATTTTGCTTTTAGCAAAGAGGGTCAGAATTTGAGAAATTGTGCAGTGTAAAATTTTATTGCTGAGTACTTCCACTTTAGCAGCTGTTTCTACACAGACAGATTTTATTAAAGATTGAAACTGCAGCTTCACTGGACTTGGCATATTTAGGAAGAAGGTAATACTTTCTGAATTCAGACATCTTTTTTATGTGTATTGAAAGCAGAAACTCATTTAGAGGCACATGTTGATAATCTTGAGAAATCCTCTATGCCTTTTGTTAATACTACAGTTAGTATTGAGAGATAATTGTGGGGAGGCCTCCATTTAAGTGACCTTGAGCAGGTTATCAGTCAATTATTCAAAATGATAAAATAAGTAGGATTGAAAAAGATGTTCATTTTACAACTTAAAAATTATTTTGCCCAGTTCCTGAATCAATCCTGTGTTTTGCTTAAACATCCAGAGTAGAAAGAGGGACACAACCTGTATGATTAGTAAATTCTTTAGACGGTATCATTAGAATAGCTGTTCATTTTATCTGGATGTTTCAAATAAATTGTTATGTCTCTAAATATGTGGTTTTTAAATGCTGTTATTGACATCGTACATTAATTTAAGGAAAGGCTCATTCTACCATAAAAAGCTGAGACAGAGTATTGGAAATGTCCATGTTCTGTGGAAAAGCTAAGGATAAATGCAAAATCAAAACCATGTATTGTCTTAATGGGGCTTCCACAAAGACCCCTTATCTGAACTTGAACATCGCATTCTGTGAGAAACCAATATCCTTTTCAAAACCTTTTAAGATTTCATTTTTATTCACATGATCAAGTCTATAGATTAAATTACAGCGAGTGAACAATCTGCCATGAAAGGCCAACTGATTTCAGTACTTCATAGTTTCCTTCAGATGGAAACAGAGAGAAGCTTTGATTCTATGAATCACCAGGGAACTCCGTGAGATCAGGGCAGGCTGATGTTACTCTAACTCACTCAGTAGTTCATACATGCGACACACGAGTGTCACACAATATTTTATTTTAATAGGGAGAATTTTCTCTGAACCTTTGGAAACAACTAGACAGTGGGAAGTGGTGCCGCTCATTATTGCAAAATGAAAAAACCTTGAGGTTTTTGCCTGTTGTAGTAAATTTAGTTGTATAGCCAGAGATGAACGAGAGAGCAGTGGTAGCAGTTGTACATCTGTTCTCCCAGGTTCCTCTCATAATTTATCTTCACATGTAATCCTAACTCTGCTTTTTCAAGTTCTTGCTCTCTACTGTAAATTTGTTACACAGCATTCAAAAAGGTAAGACCACAGGACCTTGAGGCAAGACAACAAGAGGACATACAGAATCATTCCAAACACAGAAGCTGCTGGCCTCATGGAAAACTCTTTGAAGTTCCTATGGAGCAACATGGTGCACAGATCACCTTTTACCTTTACGTTTACTTTTTACATGTACCTCTAGGCAATGTCTACCCCATGAGCAGAAAAGAGTCTGGGAGCAAAGTTAAAGAAAATCTGTATAAGTGTGTTACTTGACTCATCCTCTGTTTATGCTGAGATGATTTGAACTCACAGAGAACCTTGTTCTAAAAGGCTCTCTCCTAGGGTTAAAATTTATGAAATTCTGAATTTATCATGTTACTTATATACAATAATTCTTTTAATGTATTTAAAAGGTTATTCCATAGACTATACATAATATTAAACAAGATAGCTGAAAATTCAACTTGATATCCTTCTTCCCTTGTCTGATGGCACATCATTTTTCTGCACTGTCTGGTATCCTGGCAAACTTTCCAATGCCCTAAAATAATAAAGATAATCTATATTTTTACTATTTAAGATCCCAGTTCTGAGATTGGTCATGTTCTATTTTTGGAAGATTAGCAGGATAGCAGGCTGTTATAATTTATTCAAAGAAGGAGAAAGGTCAATCAAATATTTTTTACATTATAATTTTTTCTGGCTTTCAGAGGCAGAATTATAATCAATAGCAATATAACCAATTCTATATAATTTTCTTTTCAGCTCTAAGTGGTATGTACCAAAATCAGTAAATCTTTATCTCTCTAAAAACAAATAGGAAGGGCTAAGAATGGATGGATTCAGAGTATCTCTGAAGACATTCTTTTCAAGAAGCTGAGTATGCACAGCCACTGCGTTTATTGGACCTGTGTTTTCTAAGGAGTATGATTTTAAAACCTACAGAGGTTTTTTCATTGAGCTTTGACTCCCCATGGACTGTCATCCTTTTGCTGTGCTGTGTGCTGTTAAATACAGAGGTGACACAGGACTCAAATTCTTTGTCATGAGCTAAACCTTAGATCTTATCAGTAAAACATACTGGGGGGAAATATATAAAGGTTTATAATGCTGCAAAACAACTGAAACCTACAAAATAAAATTAAAAGAACATTTTCTTCTCTGTGATCCACATCTCAGAAATGTTTGTATGATCACAATTTTAAAAAAACACCCTATTATTTATTGACATACAGATAATAAATTTTAAAATGATCTATTGAAGAATGAGAGGCATTCCTTAAAAAGCAAAATAATTAGCAGGGTTTTGTTTCTCAGCCAACATTTGTAACCTTGCAAATATGTGTCCTAGGATTAAAATATCATCATCATTAAAAAAGAACCATGTGGCATTTCTGTTAAATTCACTGCATCCCCCTTCTTTCTATTGTAACTCTCTGTTTTTTCCTAGCTGATAGGTATGAATCATTTATCTCTAAAACAACTTTGAAAATGAGCTTTATTTTTGTAATATTTTTCTTCAGGATGAAAATGCAGACAATAATCTTATACACCATCTTTTAAGACTGTCTACATCAAAATCTTTATTGAAAATTCAAAGTATCCATTTTTTACCTGGAAGGTTTTCTCTGCAAATAGAGTGAAGTACAGCACTGAGATGACACATGTTTACATGGAGATAGAACTGAAAATGCCTAGTGGGTCCTCTGTAGTCACAGATACTGGTTTAGCAAAGCTGTACCTCCTGAAGTGTGCATACTAATAGGAGATACTCCTGGAACCAAGCTTGCATTTGCCTTCACATTTTGTAATATAAAGGTCTAACTCAATTACAACTGTGAAGGGCAAGCTATGTAGGGCTAGCAAATCACCAGGAATTTCTAGCAAGCAGTGGGCTTGCTAGTTAAGTGTTTTTTTGTAGCATACATTTTTTTTTACGGAAAAGATGTTTTTTTTTACGGAAAAGACAAGGCATTTTAGTGAACGCACCACCTGATAAACTGAAGATTTTCTCCTCAGCAGTTAGGTGCCCAGTTTACAACAAAATTTGATAGGTTTTTGATGTCTCGTTTCTTTAGAAAATCACTGTTTTCTAACACCTTGGATACAATGTGGCGTTAGATACATGGAACATACTGGTGTAATTCTATGGTAAATTAAGCACAGCCATGAACAGATTGAAATTGCCCTTTGCCCAAAATAACCACTGCAAGTTAGGCTCAGAATTAGTGAAGGAAATCACTGATTACCACCCCAGTCCATTCCAGGCAGACCAAATTATTCTGTATGCAAGTGTTGCAACGTAGCAGGAGTGGATCAGCAGGGCAGAACAGCTGGCACAGGGGAGCTCGCATCTGGATGTGCAGAGCGTGGGGGTTTTCCTGCTGTCATCCTGGGTCCTGTGCACTGCACCCCAGTAACAGCCCAAGTGCCCTTGCTGATGTGACCCAGAACCGCTCAAATATCAAGCGTTTGAGCAACAAGTGAAACTGGTAGGGAGATTCAGTTCAAAAGCACTTTCCTGATCTGAAGTGAAAGGCCAATGTAGATATATCCCACAAATCTTTTGTGGGACGTGCCCTCTACCAAGACAGCACCTTTGAAATGCTTTTTACCTCAGCTATGGTGCTCTGCATACACAAGCAGCAGTGGACCTGCTTCAGGCTCTTTGTGGAACACAGCATGAAAAAATCTATGCAAACAGTGCATTCTGAGTGCAATATCTCAGAAACATTCCTGATTTCTCTGAAATACTGCAATTCCCCAAGTTGCTCTCAGCACGCTTAGATAAAATTACATTGTATGACAGCACTGTGCTGAGTGTGCTTGCCTTTAGTGAGTTGATTAAAAGGTTCCTAGTTGTGGAATTACTAATGCCTTGGAATTTGTCTCCACATCCTTGGCTGTGCCAGTAGTATTTGATCTATAGTGTGTGCTGGTTGGATCCTGCCAAGGAGTTGAGCAGAAATCTTATTTCTGTGATGCAGCAGCAAGATGCTTGTAGTACTTTAAATTACTGTAGATGAAAGAGGAGATTTGCACCTTGAGCATCATCAAAGATGATTTCAGCACATTTTATTTCTTGGTACTAGCAGCATAACTATTTCTGTTATTCAAGGGAAAATAAGCACTGAATTAATAAAGTCCTGGGATTTTTAACCTACAAACTTGCTTTGCCTGGCTTCCTTCTAGTCAGCAGAAGTGTCAGATCAGGCCAGCAGAATCCATTCAGAATTTATGTTTTCTTATCCTAGCAATGTAAATGTAAAATGTTTGATACAAATCTCTTATTTATTTCTCTAGTCTCACATTCATTTTAACTGAGGTGAAAAACCTGCATATTTCACTTTGTGGCTGCATGTTTCCTTGATTCAGAAAAAGGTATTTGGTGGGCATAGTGGGGTATTTATTTAAGATGAGGGCTAAGGGCTTAAAGGCCTACCAATTTCACATTGGAAGAGGAAATGGCATATCTGCTTTTGAAATAAAAAAAAAGTTTTATTTTCTAAAAACTGAAAAATTAGGATATTGATCAAATGTTGTGGAAATTTACATCTAATTAATATTATGCAAATTATGAAATGCAATTTTATGGAGGAATTGAGATATAATAAATCTTTCCTGTAGATATTAATATATCCATATATAATCCTAGAATTCTGACCCACTGATTTTTCCATTATACAAAATTGTTTCAGAAATGAACTTTCCAATGGAGATTTTTTTCTCTTTATATTTGCATAAGTCCAAAATTTAAGTATCATTAATATGAGGTCTCTAGAGATTAACCTAACTTGACTGGATACAGAGTCATCTAAGTGACTTCAGAAAATGGTTTATTTTGATTTAGAATCCAAAGTTCCATTTTATGAATTTCTTTTATAAACCAAAAGAATTAAGTCTTATGTCAGTGGAAGACATGGAGTATTTTACCACATCAGTTTACCTGAATTTCTGCTTATTAATGGCAGAATTTATCCTCTTACGATGTAAGTCTATAATATATATGGGAAGAAAAATACTAAATTAGACATAGGTAGAAATAGAAAGACTGATTTAGAGCAGAGTTTTTTGGTAGAAGAAGTTTAATGAAAATGAAAAAATAATTTAATCCCCAAAGGAAATGTTGACCTATCAGTATATATGCTGAAGTGCTTCAACTGTCAGCCTCCCATCTTAAACAATTCTTGAAAAACATAGGAAAATGTATTCGAGAGCATTTGATTTTCTTGTCTTCCCATGAACTGATAAGAGTTGAAACAGTGAATTTATATATATATATGTATATATATATATATATTTTAATTATAGCAATAGCAATATTACTTCATGAGACAGGTATTAAAGAAGAATTACAATACAGAAGAAGGAAGAGCTTTAGTTAAGAGAAGTGTAATGTCATCATAAATGTGCTAAACTATTGACCGGCTGCTCTCATTTGTGGTGTTTTTGTGTTCCAGAGACAGATGTTTTAAATCATTTATTACCTGTTTGAAGAAGTTAATGAACAGTGTGAAAAGGGGAAATTTTTGTTCTTTCATTTTTTTTCCTTCTGTAATGATGTTTACTATCTGGCAAAATGATTATTCAATTTTCAGAGATGTTCACCACCTTCTGCTGCTGATTAAATTCCTGTTTGGTTTCCCTGCCAAATCTGCTGGATTAAATTAACAAACTCTGTCTGCTTCAGTGGGAATGACCTGCACTGACCTTCAGCTTGTACAAAATAATAATATTTTCAGTGATCTATTGATTCAGCGCTCTTTATCTTCTTTGAAAATAATATGCAATGGAAATGTTTGCCTTTACCTTGACTGAATTTGCAGACATGGTCTCCTTATTTCATTATGCTAGAGACTTTGGCCCTTTATATGTAATATTTTTGTACTCTTTGCTATTATTAACAGTTTTTTTCTTCAGAAGTTTCACTGGAGCTTGATTATGCTAAGGAAAAAACTTCACGTGATCCTTCAATCTATAATAGGGCCCAGTTTTGAAAATTATCCGCATCAAAGGACCAGTTTAAGAAGTTTAAGTCCTTTCTCTTTTGTTTAAAATAAATTCTATTTTTGTTTAATTACTTCCTCCATTCATTTTCATTTGTTGTCAAACAAGTGGTGGGGAAACTGTAGAGAAATCATGTAAGGAGCAAATGTGAAAAGGACCTAAATTATAGTGAGTGTAAGAATCTTTAATCACACTTCCATTGTTATTTAACCACATTCCATTGCTATTGCTACTTTTGAAGTTCAGAGAAATATAAGCACAAACTCTCCTCTCCTTTTTGCAGGATAGATTTCAACTGGGTGTTTTTGCAGTCCTTGCATTGTGTGTGTGGGCTGTGAATGCTGCCTTGGCTCATGAAATCTGATAGCCATTGCTAAGGCATAATACTCCTGATCTGCTGTGGAAAAATCTGTAGGCACAGATAGCTTCAGATAACATCTGGAATAAAGAAAGAGAAGGGTTGTTCACAGAATCACAAAATTACAGCTTTGAAGCCAAGAATCCAGGCGTTTCAACTAGCTCTGGTGGGTCATAAATTGACCAATGGAAATTTTTCTTAAGCAGCCAAAAGCTGTGGATACAGGAAAACTGAGACTCTAATCATTGCTTCATATTTTTCTGTTTATTTTCATTTTTCTCTTCTGTTGGGTTTGCCAAGGGGAAGATATTTTTTTTTATAGCATTGGTTGTCACTTCACTTTTGAAAATACAGTTAATAGCGAAGTCTTTGTAGATCCAAATCCCATCACCCTTCAGGTGAATGTTGTTTTCCCTATTAGACAGGTATGAAAACTTTTAAAAAAAGATTCCCTTTATGCATAACTTTGGAATGGATATTTTTCTTTTATTGTCAAAAGGATATTTTTAAAAATCTGCTTTGTTGACACCGCTGCAATATTAAACCATTTCTAAGCTATTTCAGTAAATCGGTTCTTTGGTTTATCCCAGTTGCAAAGTTTCAGCAAATCCTTTTTATGTGAAATGTAACGGAAAAATGGCTGCAATACGTTTCAAGCAAAAGACAAGATGAGCACTTACAGACATCTTAAGCGACCCATTGATTTGTTGATGACACTGATGAAGAGCAGTGTCCCTTAGTAAAGAGAGATGAGGTAACCACACTATACTCTGATACTGGTGTTTTTGTGTTATTGTTGTCTGTGCACACGGATAAAAACCAGAATGGCCATCTAAACCATCCTTTAGTGCCTGTATTGATTGCTGGTTCACAAACCAGCCCTGTTATGAATTGGCCATTTATCACTTCAGAGGAAATCAACATCCCCAGATTTTGAGCTACAACTTCTGTAACAAGGGTGTTTTCAGACAAAAAATCAACATGTAAAGTGAAAGCAAAAATGAGAACTATATTTTCTAGCCTTACATATGTGAAAGGATCAGGACAGTATACACATGTCATGGTGTTTGCTGTGACACACTGGCTGCACTCGAAAAGTCCTCCTGCAAAGCCATTTGGTTGTCTTACTCTGCAGCACCCAGGAGGGTAATAGCTGTCAGGGCACTCTCTAGGACACATTCCTTTGCATTAGAGCTGTAATAAAAGTCACTACTGTGCTCAAATAAAATTTTGGTGGCGTCCAAAGGCTGTAGCTTTGGTCTGAGCTTCAAATTCCATTTAAAAATTGTTGTGTTTGCCTCTATTCTGCAGGCTTCCACACTCTGCTTTTCTTGCTTTCTCGAAGTTTTATATAAAAGGCTTAGGTTTGCTTTGAGAGCACATAAATTTTCCAACCATATTTTATAGATGATAACTTTTACTTTGAAGAGGTTCTCACTTTCCTGCTGTGCATTTGGCAGCTGAAACAGGCTAGTATTATTTGCTTTACACAAGAAAATAAAGGATAGACATTTTCTAAATTGATTGTCTGAGACTTAAATACATATTGAGTTTTTTACTTAAATGTCCTGTTTTCAACAGCTATATTCTATCTCACCTCTATTTCTTTGAGGTTTGGAGAAAAAACCTGAGTAAGCAATGCTTTTGAAAACCAGTTCTGCTTGGCTTCTAAATTAAATCTTGGTATCTTGCTAAATAATTTGATTTTTGAGTGTCTTGCTTTTGTAAATGTTTCTGCTAAGTTTGGTGGGAACAGCTAGCTGGTTTAGCACTGTCACCTTAAACTCCTTTCTTAATGTGATTTGGCATTCCCTGCATGTCTTTCTTGACAGTATTTCTATATTTTTGATCCCAATTATCCAGTTGCTTTTTTATTATAGTTTTGCAGTCTCTACAGACAAGAGACATTAGATAGTTATTTTGGATTATGAATCTTGTATCAGCCTATCCAACTGGCCAAGCAAAGGTCTTACTCCATATGAAATCACCTGAAGTTACTCTGAAGGCTCTTTGAAATGTAAAAATACTTTCAAATTGTAAAATAGGCCTATGAAGGTATCTGGTCCCTCTACCATTAGCCAGTCAAAAATCTAACTTAGCATAGTTATATATCACTGATCTCCTGTATAGACTGTGTAGGAAAGCAGGTTCCTCCACGGAGAGTACCAGGTCTTGGATGAGGTGTTTTGAGATGTCTTAGTGAGATGGGATGGATTGGAACAATGCATCTATATGTAGACTATTTAACCCTTGTGACTTTGGTCTGGAAGGAATCCTGCTGCATTAGATATATGGAAATATGTGACAGGAAAATGTTGTTAATAATAGCTGTTGTCTTGAGAGTATTCCTCCATATTAATTTTTGGTCGCTGTCAGAAATCAATTCTTTCCTTATTTTAAAACATCATTGATGTCTCTAAAACAAATACAAATCATGATGTAATTATGAGATAGACATCCTTTCATCTGAGAGAAAATCACACTTTCAGTGGGTAGGGGCTGTTCCACATTATGTTAGTGATGAATTGCAGTTTCCTGTATGAAAGATTCATTGACTTAAACTTTGTGTCTCCCTATCAACAGGTAGAAGATAGGCTGTCTCTGTCAGAAATGTGTGATGTAAATGACAGGATGCCAAACACATGGTCTTGTGAAGAATTTGCTTTCTTCTGCTGTGAATCATGGATGCCTGAACTGCATTTTTTCTACAAACTGCAAGTGACTGTAAGGGCATCCACACTGAGTAGAAGTAGGCATACAAAACAGATGGATAAACAAGGACCCAGAACTTCTTAGGTGTGATTTTAAAATTAATCACAAGGTCTTATCCCTGCATGACTCTGGGAGGAGCTGCCTTTTAGGACTCACCCTAAGTCGAAAGGATTTTTGGCTTGCTCTCACTGCAAGAGAAATCAGCCAAACCATGCTTAACCAGGTCATGGAGAAAAGTCACTAAGGATGAACTTGACTTTTTCAGCTGAAAATAGGTGGTAAAAGGCTCTTTTATCATGTGTTCTTCACTGTTAAGGCACAGTTGATGTGGAATTGCTGTGTCTAAAGATGAAACGACATCTTTAAAAGCAAAATGAATCTGAAATTTTAATGAATCTGATTCAAAATGAATCTGATGTTTTTCTTCTGAAGTGCTTATTGTCCTTAATGTGGTGACAAACAATGCTGTTACTTCCATATGCATGCGTTTCAAACTTAGCTTTCCCTCTTCCTCTCTGTAAACTGCTCACTATGACCAGATCATAGGTACGGAGAACCTGTTGAATCCTGAACTTCAGCTTTGTTTGAAATGTAGCTTCATTAATCCAATGGCAAAAAGAAAAAATCTCACTTTTTTTTTTTTTTTGCAGCCATATAATAAGTAACAAGAGGATGATAATCACAGAGGATAAATAAAATTTTATGTATTTCATAAAAGAAAGTTAAATGCAACTATGTACTTTTATGGTGACTTTTTTTTCTGACAGTGTTAAGACTCCTGGTTTCTTAGCCTGTTAACTTTGCTTTGCACCTGTCTCAGAGCATTAAATAGCAATAAATCCCCGATAAACAGGCTGGCTAAGGAAATATACCCATGTATATTTCTCAATGATACAATGACAGTGTTAATCTTTGAGGACTTGGAAGTGTGGTTACTGAAAAAATGCATGTGCAAAATATCTTGAATATCTGTAGGTTAGAAATGTTGTTTAGAACAGCCCTGAAACTGCTTTGAATAACTCCAAAGAACTAGGTATGATGAGGTATGGGACAAAGCACATGATTATGGAACTACAAGTGGGTCTAAAACCCTATTTAGCTTTTTCTAACTCAAACAGTTATATGAAAGCAGCTTGACCACTGAGTTAATAATAGTGTATAAATTTTCTTTGTTTCCTGAAGCAAAGTGAAGGTACATTTCAACGGTGCAGTGACTAGGACAGACAGCAAGGTGACTGGCACCTTGGATGAACACAGTGAATGCTAGGCAGGTAAGAAGATGCAGCATATATAATTATTATGGTAAAGTTAAATGCCCCAATTAAAAAAGAACTTCAGATTATGACCAACAGCTGGCCAAACAAATGCTTCCCTTAAATAAGATAGAAAAAATGCTGACCTGCATTTCTGAAGAGCTTACAGCTTGTTAGCTAAATGTCCTTTTTGTTGAAACTTGACATACATATTTTACACTGTTAACACATTTCTTCTTATAAGCACCTGAAACCCAATTTGATCTGGTTTGTGGTATAATTAATGATTTATCTGGAAGTCAAAGGAAAAATTAGCTTTCTTTTGTTTGTAACTTGACTGATGTAAGACTTCCTTTTGACAATGTAACGTCACTAACACATCCTTTAAAACTTCCAAAGGAAGGAACATATTCTTGAGTTCACACAATAGCAGTAAGGAATAACTGCATTTTTATAGTTCATCTTGCATGGAACATGCTCTCAGCAGAAAATTTGAGATAAAATTTATCTTTGAAGGTGAAATGAAGGGGAAAAAAAAATCAGATATCAGTTTTTCATTCTTATTTCTGTCATCAGAATTGACTGTTGCCTGTTTATCACTGGAGTTCCTCTTCCTCCTCTACCTTTGGGGCTGTCATGGAGAAGGCAATGGGAGCCATACACGAAGCATGTTGCATGTCCACCAGCTTCTCAGTGATCCTTGAGGCAATGGGAAAACAAGCAAAACAAAACTGTGCTATTTTCTAAATGCTCTCTAAAAATAATCTTTCATCAGGATGGATTACAGATATGTGGCAAAGCTGGGTAGATTAGAACATACAATTTCAGTCGCTTGCATGACAGTGGTATTGTCTCAGCTGTGATAAGCAAGGTAGACCTGAAGATTATTCAGAAGCCCATCTCCTGTTGCTGTCCGTCTCAGAGTCAAGCTGTCCAACCTGATTAGACTGATCTTACTGCTGGTTTTCTGTGAGCTTGTTGCTTTCTGCAATTTCAGAAATTGTTTCAAATTAACTTTGGTGGTCGTAAGTCTAGAGTTCTGTCAGCAGAGATCCCTCTATGCTCTGCTTCTGCTTCATAATCCTTCTAAATCACTCTTTCTGTCAAGGACTAGCCTAAAATGTAGACTGCATGTTAAACTGGACAGAGGGCCTACTTTGGCTCTCAAAGATGTCAATGTTGATGGCATTAAGTGGGCCATGTTGCAGTAGGATGGTTTATATGTCGCAGCATAGTTGAGAGCTAACCTTAAGCTTGACCCTAAATATCAGCAAGAACAGATCCTGTGTCTCCTTCTAAAGAGGTTTCTTTTTGTTTATTCCAGCACAACACAAGTCCTTGTATTTTTTTCTGTGGAAGGTGTGGGCTGGAAGAATTTTCTGTTTGACTTGCACAGTTAATATTACGTGTGTTGAATGCTTTTGGAAGGAATGGAGGCAAAAGATTGGTCCAATAGGAAGGGCAGGGAGCTTAAGTTAAAAGTTCAGAGAGATGCAAATGTAAAATTCCTTTTCTCATACTGGTGTCTGATCTTTCTTGGCTTCTGTTAAAGGAGGGCATTGATCACACTGGAGAAATAAAATGTGGATTTGCATCTTTGTGCTGGCTGAATTAAGTCTTTTGTCTAATTTTGCACACATGCATTTAGGTAGCGCTGGATCTCTCTAGTCAAATAATCTTCACTTTTGTTTTTTGAACTACCTTGCCTAGAGTAAGTTGCTATTACAGTGAAGAATCTTCTCAAGTGTGGATGATTATCCAGTATTTAACTGATATCTGTAGTTTTTAGCTATGTTACAAGATTAATATTTTTCTTAGTGTTTCTTCACTTTAAAGATCTTCCTACTTACAGCAAAATGTTAGGGGCCAAATCTTCAGGTAGAGTAAGGCAATGTCTTTCTATTATGCCATTGGAAGTGATTTTGATTTACAGCTACTGAACCTCTCACACAAGATATTGATTTAATATTTTGTTTCCTAATGGGAGTCTGAATAGCTTCTACATTCTTTTTTCTTGCTCTGTTCCTTCTCCTTCTTCATATAAAAACCCATTTGATTATTTTATTAACAAATCTTGTTGCAGTTTTTTTACACTATATAATAAAATCCCTTCATATTTTTTATGTAAGGTCACTTATTTATTTATGCAAAATTGCTGCATTCTTCACTTTTGTCTCACTTTCCATGGCGTGAAAATTAAATATTTTATTCATTAGTTGCAGTTGTGCCACCACGCATATTACTTCATGATGGATATGATTGATGTCCTGTCTTCTAATCACCTATCTATACAAGCCATCTTTGTCAATACTGGTTCATTTTTCTTTTTCTTTGCCAAGAGGCAAGTGCAGGAAATCAAATAAATGTGAATAATACTTCTTCAAAATTAAGTTTATAACATGAAATCTGAAAAGCACTAGAAAAATAGTGGGAGACAGCTGGGCAAAATCCAGGCCACTCTTGGAAGGTTTCACACTGTAATCAGTTGGGTTTTTTATCAGTGTTCCCTGTAGGATTGGATGGGTAAATATTATCAACACTAAAATATATTCAGCTTGAAAAAGAGTCTGCAAGTGTGCACTGGGAAATTTACATTGTAAAATTACCTCTTCCTATTTTAGTGCAGAGAGCTTTGTTTTAATTTTTTTTTTTTGTTGTTATTCAAAGACTGATTCTTAATAGATCCTACCACACATATATATATATATATACATATATATAATATATATACAATATCTAATTTTTATTGTACAAGGTCATAGTGTATCACATTTTTTCCATCTCAGATTACTAAAAATATACTTCCTGATTTTTTTTTATTAGCTTTTTGGAGCAATGTGTTTTTTCATTTTGTACATCAGTTAGAACAGGGTCTCATGCTGACTCATGACTACCACAAGAATTAGGCTTTCTTCTCCATGATTCTTGTTACAATGCAATCATGTCATTTTTCAGTGTGTTCAATCTATGCCCTCCTATCCTCTGAGAAAATGCTGATATTAAGGCTTTCCCAACAGTCCTAGGTCTTCACTCCTGACTGTTGAACAGTATCTGAGGGACAGTGTAAGACACAGAATCTTATCTCTTGTTTAACTTCTATAAGGCCACATATAAATGTGTGTTTAGGTGAAGGGTTGAAAGAAATTCTGAAAATCACAGGCAGTATGTAACCTCAGGGCTTAAATACATCATAGATCCATTATAGCTTTTCTTCTATGCTAAAGACTATTAACATTAGCAAAGTAATTTGCAAAATGCTCAGTTTGAAAAGTTCTTTTAGGATGATTATTTGTGTGCTTAGAAAGGAACACATGCAAAAGTAATTGGCTGTATCAGGTCTTAGTGTAAGCCACAACAAAATTTGTTTCAACAGTTCCTAAAAAATCCCTCAAATGACAATTCAGTTCTTAACAAAACGTTAAAGAGTTTTGTAAGAAAAGAAAATGTGGTTTGTTTTGATTTTTAAAAAGATTTTCATGGCTCTAGAATGCCTGCAAAAAAAAAAAAAAACCCACAAAAAATCAACAAAACAGGAAGTAAGCTACAAAGATAACAATAAATAACCACATGACTGATTTAGTTGTCATCTTTGTATCATGACCATTTATAACCTGGTGGGCTTTTCACCTCAAAGTATGGTGAGATAATGAAATTTACCTACTCAGGAAAGTAGAAGAACATATATTTTACCAGAAATGACTGAATTCTATATTGGTAGTGGTGGCCGTATGTTCGCTTTGCTTGTTACTATGTGAGCAGTCACATTTGGATTTTTTCAATTGAACTTTTACTTTTTTCCCCCAGCATTTGCTTCAGGCAGGGCAGAACCAAATTCTGTTGAAATGAACAGAAATATTCCCCAACATTCTATGGCTTTAGATTCATAAAATTTTAATTAACTGGCTACAAGTGCCAGTCTTTTTGTGTAAACACTTGTTTCTCAATATTCCCATGTTTTGTTTCAAAATGCAACCATGATCATTATATCCTGGCTCCTGTTCCTCAGATAAAGCATGATAAACAAACTATATCCCTTGTACATGTACAAAATCTCAAGGAAAATATTTGGTTTTTTAACCATTCAGCTGTTCCACCTCTTCAAATGCACCTTCTGTTTAATAGGTCCTAGTATCTGACTTCAAACTTGTGCTTGAACATGGGTGCTATTGGAGAAAATATTACATTTTCAGCTCTTGAAAGAGACACAGAATTTCAGCTATTTAAAATAGTTCTCTAATCAATAAAAAAATTTATTGTCCACAAAATGAAACTTTTATTAACTCCTTGATGTTCATAGTGTAAGAAATTACTTTGACTATTTTGTCCAGCAAAACTTACCTTTCATAATATTCAATATTTGTTACCTTCATTCATTTTTGTACTTAGGTGGTCTATTTTGTGAGGTGTTGAAAACAAATAGAAAATAAACAAATTTCTTTTGTACCACTGAATGAAGCACAGCAGGGGCACAATCACCTCAAATATGATTTCCCACTTTTAAGTGACACTTTGGGTTAAATTAATCCTCAATTTTTTTGCTAATAAATAAAATTTTTACTTGTGATAAATAAGTTATTTGAATTTAATATTATTTAATATTTGAATGTTCAGCTAAGCAAAAACATTCTTTTATCTAGTGCTAGAGATTACTATAATGAGGGAGATGGTATGAAGTGTTAAAAATCTGAAATGGATCCTTATAGAAACATTAAGTGATGTAAAATAAGGTAGATGTTATTAACAGCCAGAGTTGCCTCAAAGCTCATGGTTTTTTTTCTCCTTTTCCAGACTTTTTATGTTTAAAGTTGATAGGTGGGGATGACAATATTTCAGTGTTTATTACGGGACAGTGTTCTTAAATTTACAAATTTAGGAACATGTTGTTTGACCCTTGCCATTTTAGATGTAGGGTGTGTTATAAAAGAGGGGCTCTGTCAGGTAAAAAATTAGGTCACTCTTAATTTACTGCTTGGATAAGATCCCACACTAAGTTGGAACTGCAAGCCTGATACTGTGTTTGGTTTCCAGTGGTCCATGAACATTCCTTGCATGTTGGACAGGTCTGAGTACTTGCTTAGTTTGAAAAAGTCATAAGTGCTGCAGTTATATCACCTTCAATACAACTGTCAGAGTACAAAGGGGGAAGGAACATTATAATATATGTAAATTTAACTTAGACAAAGACCTCCTAGGTTCCAGTCTGAACCTGGCTGGATAAAAGCACATTTTCTTGAATACAAGAGAATAGGTAGAATTTTGAGTAAGACGATAATAAAATAAAAAGAATGTCAGCAATGAAAATATAAATACATATTCAAACTAAGTTATTTTTTAAAGATTTTATTTCCTGTATCAGTGAAAATATTGCTTTTATATATATTTTTTTACAGTGAAGTATATTTTGTTAAATAAGTGCTTTCATTTATTTCCTTAGAATTACCTCAATTATGTTTTAAGTAAGTGAAAAAATGCTTAAAATTATTTTTTATTGTGTTTTGACCAATTTACCACAAATACAGAAGAATAGAAAGACAAGTATTATGCTGGTGTCCAGGCTATGGCATCTGGTATTCCATGTGTTTTATGCCATTGACAAATGGTAAAGATTCTGTGTGCTAGTCTGAATAGAAGCTCTTCAGAGGAATGACCCATCACAAGCTGGTCACTGGTGTTGACAATACTATTATTATCTAGACACAATGCAAGATGAGTGCAGTGGAAACTTCCTAGAGTGGAGAAAATATTAGTGAATTTTTTAATCTATAAATGTAAGGCATGCTGCCCTGAGGCAGTAAGGACTGGATGAGCTGGTAAATATAACTAGGGGGATGTATGAGAGCATTTCAATGCCAGTATGGATGGCTTTTTTCTTTTTTTTTCCCACTGTTGATGTAATATACTTCACTAAAGTAAGCTGGGCTAGTTATTCAGAAAGAAAATGGTGTGGCTAAAGAAAGTCCTTCAAAGTCTTCAGGCTAATCTTTTGCTTTGTGTTTTAAAGGAAGACATAAAGGAACACGAAGCAACACTAAGAGAAGAATAATTTGGTTTTGTCACAGATGCCTTCTGTTTATTTAGCCTTTGGAATACTGATGCATGTCTCCTCAAAGCTGGAGCATGAGATTTTGCTGATTTAAGCCCTTCTGTGGGTGTCTCTTTGTGGTCAATTCTGCCATCTTCCACTGCTGCTGCAGCCCGTGCCGCCTGGTGTTAGAGAAAGACGGTGAGGGAAGGACATGACAAGTGGAAAATATGGGAAGCAATGAGAAAAAAAAAAACAAAAACCAGAGGAGATCAACTCTCAGTTCCTTACCAGGGAGTGGAAGAGGAGTGAAGTTCATCACCAACTCTTTAATACAGCCCTTAGCAGGAATGTAATTCTTTTTGTGATAGTTTCAGGCTTTAACATATATATTTGTCCTTTTGGATAATAATGCTTTGCAAAGACACTAAAACCCTGATTAAAAGGATTTCTTTCCTCATTTTCATTCCTTTCCTGCTGCTCTTTTTAAAAGTTCCTAGACAGTGTGGTCAAAAACTCTGGTATCTTTTAGAAAATGATGCAGTAATCAGAAAGCTCTAGCAAACCATTCAAGTGAGTCACAAATAGCTGTCATCAGAAAGAAAAACATTACCAGATGTAATGTTTCTATTGTTTATCTGCAATTCTTGTAAGATTTCTACAAAAATGAAAAATTATATAAAAGTCTGGATGGTATGCAGAAAAACCAGATATGTAATTAATAACTTCAGTCCAAACAACTCCATTTTTCTACATGAATGTCAGGTTCTAGTGGAAAAATACAGGAAAGAACTATATTAAGAAATGAATCAACAAAAAAAAATCTGAATAATGAAAGCATTTGAGAAAATTTGGTGAGTATTTATAAACAGAAGAAACAAAGATGTCAGAATACTAATTGCAAATGCTCTATTTTAAGGAGAATATAACTAAAAAAGTACAAAAAATCCCCCATCCTAAGTACTAAAAACCAGAAAGAAAGGTTCAAGTGGCTGCTATTTGAAATGAAAGAGCAATGGAGATTTACACATGTAAATAGGGAGGTTTATAAAGGAAAGAAGGATGCTTGAATGGTACATTACCACTATTATTTCAGGAATTAGATAACAGATGCATTAAATTTTACTTTTCTAATAATTTATTTCCTAGCATTATAAAGTAATTCTCAGAAATATTAAAAAAACCTAAGATTATTTACCACTGACTATATTGTATACTCTGAACAGCTGATGTTGAAATAGGACATCACATGCTTTTCCATTTGGCTGACTGCTTTCTGGATTCCCCCTCACAGGATATTTCCCTTTCTGCAACAAGAAACCAGGCACACTGTGCATGCAGAGTGTTTCAGTGAATGTGCTAAATCACTGTATTGACATGCTGCTAGTTCCACTCACTAGACCTTGCTTTTGGCCGTGTAGAATGCTATCAGCTTGAGAAATGCTTGTAAAGTCTAACAAAACACTTAGGACACCATGCACTCTGGGGACTGTGTCATGGAGTAAGGGGAAAATTCAGTCTGCTGGCAGCTCAGGAATGACTCTCCATCCCAATCTTTGCTCTCTGTTGCATACAAAAAGATGAGAGTGAAAGATAGCACAGCCTTGCTGGGAGCCTCTGTGTCCTAGGAAAGGTATGGGACAATGCACACTTGCTACACAAAAAGTCAGGCCTCAGCTTTGTTCTGGAAGTAATACTTCTAGAGGGGAGCACCAAACCTGACTTAGAGTCAGTCTCAACCCTGAGGGTTAGAGCAGCTTCTGGAAGAGTACAGCAGGTGCTTCCTCAAGGATATATTTTATAAGTGTCAAAAGCAGTGGATCATGGTACAAATCATAGCTGGTTGCCTTTTTGTTCCGTGAAATTTCCTCCTTGTACTTTTAGTGTTGGGTGAAGTCTGCACTTTCTGCAAATCTGGGCATTGTTTTGAATCCCACAGGGGTTTAAAAGGGATTTATATACCTTGCAGCTCAGGATGGTCAGTTTTGGGTGATCAGGAAAGCAGAACTCTCTGTATATATGTGCCAAATCAAGCAGGGAACTCCAAGTGAACTCAATGGTGTGTTGCTGCTGAACAAGGAATTATTTTCTCATCAATTTTGGGGTTAAATATTAGTTGTCTCTATAAGTCCTGTGTAGTTGCATAATTCTCAAGTTTTAGCAGGGTTTTGGTTGATCCAAGAAGCAATCATTGCTTGAAGGCAAGAGGACTTTGAAATATTGCTGTCATCACTTATGCAAAGCAAGTGAAAGAAGACTTCTCTGACCAAAAGTATTACATGCCCAAAGAAAGCAAGCAGTCCATTATGGTGTTTCAGCTATTCTTAAAAGGAGAAATGTCTGTTCCAATATCAAGCCCCAATCTCCTATGTTGCAATTCAAGCTTTTCTGTCCCAACTTTAATGTACATTACCTCATACATATATATATATATATATATATATATATATATATATATATATATATATGTATGAGGTAATGATATATATATATATATAAATGTAGGTGATTGCATATATTAAAAATTCTGATATATTAGAAAATGTTATTATTCCAGCTCTTTGTTAGACAAAACTGTTCTGGTTTTCCTTAATCTCCCCTAGTAGCTCATGATCTCTACAGTTTTCTTCAATCCACCTTAACATGATTTCATCTAGAAGTCAGTTCTATAGCTTGTATACTAGAACATTTAAATTTATTCTAGATATTAGGAAAGTATATCAAAGTCCAAATATATCACAGCTGTGAAATTTCCCTTATCCAGTTATGCCAGCAATCAAGGAAAGAAATTATGTCAACTTGACATGATTTGTTCCTGGAGTCCATGTTTTCTCTTTTTTATTACCGTCTTACTGTTTTGTGCCTTAGAAAATAATTTTTAGCAAATTGCCCAAGAGTCTTTCAAGGAAGAACAGTTCAAGGACTGGTTTGTACCCTCCCAAACAGAGATCTTTTCCCCTTTTTGAAGTGTGACATTGTGATTGCCCTCTATTTCTCTTCAGGGAATTCTCTTCATCAAGTCTCCAAGGTAAGTGCTATGATTCAGAGATTACGGGGGTTGCTTTGTTAAGGATACATAATTGAAAGTCATTGAACTAAGCTAAATTGAAAATCTCTATCTTTTTCAATGTCCTCACCCATATTCAGGAAGACATGCCTATCTATCTCCTTTAAACATTTAATTTAATTAAGTATTGGACTTAACATGTATTTAAAAATTGAAAGAATGCATTGGATGCAATGGCCTTCCTTGGGTCATTCATTATTTCATCTCCTTAATACTTCCTTTTACTTCTTTTATGTGTCATGTATTTGTAGAATCTTTTATTGTTGCTTGTTATGTCCCTTGGTAATCGCAACTCAGCCTTAGCCTTGCTGAATTTAAGGTATCTGAGCAATTCTTACCTTAAGATACATGCCCTTGTTTTCATTTTGTGTGCAGATTCTTTTTCTATTTTCAGATCTCTAAACTGCTACTAATAAAGCCAAAATATCTTCTACTAGTATTCTTATCTTTGAGATAGTTTCTGTTGTGTTGTTGGTATAATGTTTCCAGTAACCACCAGGTCTTTCACTTTTTAAAAAAACCCTAAATTATCCATTCAAAAGACTTGACAATAAATAATTTCTGCTGATATCTACTTTCTCAAAGTGCTGTCAATATTTTGTAGCCCCTTTTTAAAATTTTGTTTCCAACAGTGTCTCCTTAACCCAAATGATATTCTGCCTCTGGCAGAATCATTTAAAAATAGCTACTGTCCTAATAATTTTCCTTCCAAAGAAAATTCTCTCTCCAGTACATGCAGCAAATATTTTGAGCCCTACAATATAATTGTTCCTTAATAAATATAAGTATATCTATAAGTATAAAAATACTTAAAGGAAAGTCATGTCTCTAGTCACCAACAGGCTGCCTCCCTTGGGTTGTCTCTAAACAACCACATCCAACAGCCTCTCATTGTTTTAGAAATGGAGATATTGCCTTAAAATCTCTTTTTTTCTATTCCAGAAACCATTGAAATGGTCATTCACTGTATGTGATTTTCCCAAAGTCCAGAAAGTGCTCTTGATAAATAACCCCTCTACCACTGCATCTCAGGTGCTTCTCAACCCTCCCTAGGTGCTTCCTTGTATACTTAATATATTCCACTAGGAATTTGTGACACCAATTATACAAATTAGTTAAGCCTTTGAGTTATTCCTGTTTGTTCCTCATGTCCTGGCCATGTACCCAGAAGGTATTTCAGATATTCCATAGCTCGTGATATTATTCTTTTACTTGCTTCATAGTTTCTCTTTTCTTCATCTTACTTGCTAGATGAAGGCTGCTTTCCTCTAAGAGGAAAAATAGCTAAAGCCAGCCCTTCTCTTTTGTGCCTAAAATTTTGGAACCAAGCATGTATTATTACTGAGGTGCTGTCTTATTCTCACTGTAGACTGCATATCCATTCCCTCTCCTGCCCTTCCTGTCACAAACAGACTAACTACCTTTTGCAGGTCATCAGTGACTGCTCCAGGTGACAGTGACATTGCCATGGGAGTAGTGGTAGAAAAGTAGGAACTGTGCCAGTGGGTTAAAGTGTATTTGCCAGTTTGCAGTCTGATGAAGTACAAAACATCTAGCTGTAAAATCTGGTATTCCTCCTTCGGAGTAGAGTAAGAAGAGTAACCCTAAACCTAGTACTAGAGCTGAAGTCACCAGATCTAAAAGAAAAAATGACAGCCTATTATAAGTCATGATTTTATTTCTTATCTAAAATCAAAGAAAAAACAGTTTTCTCCACATGCCTGCATTTGAGAAAGATTTGGAGTGGCTTTGAGGTATATATTTTTCTGGTATGAAGGAAAAGTATAACATCAATAGAAGTATTTGCAATGGTCTGGGTGAAGATCACATTTCTGTCTTTAAAAGAAGAGATAGTCTGTGTGGGTAAACCAGAATAGTGTCATTTTGCTGTTAAAAAGAAGTTTGTTCAGTGGCTGTCTACAGAAATCAAATTGTTAGGTATTTCAGCAGCCTGAATTACAGCTTCTCTTGGGAAGCATGATACTGAAATATAGATTCCTTCATTCCAAGGTCAGTGACTCAGATCTGCCCCTAGGTGAAAGAGGAAAAAAAACCCCAAAACCCTTACCTGATGGCTTTTTGATGATATGTGTGAAGAAAGCCAGTGTATTACAACCAAACAGAGGAGTGCCCACACTACAAAACTACTGTCAGAGCCACTGGGGCCTCAGCAAAATGGTCAAGGACAAAAGAGTCATGGAGAATCTGCTTACTGCAAATTCCTTCTGGCAGCTGCTGAAGCCAGTGATGATGGACATGTACCTGTCCTATCACTGCAGTGAGCTTTTGTGGGGAGCAGTGCTGGGCAGTGAAGAACTTTGACCTGTAAATTCTCTAAGATAAAATAATCCATACCAGGAAGCCATGTATGCTCGAGGTCTCACTGAGGATTAGTAATTTTTATCAGATATCTGAAGTCCTGTCACCCCTTTTGAAATGAAAGGTAAAAGTGTTTGACAGGTTAAAGGAGTTCTGAAATCTGTTCTGATAGAAGCCTTCTCCTGGTGGGCTGTGCCACAAAACACTTGTTTTCTCATAGTGCCACCCAATGTGTTAAGAAGAGGGATTCAGTGCAGTCTGCTAAGTCTGAGGATTCATCCTCAGAAATACATACAGAGCAGCACTCCAGGGGGTTTTAGCTTTGAGGGAGGAATAAAGCTAACAGGATATCCACGGATCACCCACTGAATTCAGTTAACCTCTCAAATGTACTTCTGTACTATGCTTCAGTTTGCACTGGGGAGCAGCCTCAGAGCACGATTCCCTTTGTGTGGAACTTATCTGGAAGATGCACTCCAGGAGTTCACCAGTGGTGAGCTGGCAGTCAGTCTGTGAGAGCAGAACACAGCTAGTTTGATGCAGAAAAATCCCATGCAATATGAGCAGGGAGGATGCCAGGTCCTCACCAGCTATTTCACTTCACATAGCCACTTCTGTTGGTCTCTATTGCTTGCTAATACAGATGTTGCTTAGATGAACTAAGGGATTTTGGCATCCTATAGACATGTGAGTTATATTTTGCACTTAGGATCAAAAACTGTATGCAGTATGTGCTTAAAAATAAGATAGAAAAGTAAAATTTTTGTTGCACTTAGTTCAGTGGTTTTGATTACTCTGTCATCCTTATCAAAGTAAAAGAAAAACTCCTAGTGGATTTAATACTTAGCAATTGCCAACAGTATGTCAGAATAAAATGTATCTTTAAGCACATAAGTATAGCCAGTCTCATTCTTAAGCTGATATAGGGAGTTCTTGAAATGGCCTTGGAGGCTGAGAATGAAGAGCAGACAGCCAAAATGATTTTTGCCTTCTGATACCAGTGGGCTGAATTTGACCATGAGTGTATCACAGCATGTCACAGGCTTTCACACGGAATATAGTGATTTTGGTGGCTGTGGAAAGCATTTCTACAGATACGTAAGATTGAAATGTTAGTAGCTTTTTTTCTAATCTTGGCAGACTCAGGTTTTTACATTTCTGCACCAAGCATATTTGCAAATATGCTTAATTGTAGCAGACCTGTTAATTATGGAAATAATTCAAGGATAAGATAAAAACCCCAGGACAAGGCATAAAGAACTTCAGATCTTTTTTCTTTTCTGTAATACTGTGACAGTCATGTTTTATTTCATGTGGAGAAAATAATGTCAGGAGGATACTAATCACTAGTTTGCTACAGCTGAAAACAGCACAGCTGGCAGATGAGTATTTTAATGTATTTCTAGATTAAGGAAGGCAGTGTAAAGAAAGCATCATGCAAAAATTCAATCTCCTATGGGTTTAAAATGAAGTTCTCATCTGTGCCATGGTAGAGTGAATATCTACCTTATGTTTTATCATATTGAAGTGGATTATTTTCCTAATGAAGCTTGTGTCCCCCTTAAGCATTCTTCGGATATTTTGTGTTCACTTCAGTCTATAATAATGCAATGATTGAGTGCAATAGTGGATTTTCCTCTAGTAAGACTCTATCAGGACACTTTTCTTAACAAATTAAACTCTAACAGAAAGCAATCTACACAGGCAAGGAAAACAAAATGCCGTATATTAATTCCAATGAGATCTTTAATTCTTAAATTGGATTTTTTTTTACTTAATCAAATTGGATTATTTTCAAAATTAGTTAACATTTTATAACAGGAGGAAAATAAAAGTTTGGTTGCTGTTTATATTTGTTTTAATACCTCTTTTTCTCTTTCAATCCTTAAATAATACCTCCATATAGTACACTTTAGCTGGAATAATACAGTTGGAGCTTAAGAGACTAGAAATCAATACTCAACACTTCATCCATGGCCTGAGATTCCTGTACTTTCAAGAAGCCCAGATTGAGGGAGAACTAGATTTTAGTTACTCCTGAGAATAAGTTAGAATGCAGTGGTATTAAATATGTGTAAGAAATGGCATCTAAACTGCAGAACATGAAAAAAATGTGTAAAGAAGGTGTAGAGAACATCTGTTTTTAGTAATGTGTACCTATTGTCTGAGGTTTGGAACAGACAAGATATTTGTTCATGCCTTGTTTCACAGAGAAGTGCTTGGAACCCAAGCTTGAAGTTTGGAGCAGGCGGAAAGCGTTAGGCCACTTTTCTCTTCTTTGGGTCATTATGGGTTCAGTACTCACCTCCTGCACACTCTGCCATAAATTATACTGGTTGTCCATGCACCTTCACGTAAGTATGATTTCTCTTAGGAGAGTATCCCACAGGCTAATATATCATAGGACTCCGATTTTCCCTCCTCTGTGCTCTGCAAGGGTGTCGATCTCATCATTGCAGTCCATTATGCGTCATTTTACTGTACTAACTAGTCTGTATCTGAGATCCTTCAAATAAGCTAAATATAACAGCAGAAAGAGATCATCATGTCTTTGACTAACCTTTTCACGTGGTTTTTTTCCTTGCATGCCTCTCTGGGAGACAGGAAACAGCAGAGGGCATTCACCTTTCCCTTGGCAGTAATAAACTATAGCCCAAACATTGGTCGGTCATTTTTTTGTGCTCTCTTGCACCAGCTGATCCTGTTACCCATTTGGCAACTTTTTTTCCCTTCTGACAAGAAGATGTCATTCTCTCTCTCCCTTGATGGTGGCTGCTTTCCCTGCCTTCCACACCTTCATCCTTACAGAGCCTTTACTTGGGCTCTTTTCTGTTGTGTCCCTGCTAAATGATTTATGTGGAGCTTTCCCCTTGCATCAGTCTCAGTCTCATTCCTTTCTTCAGTGAAGACAGTCTGGCATTCTCTCTCCTCAGTCCAAAAGGAATATTACCAGTCTCAGTCAGGGACATTATTTGGGGCTAATCCTACAAACCCTATACTAAAACTCTCCTTCTGATAACCTTATTCAAGATTTGAATATGTTTTTTTTTAACCAAGTACATCTAGTTTTCAAGACTGATTATGGCTTGCGATATCAAGGTTTTGATGGGTGCTTTTTGGGATAATATACTAATTAAGGCTGAATGTCCCATTAAAGCCCAGTGGGAAATCCCCAGGTAAATTATATCATGCTGATCAGCCGCTGACTTTCTATCTCATTTTGTGCCTTCTCCTTTTAAAGATAATCTTTCAAAGTTGAAGGACCTCATAGTCATTGAAGTGTTACCATCAGAATAAGTAAAACTGTGCATGGTTACTTCAGAGTGATCTGACAGTTTTTTAACTCAGCCTCTCACCTTTTTTCCACTCCAATCATGACACAAGGTTAGCAGCTGAATGCCCAAGTGTTCTTCATTTGTTTAAGTTCTACATATAAGGAATATATAGGAAGAGAAAAAAAATTTGCTCATTAGTCAAATCTGCAGATGACAGGCAGTTGTTCAGAATAGTCAAATTCAGGGTTATAAAACATGTAATGAAGTGTGTGCAAGGTCAAGGAATGCTGAATAATACACACTGTAGGGAACAAGGCACCAGCATGGTGGCCTGCAGTAGGGGAGCAGAAACCTGAGGGCTCTGACCAGCCCAGCCACACTGACCCCTTCATTTTGGTGGACAGGTCTGTACTGCTCTTGGCACAGCTGTAGAGCAGCATTTCTGAAATCTTAGTGAGACACCTGAAACTCAACCTCACTGTATGTAACCACTGCTCTTGTGAGAGGGATCTGCATAACAGGTACACAGAGAGAGATCTGCATAACTCTGCGCAAAGAGAAAAGGTGCTCCCAGTTCCTCTGCTAATAAAAGTAAACAAGAAAGTAACGTGGATAAAGAAGAAAGTAGAAACTAATATATACTATTGTTCTCACATGAACTACTGCTCAGTTGCCTGTTATCCTGTCTAAGGAAGGATATTGTCAAATTAAAGAGCAATCAAAAAAACGGTCATAGTGTGATTAGGTGTTTGAAAATCCCTCTAATTATGATGTTTAAATGATGCAGAATGTCTATTTTAGGCAGACCTGTGCAGGGTTAAGGAGAGAAAATTAAAAAGACTAGCAATTTAGAGATGACAGATAATGAAATTCTGCTCTCCTTACCTCATAAAAAAGGGAACCAAGAAATAGTTTTCTGAAATATCACAAATTTAAAACTTGCAAAGGAAATAATTTTTCAAACTTGGTGGAATTAAGCTATGAGACGTATGGAGACTTATGTATCCCATAAAATACACAGAGTTTGTTTAAGACCGATTTTGATGCAATGGAAATGGGGTATGTAACTGTTTTGGTTATTATTATGTATAGAAATGCAACAATATAAAAGTAGAAAGAAAATGTATAAGGAGAAGAAAATATATAAGCAGAAGAAAGATAGAAAGGATAAGAATAGAAAATATCACCACCTGTGGATTTAGCCAGGAGACTTGATTGTTGCAATTTCTGTGTCCATTGTTCAAAGGCACAGTCACAGCTTGATCTGTCAGGGGTGGGGGAAGCCCACAAAAGACAGAGTGCAATGGATTAATATATTTATTAGCATATTTATTATGTTTATTTATGTTTGTTAACATTTTTAGGTGAGAATGTCCAGGTACCTCCCCTGGAAGGAGGGAATTTTCCCCTCTCTGTTGCAGTGCTGCGGATCTGTCGTGGTGGGTGCACCGCCTGTGCTCCAGTATCCTGATTTTCCTCTTGGCTTAAATAGTTTAATAGATACAGATAGGAAAAATAGTCAAGATGATGAGAGTAAATGCTAAAATAAAGTGCTGGAAGAAAAAGAGACCATTGTGACACAGGTTTCGAGATATTTTTTAACAACCGGGGCTTGGAAAGTCTCTCCTTTGTTACTGAGGAGTTGGTATTGCCAGTCACCATCTGCAGGTGGTGCAGGGGTCTGTATGACTGGTCTGGGCCAGTATAAACATTCTTAACAGCATTGCAGCACTAACTGAAAACACAGTGTGGGTTAAAAATCCTCTGAAAAATGTCTGTGAAATTTATTATTCAGTTTGGGAGGAGCAAAGTCAGTTTACTTGTATTTCATGCCAGCTGCAGCATCTCTTCCCAAGGAAGTGTGACTGAGTCCTTGACCATGTCTATCAGTAAGATTAGCAAAAGTTTTCCAAGTGGTCCTGCAGAACTGGAGAGGTGAGGAGCTGGTTATGGGCCTGAATTTTTGGAGGCACTGAACAGACATGTATCACTCTGACTTTAGCTGGAGCTGTGGGTATTCAAGATTTCTGGTAGATTGGAATATTTCCCAAAAGTTTAATCAATCTTCATGGAATTACATTTTTATTAGTCATGAAATGCATTTTTTACATTGATTATTTTTCTCCAAAAAGCGATTAAGTGATGCATGAAAGGCAGAGAAGTAACTGCATTAAATTCAAAAGATTTAAGGAATAATAGTTTGAATTATAAAGACCAATTACATTCTAAATGTAATTCAGCAGTATCAGAAATCCCTTACTACAACTTTTACAAACTTTTACTACTTGTCTTCTTAATCCTCCCATTGGAATGGGAATACTCTGCATCTTAATACCCATGTAAAGTTTGGTCTAACTTAGAAGTAGTTAATTTCCTTTATAGTCTACTGAGAATTCACTATTTGCTGAAGATTTCTTAAACTGGAGCAAAACATAGCGTGATACACATGTCAGTAATCTGTAAGTAGGATTGCTAAGAAAGATTTGAGGTAAATGTTGGAAAAATAAGATGAAAATGATGAAAAAAATCTTGGTGTCTACTGCAGGCCTGAATTAAAAGGCTGCATACAGTTTTTTTCTCTGCTAGCAGTGAATATAATGATCAGTAGTTTTCAAATTACTGTCTGAAGACACCAAGGAATTTGCTAAGTCTGTCCTGGTTGTCAGCAGAAAAAAAAAAGTTAATTAACAAGTTAGCCAGGGATGGGACCAGTGGCAGAGGAAGCAGCTCCTGAGAAAGGCAATTATGAAAAGTGCACTGTGAGATGGAGTTTCTAAAACAGCAAAACCTCTGGGAAATTAAATGGTGATGGCGGTTCATGAAGTGCCCCTGTTTTGGCTGTTCTTTTCACATTTAAATCAGCTGAGAGCCCTTGTCCTGGAGATCCCAATAACCCCTGTGCAAGCTCATAAGAGATGGCATTGCTCCTAGGGAGCTTTTTGGGTGTTAAACAGCCTGGTGCAGGGGGATGCGAGCTCAGGCTCAGCCCCAGGGACAGCTGTCATGCAGGTTTCTGGCCTGAAGCATCTGACCTGGCAGATTCAGGATTGCTCAAACCTGACATGCCCCAAGTGTAAGAAAACAGATGGCTAGAAGACAGCCAAGAGAAAACCAGGAATCTATGAGACAATTCTGGTCACCTTGATAAACAATTATCTCAGTAGACAGACTGCCTAAATACTTTCAGATTTAATTATTTGTGATTTGAATACCGGTTTTACATAGATTAAGCCCAATTGCTAAACAGCAATAGCAAACTATAAAATCACAGGCTTTTTCCTAATGGTTTTCCTACAGAAAGTTTTGGCAACGTTTATTTCTGTTGCAGGTAATGTGCTTAGATTTACTGACTAGTAAATAAAAAGTGCAAGTTCTTATACTATAAAAGAAGAAAATGTGCTATTTCACTGATTCATAGGTTGGTGTTTTCATTTTTGCTTTAGCAGATCATAAAAGAAATGTAACAAAAAAATGAACAAAAGTAGGAGAATAAGCATTTCTGAAGAGTAGATGGAAACTTAGTGGAGATGAGTCTTACAGCTTGTATATCTTTCCTATCATCAGCAATGCACAAACCTGGAGCTTGTAGGGAAGAAATATTCTTACTGTTTAGGTAAACAATTTTTAAAATAGCTGTTGGTAGTCTTTTTGCTCAGCTAAGATTTGTTGCTGATATACTTAGTTTAACAGCAACCTTCACATTAACAAAAACTTCTACAGTGCTCTGAAAGCCATAGAAGTGCAGTGCACTTATAAAGGAATTCTGTAGAAATACAATAACAGACTGAAACTTAATACAGCTCTGCATGACATGGTATCTTATTAAACAGAAGATATTTATTTAACAACCCTCCAAGAAAGCTAATAGGTTAATTTTTTTCTGTACACATGCTACTTCTTTTGCTATTGTAATTGTGCATGAATATAAAGCCTGAAGCTAACTTTTCGATCAATGGAAATTACTTTACTGACTTAAGAGAGCACAAATGTATATAGATACAATGCTGTTCCTCAGCAGTGTACCAGAACAGCCTTACCATTTTATCCAGATTAGCTACTTGCAGCCAATTTTACTGTCAGTTCTGCTACATCTGTTTCTGAAAAATCTGAATTTGTGTTTACTGAAGTTTTCTGTAGTTCTCAGTTCAAGAGTTAAAAAATGCAGCACTTTTGTTAGCCTTTTGAGGTACAGGGATGCTAGATCCTTCAATTATCCTTGCTTGTTTCATCAGACCCTTCCATCATCTGTTATCTGTTGCTACTGCCTAAGCTGCTGAACTGTTCACCAATTGAAGTGAATGCTTTGTCTCCCTCTAATTTCCACGCTTCTGGTAACAGAAAAGAAACAACAACTGAAGAACTGAAGTGGGACAGAATTTTATGCAGAATAGTGTAATAGATTATAAATTTATTTTAGTTATCTCATTCCAGTGCCTAAACCTCTGAGGAGACAAGCTGTCTGCATTAGAAGCTTGCCTCTGCTCTGTTAGCTGATTAGTACACTGCTGCCAGATCTTACTGCAAAAAGAGTTAGGCTGCTTTTAGTTCTCCAGAAGTGTTATTCAGTTGAGTCTGAAAAAAGCTGATTCCCAGACACAATGCCAGGGAACAATGCTGATTCCCCGACATGCGATATTCTGGTAATTTTGAAGTTAAAAATAGTTGGTTTTTTTTTTTTTAAAGTAAGTTTCTCAAGCTTGTTCAGCAAAACCAGTGCAAAAGTAGGGCACAGTTCCTTACTTCATGTGTCACCTTAGAGCACAGATTACTCACAATTCCAGTTTTAAAAATAAAGATTAAATACAACTTCTGGAAAAATGAAGTGTAGAACACCTCATAAATGTTTTAATAATAATCCTTTTTCCAAAGTGCAAGAACATTTCAGCATGGAGCAGATACATGCAATGCTATAAATCCCCCATATTAGCATAAAGATTTAATGTAAACTTAATGTTAAAGATTTAATGTTAACTTGTTAATTTAATACTAACTTAATTTCTAGGAAGTCCAAGAATCTAACACATGCATAAAAATCTGTTTCTATTTCCTTATTCTCTGTTGTAATGGGCTTCAGGGATGACTACATACATTTGGCCATATTTCTTTTAACAATTCAAAGTTATCTTGAAAGTAGCTGCTTGTTCTTCCTTCAATCTAATAATAAAGTTGCCGAGTCATCAGTTATTACAGTTACAATGTGAGAACAAAGTAAGAAAAAGATCAAACAGAAAAAATACATCATTAAGGAAGACTGAGAAGCTTAGTGAATGGTGTCTCAACTGGATTAAAGAAAATATTCAAAACTGGTAATTGTGTGGCGCTAAGAAGGTCTTAGGCTTATTGGGAACTAAAAAAAATACATGTGAGAGTCCAATTAATGATTAAATTTGTTTTTACTAGCATTTAATTGAAGACATCAGATGGCCACTGAATTCTAGTGAGAGACCTGTAGTTTTCAAACCAGTTTTGTTTGGTTGCTCCCATTGTTCTTCTGGAGCTTTAATATGCTTCTGTTTCATTAAAACAACGCCTCATTCTGCAACCCCTCCTTTCTTCCAAGCCCCTTATTATTTTTATGAGACCTGAACATCCATGGGTCTTGTGTTTCTGGGCACTCCATATGCCCTTTGAAAGATAAGCATTACATTTGTCTTCTTTCTGTCTTTTACTCTGACCTTCCAGCACTATATAGATAACTCTTATTACTTCTAAGTGTAAATTTCCAAGTGCCTCCCTCTAAAGCAAATGATTAAAATACCTGAATGCATGACTGCAGCTATAAAGTTAATGAATATTTGGGATTACTCATATCAGAGAAAAAGGGGTTTTAAAAGTAAAACAAATTGTACTTACTAGATATGTATGAAAACACTTGAACTAACTGGAAATTCTATGGAAATACTAGACTGAAAACATTCTAAAACTTATACTAAAAATGTTTTTTTGACTGCAGATAATAATTCCAGATCAATATTTTCATATGAATACATAGATTCAAATATACATTTCCATTTTCTATCACCTTCCAAAATACCCCCCTAAAATAATAAGCAAAAGTAACAACTAAATGGAATAATGTTTTGTATCAAATTGTCCTAAGATGGGAATTACAAAATGCTTTAGCCAAACATTGTTGATTATTTTATCATATAATCATAGAATGGGCTGGATTGGAAGGGGCCTTAAAGACCATCTAGTTTCAATGCCCCTGCTGAGGACAGGCATGCCCTTCACTAGACTTGTGTTGGTTTTTATGGTTTTTCCTTCCCTTTTTATTTTTTTTCCTTTTCTTTTTTTTTTTTTTTTTCAGAAGAAGATAAAAAAAAGCTAGTGGGGATTTATTTCAAAGTATAGACCTGGGAAATATCATTGCAATTGCCTACTGGTGATAAAAATATGTCAGTGTTTTGATTAAACAAAATCCTGTCTGGGTGGCTTATAAAAACAAAGTGCCCTAAAATATAAACCAAACATAGTATGCAAAGTAGATATAATAATGTTTGCAGACATAAAAATAAATAAACTAAATAAAAAAAAAGTTGACACCAAAGAGCTGGAAGGGAATTTCCCAGTGCTGGACAAGCACATGGTCAAGTGACTCATTTGACACTAGAAAGTCAGTGTGTAGAGACGCAGGGTGATGTAACTGAGAGACAAACAATTGTCATCTCACAGGCACGGTGGTGAACTCTGAAGAAGCCATCACCACTTTGGAAAGAGAACTTGGAGGAAAGAAAAAGGAGATATAATGCTGTTAGTGGCCAAATCTGTATTCTAAACTGCAAATCCCATGTGTAGAAGTAGTTCATCTAATACCAGAAGGAGAGCCAGGAAAGGTCCTTCAGGAGGAAAGAAAGCTGATCAATGGTATGAAATTGCATTCAAATTAGAAAATGACTGACTAGAGCTGCCCCAGGTGGGGCTGGTGACAAAACAGGTAGACCAGAGTTGATAAATTAGCTAGGAGGATTCACAGTCCTTTCTCCTTGTAAAAGACTTATAAGTTATTGAAAATATTAATCAGGTCTCAGTTTTAGAACACACATAAGATGATAACTTCTCAAAACAGTGCATAGGTCAGCTAGGGGGTGGCTTTCTGCATTAAAAGTAGATGTCAGAAGTTTTCAGACCTGTAAAAAGCAAATAAACTAATGAGAAATGTCAGTTCAGGAATATTATTTTATATGAAGAATAATTTCTGGCTTAAGAAATCCTTGATCTATATAGGTCATTGGGAACCTGCAAAAATATATTAGAGTCATGCATTGTCTATTTACAGAATTTCTCCTAGGTAGGGTTGTTGACTTGTGAAAGATAATGGGGGTCAGGCATGGTTACATGAATTTTTTCTGTGGATGATGTTTATTGAGCTATTGCCCTTTGCAAGGCCAGAGCTAAAATATATTAAGTTTGAAATATAAACATAAGCCATAGACTAAAACTTATCTTGCACTGCTCCTGTTTTACCCTTTGATGGTAGACAAGCACTTTGTTTTTAGTAGTGTAAAAATTGAATCTTATGTTTGACCTGGGCTGAGATACATAATTTTGTGATAATTTCAGATGGACTGTGCAAAGATGAAATATGAAAAATACCAACTGTTGACCTCAGTCTAGCTGTTCTGGTGGTCATTATTAGAGATTTCTTTTAAGAAATGCTTTGAAATTCCTCAGGCTGTCTCAGAAACCAAAAGCACAGCCACTCTCTCTTTCTCTTTGCTATGACACAATGCTGGGACTGCATTTATTCTCAGTTCTGTTCCTGTATATAAGGTAACCAGTACCACATCATGAGCAATTCCAGAATTATTTCTGCCTCTGTCTGCAATAATGATTTTTTTGTGCTCTTTTGTCTCTACTTCAATATTTAGAAATGCATAACTGCTTGTTTGGCCTTAAAAATGATATTTTAAAATTGCTATCTTAAGCAGTGACTGTCTGTAAAGAGGTGTGGATGCCTCTTAAAAGAAAGTACAGTGGGACAGGGACACCACACACTTCAGTCTCCAACACTGTACTTAGCCTGTAATTAGAAAACACTTCTTTCTAGCAAATTAATTAGTACTAAATTTCAATAAAAATATGATAAGGAAGGTGAGTCGGGAGGGCCGGAAAATGTTCATGTCCATTTAATATAGTTCTCTTTTTCCCTCCTTCCCTGTCACCAATGAAATACACAAGAAGAATTTAAGCCTTCTTCAGCTTTCTATTAATTTGGTTTTGGAGCAACTTCTGGTGGGGAGAAGCCTTCTCTTAAGATTAATTTTCTGTACAGGATGAACATTGCTGAAACAATACAATCCCTACATCTTAGTTGGTGTATTTTATACTGCTCACTCGCAGTTAAAAATCCAGAATGGATCAGAGTGATTCTTTCAGTGCAGTGTGTTTTTCAATATTATGGTAATTATTTCCTCATCTGATAAGACAAGCTCGCTAGTAATGTTCATCAAACATTCCAGCTAATCCACTCTTTACCTGGGAGCTGCAAAACTACAAAGCTCAGAGATTTGGTATAAGTTTTTCATTTGACACTGTTACTACACAACTCCAGTATTAAATCTATACTTGTGCACTTACTGAACTTCTTGGAAGTCACCAAGCTGTCTTAAGTTACCAGCTTTTATAGTTTCCTTGGGTTACAGAGTGGAATCTGACCAGAGAATTAATAATTTAATTCCGGATATTCTATGGCTTGTTAAACGCAATTGAATGTCTGTGACCTTAAAGGTAATTTTTCAAATTGCTTACAAACAGGGAATTGAATGTAATCACTTGTGTGTGTTTATTCATGGAAACACCTGCATGTCTTTCGTGAATCCCCACGTTTTTCAATTAATCAGTAAAAACTTTACAAAATGGGCTTCAGAAACATGCACTTGTTAATAAAGTGATAGTGGAATGAAGTGTAGCAAGAAAAGCATTTTTTCTAAGTGGTTATTCCTGGAGTAGATTACAAAAAACCCCACAGGAATGGAACTTCTCTGTCTTAGACTTCCAAATTAAGTGTCTCAGTGGGGCTTGATATGAAAAAGTTCTCAAAGAAATCAGTTTCCAGTTTTATATAAATGGGACATTTTGGAGCTACTTCATGTTTAATACATATATTAAAGTTAATATGAACTATGTTATATTCTTGAAAATTATCCAAAGTAACAGTGGAGCATCAGTTTGAATTTTTGTATTCAACCCAAAGAAATATTTGTCTAACGAGTTATTTTACTAACCAGTCTTGCATTTCCAGAGATATTAAGCTTATTTAGCTGCTAGAATGAAATCCTAAATTCTTTTAAATTCACACACATCTAGTTTTGGTATGTGCTTGAGCAATAGGAAAACATCTATTTCTACAAAAAATGTTAATCCTACCATGTAATTTCTAGTTAAAATCAGGCAGGGTAAGAATGAAAAGCTCACAAGTGCTTTTCACAAGTGTGCTGGTCCAGACACTCACCAAACCATACTCTCTGGGTAGGATCAATATAAAGTAAAAATTCTTTATAAGAATCACACAGACCCTAAGAAAGATCTCTTCCCTTGTAAGCATTTTAAGTGCTTTTCCCCTAGTGAAAATGAAGAGTCTTGAAGAGTGTTTGCATTTCTTTTGCTGTTCAGCAATGAAAAAATTTAAAACTTTTTTTTTTTTTTTAAACTTTTTAATGGTCTGGGAAAGTGTTTTCTAGACATTCTGTCAGTATCTACATGTACAACTAGATGTGACAAGCACAAACACAAAAACACAGGCCACTCTGTAAGTTGATTAAGTCTTATGTTGAATCTGGATATGAATGCTGAAATTTGTAAAAATAATAGAAGATATTAAGAAGAGAACTATTCATGGAGAAAAAAAAAACGTGGGTATCCTCAGGATTCACATTTTGGCACCATTATTTTGTAATAGAAACTGAGTTAGACCAACAGTAAAAAATGCATATCACTGAAATTCAGTAAGCCAAGATGATTGCAAAAAACTCTGATCCTCTTAATTTGAATGTGATTAGGGTAAAAACTGCTATGAGTTGAAAATCCACAGGGAGACATTCCTTTAAAGTAGTTCAAAAGTCAAGCAAAGTAAAACCAACAACAGCAAAGTATTTGTTGTCTAGTAAACTAAAAAAACTTAAAAATAAATATTTCTAACATATTTATTTTAGAAAAAAATAAATTGACTATAGTTGACTATTCAATTAAAAAATAAAGTCTTTATGACATCTTGGAGCTGTTAGAATGCTTTTCTATTGTTGAGAACTACTTAATTGATTAAGGATAATGTGGGAATTACCGACTTCAAAAAATGCCAGCATTTTCTATTTTATGAAATAGAAACATATATTCAAAATATGATCAGTTCAATATTGTCATTTCAGCAAATACCTGTACTGTTTTTATGGAATAAAAATAGGACTGGGATAATTCTCTTTTAACTTCCTGTAATTTTCATGATTTTTCACAAACAATAAACACTCAGTTTGTAATCACATGATATAAGTGCTGTTGAGCATGCTTCATATGTCACCCCGGTTTTGATCTCATCCTGCTTATATAAATATTCTGTCACTTGCTCTCTCAGTGCTGGTTGTCTCTGTCCTGAAATCATGCTGGCACATGCAGAGACTGGAAAGCACTGAGTACTTTGATCTTTCCTGCCCATCTGCCATCAGGTTGTCTCTCCAGTTGACATTTTCCCTGTGGGGAGTAGTCAAAGGAGTTGATGTACCAAATCTCCTTGGAAAACAGGTGTGTGCTCCCTAAAAATACTGCAGTTGCCAGCCACCGGCTGTGGGTGTCCCCCTCATAGTGCTGCTCTCATTGTGAAGAGCTTGACCATGCTGCCTGATGTCTCCCCTCTTTTCCCCCTCATTTAGCGGAGTCCTGACTCTCTCCTCAAGGTGATGGATCCAGGTAGAGCAAGACTGACAAATTTCAATTCTGCTTTTGGCTGCACCATCCTCCTCGCTCTTGTCTTGCGACAAGTTTTTAATACAATAGCTCAAGATTTTTTCACTTAATGCTCAGCATGCATCTTTCTCCTATAAGGTCAAAAGGAATAGCAGAAAATGCCTGATTTAAAAGGGGTGGAAAGGAATGGAAGCATGGCATACTCCAGTGAGATAGCTGCACCACTCTGCAGTTACAGAAGACTCCAGTGTCTGGAAGTTCTGTATAGAGGATACCTTTGCAATGTAGAATATACACACAAGTTGCAGGAGTTTCTAGCCCTGCCATGCCAAGGCAACTTTATGCCTTTTCACCTCTGTATGCTCCACTTCAAATGTTACTAGATTTCAAGATTCTGACCTCATTGAAATGATTTTGAGAACTAATCTTCCTGAACCTCAAGACATTGCTGGGTTTTAATGTTTTAGAAGCATGCCTGAATGTTCTTCTCAAGGGCTATGAAAAGGACAGGTGTGTCAGCTCAGTGAAGAAAATATAGGTCAAAATGTAGATTAGCGTTTATATTTACCATGTATGCCACCTGGCCTAACTTTTTTTCAAAAGTAGTATGTGTTTCTGGTTTCTTGTGAATATTTGGTTGCATCCAAGGAGATCAAAAGCCTTGAGAATTCATGCACTAAAAATTACAAAGCACAGTGAAGAGAAATTTTTACTATGATTTTTCTATTATTTTCCCAGTTTATGCAACCGGACAGTAGCTTGGAATATTTAAATAAAAAAAATAATAATTACACGCTTATCACTAACAAGCACCATGTAAATCTTTGAAGGTATTTTCACAAGGTTTTACATTACCTGGAAATTGTCTCATTGGTTGAGATTTTTGCAGGATCTTTAATATGAAGATCTGTTTTAAATGAAGAGAAAATAGTGAGAGATTAGTCTATAGCTCAGGCATTCCATCATTTTCTGAATGTATGCAGAGAGAAATAATTTAATGTGTGCAGAAATGCTTTAGTCAGAATATGCCATGACTATATAATTTGTCAAATCTTAAATCTTGTGCAGACTGAGAAGCTGCTATAAATACTGTTTCAAATTGTTTTCAGATGAGAATGTTATCTGAGAAAATTCACATGATAAAAGGCAAGAAAAACTTTGCTTTTGGCTTGTCTTTCACAGTTGTTGTAGGACAAGATATATTGATTGCTGTAATTTTAAAAAATTTTTTATTTTGCTGGTATCCTGAGAATTTTGATATCAATGATCAGTATTTGCAGGTTTTTTTTTGTTTTGTTTTGTTTTTTCTTTTTTTTTTTTTTTTTTTGTTTTTTTGTTTTGTTTTTTTTTTTTTTTTCCCAAACAGGGATAACACTTTTAGGTCTGTTTTTTGATATATCTTTTAAAAAGGTTTTACATATATAACCTGGAGAGCTGAGCAGCTTTTCATGCTCACTGAGGGTCCAGTTTTCCTGATATGCATAATTTTTCTTTACCTTTCCTATCCGGGTTTTACTTCCTTCATTTTTGACAAGGACTGAAATTCAGCTTCCCATTCATTTTGACCCTCTGAGAGGACCTTAGGGCCTCTCAGCCTTGGCAGTACAACAGAACAACCTGTTGGCTCTGTGCTGTAACCAAGTTACATCAAAATCTGAGTAAGGAAAAGCTATTCACTCTGACTTCATAATACAGTTGCCAAAGAGGCAGCAAATGAACTTAGCAAGCAGCTGTGTAAGAACAAAAGCAAGGCTTTTTCAAATAACTGTTTCCTTAATCCCTTTTTGATAGATGTGGATAAGGGAAATTCAGGCAGGTTAAGAGGCAGAGACCAAGACACAAACCATAATTTTCCAGCTGCTGTTAAACACAAAGAGATGGCAGTTGTGATTCCCTCAGTCACAGAGCATGAAAGCTGTGGGGACACCTCGGTGGTGTCATTATGTGTCTCATATTCTTGACTTCTGCTACTGGACATTATGGGAGATAGGGTAACGAAAAAGGTATTCCCAGACTCTTGTGCTACAGGACACTCTTGTTCTTACAGGAAATGTCATTGCTGCTGTCTCCAGAGGAAAAAGGAAAAACAAGTAAGACTTGGATGGGTTTAGGAATTGATGCAATGTTAAGTATTCCAAGTATTTTGGAATTTGAGATTTTTTTCTTTCCCATTACAAAACACAGGAAGAAAGCAGACAGTACTTAATGTTGCTTACTTCTTCAGACATCCATAACCCTGAAACCGTTCCAGAATCTGATAATTATGTTAATAGTAATTACAGAATTTGTTCTTTTCAAGACTGGCATGTAGAACACTGGCCTGAGATGAGAAAATAGCCAAAATACCCCACCATACTACCCATGAATTAATATTAATCTGGCAAAATGTGAATGTCATTGTGACCATTCCTAATTGTACAATTTCTTCTACCTTTGCAAATGGAGTTTAGGGAGGACTGTTTTGTCCAGCTGCTCTGCAGCTGTTAGTGTCCCAGAATTTACTCCCATGACAGAAGTTTATGCCCCCAAAATTTACTGATGTCATTCATATATGACAACTGGCCTGGATGTATGCCTGACCATGTGAAGATTTGAGTAATTTCATTTCAATCAAATATATGACTGCTAGAAATGGCAACAAAATTTAAAAAAATATTGAAACACTTGGCAACACTTTTAGGTGTCTGTGTTTAGATGTTTTTGGCATTTTAGCAAGGGAATTGTAGAGAAAATAAGTAATTCCGTTTCTACTGTGTTGTTTGCAGTTACATCTGGTCCTGAGACTTATCACAATTCTGTGAAACTATGAAGAGAATAATTCAACATAATATTGTGTATGGACTTGTGATATAGGTGATTTGATTTGTTATAAACCATTAGGATTTTATTTGATTAGCATGGCTTTGGCCATTAGAGTTAAATTATTAACTCAGCAGGTAAAAGCAAGGTCTTTGCACAACCATAACCAAAAATCACAAAAATATTTCTAGCTAAGGAGATTGTAAAAGTGAGAGGGAGCAAGAAGTTACTTAGATGGTGTCTTTAGCCCAGATTATTCTGTTAGAGCAGGAAAAGAACAACCATTACTGATAGGTGTGATTCCAAGTGACAACAAAGTGTATTTGAAAACATTTTAAACTTGAAAATACCGAGCTCAGAATCTCTTAAAATTATGAGAGCAAGACAACCAATCCCAAATGAACCATGATTCATTTAAGATAAAAGTGGAAATAATTCTCTAGGACAGAAAATATCTGTTTATTATTATGCTGTGATAGTGGCATCACAGTTCATTCAGATTTTCTGTTTGTGACAAGCACATTGTGTTTTGCTTCTCGTTTTTGGTCTGTAATGTAGCCAATGGCTGTTTCATTCCAGATGCATGACATTCACAGTTGTTCTTTTTCTTATTTATCCATGTGAAAAAAACCAGTCTATGGATGTTTTCTCCCCAAATGGTTACTCTCAATATTCTTAGTTTAGTGATGAAACATTGTGCTATTTTTGTGTTCTTGCAACTTCTGCCTCCTATAATAATTCAGTTTTGCTGGTGATGGGATGGAGCTTAATTAAGACTTTCTAATATTCATTGTGAATATATGGGGCTGAACAGGCAGTCTCCCACAATTTTTATTTTTTATGTGTGAAACTCCTATTAACAATGAAGCATCTGTTCTCTTAAAGGGAACAATTTTTCACACACATTGGCATTGGGAGCTCTTGTGATCAATTAATAGTGCAGGTGTAAATGTTCTGCTTGGTTTAGGAGCCTTAATGGCACTTTGCAAGGCTGCTGTTTTTCTTCATGTAAATTATTTTATCTACACAAATCTGTTGGTTTGCATGTGAAATAATCAGTGTCTCTAAACCAAAGCAAGCCCCTTCTTTTGGCACAAAATGCTAGTCATATATTCCACTTATTCCCTGCTACAGTTATAAATGGTAAATGGCAGCCTTTTAAGAAATTCCCCTGTGGTGCAGCCAGCAGGAGATTGCTCAGCTGTATAATAATCAAATCTGACCAGATGGTGATGAGGCTGGGTACTAAATGTTTTTTAAACTCTCCTGCCAGGTTTTCTCATTTAAAAGAGGAGAAATCCCACTTTAAGGCGTACAGGAATCAAAAGACACTTTTCTATGAGGCATACAGAATTTCCTATTCTGCCACACAGTAGAGCATTTCACATTGTCAGGCAGTGTAGAGAAGGGCCATGACGTATTTTGAAAGTCAATGTGTTGCTCAAGGAGGCTACCAGCCTGATGGCTCTAGAGAAGGAAGTGACACTGGGTAGGATGCTATCTTTTAAGTTTCTATTTTATATGGCCAGTGACTAATATTCTGAAGAAGATTTTGCTTCTTCATGTGGCAACTCAGTTTCGACACCAGATTTTTCATCTTTTTTTTAAAAGCCCCTGCCTTGTGATTTCAAGGAGTACTACTCCTTGTAATTGAAATACATTTAGTGCAAAATGTCTTCCTCTGTCTGCTGATGTCAGGCTGAAGCCTGAAGTCCCATGAACCTACTTTGTCCTAGTTCTGTTCTCCTGGTGATACTGTGGCTGAGGTGTGGTGTCTCCAGGCACCCTCTCTTCTGTCATTCCATCAATTCCATGGGATGTCCCTTCTTAACTTTCATTCTATATTATTGATTTATCCATACACCATGTATTTTTCTGCCTCCATGCTGCCTCCATGCATACCTTAAATGTGTTTGAGCTAAACACTTCATCTTAAGTCAAGGAAAAAAAAATCCCCTCTAATTCTCTGAGCTCCTTTTAAAAAATATTTTATATTTCCCAGATGAAACTGGAGGTTAATGGGAAATAAAGAAATAGCCTGATTTTGAACATTCTTGTTACTTAAGTTGCTTTCATGTGAAAGCTGTGGTACCTGTTGCTCATCACCTATTCAGCACAATATCTAGCAAGAGACACTGCTAGCAGAAGCTAGTTATTGATTCAACATTAGCTTTTGAAAAAAAAAAGCAAATTGCTTTCTGCAGTAGTGAGATCTGAGGAAACAACAAAGCAAGTTCAAAAAAAGTGAAAACACCTTTAAAGTGCAAAGCTTCATCTAAGATTATGTATACACCTGTACAGGAACTCTGTTCTTCCTACAGTAGCCCCTAACTCATCACCTTAACTGAGAAATGCATTTACCTGCATTTTCAAAGTGGGTGGAAGAAATTCTTTAGTCATGTAAGAAATGTCCCTTGCCATAATGCTGACAAAGCCATTGGCCTTTCTGTGCTCCTCTGGAGAACATTGACAGAGGAGAGCACAGCTGAGTTATTGCCTTGGCAGGTAAATAATTAATTTCTAAATCAGCACATTTTGTCTGACAGCTGCTGCCCTTCCCCAGAGGAAGAGGAGGCTGCCAAAACTCTGGCATCCCTCTGGAGCTGGGCTGTCCATGGGTGCATGAGCCTGGAGCTGTGCCTTCATCTGCATGTGGATGTAACCTCCTGCTGGCAGGACAGGCAGCTGAACATGCAGCCAGCACCCAGCGGAAGGATGCTGAAGGATGCTGCAGCCTCTCCTGCTGCCTGGAATGCAGTGTGCCATGAGCAGGTCAGAGGGCTGGGCAGGGCTTAGGTGCACCTTTGCCTGTGCTATTTGCCTCAGCTATTGCCACCTGAAACCAGGACAGCTTTTTTTTTTTTTTTTCCTTTTTTTTTTTTCTTCAAGAGAATTTACTGACTACTACAATTGGAAGGGAAGGAAAGCAGGGCTGTGCTTGTGGTTTTCCTCCAGGGGTATGTGCAGATCTTGCAGTCTGTGGTGTCCTAACCCCATGCAGTGAGGCTTACACAGTGCTTCTCTACACACAGCCTCTATTGTCCTGTCTCCCTGTCTTCTTGTGACTCTGGAAGTTCTGATATAATTTTTGTGATATTAGAGATTTTTTTCTTGTTGCATGAATTTAATTTATTATTTGCTGTACCTGTAGCAGTCTGGCCCTCATTAAGAACAAAACCTTCAGTATCTCAACAGTTTATTAATCCCAGATGTTTCACTTAAAAATAATCCCTTCTTCAGAGTTGTCATTCCTGTGTTTTACTTGTAGTCAGAGCTGATCCTTCCACAAAAGCAATTCCCTAGTGTCAAAACTCTACTCTGGCAGTCATTTTCTTATCCTTTTTTTAAGTGCTGAGTACAGGAAGAAAGGCCTATGACTCTTCAAGTTCTCTTATTGTGTGGCTTTTTTTTGGGGGGTTCTTTTTTTTTTGCATTGTTTAATGTCTGCTCTCTTTTTCTTTGCCATAATTTCATTTATTCATTTTTATATTTCATGTGTTGTGAAAATTGCACCAGCTGGTACATCTCCTGAAATGACATGTACTGATTAAAGGACTTGGTGACCTACCAGCTACAGAATAATTACATCCTCAGGTGGGGAAATTGCACCAGACTAAAATGCTCTTCAAAATGATATTCAGACACTTGCTGAATACTTTTATGTCTGTACACGTATTTGGTGTGAAAGAATAGTAACTAAGGCTTTAAGTTAAAGCAAAGCCAGGTCTTCTGTAGTCCAGGGAAGAACAGAGTTACCAAATGAGAAATGCTTTTCCTGCCAGGCAGTAATAACAAACAAAATAAAGAGGGGCACTGTCCTGAAACAGTTCCTGATTGAAAGAAGAGGTTGTCCTAACCTGTTCACCATCCAACTCTGCAATACAGAAAGAGCAGTCTGAAAAATCAAAAACTGGAGGGTTTGCATAAGTATGTTTAATTAAACTGTTTGAAGCAAGAAAAGCTACTTAAGGGCTTATTTTCAGCCAAGAAGCAGAAAGACATGTTAATGGCATGCAGGTTAAGGGAGGCTGCTGTGGTAGTCGTCAATGTTTCACGTACTTCTGCTAAAAACTAAAATGAGCAAAGCTGAGGAGATTAACCAGAGCATTCAGTGGCAGGTGGTGGCTAACAGGAGTTACTAGCTCAGCTGAGAGGAGCATGGTGAACCAGGCAAGCAGGACAGCTCTGGTTTGCCAGAGTGCAGAAGCCATTTTTGCATGAAAGGAAAGCAGTGAACTGCCCTTAGGAATTGCATCCCCAAGAAAGGACTGTAAAATTGTTACTATTTTGGTATGACATAATGTGTTTTTCTATGCACAGTGGATGAATTCCCTGTGGTGTTTTTCTTTTCTCTTTTTAAAGTAAAGTGGTTTGTGAAGCCAGCTGATTCATGTTAGATGAGCTTCTTGAGCATCAGAATGTTGAGTTTTTCCAGCATTATGGATGGGGTTTTTAATCAATGTCTCATTAGCAACCCTCTCAAATTTGAACCCATTCCTTCCATTATGTTCCTGGCAGAGATGTTACAGTTACATTAATCCAGTTTTTATACTTTAAATTTTGGGATGAAACCAGCTCTAGGTACATAAATGATTATTTTGTAAAATTTCATGCCAAGGTTTTTTTTTTTTTTTTTATTTTTTTTTTTTTTCAGAGCCACAAGAAATCAACAACTAAACCAATGAAAAGAAACAAAAGAAAATCCTCTTCCACTGTCCTCAGATAATTGTCAGGATTCTGTCAAAATATTTCAGAGCCCCATACAATGTTACAGGCTTAGGGATGGGGATCTGGGTGCTGGGGTGGTTTAGCCAGGAGAAAAGGAGGCTCAGGGGGAGTTTATTAGTCTATACAACTACTCAAGAGATGTTGTAGCCAGGTGGAGTTGGTCTCTTCTCCAACGTAACAAGTGGTAGGATGAGAGGACATTGCCTCAAGTTGCCCCAGGAAAAGTTTGGGTTGGATATCAGGACAAAAGTATCCACTGAAAGGGTTGTCGAGCATTGGAATGGGCTGCTCAGCGAAGGGGTGAAATCACCATTGCTGAAGGCACATGTGGTGCCTGGGGACACAGTTTCATGGTGGACATGGCAATGGTGGATGAAAAGTCTTAAAGGTCTTAAAGGTCTTTTCCAACTGAAAACACCTGTATGGTTCTATGATTTTATGATGCATGTTAAGGTCCTGGGAATTAGCTTCATGTTCCTCAGGGACAAAAAGTAAGGGACTGCTTTGCAGGTGGTTGTAAGCTTGGAAAGCATTTACGTTCCTAGTCCTACAAATAAACTTCCAGTGCTTTGCAAAACCTTTGAGTCAGATTCATTTAGCTCAGTGAGGAGCTGTGGCAGAATTCAACCAGAAAGCCAACAACTGCACCAGAGGGACCTCAAATGGTGAGCACTGTGGTTCCAGGTGAGAAATCGTGCTTTGCAGCTGTTGTCTCTTAAAATTGCCATTGTGAAGACGAAAAACCCCTGTACTTTGGGGCTGTAAAAGAGGCTGAAATGCAGTGTCACCACCAACAGATGAACACAGGGAAGAAGGAGGAGGGAAAGGCACAGTCAAGGTGGGAGAAACTATGTGGGATTAGTAAGTCTATTTTCATATCTGTTTCTAAAAGTGAGTGCCAAAGGGGCCTTGCCTGAAAAAGCTTTCTGGAAAACAGTACTTTTCAAGCGTCACTCTGCTGTGGGAACTGGGGGGAGGCTGGACATGTAAATACAAGGCTGAAACCCTGCTTAGAGCATTGATATATCAAATGAAGGTCACCATTTAAGTCCACTTCATGGAGACTGAGATTTTAAACACTGATTTGTCTTCAGTTTCAAAAGAAAGGTAGATATGTGGAATCCTTGTCTGAAGAGAATGAGGCTGGGAATCATGGCTATCTGTAAGCATTTTCAGATTTTAGTATGTGACATGACACTAAGCAATCTGTCAGTGGAAAGTCACCCAATTTTCTAAGCTTCTGACAGATTTCTATAAACTGAGCAAAGTGCCAGGAAGTATTTGGATTTCAGTTAACTTGAGAAGTCTGATGAAGGTACATTTTAACAATAAATCTATTTCAAGAGCACTTGTTGTGGCTTTAGTTTTTGTATGGAGTTAAGATGAAGCCTGATAAATCGTTCATGGCAGTAATCTTATATATGCTTCTTGGGAAAGTTTCACCAGACAGCTCTCAAGCAGTCTTATTTTAACAAAGTTCATGAAAATAGTAGGAGATCATCAAACACAGAGCAATTTCAATTAACTTCTAATTGAGAAACCTTTCTAAGACTGGAGTACAGGCCCAACTTCATTCTTATGAGATTCTTCATGCAGGAAAAAATACTTAGTACAGTTTAGATAGCAGCCTGATTTAAAAACCTTTTATTTATTTAACAGCCTGATTGGAACCAGCCAGGACTCCGTATTTTCTGAAGGAAAGTTTCTTTGAGCAAAAGTTTAGCTTTGATCAGTGAAAGCTTAAAGAGGAGGTAATTATCACTTGAGTCTGGTTTTATTCATCATTGGGAACTGGAAAAGACTTTTTTTTTGCCTTGTATTAGTTTCATTGCTGCTGAGAGGGGTGGAGATGGGGAAAAAAGATTTTTTTTTCCTTTAGTTATTTTTGAGTCTGAAGAGTTAAGGGCTTGTAGGGAAAGGCAACTGGGCATGCAAGTTTCAGGAGATGTGTCTGCCATAGTGCACAGAAATCTTTAAAAAATAAAAGGCAGAAGCTCCTCTTCGGCAGAGGGTGCATTTTTGGTATACGGGATTGAGGAAAAAGAAGTAAATATTTCTCATGTTGAAAAACTTAAATTGGGATTACCTGAAAAAATCCCAATGTTCTGACAGACAGAGGAACATCTTATAACCTGTAAACCAGCAGGTAACAATGACCACTTGCAAAAGTCCTGGTGTATCTTTTGGGGACACACAGAGATGTTTCAGAGAAAATATTTATTTTTGTGACACTGATTTGGGGAAGGACCTTTAATAAGATCTAAAGGACACTAGAAGATCTATGCTTTTACACAGAGGTATTTATTATCATAGTGCTCTGAGAGTATCTGAAAGCCTCAGTGTCTATGCCCTTATCCATCTATACATCATTACTTTTGTCTGCAGTACCCTATAATAAGAATATATGTTGTAGTACATTTATGTGATATAGGCAAAACAAAACCATAATGACCAGTACTTTAAATAAAGTTTTCATGCCTGTGCCTGTAAATAAGTGTAGGAATTTTATCACCCATTATGTCTCTTAGGAACATTGCAAATCCTGTTCTCTATTGGTTTAGGTAAACTTGGGTTCAGCATGGGGCAACAAGGGGAAATTTTGACTGTTATAATGTTGAAGATGTGGTTAAAATTATTTAGCAATCCTTGTGAAGCTACAATTCATGCATTTAAACAAAGTAATCTCTTTACAGCTATAAGGAAAAGCAATATGAATTTGAAAACACATTAATCATTGGAGTTTGTAATGAATAATCCATTTGTTTCTTTCTTCATGTTATCTGATAATATATGGCAAAGTGTGTTTTACTGCTTTTGTTTACACATTGCAGCTTTTACGAAATGTATTATGTGAGAAATTTAGTTGGACTTCTTTGTTTGCTTTGCCTTTTTTCTTTTGAGTCCACTTTTCATGTCTGGGAGTGTAATCAGCACCTTTCCCTTTCCTCCAGCTTTCCCACCCTCTAATGGCTCTCTTCTTCAAATATTTCAGCCAAATTTTGCCAACAGGTAGAAACCTGAAAGGTAATTGCATTCTCAAAGCTTTGTGAAAATGTGTAGCCAGTGGAAGAGGAAGTCTGTAGAAGTGGATCACCTGAGGAATCTGTTATACTATGAGTACTCAGGTCACAGGATTCCAGGAAATTCTGGGTGGAAAGATCTGACAAGGGCCATAGAGGAGGAATGCACACTGCTTTGAGTACCAAGAGCAGCGATGCATAACTGTATCTGCAATCCCTGTTGTGTCCAAGCCATGCTGTGAGCTCATGTCACATCTTATCATAAAGCTAAGATGTGGTCCATGTATGCCCTAAGGGACCAAGTTTGCAGAGTAAAACTTGGAACTCACTTTTCTTCCAGCATACATACCCTTGGAGATATAAAATGATGCAAGATCTAAATCCATAGGAACTGGGCTCCTTCAGTATCAGTACCCGTGGAAATACAGGCTTTCCTTCTCCTCCTTTTCTTGTTTTAAAAATTGCATTTAAAGAAAAGAGTAAAACATGATCTGGAATAGAATCTCATCTTCTAGACAGCCATAGCCATCTGCAGAGTTCTGCTGTGCCACTAATTGAAATGAATGTAAAGTTTTCTTATGCCATATTTCTTTGTACTTCACCGGTTGTCCTCCAGAAAATCAAAATACTCCTGCTAAAGAGGAAAAAGTATCAAATTTATGCTGCTCTTTTTCTGCAATAATAAAATAGAGTTGGATCAAGAGGGTCTGAGGATAGAAAGTGTTAGAGAAACATTCTGTTACACTCCCCAGGTTTCTTGCTAGTCCTGATCCTCAGCTGTGAGCCGTTCTGGTGTGTAACAGCTGAGGTGTGGGCTGTTCATGCTGTCAGGTAGGTCTCAGTAATTTCCATCAAGGGAGTTATTTATAAGATGGACTTGAAAAGTCCAAGCTGATGAAGGTGGACTTTTTCTAAAATAGGTAATTAAAATACCAGCAAAATCGGATCTGTCTGTGCTTGCCAAATACTCCATTTTTGTTGTACGACAAGCATTTTTTATGTTGACAGTATGCCTACAGGAGAAAGTAATATTTCCTATAACTTCAGGAAGAGATAAATTATAGCCTACTCTTTGTCATATTAAATAAAAAATAATAAACTAATAACCCAGTGGGCTTTTCTATTAATACTTGGTTAAATAAAGCACCCGCAAAGAAATATTTGTCCTTTGAGTACAAAATCCAATTACAAAGTTCCAATAGACTGAATGGTGCAACTCTATAACAAATAAATCTTTCTCACAAATAAGTGTGCATGTTCCTCAAAAATGCCTGTATTTAAGTATTCAATTATCTATAAGAATTCTGATTCTTCCCCTCTTCCCCACCACCCACTGCATCAGAAGGAGAACAACTCTGCCAGACTTAGAGACGTTACTACATAGATAAATGAGTAGTATATCAAAGAAGACAAATAGTAGCTTATTTCCATTTGACAACTGAAATATTTAGATTCAGGTAAGCCTAAAAGAAATATGTTCTTTTTTTTTTCCTTCTGACTGACACAGAGGAGAAAAAAAGAATAAAAAAAATTCCAGTACATAAAAAAACAACTATTTTTCTATAAAAGAAATGGCAGTTTTATATTCTTGACCAACTGAACTTTTCAGTTTGCAGTGATACTTTTAGGGTGCTGTGGTGTTTTGGCTCCTTTGTTTTATGAAGCAGTGCAATATATTGCTTTCTGGTGACTGTTCCACAGAGGGAAAAAATAACTTATTATTGCTTCAGATAACTGAGTTCTCTTGAAGCAAAGCAGTAGAGGTCAGCAATTTGCCTCAAAAACACTGGGCTCCAATTTCTCAACAAATATTGGGTGAGTGAGGTTTTTCACTATTAAGCCTGTTTTCAACCCAGAGATTTTTATGGGCCTCAGATTATCAACTCATATTTTCAGAAATTTATTCATTCCCCTAAACCCATTTCTATCAGTTCCTAACAAGTAGTTATGAAACCTGAACTAATTTTCTGACATCTAAAGAGTAATGATTTATAATAGAATTTTCATGTTCTGAGTGTCTCTTGAATTGTTCCCCTTGAAATTTAAAAAATACATGCTTATATTTTCTTGTTGTTATTGAAACAATAAAACTAATATTTCATGTTGTTCTTCAGAAATGACAGGGGGTTTTGTAACCTGATGCTTTTTTTTTTTTTTTTTTTAACCTTCTCCAGGGCATTTATCATTAAAATACAATCTTATATTCCAAGAACTTAGTTATGATTAATTTCAGCTGCAAGACTGAGCATGTAGCACTTGCAGTACTTCCACAGCCAGATCTCAAGTGTCTAAAAAATTAGCTTTAAAATCTAAGGAAGACAATGATCAACTAAACATTTTTATGATAAATTATTTACTTGGCATCTGTAGTAGGCATCTGGGTAGAAGACAGTTATCTAGGACACATTTTTACTCCCTTAACCTGTTTTTTCTTTTCATTCAATGCATCTTCCACCTCCTACAATACATGACAGGTTTCCTAGAAAAAAAAGACTATTGTACAACATGAGTTAGTCGTGTTGTCCATGGGGAATCCTTTGGAGAAATAGTATAGGAGCATTTACTGTTACTACTGGGAGCAAATAAGAGTCTTGACTTGACTCTAGAAGTTCCTAATGGACTGTTTTTATTAGATTTCCTTGGCTGTACCTCTTGGAGTCCTTGTGAGGTAAAATTCCTGTAATCTCTGGAGAAGTGCATGGCAGAGAAGGAGACGTGTTATTAAGGTGGAATGTGCAGAAGAAGGAACTGATGATGTTTACTGACCCAGTCTTATAACACTGTGCAAACATTTTTATTTCCTAGTATGAGGGGGACCAAAATATGAACATTTGCATGCATTTTTGCATGGGAAGAAAAATGCCTGTCCTTGATGTAAAGGACTTGTGCCACTTGTGCAAATGCCTTCCCCCCAGCAGGAAGGCTCTGATGGTTCTCACTACAATAGCTACAAAATGTTACAAGCATGAAGTGTTTTGTTCTGTGAAAAAGTTGAGTGATTTTAAACTGAAATAAAAACAACAGAAGGACTGAGGAATGTTGAAATGAATGGTTAGTATTAGTGAAATTATAAGTAACCAAAATGTGGGTCTTATCTATTGTCAATCAACTTTAAATGGAGGCAGTATTATCACTGAAATCTATTGTATGAATGGGAAGAATGTTAAAACACTTGACATAAAAAATTTTCAAATAACACCATGTGCTTATTAGACATGAATAGATTTTCTTTTTCAAAACAGCTATAGCAGTCCGAGTTATTTAGAAAGAAAAGTCCTTCTAGAGAGCTTCTGGTATTTTGTCCAGCTCTTAGAGGGGCAAAATGAAACACATGTGAAAGAAAGGTTTAGGCTATCACTATTAAGGATGAAAGCGAAAATTCAGTTCTGCAAATATGTGGGTGCACTTACCTTTGAACCCATGTGCAGTTCCATTCATTTATCTGAATGAAAAAAGCTGCACTTATTTTTCACAGTCAAGGCCCATGTCTGCAAAATACAATTTGTTTTTGTGCAACCAAGTTCCACGTGAATTCATGAGTGTTGGTTGCCTTATCAGAGTAATGAGGGTCCAAAGAGTTTTCCCCTCATGTGAATTCCCATTAAAAAAACTATTATCTACTCAAGTTACTAGTTTTAGGTATCTGTGCATAGATAAGGATATAAGGTAGACAAACACAGGCTCTAAACCCAGAAAGGTTTTCTTATGCTCCTTGCCATTTTTTCCCTCAAATCTAAAATGTATTTTGGAAGAAGATGAGATCTGAGCAGAAATTATTTTGAAGAGATATATATATTTATATATATATGTACAGTCTTGATTCACAATGGTACTGTCAAACCATTGAATGGCCCATTCTCCTAAGCAAAATGCTTCCTGGCTCTCCACATACAGCTCCAGAGAGCCACTAACCTCACCTTGAAAACTTGAGTAGCCTGGTGAATATAACAATACTGAACAATACTTTTTCACAATACAATATTGTGAAAAATATAAGTACATATATATGCATTTACATATACCTGCACATGTTAGCACATACATAAGCTAGGAAGTAGAGTATGTAAAGCTTCTTGTTTTCTTAAATTACAGCAGTTATTTGGAAAGGTTTGTCGAAATTTTTGAGGATCAGAGAACGAAAAACTATTGTAAACAAAATCTGCATTGAGAAGAAAATATATTTTTTAAAATTTTTAATGGAATATGTCTGCCAGGCACTACCTGAGGGATTGTATTTCTGAATTCTTCCCGTTGTGTCACTGAATGCCTGTCTTTCAGCAAATTTTGGCTTTTGAATTTTCTTGTCTGTCTGATCGAAGTTAAACCGCTCATTAAAAATTTCACCTTGAAGGGTGACTTGCTGTCTGTGTCCATATAATTAGATTTAGAGGATGGTGTTCAAAATGTTCCACTGTACCCCTCAAACAGCCTGCTCTTTGACACAATGAGTAGTGAATATCCAGCTCTTTTCATAGAAACAGATAAAAAAAAAATCAATTACTGGAAACCTTCAAAACATTAGTCAGTAAACTGACAATAATGGAAGTTTGAATATTTTAAGCATTTGGGCTGCAGGTACTTTTCCAGTGTAATTTTCTCCCACAGCCCAAATAGAGGAACTAGGGAGCCCTTCCCATCAGCTGGGCATGAGTGAGCCTTCTGGGGCCAAAACCGTTTGAGGTGATTGTGCAACATTTCTTGGATATTCTCCCTCGGGCAGAAATTTTCCAGAAGGATCAAGCAGGTTGCTTGTAACTGGTGCTACCAACTATAGAGGGTATGAGGAAGACAGATGGGAATGGACAGCTGCTTGGTAGACAGATGTTTCTGCTACAGACAGGGGAGTCAATAGGAGAAATATGGGTTAATGGTGAAAAAGGAATGATAAATTAGATTGTATCTCAACAAGAATGTCATTCAGAGCTCTTCTTTTCAATGCCAACATAATATTCCTCAAGACACTGATAACATTCTCCATGCATACCTCAAAAGCAGAGTTTATGTCTATGATGAAATATTCAACAGTTTGATTTTCTGTGAGTGCAGAGCTGCCACCTACAGCTCTACTATTGTACAGGAATAGTCATCAGTCTGATTTTCTGTGAACGTGCAACTTCTCTGCAGGCACCTCAGGATGGTAACTCAACTGATTTCTCCAGTCTCAGAGTCCTTCCACTCATCTCAAAAGCAGAAATAGTTTCTCTACATGCTTCCTTCTTCCATTAATGACTGATGGAGATGCAGGTCTTTAAAGGGTCTTCTTCCTGGTGATCCCAAAGGTGTTTGGCTTTTCTGGAACCTGCAACTTGCTATGAGGCTCTATATTAATTTTTCACATAGATACCTAGTATAGCATAGTATAGCAGGGCTACCACCTCCATAAGGGATTGACATCTGTGACAGAGGTGTATGGCATATCCACAGCCATGGAGATCAGCTGGAATACACTAAAGACTCCCAAACAGTCTCTGAAGTGTGTGTGGATAAATGAAACTCTGAAATCCTCACACGCCTCCCAGGACTGAACATACTCTCGGGACATACCTTCACCTGAAGTTTCTTAGCTGGCTAGACAATCTACCTCAGGAGTTTCTGTGATATTTCAGTGTTGGCTGTTGCAGTATGACATCACAGCTTTTAGTTATGCAGCTCTGAATATACGTGACTTGAACAGAACACAGCAGTAATGTGATTGCTGTTCTTTACTTTGACTTTGAGATGCCTAATATCTTCCTGTCCCTTATGATGTACTGAAGGAATTTGCTTTTTTTTTTTTTTTTTGCTTGCCTAGACTCATTAAAAAATTATATTTCTTTAATGAATTTTATGAAATGCTTTTAAAATAATTGGTAATAGTCCACCTGTAATGGCTGAGATTAGCATGACCATTTTTACATGGCACCTGGTCATCTTCCTTTGTCTGGTCCAACTGTCTGGTTTTCTGTCAAGAAACTGTCCTCCCTTTTTCCTTGACCATTTTTCCTTGACCAAATTCTCTCAAATTTTCTGAATAATTTTCTGCCTAGAAGTTTGAAATATCACGTAAACACTGGTATAGGATATAGCTTTTCAGGCTCTTGGGTTAATTTTCCTTATTGTCAGCATCACTTGACTTCCAGAATCTTTCAAGTACTGCATCCACCTTCTCTCCACCAACCCTATGTGATGTAGACTGGGTTGTTTCAGTCACTGAATGAGGTTGCTCTGTCTGGTACAATGAAGAATAGCCCTGGCTGGTGAGGGCTTATTTGAAGAGTTGGTGTTAAGAATATATTTATAAGAAAAATAGTCAGTGTGGGTTGAATATTCCTTATGCAAATGGTAATTTTTTGGTCCTGGCCTTAGAAGTACTCCAAAGTACTATGGAGTACAAGTCCCAAAGGAGGAAGAACCTATCTGAGGAATGTCTCAAACAACGTTCCTGCAAACACTTTTCTGTGATGAACTGGTCTTTCCCAAGGAAAATACTCAAAGAGCATTTTCATCAAGGAACTCGCAACTGGCCTAGTATTCAGAGCAATGCAAGACTCATGCTCAGATAGAACAAGCATTCAGGGAAGAGAGATGTTCTCATTAGACTTCACTAGCACGGTGTGATATCTACCAGATTTCCATATCTAAGCTGACAGAGATGATTTAGAGTGCAAATAAACTATTAACATAATTAGATTAGACATACTATGGTGCAATTAGAATTGTCTCTGTCAGACCATTCTTCATTAACAGAACTTATTCAGAACATACTGTCTGCTTCCTGCTTCTCCTAGACTAATTAGTTACGTGTATGAATGCTTGGATTGCTTAATTATTTTCACTTTTCACCATTAGCATCTTGCTGAACTGGGACATAATGTCACTCAGAAAGAGGCTGTGGAATTGTGGGTCCAGCAGGGTTGGAGTCCAGACATCCACCAGGCTGAAATGACAGTAAGGGTAGGGAAGACCTTAGAACACAGAAAACATTCATGGAAGGAGATTTACTGTGAAAAGAGGATGATTTCAGCAAAAATGCTGCTTGGAGACAGATCTTGCTGCTTACAAAGAGAACTGAGAAAATGGATGCCAGATAAAGGAGGAAAATTACTGGGATTTGGGAGAAGGAAAATATGAAGGACGGGAGAGGACCGCTTTTATGATTTTTTTTTCTTTTTTATAACAAGATGTTGTGCTCTTGTAGTTACCTTCTGATGTGATAATTCAAAGATCTCCACAGGCTTTGGCTTTGCAAACCCTTAAATTAAACCTGATCATGTAGTAGACTTCTTGCTTTAGCTGGAAAAAAAAAGTAAATTGAAGTCTGTTTGGGGAAAGAATCTCAAACAACCACATCTTTGGAGATGTCAGTTGAAATGTTTGTTAACCTTCCCTTTAGAAGGCAATTTGGGAACGAAACATACCATTTCAAAACAAAAATAAAAGTTGACATTAAATGAAATGTCAAAACAGAGTGACTCAACATTTCTAAAATATCTCCTTTTCTCAACAGTCTTCTACTGAAGCTACGTTCCAAATGTGGAATGAAGGCAATTTCCAGCCCCTTCCATCCGGACTGACATCATGCTACATTTATTTTATGACCCAGTATTTGCCAATGCTTTTGGCCACTACTAGTCTTGTTTTTCTGTGAGGGAGGCTTACAAAATCACTTCTCCCAATGCCCTGGTATAGTTCTACCTGCTGCTTTCTCTAGCATGCCAAGATAACAGAAACTCAGCACAGGGTGAAGCGCAGTGCCCTCAGTAGAAAATGCAGCTGTCTAGTTCAGATGAGCACTGGAAAGGGATTGTGTTGCAATATCAACAGAATGGAAAGGGTGTTTTTGTTTTTTTTTGGTGTTTTTTGTGTTTGTTTGTTTGTTTTTCTTTTTTTTTAGACTAAAAAGTGTGTTTTTCTGTTTAGCTGTGGTGTAAACGCTGACACCACTTTTATCTTAATGACTAAGTATTCAGGTATGCACTGTTACCCATTCTAATTTCCCCTCTGGCTTTTGATCTTTCCAGTAAACAAACCTGTTGGCAGCTCCTTATTGAACCAGAAGGAAAAGAACAGTGTGGCAATGCACTTCTGGTCCCACCTGCATGATTTTTTGATTAAAAAAACCAAACAAAATGGTGATTAAGTAAACTTGTGTCTTCCAATACACACCATTGAAGACAGAATCATTAGTTCCTTCAGTTTGTTTAATCATAATTCAGTTGTATCGGGTTTTTTCTCACAAGTAAAACCTGAACCCTTGATAATATGGTATGGCAAAATTCTTAACTTCTTGGTTAACTACCAGACAGACAAATCAGGACCTGTTCAGCTTGTTTCACCAGTCAGAATTTCTGATTTAAGAGTCTTTTCTTGGGCTTAATGTATCATTTAGAGAAACTTGGTCCTCTCAGTAATTCTGATAGATGCATTGATATAAAGAAAATTATGATGAATTTCAGTGAATTTGAAGATTGAAGAAATTTTCCCATGGTATGCTTGTAACAGGAAATATCCTGTTCTGTTGTATTCAATGTATCTCTCAAGTCTATCTAATGAATTGATAAAATTTGTGCGGTTTTTGTAATATAAAAGGATGGATTAATAGAAAACTTAAATGTGGTGCAAAGGGGCAGACTTAACATTTCATCAAGCAGTTTTATTCAGTATATGAATGCTCAAGGTCTTTGGGCATGGATATGTTCTTTTAACATTCCACTGTAATTACATTTAGCGCTAAATCAGAAATGACAGTTTGAGATATTGTTCACATTGCTTTTCTGTTCTTCTGTCAGTTCACCAGCTGCAGGAGAAGATGTTCTTACTTTTTAAACCTGACATTTCAGCTCCAATTATAACAGTTGTGCTGTTAGTTTGTTCACAGCCCTTCTACAGGCAAGCTGCATGAAGCTTGTGGAGTCTTTTCCTTCAAATACTTTAGGGGGTTGGTGGTTTCATTGCAAGATTTTGAGAGTAAACTGTGAGCTAAAGTATTAAGCTAATTAGTAGAGATTTCCTCTGTATTTTTTCCCACAATCTCTTCATTTCTAATAATTTAATGTCATGGTTTAGTTGATGAGGTGCTGTTAGATCATAGGTTGGACTCAATGATCTCCAAGGTCTTGTCCAGCCTAGTTAATTCTGTGATTCTGTGGTTTCATTGGACTTGAATATTGGATCTTCCACACTTAAATATGCTGTTATTAGAGCTGCACTGTCCAGATGGCAAGCAGATGTTTTTAATGTAACTTTTAAAATGAGATCAGTAAATCAATTTCAAAATGAGTTTTTTTGCAGCTGAGATTTCTTTGGAGTAGTCATCTCAAACAATAAAATATATCTTTTATAATATATTGCACATTTATTATTTATATAATTTTTGGGCATCCCATACTTCATTGGAAGTCTGACTAGAAAGCAAAGAAATGAGAGGCAGACTACACAAAAATCCTTCTTAATGAAAAGTTTTCTTATCATATTCTTGGTTTAACCATCCATTGTCTGAAATGCACCCTAATTAATTAATTAATTAATTTTAATACATATATATTTTTAAAGAATAAATGATATATATTTTCTAATTTTCTTTATCTGACAGCTGGGATTATATTATCCCACAAGTTTTAGCACAACATCATTACAATTTCTATATAAATACAAATTTTTTGTGGTCCTTGAGCTGATTATGAGTAGCATATCCTTAAAAAATAAAAATGACTGTAAGGGTTCAGCATAGAATATAACCACTCCAATGTGAAATTGTAGTCTGAATGGAGACAGTGAAAGACTTTTGAATTGGGTCGAGATTTTACCTGAAAAATATGTTTGTAATGTGCTACTTCTGCCCTAACCCTGTAGTCAGTCAGAATGATGAAACTCTGTGGAAGAATTTGTCTTTGAGGAACTTAATACTTGTATACTTTTCTGTATTTATAGTGCAGGTGTCTGAACTGTTCCTGAGAAAGATGTTACCAACTTCTAATTTTTTTATTATTTCTTTCCAGAAGGAAATAATTTATATGGAATGTGTGGAAAATGTCTCACAAGAAGTCATATTCTTTTTTTTCCTGGCAAATCTCTCTTAAAGCACTTAATCTTGTTTGTCCATGGTTATTAAATTCCTCTGTTAAGAAATTAATTGCTAAAAAAACCCAAAGGAACCTTTGATTCCTCATTTTAAAATTTCAAAAGAAAACTTTTATCCAGAGAATAAGTTCTTTGTGTTTGCATCTTTGTGGTTTTTGGGTTTTTTTTCTGTCACTATTTGTCTTGCTCAACTACAATTCTGTCGTGAAAGTTAATTGCCCACTTGCTTTTCTGAAATCTAAATTCAACAGTTAGGCTCTACAAAGTCACCTTTAAAAGTTCATGCTTAGTAGCACTATTTCCAAATACCCTGGTTAATTTTAGTATTGGAAATAGGAACACATATGAACCATATTAGGAAGCCATTCTGGGACATACAGGATGCTTCTACTTCTGGAAGCAGTGCAGCCATTATTTTTGGATGGAGACAGCTCTTTGTCCAGTGAAATTATTGTCTCTTGCTGACTTCCAGCAGAGGATCTCCATATGGAATGCATGCAGTGTGCAGGGTTCTGCATTTGGAAATGGCAGGAAACAGTCCAAAACCCTTTCATTCTTGCTCTGTTTCAGGACTAAGGTTTTACATTAGATGTTCTCTGCAATTCTTTTTTTCTCTGTTGGAAACAGCTGACACTTGTTATCTATTTAGTAAGAAATCATCTTTTTGCTGATTTCTACACCTCAACAGTCTCACTGAGTAGAGATTTCAAATGCGGGAGGCAGAAACCCCCTTATTTAAAACCTTTTGACATCTAGAGAACAGCACTGTAGCTACAAATCTTCACCAGTTACAGCATATCCTTCTTACAGAAATAACCTTCATCAGCACAAACTAAAGAGAGCAAGTTAGGTTCATGGAGCAGTATGCAGGAAATGTCTCATACACTTTTTTCATGTTAAAGATCCTGAGGCTCACATTTGACATACTGCTGCCTTTAAAATTATTAAACACGATGGGACTTTGCAGTGATATGGAATTGTATCAGTTCAGCTTCAGGCAGCAAAGCTAAGGAACTCCAGAGTAATACTTCAGATATGCAGAAACAGTGGTAGAGGTACACTAACACTTTCTGATGAATGTGCAACTTCTAGATGCTTATGACATTAAGCTGGAAAAATTAACAGAAAACTTTGTATCAGAGCAATTATTCTGATCTTAAAAAACAATGGGACTATATTAATATTGAAGGAGCAAAGGAATATTGAGGAAATAAAAAATACTTATACCAAAGGAATCCTCTTTATTTTTGGAATGGAATTGCAGAAAGGTAGATTAGTCTAGTGTCAAGTTGGGTACACACTCATGAAGGACACAAGAAGAGACTTAGCTTAAAGCCAAGAATGCTACACCAGTTTGATTGTTTTTGCAAGTCAAACAAATTCTTAGTGCTGACACAAGTAAATCTTACCAATAATGCTTTTATATCCATACCCCTCTAACCAAGCCTCTTTGAGAAAACAATGGTGTTTCTTTTCAGGCAAATTATTAATGTCTCTGCAGAATTCAGCAGTACTTTGCCAAATCATCTTTTGCATAAGTAAGCTTGTTTGAAAGGTGTAAAATTAACTTTCCACTGGAATAAGAGACAGAATTACAATGAAGCAAGAATAGAGATTTTATTTTCAAAACCAGTGACAGTTCTATCTCATGTTTTGTCCCTAATTTGTTTGCTCTCTAGAGTCTTTTGCAACATTTCTGAGAGGCATGCAGCACTGATAAACCATACAGATGTGGTTAAGGGATGGAACTGAGAGCCATGAAAAGACATTTCTGACCAGCTTTTTCAGCACTGTTAAGCACCCATAGACTTATCAGGGATCCTTGTTCATGTTAGCTATGGTGCAACAAGGGATTGTTTCATTTTCAAACTGCGTGTCAAAGCAGTACATCAACCCCTAGTGTGCCAGGATGGACTGTGAGTGAAACTTACAGGGTACAAGAGCAGAGTTGGTGATACTCTCAAACTAATATAAAATAGAGTTAAATGCTGAGGCTCTGAGACAGCAATTTGCTAATTAGTGGTGCTGCTGAAGTTCTCTTTAATCGCTTCAACACTCAGAGGAGTGAAATGTACCTGAAGTACCAAGGTATAGTTCAGTGAGCACACTCATTACCACTGTGCTTTGACACACAGATCAAAGAATTTTTGCATCTAGAGATGCAAGCTGCCATTGAAATCCATACTAAACACCTGCTTGATTATTTGCAACTGACTGTATTATGTGTTTCATGTCTTTGAGGAGTGCATTTCAGGACCAAGGTTGCTCAGTGTTTATTGATATGACTATATAAATAATTGCTATTGTACTGAAGTCAGCAACATTAAGACTTCGTAGAAGAATCAAAGAAAAAGCTATATTATAAAAACAGAGAATACCTATGGTTTTGCACTTCACCCATCCACACAAGAAAATCAAGCCTATGTAATAGTAATATCACATACATTACTCCTTTAAAAAATTGGATTGAGTAGTTTCTTCTATGTATTTACCATATATTTATCCTGTTTGTGCAAAGATGACCTAGGCATTTTGAAATGAAAGAAAACTTAATAAGCATAAAATGTGTCAAAAGTTTGTACAGCTTCAGTAGCAGAACTGGGCTGAGTTCAGTTGCAGGTCCTTTAGGAAAGAAAGATGGTATTTTATTAGAGACTTAAGCTGGTGTCTTACCCAGGACCATGTTTTCGGAAAGAAACAGAATTAAGTAATTACTTCCCAGGATTTCTTCATTACCAAAGACCCCTATGGGATCCCTCTGGAATGTTAAACAGAGAATTTTTTTTAACAGTAAAATAAACTAATAAAAAATGATGTTTGGAAAAGTATCCTTTGCTCTCAATTATTTAAGTGTTCTGTCCTAGTGTCTGCACATGTGTCTAAGAGAATGAAGTGACAACTCTTCCTAAATTCCTGAATTAATCCTGGTTACCAAAGAACCAGTTAGGTGAAGGTTCATGTCAAGGCCAGCTGTCAAGTCAATTTCTATCCTCTCTTTCCTGGTCCATACCTCTCCTTCTTTAGCACTTCAAGACTGAGTTTACTCCCATGTAGTCTGTCCTTACTCTGAGGCTATGCCCAGACCACACTTGTGCCAGAAACTGTTGCCGTCTTGCCCAGAAGGTTCCATTTCACGGATTGTGAAGCTCTGCCAGACTGTTCTCTCATCTATGGTTTATATGGCATTTTAGGAACTGGGGCTTATATATTTTACTAAATCTGCTTTACTGTTTAAGTTCTCAAAGAAATTGAAATGGATGTGGATGATTGGAACTGTGGATGATTGTGGATGTGGAACTTTCTTGCCTTTGGAGAAAGTTCCTGTTTCTGTGATTTCAACTGAAGGAAGGGTTTACTTTGCAAGCCCACAAACTCATGACTCCTTTCGGAGAACTGCTGCCTAAATCCCACCCCTGAGCTCTGTGTTTCAGCAGCTGTAGGGCTGAGCCCCTCAGCAGGCACCAGGCCTGAGCTCCTTGTTCAGCCTGAGGAAGTTTCTTTCCATGCTGCATTGACCCCTTTCACTGGGTTTTACCTTTTTCATCACAAACTCAGCCCAGTATTTCCTGTCTGGCCACAAAGGACACAGCCCCAGTTAGTTGTGTCTCATTTGGTGATGCTCTTGACAAGAAGCAGGCTGCTCAGGACCAAGCATTTTGGTCCAGGCCCAATGTCCTGGTAGCATCCATAGGGAGTGCAGGCAGGGGGAGGACAATGTCTGACAGCCAAGGGTGGCACATGTACGTCAGTGTGTGAGTGTGCTCTGTAAATTTCAGAGTGATCCCTAAGGCAATCCTGCAATTCCCATACATGATGCCTTCTGGAGTGAAATGCTTTCTTCCTACAGAAGTAACAAAATTTCTTTCAGTATTATGGCTCTGAGTCTATCATGTGTGAAACTTAGACAAGGAGTAAAAGTAAAACATAGATACCCTTTGTCCTGGCCCTGGGCAGGACCTTTAGGCAGCTTAGTAATGTGAAGTTGCCAGCATGTAGTTTGCATCACCTGTGAAAATCCTTTTGCAGAACTGATTTAAGAAAGGGCTGGTAAATGACTTTGAGGTGTTCAGTGAATTGTGACATATGCTTACCCAGTGACAGCAGAAATAGGAAGCTGATGAGCTGTGCTTAGGCTGAATCTGCTGAGCTCACACAATAACGAAAAAGAAATCTCAACCCGTCAGGAAAGGATTATGTAAAGGCACTAAGGCTCCTATTTTATGTTTTATTTTATGTTTTATTTTTGCATGTAATCCTGTGAAAACCTCCTACCCTAGCAACAAATGTCACTTATTAGAATCAGGTATGCTTCTATTTCCACCTATGAACAGCATAAAAATGCCACAATGACACAGTGAGCTCTATTATCTACTGCAAGAAAGCAGAGCAGTGTGAACCTTTGAAGTCACAAATACCAATAATTTATCAGTCGTTCCTTGCTCTTCATTATGAATGCATCCATCAGCATCTGAAAGCTGCCTAGAGGTGATCTCTTAAAGCATCTCCAATTCCCATCAGGATGTCCCAGTTCTGGAAGAGCAAGAGCATGGGTTATGCTCCATGTAGGGCATGGTGCTGAGCTTTGCCATAGGTCTGCTCTGCAGAGAGGGGCTGCTCTGCCATGCACCATGTAATTGCCTTGCAAAAGCAGGATTGCACATGGAAGAGCTTTTCACCTCCATGTCCCAGAAACCTGGTCCTTCTGCTGAGCAGATGTGACCAATCTTTGCTTTCAGTGTGAGTGAAGAGTTTAGGGGAAGATACCTGTGTGTAGCGGGGGAGGAGAGTAGCTGAGGAATGCTTTTTGTGATCATAGTTTCTGCCTAAATCTGGTCTAGTACAATCAGCACAGGGCAAGTGCATTTCCTGTAGTATTGAAAATTTTCAGTTAAAGTATTTTCCTAGTGCTTGAAGCGAGAACAGGTAAAATGCCCAGATGAAGGTATTTTTACTACCCAGACAAGGTATCTTTCTTCCTCTTTTGCCTGTGGCCTGACAGTCTCATTCTGTGCTCATCCATTATCATCTCTTCCCCTAATGCTCTCACAGTTGCTGTATAACATCAGCTTTCTCACCCCTCTTTCTGCATGCTGTCAAGTGCTTTCAAAGACTTCTTAACCCCTTCCCTCCTGACCATTATTCTGTGTGAAAGCAGGTTAGTGACAGGTAATCACACAGTGCTGCTTCAAATTAAAAGGCTTTCCCTTTCTCCCTAATATTCAGTGACAAACCAAAGATTAAGGAAGTTGATACAAAAAGACAGAGGTAAGCTGAAATGTTGGATAAAAATAATTTTACCATTAGAAGGGTAAAGTACTGAATTTACAACTTTTAGTTGTATCCAGAAGGGATTACATGATTTCTACAATATCAGGATTGAGACTTCTGGAGAATAATTAAATTTCACTCACAGAGAGTGATTTCCTATTTAGCATATTTTCTCCATCTGTATTATGGCCATTTTACCTCCAGTAATTATGATTTCCACTATTTATAAAACAGATTAATATGCCAAGAGACTTATTCATGTCAATCATGCATTACTTAAAGCAGTATAAAATGGATTATTTACTAAAAGTGCATGCATTTATGCAATTAATTTCCTGTGAATATTCTGTATAAATAACTTGTAGAGTGGATGTTCATTGACCTTTAAAAAGCTGAATTTAGTCTCCAACCAACATCCCTGAAGACTGAACTAATTGATCTAGACCGAAACCCGAATAAAGATCAGAATAAGTAGACATTGAGATGATTTACTGATATGGTCAAGGCTAGATGAAAAATTCAGTGTGTGGAAAAGAGAGTTAAGATAAAACAGTTTTAAGCTGATGCTTGAAATGATTGGAGTAAATGAAAATGAAGTAGACTAGTCTTGGGTACTAGTTTCAGTTTAGCTGGGTTCAATTGTGATAGAAAAGTATGGTTTTAATAAACAGTTCTAAATGATTCAGTAATTTGTTTCCATTCCTGGTGAACATTTGTCTGTTGACTGACACTTTTACTGACTATCTTAGACAAAACCAAGGTTTGAGTGAACTCTAGAGACTGAACTATATCATTATCAGTGATTCCTTCAATCAAAATGAAAATAAATTCCAGGTTTAGAAAGGAGATAAACTTCAGTTTTCCCATTTAAAAATGAGAATAATTTTTTCTGAATCAGAGTGACTGATCTGGCACTAGCAATGACCAGGATATCTGACAAACTCAGCTTTCAGCAGAAAGCATTAGTGTCAATGGCCTGAAATATTTCTTTTGAAGCATCATGGATCCAGTGAGCCCTCAACAAATCCAGGACAAGGTCTGGGGATCCAGCTTGCTATGACTGTCTTGTAAATTAAGCAGATCCAGGAGCCTGTTATGGCATTAGGGCAAATTCATATGATATTATACCTCATCCTGAAGAGAGTGTAATTGTTCCCTTAATCAAACCTTTCAGGAACTGTACTTACCTTGTACTAGCTGCTGCATTTTCCTGAGGAAAATGTTTGGGGAGGTGCCAGTTAGAGTTAAAAGCATGCCATGAATGTCTCCAATAATTTATCAGCACAAACATTTGTGTTCCTGCAGCACTGGCTGACACTGCTTCATTTACTGTTGTGGACACCATCTGTGCCTACAAGAGGCACCATGGTGCTGCTTCAGCACACAGGTGGATTTTTGAGCAAAGCAGCATCAAGTTAGGCTCCTGCGATAGGTTCAGCAGGCCAGAGGCTCAAGGATCTGCCCAGGTCACGAGCTGACCACGTGTGCAGAATAGAAGCTTATTTCTGACTCACTTGGTCTGGACTCCCTTACAGACAGCTGAGCTCTTAGAGCACGAGTCACCCCAACCACCTGGCCCTTACAGGACCTCCAACACTGCCTGCAAACACAGAGTGGGCGACCTACCCGTGCCTGAAGTGGATGCAGTGATTGCCACTCTAGCTCCTGTTATTTTTGAGTGTGACTCAGCAGCTGAGATCCAGGAGATCTTTCAGTTCACAGGATGGTTGGGAAGGTTTCTATTTTGTGTGGATGTCAGAATTAAACTGGCTTTTGAGAAAAGTGAAGTTTTATGTTGTTGGCAGGAAAAGGTTAAAAGCTGCAGAATAATGGAAGAGGGTGGCAGAATTGCTCAAGTGACCTTGCAGCTGGGAATACCAAGGCTTGGAGAATATCAGTGATGAAAACCTGCTTGGAAGAGGAAATGCCTACAGATATTTATCCTGTTTTGAGAAGTAAAATTTCTGTGTGGAGATAATGGAGGTGTTTACAGAGACTTGAAGGCTCTCTCATGGACATGCTTGAGCTCTCTGTCCTGGGAGAGAGCCCAAAGCTCAGAGGTCATAAAAAGTACAGGGGAGATCACAGCATGCTGGTAAACTCCACATCTGTGGGCCCTTGATAAATGGTAGCAAACAGGAGCCCTGCTGCCTGCCAGGACTGGACTGAGCCTGACGGTGCTGGCATTCCCACTGGAGTGTCTCTGCTGCCCGTGGGCTGCTTTGGGATCCTCCAGTTGGTGAGGTAAGGAAACAAATTTACACTTTTTCTTTCAGCTGTGGTTTTGGGGTTGCTCTGGCCACCTGCATGTGTCATTTCACACATATGTGAACTACAGCTCCAGCTTTTTGGACAGAACTATATCACATCTTTGCAGAGATAATGGGTAATGATAGCATCAGACTGGAGGTTAAGTCTTGTTTGTTTTTCATCAGCCAGTCCTTGAAACAGCTAGTACTTCAGAAATAAAAATTATACAATTATTTTAATAAGGCTCTGCTCCTTGATCTTTGTATCTCTTGCCCTACCATTCTAATATTTTAATTTCAGTATGGTTTCATACTCAACACTGACCTTCTAGAAAGGATTTTGGACTTTTTTTTTTAATAATACAGCATCAAATAAAATTAATTTAGCAGTGATTAACACTGTGAATTTTCTAAAGTGAATTTAGAAATTCAGCACGAGTTTATTCAAAGAACCCAAGGAGCTGGACCAGCTGCCCAGAAACCAGGAATGTCACTATGGTAATTATTTTTTATCTTATCTGCAGAGTTCAGAAGTAAATCTGAGCATCCTACAGGACAGTCTTATTGTCAAGAAATAAAAAAATATACTCAATGATATTAGATGTTTACTATTAGTAAGAGTAGTATTTAGAGTTATACAAAACAAATTGTAAACCTGTTTAAATATCATGCCTGTCAGCTAGACTTTGTCAGGAATAAATGATAATAGGTGAAGGACGGGTTATTTCACATTTGTGTCTCAGGGAAATAATGCACATTCAGTTCAAACTTCTAGTACATTTGGAGATAGGACACCAAAGGTTAATTTCACCCTGTACACATTCACATTTACCTTCATTCTGGATATCATGCGCACTCCCCTTATCTCAGAAAGGATGTGCTAGAACTGGTGCAGGCTCAGAGAAGGGTGACAAGCAAAATAAAATGTGTGGTCTCTCATATAAGGAATAATTGTCTGGGTCTTCTCAAAATGGAAGAGATTACTTGGGGTGCAAAAGACAACAGCAAAATTATAATGGAATAAAGTGGGAAGAGAAAGATTAATTTGTCCAATAAAAATGCAGGAAAAACCACAACTACTAGTGATGCCTAAAGATTTTTGCTGTTTATGTATTTTACATATATTCATAGCTCTGTAGAATACCCTTGCATAGTTATGTAGCTCCTAGTAATTTTCCTACCCTTTTTCACTCTGTCTGTGCTTGAGGCCAGCCCTTTAGGGCTGTGAACTTCATCTGGGAAATGATGCACAGCCCACCAGCCAGACATCCACTCCCAGGCATTTCCCACCATGTTCTACAGGCCTTATCCATTGGGAGGAAAGGCAGTGACAGACAGGGGCAGTGCCCTCGTTCCCCTCCTCTGCTGTGCTACTAGTTGGGAATTCCCCCCGTCTGATATTGGTGTAGCATTTATCTTTGGGCTGTAATTTCTTGCCCCATGGGAAAAGCCTGCTTTCCAGGCCAGGTTCTTCATTACCACAAAGGTTCTCCAAGCAATGTTGAGTTGTCCTGGATTTTTTTCCTTCAGCAGGAACTTAACCAAGATTTTTCCATTTTGTGTAATCAGCAAGGGACACTCCTCCCATGTCTCCTTCCTGAACTGGGATTAAGTAAACCTTCAGGCAACACTTGAAGCTGGGTTCAAAGCAAGCAAAAGCAGCTGATTCTCCAGCCAACAGACAGTAGCCTTGTGTGAGTACTTGTAAAAGACCTTGTGAACACAAGAGACTTGAATGAGTGTAAGGAATGATTGCAAAAGTACTTATAAAAGTGATCCATTGCAGTTTGCCAATGAGCCTATGTCAAGTTTAGGAAATACCCTGAACGAAAAGAGTTTGAGTCTATGAGAAAATGAGGAAAGGATGTTAAACATTTTCCTTGTTTTTGCATCTTCCTAGTTATGTCCTTCAGCTAGGTAGATTCTTACTCTGAACCAGAAAATTCTTCTGTTCTTTTTCTGGGTTCAGTCACAAAGGATAGTTGATATCTTTATGTCTATACAAATCTGTGGATTCAAAGCAACATGCGGACATGCATTGATTCTTACTACAGTAAACAAAGGTTGACATAAACAGAATAAAATACTTCTTAGTAATGCTTCTTGTCCCTACTATTTCTCACATAGTGGATGGGGGTTGCAGCCACTGGTTAGTGGAATGTTGGAGAACACCTGAAGCGCAGGTAGGTGGTCACTCAAGGTGAGAGGGACCTGGTGCCAACTCTTTGTACAACAAAGGACACAGGGACCTGTGTCACCAGCCAGGTGACACAGCAGGAGCCAATGGCTCGGCTGGAAATCCCAGACTGTCACATGCTTAGACTGTGAGGGTGTAAAAGTCCAAGGTCCCTCCCTGGAGACAGCCAGCTCAAACTGTTCTGTTGCTGCACCATGATAAAATCACTTAAAGGAGACAGAGGTCTGAGACTCTGCTATGGGAAACCCAGGGAGGAGTGGTCAGGAAAGCTTGTCTGGCTGTGAGAGTGGGGTGAGCTGGGGGCCAAGCTCCAGCTCACTGGGGATGCCTGTTGTGAAGGAGCCCTGGGCCCAGCAGTTAAAAAATCTCTGGGCGTGCGATTGTGATGGCCAAAGTGCCTCCCAAATGGTCAGACAGGGAAGTTTCCTTAATTTCCTAACCAGCCCCTGATAACATTTATTGTGAATGGTATACAGTTAGAGATATCAAAGCCAGAGTTATGCCACTACCTCAAAGTGAAATCTGACACTGATTATTTTATATAACTCCATAAACTACCAGAGATAATAGTCTTTGACTCGTTGCATGAAATAAGACAACATTGGTTTCAAAATACAGCAGTGTGTAGTTATTACAAGATGCATAAGTCAAATAAAACTGAGTTTTTCGCTTTGGAAAAATATCAGGTCTTTTATCTGTGGATGAAAAACACTGTTTAAAAAGAAACATAATGGACTGTGCCAAAAAAAAGAAAGAAAGAGGAAGTTTATTACTGGTGCAGATGATTCAGTTCCAAGTGTCTTTAGATAGTAAACTTACTGAACATTTTTAAACATGCCAGTGTACATTTTGAATCCTTAGAAATTATCTCTGTAGGCAGCTCAAGTGTCACTAATACCATTAGGGTTTTAACCATTATTAATTCAGCCTTTTTAACTTCCCAGTAGTGAGATGGAGCTTTACTTATCAATTTTATTCTTAAAATGTTTCGAGAGGTTGCTGGTGCTAGCATATTTGAGTTTTACATGTGCCTCAGCATTTCTGCAGGTTAATAATGTCCTGAAGGCTACAGGATTTCCTTTTGGTTTCCAAAATTACATATGCATTATTGCAAATGAGTTCTGCCACAAAGGAATTCATAATGAAAACATCAGAGGGAATTAAAGTACTTCTTATAATACTTGAGCTTGCTCCATTAATCAGAGGGCAAAATGAATTGAGTCATTATGTTTCCAGACGGTATTAGGGCCCAAATGGGAAGCCCTGTCCCAGCTTGATATTTTTTTTTTCACTGTAAGTATTTTTTGCTGGGGGAGTGGGTCAAGTCCAGGGGCAGCAAATCCATAGTGAGTAATTCAAGTCCCCGAGTAATGTTTTAATTCAAGTTTTAATCTTTATGCACAGAGACAGCAGGTCACTATTAACTAGCAAGAGAGGCAGAAAGATTAAGAATGTACACAGTGCATTTCCTTGAGAGGAGCGGGAGGAAGCATGTGTTTAACTATAGAATTATTTGGCTTTCAAGAGCTGTCTTCTCACACCTATATGCATGACTTGATTAGAAATTTGTTGATATCTGAAAGTTGTCTGGAAACCAACAGGCAGAACAATCTTTATAATAACAGTAATTGTGATTGTCAAGCAAATGAACAAAGCAGTATCTTTAATTAAGCCAGCTGATCCACCTGGGACAAAACAGTCAATTTCAAATCTGAAGTAGGAGCAACAAACTTGGTATTTATTCAAGCAGTTAAAATGTGCAGTTCTGTACTGCACTGCACTGTATACATTTTATAGGGAGATTTGAATGCATTTTTATTAATTTCAAATGAAGATACAGCTAGATGTCCTGCATGCATCCTTCTGCAAAAGTAAGTTTTTAATTTTCCTCTTCAAATAACATATTTGGTTTTAAGCAGAGTGCTCTCATGCTTAAAGCACCTCTTACATATTTATGATGACTGCAGTGTATTTACACTAGATATTGTAAAAGGACACCATTCTGCTCTTGCAGTACTCCAGGTGGATGAATTCACCTTATCCTTGCCACAAGATGGAAAATGTGTGTAACTATTTTAGATGACAGTGAATATGTACATATACACCACACTGAAAAGATGGATTTTTTTTTTGTCTATAGTGTTGGTATACAATACTATCTATGGTTTGGAGCTCCATGAGCTTTCATGTGACCACAAGAAGCCATAAATGTATCCATGATTTCCTTGCATGTGATAAATGATGGCTCTGAGAAGTGTTGGAATTGGGCTAGTGGAAGTCTATGTGCCCTGCATGAAAAACCTGATTTCATGCTTGTGTTCAACACCAGGCTCTGCCCATGCTGCTGATCTATGATTTTCCTGGTCTTTCAACAAGGGAACAAGTAGAAGATGGGTGAGGTTGTAGTTTCTTTTCCTGCCCTCAATCTTCTAGCTCATTCCTATAGGAAACACTTTCCTCAAGAATAGCAAAGACAGACCTACAGTTAAAGCTGTCAGGCATATCTTTCATATAAAAGCATTTCTTTCTTACTGGGAATATCCCACCTTTTAGTCAGGGTGTTCCTTGGAAATGGCTTGGTTTTCAAAGACTTCCCTAGAAACAAGGACAGAAACCTTTGTGGTCTGTAATTTCTGAGGCCAGGGCATCCACAGCCACACAGCAACATGCCAGCTGTCTCATCAGGGATGACAGAGCTTGTCTGCCCCACAGTAGGGAAGTCCAGACCCAGCAGAAATCCATGTTTTAGCAGTCTTTTCTCTCCTTGTTTCTCCGTGGGCATCCAACAGATCTGAGGAAATTCCATTTTGAAAGGAAGGAATGGATGTTCTCCATGAAAAAAAACCTTTTATACATTTTCTTATCTGCAGAATTTTTAAATTAAAATGAGATTTCATTTAAAGTAAATTTCATTTTGAATTGGTCATTATATAACATTTTTGAAGAATTATAATTTCCTGAAACCTTGAAATTGTTGTATGAGGTCTGTTCATAGATTCTAGTTGCTGATGTAATGAATATAAAATCTTAAAAAAATAGTTAAGCCAACTTCAGTCATGGCAATAAATTTAAAAAATGGAATTTAAGGAAAGAAATATAGTCATTCTTTAAAATAATATTCGGGCTGAAAGACTTTCAACTTTTTAATGTAAACATGAGATTAGGCAATTTACCATTTTATTCTGACTTAATGCTAAGATGTTCTTCAAATCAGAAATCCCAGCTAAAGGATTAAGTTAACAGAAAAAAATAAGCATAATGACAAAAAATGAAAGGAAAAATAATAAGAGTTGGTTTTAAGAAACATTCATTTTTCTGAATGAAATACTTTTTAAAATGTATTTATTTAAAAGAAAAAGCTTTGGGAAAGTGGAAACTAACTTCCAGGGAAGTTTAATAATTTAAAATATGTAAACATAAAAAAAACACTTCCAAAATTTCCTTCATAATGAAATACCAGGAAGTCAGGTTTAGGCAATTTTTTTTCTTATGTAGTTTTTTTTTTTTGTTTTGTGTTTTTTTTTTTAATTTTTTTAATTAGTATTATAACATGTACATTTTTTGAAGCCAATGAGTTAAAAGTGAAAATGCTCAAGTGTAAAAATGTGAAGCACATACCTTCCCTCAGTGGACTTTTAAATTCCTTTTTTTATCATAAAAACCAGCATGTAGTCACAGAAACAAAGTGATGTTTCTGCTGCAATATTTTGACATAAAAATAATTCCAGGAAAGAAAAAGTATTTTTAAATCCTAGTGCAAGAAAGAGATGAAAAGGCAAACTTTTTCTTTTAGTCAAGATACAATTTGAGGTACAAGAAAGATTTGTGCGCAAAATTTCCTTCTTCCACATATAAAGATTAGGATGTGTTTGGTTTGTGGGGCAAGGTTTTGGTACTGGGAGTACTACAGGAATGCCTGCAGTGAGAAGTTGCCAGAAACTTCCCCTGTGCCTGACAGAGCCAATGCCAGCTGGTGTCAAGACAGACTCATTGTGAGAGTGGTAAGGTGCAGGAACAGTTTGCCTGGCGAAATTGTGGATGCTCCATCCCTGGACATGGCCAAGGGTAGCTTGGATGGGCGCTGAGCAACCTGGTCCAGTGAAAGGTGTCCCTGCTCATGGGCCCTGCTCAGGGTGTTGGAACTAGATGATCTTTAAGGTGCCTTCCAACCCAAACCATTCTGTGATTCCAGGACGAGATGCTGGGCAATGAGACAGCTGGAAAACTGTGGCTGCACCTTCCCAGCCTGCATAACCCATGAGGTTTGGGCCAAATTGCATCCCCAAACAGTGGGATGGAGCAGGGTGGGGCCCTGCAAACCCTGCTAATGTGAAGGTGCACTTTGCTACTCCTCTGAGATGCATCTACACATGGGTACTTTTGTGGGTGAGGTGGAAGTAAGGCAGCTGAGCTCCTGCAACACACAGTACCTTCTTTGGAAAGGAACTCATTGAACACTCTGACAGTCTTGTGTCATGATGATTCAGGAAAATAAGACTTCTTTATTTGGGATAATACATTTTTTGACTGTCTAGTTCAAGCTAAGGAATAGCTCAGAACACAAATGTAATGGAGACAACATTGAGAGTAATGCAAGAAAAACTTAATCTTCCCCTTTAAGATCCAGTCTTCATGCCTTATACATATTACTGTCAGTATTAACATAATTTATTTCTGAGTGATAAAGAAAGCCTATGGAAATGATGAGCCACCCTGTAACATTTTTGACATAATCATGTAATAAATGAAACAAAGAGTTAAAAGAAATAATTTTGTTATTTTGTTTGAAAATAAAATACTGATGTCTCAGACTAGTTATAAATGGGATTGCGTTTGGATCAGAAACCAGAATCAGAGTGACTAGATCACTCTAAAGTGTTTCTGGTTTAGGAATTTTCAAGGACAAGTAGGACAGGTAATTACCATCAATAGAAGTCCTCATCTTGGGTACTGCATCTCACTTGTTACTTTTATCCAGATTTTATCCTCTTTTCTTTCCCAATATTTTATTATTTGCCTTCTGTTTTCTCCGTGTTTTCCACTCATGCTGGTTTTTATTTCCATCTGTGTCCGTCCTTCCTTCCTTCCTTCCTTCCTTCCTTCCTTCCTTCCTTCCTTCCTTCCTTCCTTCCTTCCTTCCTTCCTTCCTTCCTTCCTTCCTTCCTTCCTTCCTTCCTTCCTTCCTTCCTTCCTTCCTTCCTTCCTTCCTTCCTTCCTTCCTTCCTTCCTTCCTTCCTTCCTTCCTTCCTTCCTTCCTTTCCTTCCTTCTTTCCCCTATTTTTTTCCCCAGGTGTTACTGTACCTCCTTTCTTTATTTTTCCTCTCTGACCCCTAAAATCCCCAAATCAACCTCTGCTGCTACTCCTTGGTTGCTCTCCCTTGCAGCCCCCAGCAGTAGCTCCTCACTGCACCTCCCCAGCCCAGGCAAGCAGAAATGCAGGCTTTGAGCCCCCCGGAGCAGCAGGCACTGTGACCCCAGGGTTGCATTCCAATGTTTGCTATGAAGTCAGCACTTGAGAGTGATACCAGAAATTCATGCCTTGTACTTGGCTCCCTCCCTAGAGAGAAAAAGGACAGGCTCAGACCTGTAATATCCTTTCAGCCTAAACATCATATTATTGTCATTACTGACTGTATAGGGAGACACAGATTGGGAGAGTCTTATCAGCTGAAGTATTAGCTGATCCTAAACACCAGAGGTGGTCTGTAGGTTCACCTCAGACACCAGAAGGGATGGAGTCAATGCAGCCCTGGGACTAGGGGGAGCACTAGCACTGCTTCTGAGCTTCTCCAGGATTTTCTTAAAAAGCTTGGACATTCCTAAACACTTCATTGAGGAAGTTTGGGAGGCAATCAAGGAAAATAGCCTTCTAGTAATAAACTGTGATTCTTATTTTCATCTGTTGTTAAAACCAGTGAAAAAAGTGCTCATTCCAGGATTTCAGGATTCCAAAGAAATCTTTGAACTGTGTCAGAGGTGAACTTTATAAGCAGTGATAGGGAAGTACAGGCAGGCTGGATGAGAATGTGCCACATGCACTTCCACAGTTTGGTTTCAGTTACTAATGACTCTTGTTCCTTCCCCTCCCCCATTCCTATGGCTCTGGCAAGTCTGTGCCATTTCCTTTGCTCTTTTTAACTGAAAATGCATCATTAAACATGTTTCTATTTTTCATATGCTTTTCAGTCACACGCAAAACCTTCAGAGAGATTTTCGCCTGTTATCTCTTTATGTCAGTTGTGCAAACTTTGAACATGCAGCTACAAATCTGTGACCAAGCACCTGGAGAGCTGTCAAGAACAGAATAGGTCATGTCTGCCAACTTGGGCATTGCCAGCCGCACTGCTAAACATCCAAAAACCCTATGCAAGCCAAACAAGGCAAACATCCTCCAAGCATTCATTTCCTCTTTGGAGTCCTCCAGTGCTTGGATGAGAAAGGAACCAAGGCTTCTGCTCGAATACTCAGAGTAAAAATAAAACTATTCAAGACCACACTTAAAAGAAGACAGTTACTCCACAAAATATTCATTGAGCTCCTGGATGGTCTGAAAATGTAGCTGAGATCTGGAAGTGGATCTGACAAGAGGCAATAACAAGTTATCCAGCTATAAAAAACCAGAAGGACTGGAGGCTTAGTCTTACAGTGATTCTGTGGTAGTGAGGTGAAATTCTAGGAGGTTTTAGCAGTGTTTCTTCCCCAAAATTCAAAATAACAGTTTTCCTGAAAAAAAAAAAAAAAAAAAACCAAACCTGAAAAAAGAAAATGAATCTTGGTTATTTTCCCTTCAGGCTAATGCCATTTTTGCTAAGCTGTCCAATGGTGCCAGAGTATGTAACATCTTAGTCATCAGCAATCTGGCAGGTATTTTGTCCCTTATATTGATTCAACAGCGATGTGCCAGGCTGTTTGCACCATCTGTCACACCAGAGTCAGCAAGGGGGACAAAAGGTGGACAGCTGGTACTATCAGTCTGGAATACCATTTTAAGGGAGAAATACCAGAACCTGTGTCAAAAGGCATAGAAAACAGAGAGCTTCATGGGGAAGACATTAAAGCAAATGCATTTCAGATGGAGCAGCTCATCTTTTCAACCACACTTACTATGGTTATTAAAACACACTTCTAAGAATGTAAAAGATCGTAGGATGCCTAAACTGAATGTAATGAGTCTTCAGTCACATATACTTTTGGTTTTCCAAGGAAAGCAAAGTTGCCTAAAATGACTGATTATAAAAAGCCAATCTGTAATGAATCTTTCGGCTGCAGAGTACAGGAATAAAACTGCAGCAGAGAAAATTTCTGGATTGATTTTTGCCATGGAATCATACTTACCAGGGAAGCATTCATCAAATGCTGGCCAGAATCTGACCTCCATTACTCTGCTCCTCCTTGCAGGTTTGTCTTTGGTAAAAAGCTATTTCGCAGTCTTATGAGTAAGTTGGCAAGGGAGTAATGCATAACCCAAAGTAGGATGCTTGGAGAGATTTTTCATATGTCCAAAGGCAAGTCAACCCAATATTCAGCTCCACAGTGCGTCGGCCAGGCCATCAGGCAGTGTTTCAAGTCAAATCTGCAAATCAGCCAAGGAGACATTAGGAAATGCACAGAACTACACATTAAAGGTTTTGGTGAAGAGCATACTGCAGCAAATGTGATTCAGGACATACTGCACCACTTTGAAATTTACAGCCAGTCTATACCTTCTGGATTGAAAGTGGTGCCAACATGACATATGCAGCTGAGAATTGTGCTTATATTCCTGTACTTGTTTTGCAAAGTGTTGCAATTTGGTTTTGACAGACTTGAATGATAACTGCAGCACTGAAAATAGAATCATGGCTCATCAGAAGATAGTCAATTTGCATATTTCACTGAGGCCAGTGTAATGCAGAATGAAGACGAGAAAGAAAATAACATGTTAAAGGTCAACTGAAGCAAAACAGTCTGCCTTCTGGAGTTTAAAGATGAAGACTTTGTTGTTATACATAGGGATGCTGAAAGCCAGGGATTTCTGCTCTGTGAAAAATACTGAAATTTACAATTTTATTACATGCTAGAAGAAAAGCCAAATTGATCAAAATGTAGTTTAAAATAGTCTTTTGACTAAAAACTGATTTTGGAGATTTTTCTCTAATCTAATGGCTTTATGTATAATTACATAATCCATCAACACTGGAAGAATAGTATGACTAGAATATGAAATACTTTTAATGACAATCTGTAAAAATAGCATAAAGGCATCCTATTAAAAATATTACTTTCTTCCTAGAAAAATCAATGCATTCTTGCAACACTTTACTTCAGGAGGGCAGACTTTCGTCTCTTCATGTATTTGCCTGATAGAGTACCATGGGATAGAGACCTGCAGGCAAGAGGGGCTCAAGAAAGCTGGATAATATTAATGGTTCACTTCCTCTAAGCTTAAGATTGCTGCAGTCCTATGAGTAAAAACCCAAGAAAGAGGCAGGAGACCTGCATAGGAGAACAAAGAGTTTCTGGCATAAGGAGATCTCGTACAGAGTGTGGAAGAAGGGACAGGCCACTTGGGAAGAATACAGGAGCATTACCAGAGCATGCAAGGATGCAAAGAGGAAGTTCTAAGTTCTGTTTGGAACTAAATATGGCAAGAGTCATCAAGGACATCAAGAGGGACTCCCTCAAATAGATGGATTAACAAAAGGAATTCTAGGGAAATGTGGGACTACTGGTGAATGGGGTGGGTGCCCTGGTGGTGGAGGATCCAGAGAAGGTGGAGTTACTGAACACCTTCTTTACTTCAGTCTTTATTCTAAGGCCAGCCCTCAGGAGCCCCAGACCCTGGAGGCAAGAGAGAAAGTCTGAAGAAAGGAAGGATTTTCCTTGGTTGAGGAGAATCAGGTTAGAGATACTTTAGACAAATTTGACCCCCACAAATTCACAGGCCCTGATGGGATGCACGCACTAAAGCTGAGGGAGTTGGCACATCCTTTCTGCCTATCTTTCTACTCACCAGAGATTAGTGACTTCTCTTTGTGCTATAAGGGGTAAGAATCTACCTCTTACATGACTGGGCTGGAAAAAAACCAAGTTTCTTGTGCAACAAAATTCATTTCACATTGAAACAGCTTCCTTCTGGCACAGTCTCTGGAAAGTAACCCTTCCATTTCTGCTTTTCCTTATGCCTTTGGGCACTTTTACTTAAGACTGACATATCACAAATGAGGATGCTGTGAAAAAGAAGAAAGAATTCTATCTTGAAATTTGTGCATTATATTACAATCAAAATATTATTATGAAGCATTACATTCCCTGAGTAAACTTCACCTTATTCCATATTGTATCAACATTCAGATGAATTTAGCATCTGAAGTGATACCTGCTTTCTTCAATTTGAGTCTCAGAATGGATGAACATTATTTATCATTGTCAATAAGAAAATTACTTAAGTCACCCTTGATATTGAAATGAAACTCAGTTATATTGAGCCTGATATTCAAATGAACTGTTTAATATAAAGATCACATATATTGCAGTCTTTTAAAACTACCAGAAATGATCTACTATTTTATATGATGGATGAGTTATTAAAGGAAATCAGGAGAAGAACTAAGAAGACTTTCGGCTAAATTAAGTAGAGAGGTTCATTAAAAATTTATTTAATATAGGAAGAAAATCATAACTAAGAATTTTCAGGAAATGGAGAATGACTTAGGTCAAACTCTTCAAAAATTGCCATTCTTTCCCAACAGAAATTAATTTAAAACTAAGTGAGCTCATAGACTGTTGTTTCAGGGGAGAGTTTAAATCAGAAAGCTAAAAGTAGAAATTGCTACAGCCCAGAAAGCTCAGTGTATTACATTAGAAAGAATTTTAAGTACTATTGAGTATCCTAGGCCTTTTCAGTATCCTAAAGAGTGCTGATGGCTGGAAGATTTGTCGAGTACCAAAACTGCCATGCATAGTGTGGGGTCTGCACGATCAGGTTCTGCTCTGAGATATTTCCAGCCGTGAAGGTGCCACAGACCAGGCAGCTATCGAGCCCCTTGCAGTACTGTGAGGGCACAGGACTCCAGGGTGGGAATGAGAATCTATTTCTTCAAGTTTGCACAAGCAGCTCCATGCAAAAATCTATGTCAAGTAGGATTAAAAGCGATTTTCTTTGCTTGAGGAAAAATCCTGCTAAAGAGAAAGAGGCCTGGAGTTTTCATAGCAGAGCTCAGCTGTTGGCCAGAAGAGAAGTGGAATATCTTTCAGAAATTGCTTGGCGAGAAGCATGTGTCAGTATTTTTCTTCCTGTGTTCATTTGCTTATTTTGTAGAACACAGAAATGTTATTTATTTTGTCAAAAGAAAGAAAATGTCAAGGCTTTGAGCTCTTGCCCTTTCAGCAGGTGAGCTCACCAGTGTACAGAGGAGGTCAGTGAGCTTTGGCAGGAATATTAATATTTTATAATGCTCTGAATCAGCACAAATTATCTCATCAGTTAGGGCATGCCACAATCTTGTGCCTTTTAAGTCCTGAAATATCACCAGTAGTTACAAGCACTGCTCTCATTGATGGAAGGAAGGCTCTTAAGGCAATTTCAACTCAAAGCAAGCTCTGATCCCTGGCTGGTGTAAAATGAGAAGAGAACTAATTTTTATTCTTTTTTTTTTTTTTTTTTTTTTTTTTTTTTTTTTTTTTGCTAAACTAAGGAGAAATGCAAGTAAATAAATGAGACATTATATTAATAAAAACTGCCAGCATTTAAATATGTCTCTGAACCAAGGAAGAAAACTGAGTAGAGCTATCTCTATGTTCTTGGTATGGAGGCTTTCTATAGGGGGTTTCCAGACTACAGCAAGTGTTCTCAGGCCCTTATGGCAGAAAACAGAAACTGGAAGTCAAGCATTTTTCAGAAGCACAGGACTCCAGTAGAAGTAAGTTAATCTCACAAAACTGAAATTCTAATGATATCCCTTACAACAACAGAAAGACAAGCGCCACTTGCCAGTGACTAGTTACTATGCTTGAAAATCCTTTTAATGTGTTTCAAGACTAAATGAGAAGCACAACAAGCAAAGCTCTTAAAGATATTCTAACTTAATTTCAGCATGTGGTGTCAGTCCTACTGACTTGTGGTTATCAGTATTGCATATTGTTCTTGTTTCCCAATCCTATTTGCCACCTGTTCCTCATTCACTGTCCCTTGAAGAGTGCTCATGGGTAACTGATTTTGAGAGGTATGGGGGCAACATCCACTTCATTTTTTGTTTTCATATATCTGGCTGCGGTAGCAAGCAGGGAAGTCCAGCCTTCTGGCTTCCTATGGCCTCCCACAGCAACCTCAGATGGCTCTGGGATGTGTTTCAGGGTGAGATCTCATGTCTCCTTTCCCAAGACATTATGATTACGTTTCTTTCTTCCTAAATAAAGGAAATGCTGATGGATGATCTTGCCCAAAAGCAGGAATAGGTGTTATCTCTAGCAGCTCATGTGAACAGCCTTATCTGCCCAGGCACCTCAGTTCAGACCTGCTTTAGTCCTGCTGCCTCAGTCTCTCCTCAGTGCACCCACCCAGTGTAGCAAAGCTTGATGATAATTTAGGCATGTAGAGAAGCAGATTACATATATTTTACCCTGTGCTTCATGCCATGATCTGATCATGTGTTTTCAGCAGTGATATGATAGTTCCTACTGAGGGCCTCATTTGTTATACCAGTCTATAAATCTCTAATTTTTCCTTAAAGATTTCCTGTTTTACAGTCATAAATGTGCCTGTACTCTGTAGGCACCTGTTGGCATACTGTCAATTATGGTAGCAGTAGAAAAATATTGAGGGTGTAAGAACAGGCTGCTCAGACTTTTTCAGTACTGAATCCACATGCACTGACTCACCTCTTTAGAAATCATAAATTCTGTTACATGAAAGGCCATGTTCATGGACCATTAGTTTTGTTTATCACTTACAGTAATTAGTATAAATTCATAGAATCATTTAGGTTGAAAAAGACCTTTAAGATCATCATCCAACAGTAAACCTAACACTGCCAATTCTACCACTAAACCATGTCCCCAATTAAAGAATCACTTAGGTTGGAAAATACCTATAAGATCATTATGTTCAACTGTAAACCTAACATTTTCTCTATTCAAATGACCTGGAAAAATTGAGGTTTTTAAATTTCTCACTCTATTTTATAAAAGCACTTGGCAGTGCTCCACTTTATTTTCTATAGTAACAGAATAATTTGAATATGAATGTAAATAATCAGATTTCATATATACATTTTCAGGTACATGCTGTCAAAATTCCACAATACACAGACTGCAAAACATTGAAGATGCAGATTCCATAAGTCACCTTACATTTAAAAAGTTGTTCCAGTGTTTTCCCTGATGTTTTGGGCACAACATTTGTCCTGTTTACATTGGTATAAGAATCAAGATCTGTTGAGTTAGATTTTGCTTTTAAATCCAATTACTATGACTGAATTCATAGTAATGTCCCTTTGCTACTTTCTTTTTAGGACTGGAAAGGGGTAAGGAAGCTTTTTTACATGCTGTTCTGTATTTTCTGTGCACAGAATGTCTCAATACTTAAGTGGGCAAGCTGGCACAGGAGTACACATTGTCAAGAAAGCAGGAGTTAACATCAAAACTTAAATTGATGCAGCTTGTTTCAGGAAAACTCAGTAAACACTTACATTGCATCAGTTTTGCAGTCAGAAATCATTTTAAAAATCTGACAATGGCTAAATGAGACAATTTTCCATTACAGCCTAGAAAAGTAAAAGCGTAATTGTCACTTGCATCTGGTAAAATGGATTTTGTTTTGTGATATTTAACACACAGTGAATGAGAAAGCTAAAATCAATAAAAAGTAGACTGAAACTTTGTCCTTTCCCTCACTTTTCTTATTGTTGCCTAGGAGCACTAGGCAATTGATGCAAGTATTTATTGAGGAGGTTTGGATACCACACTCTCCTTGCATAATGTTTCTCTATAAAATATTCATATAAAAATAAAACATTCTATAAAAATATTCCAGCTGGAGCTCATGATGTATGTATTGCATGAAGTGCAGCAGGTTTGCTATAGGTAGTAAGTAAGAGGAGCTGTACTTTTTCAGAAGTAGAAGCTGCCACTTTTAGGATTTCCACAGGCCAATATTCAAATATAGTTGTTGAATATTGAGGACTGCAGCGACCTCTCCTCAGGGGGCCACGTTGCTGTCTTGTGGGCTCAGACAGCAGAGGTTCTGGGTAATTTGATGTGCATTGTTGGTAAAGGGGGTTTCACCTCATCAGGGGTCTCTTGTGTGAGACTTGTGGGTGGTAGAAATGGTGTCCATGGGTAGCTCTAACCTTGGCTGAGCACCTCTGTGCTCAGCCAAGTGCTGTGCACCTCTGAGCTGGTCCCTGTGCATCAGTGTACAAGGAGGGCACCCTTTGAAAATGCATCATCACCAGTTTTGTTTTTAGCAACCGCTGAAAAGATGTGGTGAAAAGAAGACAAAGTGAAATCCCTATAAATACTTCCTTGCCAAATTAAAATTTTGAGCAGTTTTAATGCATTGATGTAATTGATACCACAGAGTTTCTCTTTGCTCAGACATGGCACAGCTATGGTGACATTGTGTATATATATTAAAGCTGAAAGACTAATTTGAAGAGAAGAATTTATTTGATGTATTGATCTGCCCTCTCAACTTTTTTATCTGCCTTGTCCATTTAGGCAGAAAAGTCTTTGGTCGTATCCTGACCCCAGGAGAGTCAATAGTAAAATGCTGATAGACTCCACCAGTGCCTGGATCTTAACCTGGGGGGTTTAACTTAGCTGCTCTATGGAGCCTTGATATTTACAAAGCAAAATGGACCAATTATTTAAACAAGGGTACAAGGGATGAACAAATAGTTTTGTGAGCACTAAAGAAGAGATGCTGCTCTGGGCTCTGGGTCAATTCTCCAGTGTCTAATAACATGTGAGTGCATACCTCAGGCTTTGCCTCAAGCTTCTTTTTGATAGACTGCTTTCATGAAGCTATTGGAAAGAAAATACTTCAGAGACCTTTGCCGCTTTGTCAAATCTAGTTTTAGTTAAGCAATAGGCAGGAAAATGACTGAATGGAAGGGAAGGGAGGAGAGACACAGACACAGAGAATGATTTCATATGCCACATGTTCTAGGTAAACATTTTAAAATTAATAATTTCAAAATAATTTTAAGTGGTTCCTCATTATTTTGGTTTTATTTTAGAGCTTTTAAGCATTAATCTTAAAATGAAATTTTAATAGACCCCTCATTTTTACTAGATTCAATTCTCTAAAGTGTGCCACAAAGAAATCTAATAAGTGTGTGTGTCTCTTCAGCCTTAGGATTCCCTTAAAGTAAATTAGCGTGGAGGTGTGTCCTAGACTATCAGAAATCAAAGAGAAGGAGTGAGGGAGAAAAACTGATTTTTCCAATTTCTGTCACTTTTGGTGCTCCTGTACATGCATCAAATGATACAACAGAGATCTGTGTTTTGCATAGATACCCATGCAGCTAAGCTGGGATCAAAGGCACTTTCTAAGATATGGCCTTTTTAGACTTAAAGAAAAAATATTTTGGAGAACTACAACTCATGTAGATGAAGAGTATACTCAATGCATTTCCAGAGAATCTTAAAATAAAACATGACAAAGAAGTAAAAAACAAAAGATTATTTGGAAAAGAATAGCCGTAACACAAGTGGATAATGAATTACATGAAGGTCTCAGGCTTAAAGAGACGCAGAAATAGAGAGAGAGCAACCAGCAGCAGAAAAACTACTTCTATTACCCAAATTGCATCCATTTTGTGCAAGAATGACTAAATGAATCCTCTTGTAAGTCTTTAATCTGTCTATGAAATCCCCATAATTTTTCAAAATTTGAGAACTATTTACTTATGTAGGTTTTTAGCACCCTCAATTTCTGATAATGTCAGTGCATTTAGCAGTGTAGGATACTGGGAAATCAGAAAAAGCTGCTGTGCACCTTGGAGTGTCCAGGGATTTTATGTACTGGAGATATTAATAATTTTCTGGAAAGTATTATGTTTCCTGGATATGAGTTTGTATTTTACACTTTGACAGCCAAAACGTGGATATAATTTCAAGCTCTTATATACAGTGAGATGGTATTGAAGTGCTCTGAACTATTGATCAAAACACGGAGGAGAATAAATGACAGACTCAGAAATGGATTTAAGTGAAAGACTTTAGCTTTATGACTATAACAAAGCAGCTGGGCAACAAATGTCTAAATCACATTTACAGTGGTGGTAGTTAGATGCCAGCGCATGGTTACAAGTGTCCAGCTGTGAATCAGTGATTTGTGGCAGAACTCCCTCTTCAGCCTGTACAAGGACATAGCCTTTAGAGATGGGATAGAGGTTATTGAGAGAGGATTCTCCTGAAGTCTCACATTTCTCTGCTGCTAGGTGGCCTGGATTCAACCAGCATAACTGTAGTAATCTCACTCTTTCTCAAGTTGGTGGAAAAGGTAAGAAATCGATGCTGGAATATAAACACCCTCAAGGATGTTCCTGTTCTCAACTATCTATTTGGGAGCAACCAGCAACCTCCACTAGGCACTTCAATTAAATATCTGAAATAAGACTGAATGAATGTAGCTGTGGTCCATAAGCTAAGACTATCTCATTTACCCTTGAGAAAAGATAGAGTGATTCCAGACAAATTGTCTTGTCTTTCTGAGTATGGAAATTTCATATCTCATTGTGCTGGTATCACAGGGAGAGGGAAAAGAGATAAAAAATATAAGATGACAGAAACAACTTGTAGATCTCCAGATAATGTGGAAGTGCATTCTACTGCTAAGGTTTAAAAGAAAGTCTGAGGGTGAAGGCCAGAATTTCATTTGTTCAAGACTTAATCTTCTCCAGACATTGTGGAGAACCCCCAGTGTGGGTTTTGGTGAAGAACTGAAACAGAAGTGTCTAGCCCACCTCACATTCTGTGGTGCAGTCATTCCCACTGGGGAGAATAGGAGCACTAAGGATAGGAAGCTAGAAAATAGAGATAGGTACGCCATAATTGCAAGCAAGTGAAAAAGTGTTTTTATACCTTTTGGCAATCTGTTTCCATATATCACAAATTTATTCTGCACAGCCAAATAATTCATTCCACTATGCATAATTAATTTTGCAACTCTTCCCATGTTTTTAAATCCAAAGCACAGCTACTTACAGAGGGCCATTCCTTGGTGGTTTCAGAAGCAGTTAATCCATGGTGTGCTCTCTGCTGACTCACAGCCAGATTTCTTGGTTCTTCCACCCAAGTGTAATTCATCTGGGCCAGCTGCAGATTTGGAGTGCCTGCATATTCAGAAATGAATTTTACTCTTTGTATTTGCAGCAATGCCAAGGGATGTGCTTGGCAAGTTTATTTCCTAGTGGAATCTGACTCCCAGCACTGAAGAATTCAAACTCAAACCTTCTAGGGTCCAGACATCTCAGGTGCTCTGAAACAGTCCTACAAGAATCCATAGCAAAATACAGGTATCTCACATGGCTAATGTGATCATGCACTTGTCAAACTGATTCCAAGCTTATGTTTGATCCTGGCATTGAAGATTGCTTACATAAAAAAGGCCTTATCAGCTTTCAGAGGATACGTGTTTGTGTCTATATTAATTTAGTGTGACCCTGACTCTCTTTCTCTGCTGGTTGTTTTGTGAGCACATTAATTTTAGTGACAATGCTTATTGCATAAATTGTCCATTCAGACATTCCAACGCACACCTGGAGCTGCTGCTCTGCAGCCTGAAGAATGAGATTGCTAATCCTGAAAGTCAGAAAAAAGGTGGCAGCAAAGGCTGCTTTCATCAGTTATCTCGCGTTCCTATGGAGGTGATTTCTGAATGCATATCCTATAATCTGAAAGCAGCATGGGTTTGGAATACACATCACCTTTCTTGTCTTGACATCACCAGCAGCTTTAGTAGGAATAACTCCTTTTATTGTAACACTGTGACAGATGAGATCTTCCTGACCCCATCACAGTTCAAGACCACATATGAAGTGGATTCAGTGAGAACTTCTTATTGCTCTTGTCTCAGGCCTTAGATGATAAAAAATGCTGGAATAGGACTTGCATTTTGACAAGTTCCGCCAAATATTTTTAGAAACCTTATCCTAACATAGTTATCTTGTAATTACCCAGAGTTTTCTCCCTGAAGTCCTAAAGTTTGGGACTGGCTCTGTGACTGGTAAAGCTCGAATACTGCGTGAATGTGACTGGGCTCCCCAAATTTGTATTTCCTACAAAACAAAAGGGCTGTCAAGAGTGACAGACTGTGGAAATAGGCTCTCTTTCCTGGCTCTCGTTTCTGCAGGCACTCACTGACAGCTATTGCCACCTAAAGCTCTAAGGTGGGCTGCTCTTTTGGGTATTCTTTGGATCTCAGCTTTCACTGGCTACATTTGCAGACTTGCACTGAGTCATTTTGAATGGTGTACTGACTTCTACTTCAGAAGACTGTTGGTACAGAGAGTTCATAACTAACATAACTTGAAGTCTGTTGAAAACATAATTCTACATTTATGTTAAAAATGCCTCTCTCAGTGGCAATAATATTTTGAATTAGTTGTTTTTCTATGCCATTATTGAGAGAAATTAGGACTCAGTTTTCTTTGGGGTTTCAGAAGCACTATCTTTTTCTTCCCAGTAGATTTGTTTTCTTCATTTTCAGTTTGTTCCTATAATTTCTGGGCATCAAAATGCAGATAGAAACATGATACTTCAGAAAATTATTAGGCAGCCATATTCTCAGGACAACTTGACACACAAAATAATAAATCTTTCAAAATCAGAGAAGGTCCCAATGCAAAGTGTAAATTCAGATATCCTTCCTAAGGGTAAACATCTAGGGCATTTTTATGTATACCATAATTCCAGCTCCACTCTGTTTCATTGCCTGAATTGCAGTCTATATTGTTAGGAAAAGTTTGATGTGAAGATATGAATAGTATTTTCATATAGAAATTAAAAGTCTTATATTGACTGAAACTTTAAGTTTTCAAGAATTTTTCTATGCTAGTTCTAAATCTTGTGGTCAATAACTGTGTAACATATTGGATGCCAGTGTTGTCAAATATTTCATACCAAGTTCTGGTGGCACCAAGTTCTGATATACAATAGCACCTTATAGGCACAACAGTTGGGAAATGTTAAAAAAAATGACTAAAATAAAAATTCTGCACAAATTTATTTGGCTAATGAAATAACTGAAAATATGTTTTGCACAAGTAAATAAAAAAAGATAAAATTTCCTCATCCAATTAAAAATAAACTAGTTTTTTGCTACAGGAATTACAGAAAAACAGTTCAGAGAGCAGATACTCACCCCACAGTGTCTTACCTTATACAATCAGTGGACAAATCCTGTCAGTGTTCAATATCATCATTCAAACCAAAGGGAATATGAATATAAAGTAGTTGCTGAAATTTTACTTTCTGTTTACAAAAAATTTTTTAACAATAAGTAGGAAAACTATTCAAAACTACTTAGAATTATTGATGAAATAGAAATATGCTTCATGATTACATCAATTAAAATGGAACGGTCCTTCCTGGTGGGGATTATCTGCCATATTTCAGTTCTCATCAGCACAACTGGCTGTAGTACATACAGTGATTGGATTTGTACACGTACCTATGTGAATTCAGACCTTGGATTATGAACCTTATTTTTCCCCCCCAGAACAGTCTCAATGAGTTTTATTATGAAGATTTCTGCTAAAAAGTAGGTGACCAGAATTCATAGCAAAGCAGCTGACAGGAATGACACATTCTCCTGCACCCTCCTTGGCTTCCAAACCCAAAAGCTGCTGCTCAATGTGTTTAGGAAACTTAATGAAAATATAGTTTCATATTTGTGAGATGAGTTGAAAGTCTCAAAAAAACTCCACAATATTTTAAAAGACCATTTTAGTCCTAATAGAGCCAGACAATAGATGTACCAGTTTCACTAGATTTGCTTCAATTCCCATTTGAGTCAATGAAGAGAATCCCATTGGCTTTAAGTAGGAATTAGATTAGAAGGATTTATGAAGCAATTGTGTTAGGAATAGGAAGTTCTTGAAATTATCTCATTTTTGAGGAAATCAAATCTCTGTACCTGGATTTAAGATTGCATACTGAGAAAGTGGCAGGAAAAGCCAAAGTTCTACTTAGATAGTCTGTTTGTAGTGCAGAGATACATAAAATGCCTTCCACATCAGGAGGGTGGTAAAATCAATAGTCCCATCCTTAACATTCAAAAGTTTGGGGAACAAGAATTAAGCATGCAGAGTGCTCTCAAATTCTGGATATTTTAGCAATTTTCCTTATAATCTTTATTCTTTTTTACATTAGGCCTGTGATCCTGAGACAAGCAGCTCTGAATTAACCTTTTTTTCAAAAGAAAAAAAAAAAGGAGAAACAAAAATGTGTGTAGAGACAAGCTTTGCAAGATGTATCTTTCCATGGTAAAGCATTGTGTCCTGTAATAACTGGAAAAATAATGGCACCTTTTCTCCTCACTTTTCTTTCACAAAGCCTGTGTGTGAGCTTCTTTTTTCCCTTGCCTTTAACACAGACTTTATTTTAGACTATATTTCATTTATGAATTGGTTCTGAGCAAAAACTTCATCCTATTTTCAAGTATCTTGAGGGTTCAGAGTCAATCAAATCCATCTTTAAATGAAAATGATGAATGTAAGTCAAATAAGTCCTATATATTTTTTTCTAATGCCATTAACTTCTCTTTTGCCTGCCTCACCTAGAAGCCTGCATGGTTCTTGTCTGTGAGAGACTCATACTTCACTCAGCAATCTCAGAGAGTTTGATTTAGGGTAAGGATTTTACTGCTGCCTATTTTTATAGCCGAGGTTTATAGATATGTGTTCAAGAGTTCAGTGAGGTTAGAAGTGTGTCATTGAAGCATCAGTGCTTTCTATTCTCCCCAGTTTCAGTAGGAAGGTGTTACCTCTTTGTATTGAATTTTTCCCATTATTTAAAGAACATTTGATAATTTAACAAATAGATCTGTATTTCTCAAACACCTCACTGTCTGACCTGTCATTACACAGGTATAATACTGCATGGAGAGAGCACAGGAGGCCGTAGTTCCTTCCCCCAAATTACCCTGGGAACTAGAGAGCAGCTGCAGTCTCGTTGCTTATCTTTTACATCTCAGCCAGAGCCATCTTTATTACCAGGACTTCTATTGAGAAGTCTCAAGTTTTGCAGATAAAATAGGAGTTCATTCCTTTTATGGTAAGAATTTAAAAAGTCTTTAGTGTTATACTCAGTTGTACACAAATGAGCTCACATGGAGATTATAGTGCCAGCTCAGAGAGATAATGTGGACAGCATTATAGGTCTTTGTGGGCTTTGACTATAATATTATGTAATCTTTAAAAAGCATTAAACTGAATAGTCTAAGGGCAGTCAGATACATACTCGGCAAGATTTGGTGTCTTCAAAATTATAGTGTTAGGCATGTTTATTCAAATCAGTGATCAGAAGGGATAACTGGATAAGAATTCCTTAAGTGATTTATAATGGCTGTGGATTACAGAGTAAATAATATACATTTTACAGTTAGAATAAATTGAGCTTATGTGGCTACAGAAACTACTGCTGCTGTAATTTGGGGGGAGGTGTGTCCCCCACTACCATTCTTAAATCCACACATCAATAAAAAATTGTAAAATACAGAAATGCCCCAATGAAATTCTGAGGGTTTTGAAGTTTCTCCATTTGGTAAACAATTTAAGTACTGCAATCCTTAATTGTTTTATTTGTATCATATTTTTTGCAAGTACATAAAGGAATAGTTAAGTCTGACAGTCATGCAGCTGGAAAATTGTGAAGATTCCTTGACCTTGGAATTTTCGTGTTGGTATGCAGCAGCATATAGTGTTGTGATGCTCAGTTGGGTGCTGTCATTTTGGAGCATGTAGCTGCAAATAAGGTACCTCTGGTGCCTGCAAAGCATTGGGAGAAGTGTGACAGTCCCAGGAATATAAATATAAACAGAGGGTGTAACTGAGTACCTACAGGAGTAAGTATGAAATTGTCTTGGGCACTCAATCCCATGAGTATGAAATGGTTGTATGGGGTTAAATGAAGGTTCATGCCTGAAAGTATTTTATTAACCTTCCTTTTCAAAAAGAAGACGAGGATGCCTTACTTTTGTTTGGAAAATTGGCAGCTAGAAAAGCTTTGTTTTTGAGGTAAAACCTTTATTTCTTTGCTCGAATGCCAGGACTGCTTATCCATTGCTTATGATTGTTTAGGCACAATGCATAGGGAAGGATAAGAACAGAAATCAAAACAAGATATCTCTTTCCTAATGTCTTTCTCATAAACCAGGAGTGCAGTCACCGATGCTCAGTGATTTCCTGCATTTCCTTTCTTTCATGCAAAGACCCTTGTCTTTCTTTCCACAGCATGGCTCTATGCTGCAGGGAAGGGTAGGAACTGCATTTCTGCTGCCTTACTGGTTCTGCTATGTTAAAATTGGAGGCATGAACCTTTAGCTGAAGGAAGATCAAATCTGTCATGTTCTAAGAAAGTCCCATAAAGCGCTGAACTTCTTGGTAAAGCTGAGCCAATGTCCTTCCCTGCATTTCCTATGCAGATCTCTTTTGCATACAGCATTAAGAGTCACCAGCAGCTCTTATGTCTGCCTGGAGAAAACCTACTGAATAACATTTAGAAATCTACCTTATACAGGCAGTAGCTCTGAGGATCCTTCTTGGGCTCTGATAGCACAGAATTGCAAAAAGGTTGGGGTTGGAGGGGACCTTTGGTCTGACGCTCCTGCTCAAGCAAGGTCGCCAAGAGCAGGCTTCTCAGACACTGTCTGTGACATGGGCAGGGTTTTATTAAGGTGATTAAGGTTCTATCTTCATGTAGAAACAGAAAATTTTAAATTTCACCAGAAAAATATGTCAGCTGTATGTGGAACTATTCAGGGTTTTTGAGGATTAAAGTTTTAGGCTCAGGTCTGTACTCAAGGGTTGTCTGAGCATGTCCTTACTTTTGGTGGATTGCTCTAGTGTATGTGATTTTTCAGATTAGATATAATAGATATCCAGAAGGTTAATGTCTGTGAACCCCAAGGGGTATTATCTAGGCTGAAAACAATTCAGTTTAGTATGGAGGGGGCCCTACTGGTATCAGTTTATCGGATGCCACAAGTGTTGCAGTCTGTAAGGAAGGATTTAGTCCCTTCAATCAGGTATACAGACATTTTACTATGAAGACTGCACTGGTACGGGCAGAAACAACTAATGAAGATGCACTTTTGGAATGTTGCTATATTAAATGAATGCCTAGGGAAAGGAGAGATGGGACTTCTTGTGGATATAACCCTGAAGCACAGTGGAGAATTTAATGGATGCTTTCATTTCACTGAGGAAAGTCCAGCTCTGTTCATATATTTTTTCCTGCTGTACAGATCCCTATAATCTTAGTTCTTTGGATGCTAGCCCATTCAGCACTTCTCTCACTTTAAAAATGGCCTGTCTAGAGTTTATCTTGCCTTTCGACAGCACAAGTTTAAAATTTAGAAAAGATTGGGTAGCAGGAGTAGCAAATACAGTGATTACATAAAGTGCAAAAGTTGAAGTTGCTTGCACCATGTAATTTAGCCATTTTCAAGGTAGTTAGATAAGAATCCCTGTAAAGCTTGGCTGGGTATTGAATACAATATTGTTTTTTATTAGCTGTGGTTTCAACTTATGGCACTTGTGGCATAAGCATAGCATTTCTGAACTAATTTCTGAACATGTATCCTCTGTAATGCAGTCAATAGGAGAAGCAGGTGAGTGAAACAGATGTTAATTTTCCAGCAATTTGAATACTCCATCCTACTTGGTAGATGCTTTTCCCTTGCAAGTTCAACAAATATTTATGTCAGCCCTGCTGTCAAGTAGTAGTCTCAGTAACAGACAGCTGCTAAATTAAGATACTTTTCTTGGCAGTAATGGAAAGCTAATAAAGCAATTGCCTTATGCACGCCTTGGTGAAGATTTGTCTTTATAATTATCATAAAAAAAATCCCAAAACAACTGTGACTCCAAGAATAATAAAACGGAGGGGCAAGCTCTGTTACCACCAGGTGAAGAGGTGAGAGAAAAAGAAATCAGGTTCCCTTCCTTGGTAGTGCTGTTTCAGAGGGGCAGCTGCAAGTGAACTTCAAGCAAAGAAGGCAGAGGAGCTGGGAGATGGTGCTGCAGATTATGACTTGCTCACAGAGGTGTTCCTCCATCAGTGTGTTCGCAGCTGTAGGTATAGGTCCTAGCACAGACAGATGTGTGCTAGTAGGCAACAACTGCAAGAAAACTGCTACACATTCAACCAGACCTACTTTTTCCTTCCCTCAGCTTCTTTGCCTTTGTTGTATCCCCAGTAGAATGGGAAGATAGAGAAATACAGTGGTATTTTGCAGCTACAGTTCAGGAAAGAGACCTAGGAATCATCATTGACAGACCTCTGAAATCATTGTCTCAATTTGCAGCAGCAGCTGAAAAAGCCAACAAAATAATGGACATCAGCAGAAATGGTATTGAGAACAAGACAGACATCAGCATTTTGCCACAGTATAAAACCTTAGTTCACTCCTATCTTCAGCGCTCTGTGCATCTAGTATCTGCATCTCAAGAAGGACATGGTAGAGTTAGAAAAGCTACTGAGAAGGGCAAATAAAATTAAGATGGTGGGACAACATTGTATTTGCGGGGTGCCCCAATGAAGGAAGGAATGATGAATCTGACTCCATGTTCTCAGAAGGCTAGTTTATTTTATGATACTATATGATACCATACTAAAGAATACTATAATATACTATACTAAACTAAAGAATACAGAAAGGATACTTACAAAAGGCTAAAAAGATAATAATGAAACTCGTGACTCTTTCCAGAGTCTCGACACAGCTTGACCCCAGTTGGCCATTGAGTCAAAACAATTCACAGCAGAAACCAATGAAACAATCACCTGTTGGATAAACAATCTCCAATCACATTCCAAAGCAGCAAAACACAGGAGAAGCAAATGAGATAATATTGTTTAACTTTTTCTCTGAGGCTTCTCAGCTTCCCAGGAGAAAAATCCTGGGTGAAAGGATTTTTCAGAAAATGTGAATGCCACACCCAGGTCTTTTTCTGACAAGGTGTTTTCCAGCTGAGTGGCCCCCATATATACCAGTGCATTTTTATCAGGGCACAGAAGTTAGCATTTTCTGCCTGTCAAGGTGCTTCTAAATGGCAGCAAAACCATACACAGTAGGTGTACTGACCACTCCTCCCAGCTTCATAATCTGCAAAACTGCTGAGAGTGCATTATCCAGATCACTAATAAATATATTAAACAATATAGGTGCTAGCATTGATCCCTGGTGTACACAGCTGGTGTCTGGCATCCAGCTAGACATTGTGCTATTTGCAGGAGACTGTGGAGGTAGACAAGTATCAGCAGATCCCTAAAGTTCCTGCAAAAAAAGAATTAAACAAATTAATTGACAACAGATCTTTAAGCTGATACTAAAAGTAGACACTGGTGATGTGCTCTCTAACATCCCTAGTCCAGCAATTATGCATACTGGGAAGAGGATTGGACAGCAGAGGGTGGCCAGCCTTTGGGGGAAACTCTGAAAGTGTGAGAGGTAACACGGGTTTGTATAGCTCAATAGTCTGCCTCAATACAATATTTCTTTTCTCATTGTTGAAAGCCCATTGTTGCATTAACTGTGGGACCAAGTGCTTTCTCCTCTTTCTCCCTCCAGCCATTTCTCCTCATCCTCACTGATTTCAGATTTCATTGGCTCTTTGACGTCTGTCTGGCACTAGTACAGCTGCATATAACCTTCTAGACCAAGCAAGCTCTCTTCTCACCCAGCTGATGAATTGAGACATCCTGGTGTATTCACTGACTACTTTATGCTCTGACTGTAAAGAGAGGTAGTTTTCTCCTAGGGCAAGCTATCCCACAGTGTTCTTGTATTTCTGGCAAGAAACATAGTACTGGGAATGTATGTCTCCCCTATCGTCACAACCTGCCCCTGAAGGCAAGATAATGGAGGTTCTTGTTAATAAATCTTTTGGGGTGGATTAGAGTGAAATGACACAGAATGACCAGTGTTTATAAATAAATATGTAAATGGAAGGTTTATTTTAAAACAATTTTGTTGCTATGGAAAGGAAGTATATAACCAATTTGATTGTTATTATCTATAGTAATTTAGCCATATGAAAATATAAAGATCATTTAAGAAAATATATAAGGAAAGGGAAGAAAAAGTGAAAAAGGATAAGAGTAGATAGTGGAGAAGCAAGACAGTGGAGAAGCACCACCCATGGATGCAATTATGAGAATAGATTGTTGCAATTTTGATGTCTATTGGTCAAAGTGATGGCCACAGTCTTGATTCCTTGGGGGTGGGGGAAGCCCACAAAACAAAGAGTTCAGTGGGTTCAGGTTCAGGGGAGAATGCTCAGATACCTACCCTGGGGGGTAATTTTACACTGTGGATCATGTGGAGTCCTTTGGTGGAAAGCCCCAGAAATCAGTCTGGAGGTGCTTTGGGAGTTGTTGGCAGTCGCAGATGTGACTGAAGATTACTTGGGATGGTCTTTGTTTGACCAGTGATACGTGTTTGAGCAATTGCTTCCTTTTACACAGTTCATTATGGTTTTTGGGAGTTTTTGTTCAGACGTGTAATTAAGGATGTGTTAATCAGAGCTTGCCTTGGCCAGGCTGGAATCAGTGCGTCCTGATGCGAATTCCTCCCTTCTCTGCTTACCTCAAGTTCCCACTGTGATAACTTAAGGCAAGCTCCTTCTGTGGCCTTGGGCTGTTTAATAGTGCTCTTTAACTCTTCACATCTATTCTGTGAAAATTTTGAATAGGGAGGCTATGCCTGAGGACCTTGGAAAATGGGAGTGTTGTCAAGGCTCACACCATGTGGTGGTGTGTTGAGGTGAACACCTTACGTGTGGAGACACGAGGTTTGATTCTATTTCAGAAGGTTGATTTATTATTTTATATATTATACTAAAAAACTACATTAAAACTATACTAAAAAAACAAAGAGAAAAGAATGATCAGAAGGTTATAAAGAACAAGATTAGAACAGAATGTATAACAAAATCTTGTGATTGCTCACAGCTTCGGCACAGGTGGTTGTGAATGGTTATCAATTGAAAACAATCTACATAGACTAATGAAAGACACACCTGTTGCATTCCACAGCAGCAGATAGTTATTGTTTATATTTCTTTCCTGAGGCCCTCAGCAACTCAGGAGGGGAAAAATCCTAACAGAGGATTTTTCATAAAATATAGCTACAATGGTGGGCATAATACATTGCCACATGTGGAGAATGGTGCATTGAAGAACAGCCACCCCTGTATAGGTGCATTCTAGAGGGTCTAGAGCCACTTTAATGTTTATCAACCGAGGTACTCATCATGCTGCATGCCCTAGGCAGTGTAGCCAGTCAAGCAATTTGACACTGAAAGCTTAGAAATGAATACATTTTACCAATAAGGACTTTTTTTTGCCTTAATTGGGCTAGGATTAGTCATCTGGAGAAAGGCAAAGTTACAGAGTAAAAAAGTCAGTGATGTATAAATAGACACATGCATACACACACACACCTGCACCTACTCTCTGTCACACAGACACACATACATATGTGCATACACATCAGCACTTCCCAAGGAGTAATATATGGTTTGCTGTACTTACAAGGTTGGAGGAGTGAAGCTCAGACCATGCTAGAGGTGGTTCCATTGGTTGATACTCAAAAGTCAGCACTTAGCAGATAAATGTGGAACACTTCCCCTTACTCCCACACACATGCTTGTTAGAGGAGTAATTTTTAATATACTGAAAAATGCTGATTTTTAAATGTTGCAGACTGTGGCTAAAAATAAGGGATTATTTATTACTTCTGTATTACTGTGAGTGCTTAGCTCTTGATTCTTTTAAGCTCCTTCTCCCCAAAGTAAGAAAGTAACTGTCTAGTTATTTATGGTGTCAAGATAACTCCTAGAATCATTATATTTTTGAAATGGTGTTTGTTGCCATTTGAAGGAGCAAAATCCTCTCTTAAAAGTACGATTTTTATAGAGATATTGTTTCATTTTGAGGAAACTGGGCATTTGAACCCTATTAATATATTTTATATGAATGAAAGGTCCCTGGACTTAACAGGGAAGCTGCGTCCTGTTAGTCTTCTGACCACTAGAGATAAAATCTTTTTAAAGTGAAAAGAATTGAATAACTTGTGCATTAGCCCTATATGGCAAGCTGCTGTGAGCACTGTTCGGTGCTCAATACGGTAGATTGCATCCTGCTGAAGACTGTGTGTTCCAAGTCATGTTTTGTTCCGGTGTTACAGAAACCACAGAGTGCAAGGGTGTCAGGAGCCAAAATCCAGTGGGCTTTGGAAAAGGTTATCCACCATGAGCAACACTTTCACAACAACCTGTGTAGGGTTACTGTACAAGACATAACATATTCAGCAGGGCTGTGAAAGGATCACTCACCATCTGGCACAACTCTCTTTTGGATGGACAGGACATAGCAGAACGTCTGGCAAGATTCACATGGCACATTGATGCCTTTAATTGCTCAAGATCCTCCCTTCTCATGGCTCTGCCTGCAGGGTTGAAGGCACTGGAAATGAGGCCCCAGCAAAACCTGTCCCAGTTCTCAGAACCCCCTGGCTGTGCTGTAGCTCTGTCTCCTTTCCTTGTCCTCAGGTCTGCAACTTCTTTCTGTAGCCTTTTAGTGCCATTCTGCTCACAGGGAAAGCAGGAACAGATGTGCTCAGCACAGTTTTGTCTTTCTGATGAGTTCAGTGGGAGCAGAAACTCTTGGGTTTGTATAGGGGATAAGGGTTCAACTTATCCTAATCTAAGATAGTTGTGATGTTCACAGCAGTTCAGCCAAACCAAATGGCATCTTTGCTCAAGATCCTCCCTTCTCATGGCTCTGCCTGCAGGGTTGAAGGCACTGGAAATGAGGCCCCAGCAAAACCTGTCCCAGTTCTCAGAACCCCCTGGCTGTGCTGTAGCTCTGTCTCCTTTCCTTGTCCTCAGGTCTGCAACTTCTTTCTGTAGCCTTTTAGTGCCATTCTGCTCACAGGGAAAGCAGGACCCCAGTACCTCCCAGGAACAGATGTGCTCAGCACAGTTTTGTCTTTCTGATGAGTTCAGTGGGAGCAGAAACTCTTGGGTTTGTATAGGGGATAAGGGTTCAACTTATCCTAATCTAAGATAGTTGTGATGTTCACAGCAGTTCAGCCAAACCAAATGGCATCTTTCCGCAAAATAGAAAAAAAAAAAAAAAAGCAGTAGTGGGGAATAGTCCAAACTCTGTTTTTCTTTGTCTGATTCTTTGAAAAGGAGAAAACAGTGTCTTTATCTACAGCAGTCTTCTTGCTGAAAAACAATGAGGAAATTTGAAGTGCTACATTCTAGAAATTCTCTTTGAGTTCACAGTCTCAAAGGTTGTATTTGAAGTTGTTTGTGCTGTATTGAAATAGATAAAAACAAATTGTTCCCTCTTCTGACTGCATTATGGATCCACTGTTTATTTTAAAATATGTTAAGGGACTCTTCCTGTATAACCAGTTGTTACACTGGGGTATGCAGCAGAATGTGATTCCCCATTCACAAAGGGAGTTTTCTGCTCTCCCAGCTATTTTTGTTTCATTTCTAATCTGTGCTAAGGCATCTGTGAATATGATATCTCAGCCCAGACAGAAGAATTCTCAATCTGAAGAGAATGGAAATTACTGAACATTCCAGTTTAGCATCCATTTACTAAACGAAATAACTTATTGAGGAGGGAGAGGAAGAGAGGAGGAGGGGGATAGCATGCATTTTGTAGCTCTGAATTTCTATTTCAAGTGAAAGGAAAACATTTAACCAAATGTCTCATTAATGAGAGCCTAAAGAACAGACTGAACTTCTAAACATTTCTTACTTGCAGCAGTAAGAGTCCAAAGACTTTGATTAAGCTTTTCATATCTAGAATGACATTCCTCCCACATGCCCTCCTACCAGCACCCTAAATTTGCAGGCAACTTCAAATATCTTTAAATATGAATGTTGAACGACCTTTTTGCAGACTACATCTTCTTTGCAAGTTGCAGACAAATCTGTCATAATTTTGTCTTCTGCCAACAATGTGGGTAAAATATATATCAATCACTCAAAAGTTATAAAGCTGCAGCTTTCAAGCTTTCATTCACAATATAAACATTCAAGAAGAAAAAGTTTTTGTATATGTCTAGTGAATACCCCATAGAACTATTAGCTAGAGAGCAAAACTGAATTGATCTGGCTATTATCAGACTTCAACATTTGATCCATCACACACATTCCAGCTAAGATTAAGAGGAAAGCAAATAAAGACTTCCAAAACATCATGTTTTTTAGACACAAAACAGCTTCCCCCCCTGCCTTTTTGTATTATAATCAGCTTCATGCAGTATGTTCAATACTCCATGAAGGCAATTCAAATCCCAGAGCCAACAGCTTTGTCACTTTTTTGCTAACTTCAAAAAGAAATCACTTCCAAGTGGTGGCAGAAAGGAACTTCTTCACTTAAGGTATCCCAGATCTTATTTTATCTTTAAATAAGACCTTTAAATTCTTTTGCAATTGGCACAGGGAGTTACAACTGGGACAGTCTGTTGAGGTGACTTCTCAATACAGAAGATAAGTAATTTGTGAGACTCCTTGTTTCTGCTAGCTAATGGCTATGCAGTATAAATCAATTACTTGGGTTTCCAAAACACAGAGTTAAGATTAGTCCAAACACATGATAATATAATAAGCTTAGACAATGAGCATCTATATCCTCCTTGTTGTCATATTGAAGGCTGTAAAAATTAAAATCCAGATACATCCTACCTGACAGAAGGGTTCTAAGTAGCAGACAAACCCTTTCCTATTGAAGAAGCACCTAAGTCTGGCTCCATATTTCATCCAGTGTCTCATCTCCTGACTCAGCATAACTCTGCTTTCACGTTTGTGGGAAGAATTGTCCTGGCATGATGGCCACGTGCCAGCTGACAAGGCAGCAGTTTGTCCAAGAAAGAATAATTAGATTCCTAATTTATTCTGCCATAGAACGCTTGTGATGTACAGACTCATAGAACAGCTCATGTTGCAAGGGACCCAGAGGGATCATCTAGCCCAATCCCTGCTCCTTACAAGGCTAACTAAAACCAAGAGTGTCATCCATATGTCTCTGGACCTTTAGTAGTGGGATGTTGCTCTCGCTTTTGGCAGGTCTGTGCTCCTTGTGGTTCCAGCTGTTTTCAACTATGCATTTACTATTCCAATGCAATAATTCATTTTATTCCCTATGGTTTTTCAAGATCCTAGCAAATACCAGCCTGAAAACAGCTTACATCTGCCTGTCTGTTCAGGACAAGAGACCAACTTTTAGTTTTCCCTAATAAATAGCACATGACTATTATAATGTCTCTAGATCCTATATTATAAACATGTCTGCCTCAGAAAACACACATGCTTAAGACACAACTAGGACTTAAGTCACCAACTAAGATTAACTGGATTAAGCTGCAATAGTTTTTTATCCAATAGAACATATTCTCCTCCATGTAACAGACTGGGCATTTCTTAATGGTAGTGACTAATGTGTAGAGGCAGATAGATCTGTAGCCTTAGAGAACTCATATGTTTAAAACTGGATTTCTAGACCTATTTTTTACAGAGACAACCTATTAAAACATTTCTATGTAATCTGATTAATTGAAATGTCTCTTTAAAAAAGTTTTTTATTCCTTTAGTAATATTCATCTGTATAAGACCATGAGTGTCTTTCTCAGACGACTGCTGTAATCAGTGAATGAAAAGGAAAATACTGGGTCATTAAATGCAGTAGCTGTTGCCATGTGCAGTAGAGCAGAATAATTATTTTTATGTATTACAACAGTAGATGTGTTTATCACCACCATTCTATAAGGAGAAAAAATATCTAGTGCAGTTCACAGACATTGAAGCAAACCCCTGCAACTAAAAAAAAAAAAACCAAAATTAATGTTGTTCTGCAAAAGCACCTCAGAGTGAAGCCTGTGGAATAGAAAACCTGATTACAGTTCTCAAGTTAATGTAGAGTTTCTCTAGAGAAACTGAGCATTGTAGTAGTAGTTAATATCTGCCTAAGAAGCATTTCATGAGGCCAAGTGTACTTTGCCTAGTATTTTATCATGGTAGTAATATTGCCTGTGCTTATGTATGTATTTGAAAACAGTTCCCTTAGGAGTCAATGGCAATGTAGCCCCATTGACTGCAAAGGGAAGGTGGGGATAAACCTTAGGATTTGCCTTGGTCAAGGCAAATGATCAAGGCTTGTGGCCATATAGATATCAAAATTTAAGCAGTAAATTGGCTAGTTGTCACAAAAACCTTTAAAAAACACCTTTGAGTGTTACAGGTGCCAAAATGTGACACTTATTACAGAAACAGCTGAAATAGCTTGTAGTTTTGAGGTACAATAGGAGCAATTCTAACAGTTATAAATTGTTTTGAAAAAAATGCCAAACCCTTTTGAGTACAACTTTGGCGAACTTAAATGCTTTTTTTGGCGTCATCTCTTAAATAGTTTTTGATAGCTTTCTAACTAAAATTTTAATTGTAATTAGTGTAAAAGCTTGGTGAAAAATATTCTTCCTTTCTGTATATCTGAAAGTTTGCTGTTACAAATATAAGCTTTTTATTCTATATCAAATTTCCTAAATACTTACTGCTGCAGCAAGGTGATAAGGAATGATATGTTTAGTGCTGGAAAGCTGTCAGGAGGATCCAGTGCTGAGAATAGTGAAATGACTGGAAAGGGCTGAGCTGACCTAACAGCTGTTTGCAACAGAGAGTTGTGATCCTGCTCTTCCTCACCTTGTCACTTCCTCCCTTCAGCCCCTTCCCTGCTTAGGAAGGTATTCCTGTTCCTTGTGCTGCTGCAGGCATGCACCTGGCCCTTGATGAGCTAATCCAGTTTGTTAGGCTGGCCCTTGTTTGCTGAGATGGTGAGCTGAAACCCACTCCCAAGAGAGACAAACTAAGGCCAGGGCTGACACAGGCTGGGGGAGTAAAGCACTGGGGAGAAGCGAGGACGGGAGAGGGCAGGGAGGGAAGTGGGTGGGAAGCAGGAAGTTGCTGTATCTGAGTTTAGCCTGGCTCATTGCTGAGGTGTCAGCCACCCTTCTACATGAGAAGGCTGGGGCAGAAAAGATAGACCAGCACAAGTTTTTCTTTACAATTCCATTTGATCCTGCTGTACAGGAAAAGAAAGCACTCTATGTTCAGTTGCTACAGCAGAAAAAATTGTGGGAGCTACAAAATAAGGAAGGAGGATTGTTGTGGGAGGGCAGAGATGCAGATCAGGCTTTGCATCCACAATGGAGAAACCCAGAATGGGAGTGATCCTTCTCTCTTTCCCTCCTTCATCCCTAGGCTTGTCAGGATTGTGATGGCACCTTCCTGTTCTGCCTTCTCTGTTCCTCTCTATTGGAGGTTTCACATGTGTTGGATGTGGCCGCATACTGCACCTGGTTCTGCTCCACTTCCAAGGTGGCATTCCCATACTGACCATCAAACAACAATTTCACTTTGTGTTTATTGCTCCAGGTCATCCAGAATTGTCCTGTGCCTGTATCACCAAGGCTCCTTCTATCATCTGAGGCTTGTGCTCTCATGGGCCCTGGCTAAAAATTACAGGACAATCCCTTCTGGCAACAGTGAGCTGTTGAATCTTCCCCTTGTTGTACTCACTATCAATATTTTTGCTGTTGTAAATGAATGTAATGGTGAATTTGAATTTGCTTGTTTTTGAATGAAGTCCTGATTGAGATTTTAAAAGAAATAATATGCGGGTTTATATTTGTAAGTAAACATATAACAAGTTGATGGGCAATAGAAAATAACAAATAAATATTAACACACAGAGATTTAAGATTATGTTTAGTAGGAGACTACTATAGTCTGAAAGAATATTTAGGCATCTAATTACCTTAAAATATTATTTAACCATGAATAAAAAAAAAAGCCATGATCTTTGGGAACTTCTTTTGGACAATGCTTCTTTAAATGAAGATGGTAAAAGGCATGAAAATGGCGGAGGCCAGCACAGTTGTGGAACAAGGTCTAGTAACTGTAGAAATCCAAGTTTGGCTTCAATCCTTATGAAATTGTGGAGTTGGTTCAGAGGTGCCCAAGACAAGCTGCAGCAAAGAACCCCAGAATTTGAAGTCAACTCTGTGTATGTAGGGACTATATGAAAAAGGAACAGTTGTGCATCTTAAGACATTCAGACCTTCACCTCTGGGACACTGTCTTCATCCACTTAACCATTTCTTCTTTTCACTGCAGAGAAAGCTTAAAGTCTGAATATCTTCTGCTTTGTCTGACAAAGTGCACCTTACAATCAAATTATGCCTTATTTGCGTTAGATCCAACTTTTCTGAAGTCTACCATCAATAATATATAAATGTTCAACTCCCTTCACGTCCCTACTCCTTCTCTACAAATTAAAAAAAATTTAATGAAAAATTGATTTGATTATTGACCAGGCTTTTGCCTCAAGGCTTTCCCTGGGGTGAAATATTATTTATGTGTTTAGTTTTTTTGATATTTTTTTTTTAATGTCTGCTAGAGAGCTTGGAAAGACAATTGTTTTAGTGAAAGTATATGTTGTTCCATTTTGCCACCTTGTAATTTTTCCATTGTCACTTTCTTTCATGAAGAAAATTATCACAGACCTGTTATAACTGCCTAATTAAGCAACTTTATGCCTTTTCAAGTAACAATATAAACTACTAGAAACGCAAAAGTAAAATATAAATTAAAAGTCTTATATGACAAATTTTACCTCTTTTGTTTATCACTTCTTCTCAATAGTGGTCCCAAGAATGCAACAACTTGAGAAGGTAGATGTTAATTTTTCTTAGCATCTCATTTCAAAGCTGAGGAGTGGAAGTAGGGAAGAAAGTAGCTTGGGGATTTGTTTTTAATGTTGCTAACAACAAAGTCTGAATTCTCTTGGCTTCCTAGCTTGATCAACCACTCTCTCCAAAACCCATTTTGGGGAGTGTTCATGCTCAGCTTCCCAGCAGCTTCAGTGTGTACTTCAATTGTGCCGTGTTGACTTCAGCAAGTTTTCTGAGTAACTATCACGTCCTGAAGAGGATAACTTTAGGCTGCCAGTGTAAGGGAATGTGTCACTGCCTTTTAAGAGCTGAACAGGCTGTGGTGGCGTGTGTCAGGGCTGCTCAAGCAGCCTGCTGAAATCAGTGGCACGTGGCAGACAGTTGTATATAGCTTTTTATGCTGTGTGTCAAGCTAAAGGTTCCTTAAAAATCGTAAATACTGCATAGTACCAGAGGTGACACTTGGAAAAGAGTAAACATCCAAAGCAAAGTCCAGAAGTGAGAGAAAGTAAATTAAAAGAGATGTGGGACCATAAAGAAAAAAAAAAAAAAAAAAAGAAAAAAAACCCCAAATAAAATTACCTTCAGCTGAAATGCTGTAGCAGAGTCCTGGAAAAGAGTAAAGTAAGGATGTGCTATCTAGATGCGGGCAGATGTATTCTTTGAGAAAGAAGATTTAGAAAAGTCAGCATTTCCCTGCTATTTCTGGGCATGGGGCTGGATAGACCTTAAACTGTCTGCCAGTTTAAATTCTCTGCCAGTTTAAACTGTCTGCCAGTAAGCCAGGATGAATTAGAGGGAATACTGTGTTCTCATGTAAAGAAAAGTAATTGAAAAATAGCTTCCAAATAAAACAGCAAAAGTAAGGAAAGTTCTTTTGAAGGTTCTTGACTGACATTAACTTAGAAAATCAGGCATGAGGTCATGCTACTTTGACAGATTTCATTATTGTGATTTGATTTTGATTGAAATCAAAGATCCAAACCAATACATCAAACCTGGACTAATAGAAATATTAAAAATACTTTAAAATGCTAGAAAGTAAAAGGTATATACAGTAGACATTGACTAAGGAAACATGAGTTAGTGTTAGGTTTATTATCAGCTAAATATATCACAGAAACACTAATGAGCAAGTGTCTGTGAAGTTGTAAAGCTATAACAACATCATGAAACATGAAAGGTACATGGACACAAACATATGTCCACAACTGGAAAATATTAAACCAGATGCAAGATAAATTAGTGTTTTGCGGGAGTATGCAATCAGAGCCAGCAAAATTAATACAGCCAGCAAGCACATTGGCAGTGTCTGGTGAGTGTTTACCAGAAAAGAAATACAAAAAGGAGTGAAGAACAATTCTATATAGAGGCAAAATACAGAAGTTGATAGAGAAAAATGTGCTACTTCAGTGGAGACTGGTGCAACTGCTGTGAAATATTAATGGGGAGCTGATGCTTGGAGGAAGCATGCTAATGCTAATGGGGAGCTAATCTACAAAATACTGTAGATTACTGTGATAAGAAACATAACTACATAAAACAAGAACCACTACAACTGAGGGTTCCTGGAGATGACCTAACTGCTGTTCAAGCATTACACGAACTTGTATAGAAATGTGTAAGAAAAAGTGGGTCTGTTTATCTATTGTGAACAATGAGCCAATAATGAGTTTAGCAAATGGAAAATCCTTGTTTTGCTTAATAGAGTACCTAAAGGTGATCTGGGCATAAACAAATGTAAAGGAAATGTTGAATAAATCAGGATGTCAGAGGAGCCAGGGAGACAAATATACATGCTTGCAAGGAGTACATTTAAATGTTGACTTAGATTTTTCTGAGATTGCACATTCTATTTAAAACAGAGTATGATCTGTATCAAATTAGTATTTGCTGAACCTAGAAACCCACAGACCTTATTTCATGTTGCCCAAAATGTTTGTATTAGATTCTAGATTTCAACATGTCTCAAGTTCCAAATCTACTCAGCAGAATGCCTGGTAGAGAATGCCAATATCATTGCAAAGTCTGCTAAATGCAGGTTAAGGGCTCTGAAACAAAACCAGCAATGCTGGACTTGATAGATTTTTTTGAAAAGTGAACTGGTACTGACTGAACACTTGCTGAGCAGAAAGATAAGCAAAAGTCTTTTCATTCCATCCCTAAGAGCAGCAGAAAATACTTAGCTTAGAAGGATAAAATAGAACAGATCAGTATATCCCACATATAGAAGACACAGCTCAGTCATGCTGAGGCTGCAGTGGTCTGTAGATGCAGTTTGTACACACAAGGGCATTGCTTGGGTGTACAAGGCTGCAGCTGGCAGGAAGACTGCTCTTTGCTCTTATGTGAGCTCCCATCTCTTGTGCAATTTGCTTTAGGACAAGAGGGAACAGCTGTGATTTATTCCTATGAAAAGAGAAACACGAAGGAGCAAGAGAGAGCCAAAGCACCTGAAAGTAAACTGGAAAGAAAGGATTTTGCTGAGCCACTAATGGACAGGATTGAAACAAGTAGATAGACATTGAGATATTTCTCTGCATGGCAATCTAAACACCTAAAGCCCCTCTCCATCCATGTAATGTGGGCAAAGTTTTTATTTCTAAAGATTACACGGGAATGTAAACTCCTTCATTATACAGCCTCCTGTGCCAGGGGAAGGGAAGCCTGGGAGTGTCACACTGAGATCTCAGCAGCCAGATGTGGTCTGAGCAGCCTCGGCCCAAGGGACAGGGGCTGTCCACAGGCAGCTGCAGCACAGGGCAGCCACTGAGCCTGGACAGCTGCTGGTGCCTGAAATCCTCCATCCAGCTGGCTGCTGAATATGATCACTTTTCTGAGAAATGCAAAACACAGAACTTCAAAATATTGCTTCTTTAATAAGGCATAACTTTTGCTAGCTTGAAAGGAAGCTTCTGCTGATAAGAAAGCAACACTGGAACTTGTACAAACTGCAGTAAAGCTCCACTCTAAATCCTTTGTAATTTTTATTTCTACTGTTACAATTAGTGCCACAGTACAAACAAACAAGAAGATGTGTTTGTGTCTGTGCCTGTTTGCCTGTATATGTTTATCTATATTAATGCATCTTACTTTTTTTATCCCCTCAAAAGCATACTAATGAAAGTGTAAACACACTCTGAGAAAGAAAATCTCCCCACAGGTCCATTTTGCTTTGTTACATAACTTTAACAAGGTCATTTCCAGAACTCTTAATAACTTTACAAAATCTCCATGGAAGTACTGCTTGCAGAGGATGCTGAGGGATTGTTAACTAGGACATGGATAGAAACTGAGCCGATAACTTTGGGGCTTTACAATTTTCCTTGGCTGTGCAGCAAAAGGCACATTTCAGCAATTTTTCCTGCCCAGTCTGTTCTACTAGGACATTTTGTGTGGTATTATATGCACAGGTTTGTGTGTGTGTGCCTTTTTTGTGTGTCTCTCTGGAACAATGGTGGTTCGTGGCCAAAGCTGAGAGGAACAGTCTCAAATACAAAACTGCAGGATCTGTAATTGGGGATTTAAATTAAATAGGAGGAAATATTTTTGGTGTACTTGATTTACAGCCACAAATGTTATTAAGTACTCTAAAAATGCTCTGCCAAGCAGCATGATTATTAAGTGTAGATATTTGAGAATGGATATTTAGTAGCATTTGAGATTATGGATTTGACTACTCTAAAAGTGTTCTGCCTCAAGTATTGAATTTATTCAGTTTTAACGATTACTTTTTGGTTTATTGCCCCACAACAATTCCCCTGACACACTTACTTAAAATTATTTTAAGATGTACAGCATAGATCAAATATTAAGACCTTGAATTATTTCTAAATAACTTCCAGTATTGCAGTCCTATACCTTCAAATCCAGAAATAAGATGCATTCCACAATAAATAGTGCTCATGATTGAATGCTTGAAACTGATGTATGAACTTAAAACAACCTATTCAGCATAAACAATATTTCTTTAAATGTCACTAGTTCAAGCCATATTTTCATCTTTAAATACAGAGAATAGCTTTGAAAACTTTATCATCTCTAAAATTGGATTTTTTTAAAGTATGTACATATGAAACTATAAGACACCAATATTAGCAGCTGAGATGGTGGCCAAGCAAACTCTGTAGTACTGATGTTTGAATTGTCTGTAGACAGAACTGTTGACAGAGCTGAAGAGTAAACATTTGTAAGTTTTTGCAAAACCTTACCATGTGGCTGAATTTCATGTGGCTGAATAGTACTGGGAAGAGTTTAAGTGTGTGTTTTACCTATGAAACACTCCAAACTTCCTTTGTGTCCACAGGAGCCTAGAGAGGTCTTGGGTCATCTTTTACTCTCTTTTGATGCATTTCTTCTCTTCTGACCTTGTTAGGATTTATTTATTCCTTGTTATTCCTCATGCAACAAATCTGTCCGAGAACAAGGTGTTCTGCTAGGATTACTCCCTCTGAACCTGCCTTCTGTGAGGCCAGGTGAACATCAGCGCTACTGCAATAGACAGGGAGAAGGAAGTGTGGTGAACTTCTTCCACACTTCAGGGGAGCTCAAACAGCTGAGGCATTGTGGCCCCAGAAGCAGATTTTCTGCCTGCTTATTGCAGTAGCTATGAGCATTGGACGAGCTTTGTAAAAGAAAGACAAAGGACAAGCATTTTGAAGAAGGTATTTCAACTTTAAAATGCTTTACTTCCTTCTCTTTTCTCTTTTAACCATTTTTTGTGAGCCCAAAACCACTAAATTTGTTGACTTGAGCCTAATGCTTTGAAATTCTTCCTTTTAAGTGCCTACTAAGAAGAGTTGGATTGGTTGGGGAAAAAAATCGATATCTGTCTGTTAGGTGTTTGTTGGTTGCTTGGTTGGTTTGGGGCTTGCTTTATTTTGTTTTGTTTCCTTGCTTTTTGGGGGGTGGAGGTTTTGGGGTTATTTTTTGGGTTTTTTTTCTTCTTTTCCATAGGTGTGTACTAGGGAAACTGACTGGGAGAATTATTTAGATGAGTCTACCAGCTCAAGAAAATTAATGCATATACTTTAATTTTTCTCTGTTGTAGAAATTGACCCTGAATCCTTATGTGAAATTACATTCTTAGGTATAGAAAAAGAAAGTACTTAGATATTATCCTAAATAGAGATTTATTTCCTAATTTGGAATAACTATTTGCTTTTCAGTTGACAAAAAATTTAGAGAGATGCTTTTTTTACAATATTTTGAAGATAGTCAATATATTTTAATTCCCCTGGAGGGTTAGAAATGTCAACAAGCATGGAACATAAAATTCTAGACACAAATAGTAAGAAATGTTAGGATTATGTGAAAGTTACATATGGGCTAAGAGCCTTTCCATGTTGCATTTCACCCAATGCAAATTAAAATGAATAAGAAATGCAGTGCCTCTGGAGTGTAGTTTTTGTGAAGTAAATGCCAACAGCTTCTTAAGTGAAGGGCACAGCCTTAAGGTGACTCTGGTGTTACTGAATATGCCATTAATGTGGTAGAGGTTTGGTACATTTTTAAACAAGTCAGGAAAAAGAAAGACTCTCATTTTTCCCTGTTCTAATTATCTTCGTTCCAGTGGATTAGAAAATGGAAAATGTAGAAGTCAAGCTGAAGATGGTTCAGAGCTCAATCGCCTGCCAAGTTAAGTCTGACAAATGGCAAGTGTGTGTAATTAATAGTGTCATCTTTCCCCAGACCAAAGGATGACTGCGGTAACTATAGATTATAATTGTCATCGTTGTCACATAAAATGTGCTATTATTAAGTTCAGGCTGAATTTTATTGCTGAGAATGCTCATAAATTGAATGGTCAGTCATTTAAATTGCCAAGTACAGAGCTCTGCGGTTTGCTCTAAAGGTACTTCTTAAGTCAATGTATTTGACTTTAGACCTCTGGAAACTAGCTACATTCCTTAAAGAGATGTTAGACAGGTTGTTACCTGTAAGAGAGGATGCTCTGACAGATGCACTGCATTTCGTTCATGTTTTAATCATCCCTACACTCTAATTTGTAATTTTTTTGAAAGGCGAGTACTGCATATGCTATGCTGGCAACTTCAAAATTAGGACTTATTATCTTGTTAGTGCAGCAGAGAGAATGAGTGATGATGGGCTTGAAATATGGATCAATAAAATGTAGTTGTTTAAGATGGAAAGATGAAAGGGGATGAAAAGAAAGCAATACATTCAAAGAGAGAATCTTGAAATCAAGGAGTTTCCCAGCAGGAACTGAAGTTCTTCCCTTCTAGGGATAAATTGCAGGTCAGCAGTCATTTCCAGTCTTTCTGTCCTGATGACTGGATAAATCAAAATTTTCAAGAAGGCTGACTCAGAATTGTTTTGAAAATAGCACCCGACTAAAATATGAAGGCTTGATGAAATGAACAGGACCCAGGATAGGAAGGGAACTGCAACACTCATCAAACCCTGTTTCTTGCTGTTAGAGACAAGTAGATCATATAAAATCTTTTGTAAACTGATTGGCTGTGTCTTAAAATTAGTTTAGATATTTGTCCACAGTGTATAGTTATTGCTTCAAAATATGACTGCTCTAATGGTCAGGAAAAAACACTTCCTTACTGGTCATTTTTTCTTGTTCTATTCTTGTCCTTCTTCTTTTAGATATGTCTTATGTCCTTCTCCTGTTGTCTCAACAAGTACATTTATAAGGCATGATTATATTTTCACCCAGTTAAAGAAGACATATTTTGTTTTAGTGTGAATATTTGATCTTCTTGTTTTTTTTCCGTGCTGTAAAATATGCTGTCAGCTGGCTGGCATAAGCCAGCTCTGACCTGGGAGCCATTTAACCATAGCATTACTGTGTTCAAACTGCTGTCCTGCAACATTTTCTCTCAAGCAGGTTTTCTTTTAGATTTTTTTAGATTGTATACTTTTAAGTTATATACTAAGCCCTTGGTTTTTACATCATAGGTGCATAGTGCTGGGAAGGGGAAGATCAGATGGCAACATGGGCTATTAAGTCAGTTTCCCTGTTACTACAAGCAATATATAGTAGAAACTCCACTCCAACCTCCACCACTCATATAACCACATATATTCAGTAACTTTTTCATATGATAGTAGAAGACCAAAAGCTAAAACCATAATAAGCACCTGGAAGAAAACAGATGAAAACAAATGTGTCACTTTTACAGTGTATCCTTACAATGGTAAGAAATTAGGTAGATTTTTTTTCCCCCAGATGATTACAAAAAGTGAAACAAGAACTATATTGCAGAAAAAATACAAACTAAGCACTCGAGTAGCAAGAGGACAATTTCATAATTAATGACAGAAGTTTCTTAAGTATGTAAAATACACTGAGTGCCTGTGAATGAGAGAACAACTTCATTGAAAGTTTAGAAACATCCTCTTACTGCTGAAAAATTGTTAATATCTTTGGTTTGTGTGTAACTAAAAGTATTTGCTCAGTGTAGCAATAGTATTTGCTCAATACAGCCCAAGTGTAGCAAGGTAGTATTTTGGTCGGGTAAAAAGTGAACATTGCAATCAAAGTACCTGGGTAACAGGGAAAAATGTTATTCTATAGCTTTGCTGATGTTTTGTCTGCTTTCAGTCAGAAGCAGGCTTTCAAATGAAATGGCAATAGCAGAATGATACTTTAACAAGGCTGTGACTTACATTAGCTTATGTGTCAGCCATATCTGTGCAAGAGGCTTGTTCCTCTGGCCAGTGTATGCTCTCATGCTCTCTGCACAGTCAAAGTGTAGTGACAGTATAGTGCTTTCCAGAACATATCAGGATAAGAAGATAAAATGGAAGTATTAAATTGGTTCCCTAGGGCTTCCTGCTCTTTCAGATAAATCCTTCAGTGTGTTAGTGGTGGGCTTTTGTTTCAGGTGTTTTTCCCCTAAACACATTCCTTGACTGCTACAAAGATAAGGAAAACAGTGAAAAATCAGCTTCTTCATCACATTAATTGTAGTTGTGAAACAAAAAATTGTTGCGGTAAGACCTGTTTAATAGGATTGAATGGAGTCCAGCACAAGCACACAACTAAGAACTACAGGATGGAGTAAGGTCATAGGAATATTCCCAACTGCAGTATTTAAAGGGCTGTTTCAACATAAACTGATGTGGATCATAAAACTTCTTGTGATTCTATCCAAATCCAATGTTCTAAAGTTATGTAAATAACCCAAACTCCAAAACCTCTTTAATGCCTCCACCAGAGTGATAAAAGTTATTCTCAGACTTCCATAAAAAGTGTAATTTGAGTAAAACGATGTTTTGCAGTCAGCTCCCACAGCTCCCACAGCTTCATTGTGGCAAGCATAGCTGCAGGAGGAATGACTGAAAGTTCACTGGCACAAATGGAGTTACATCTGCTGGCATTAGGGCTCAATTTGTTACTCTTGTTTTCAATCTCGGGAAGCATGCAAGAACTAAATGATGCTAATCTTTTATATGACATGAAGAGGAGGATCAGAATATATTCAGACCCAGTACCATGGCCAAGTCAGAGCTCAGCCCTGGCTTCTGCAACGATCTTGAAAAAGGTCTTGAGTATGAGCCTGTCATTTCACATTTTCCTATGCATTCTTAGCCCAGACTTCATTTTCTAGGCAACATCTTGGCATGACACCTATCCAGTTAGTGGTGAAAAAATGAACTGATTGTCAGAGGGGGAAAATAGCTGTATAATTTCAGCCTATTTTCAAGGAAATCTGTGTAGTTTCACGTAGGCCTGTGCTATAAGAGTACCAACGGAAAAAGGACTGGTGAAGTCCTGCCATCACCATCAAAAAGATGTCTTTATCTTGCTGCTGCCATTCCTATGTCAGTATGAGGCTGCAGGTACGTCCTATGAGGTTGTCACACTTGTGCTGCTGCAGTGCTGTGAGAAGGCTGCTACTGTGCCCGGTCACAAGGGAATGCACAGGAGCCAGAGCTGATTTAGGATTTCCACTTTTTGTAAAGCTTCTTAGTGGAGGGGCTGTTTGCCTAGAGCGTGGGTTTGATGTTGAGACATCAAACTGTGATGTTGTGCCATAGGGTTTTCTGGCAATGGCTGTATAGTGGCTGTATAGTCAGCATGCAGAACCAAATGCAAAATAGTGCTATGGCTACTGTGGACACTGGAATAGGCTCTTCAGGTGACCTGTGAGCACACTGCTCACTCTCAGACCAGGCTGACATTGACTCAGACTGCTTAATCCTACTTAATCCTTGTTAATATTTCTAGCTTCATTTCCTAAACTGAAGAAAAAAAAAATCAATACCATACACACACACACACACATATATATATATATACACACATCTCTCTCTCTCTCTGTATCTCAGCACACATATGTGCCTACAGATACAGATACTCTCACACTCTGTTTGGGTGATAGAATTCTTAGGTACTGTTTCTTATTAACAGAATAGCTTGTGTCCCTGTCCCTTTCCTGCCTCTGAGCAGTTTGCTCCCTTCCTGCCCAAACACCACGATCAATCACAGATCATCTCTGTACAGAGTTTGTGTACTGCTGGACACTGTTTTACTCCTGCCAAAATGTCAAGGCCCCTAATGCCTTTTTTCAAGAGCCATCCATTACAGGTACTACTAATAATGTACTGTGTGACTTTGTGCTGTAGTTACTTTCCACTTCTGCTGTTACCATCACTGATGCTTGTCTGTTAACAATGTTAATTGAGCTGATTTGATTTGCTGTTTTGGGAGGTTAATTCTGTTTCCCTGGCTTCTGAGGATTGCTCTTGGATTTTTTGTACAGAAAGAGACCTATTTAGGAGTTTGGAGATGGCTCAATGACTGCATGTCTAAAGGCCTAAAGGGTAGGGGCTGATATGTTTTGAAAAGCCTGGGTGTTCCTGTCATCATCTCTACATGTAGGAGCTGGCACAACAGTTGTTAGTGTAGAGACAGATGCTGAATGGGAGGAAATTAAGATGTGGAGAGAAACAGGATCACTGAATCCATCCTTTGAAGTGGGAAGGTGGGAGGGGTAAGGCTGTTACCTGTGGATAATGAATAGACTACATCCAGATAAATGTATTCTGGTTTATTTTGCAGAAAATAGCAGAAGGATTTGTGTATCTATTTAAGGGCTGAATGGTATTTATTGAATACATTCATCCAAGCTGTAAAAAAATTATTCAAAGATCATAATATGTTGCTCCCTGAATAAAAGTTAAATGAGTATGTGTTATAAGTTATGCTGTACTGTTAAACTAAGGTATAGTTAAATAAAAAAAAGGCTGAGAAAAATCTTTAGGGGATCCCCTTGAAAAGTATTCTTTCTTCATCACTTTGTGGTTGAATATAATGGATAATCCAGTATCTAGATAAATGGAAATGACAGGCTGAGCAATGATTTGCTCTCTATTAAATATAACCTATCTCCTCCTTCCTGGATGAGTGGATTAACAACTAGGACTCTCTCTGTTGCTTATGAAAAGCATGGTAATTATTCTGCGTCAGATGAAGCACCATCCAGAGGAAAGAGTGTGTGCGTGTCACTACAGAATGAAAACACACCTCGGGGAGTAAGGGATTTTTTTTTCCTTTGGCTAAAGGAGAGATTTAAACCCAGACTATCCCCAGTTAGGGAAATAACCAGTAATAAAAGATCTTGGTCACGAACAGCAGATTCAAATCAGTATTTATTTAAAATGAAAAAAAAAATGCTTTGTGTTCTCTTTCTTTCTTTTTTTTTTTCTTTTTTTTTTTTTTTTTCAAATATAAGAGAAGACAGAAAACAATATCAGGAGATTATTTCAATTAATCCTTCTCTTTAGCAGTACCCCAGTCTTGTCTTATGTGCCTTTACTCGTGTATCATTCCAGTACTTATGTGCTTTCCCCAGGACATCTAGCACAGAGATGTGAGATTTCAATCTTCCGGCAAGTCCTGACATGAGCTTCCCATGAAGAACCTGCTATGCCCCAGAGGAGACAGAGAGGACAGGAACACTTTCTGGAAGCGTGTAAAAAGGGGAAGCAGGAGGCACTGGGCTGGAGGGACCATAAGCAGGCAGCTGAGCCAGCACCACTGCTGCAGCTCTGCCCATTGCAGAGAGAGACCCCAACTGTAGAACTTAATTGTTTTGTTTTCCTGGCTTTGTCATGCCAGTTGTCAGAATAATTTCTCTGTGCATGGCTGAATTGGACATATGTACTCAGTGCCAGCTTAGTCTTCTGATATCCTGAGGGGGCCTTTCCCACTGGAAATTATTTTCCATTGAACAGAGGGTGGCTGGAAGATTGGTCCTTATTTGTCCATATGGTAGCTGTTGTTCCCTTCCAGTGCAAAAGTCTGATGAGGATATTAGACACAGTTGCTCCATACAAGCCTGAAAGTATTTAATTCCCTGTGGTTTTCTTATCACTGACTGTTGGATTGCTGAGAATAATGAACTCTGGTAGAAGAAAATGCTTTAAATACATAAAGCAGATTTTATGTTGCTCACATGTGTCAAGGTCTGGGTGGCATTTTAGACCCTTGATTGGGATATTGCTCCTTTATTTAAATAAGGCTGGAATATTGGGGTCCTGAATCAGTAATGAGATGTGAAAATGTCTTTATATATATGTTCTAGAAAAACTGGGCCTCAGGATACAAAATTTTTTAGGGACAAATTTTGTCTTCTTTTGTTTTGTTTTTCCTTCTGTTTGGAATCCTTATGGAATACTATTTTTGTGAAGGATTTTTTTTTTTTTTCTTTCTAGAGCTTGTCTGAAATGAGCTGGCAAGAGATTTACATTTCTCTGCGTGACTGTAGGATACTGGAGTTTAAACAACGAATGAAAAATTGTCACAGATTTATTTAAGAGCAGTGAAGTGTTGCTGCCTTAATATACCCTGTCAGCAGATTTTAAAAGGAGAAAGATAGGGAGCTATGTGATCAGTGGGTTGTTTGTGTAAACTGGAGACTTGCAGCATGAGGGAAATGGTTTAGGGTTTTATACAGGGTAGACAACTGATGCTGCTTCAACAAAACAGGGCAAATCAAAATTGCAGATGTGAAAACACAACTTTTAGAGACTTTCTTTTTTTTGCCAAATCCAGATTTCTTTTCAATCCTTTAACAGTTTACTATTTTTTGAGCCTTCTGAATCCTACTCAATTCCCATGAGTCAAAAAATTGTTTTCTCTGTATCACATCCTACCACGGCTTTGTTTCTTCTTCTTTCTGTGTTTTGTCTCTATTTTTCATGGCTTCACTTCACTTCTTTGCTGCATTCTCAGCGTGATTGTTCTTTTTGTCTCTTTGCATGAAGTTTGTTTTTTAAGTCAGTTTGTTTCATTCCCACAGTGGGCCAGATACCAGACACTTCTTCAAAGTAATTCCTGTTCTGTATTATTTTAGCCAGACGTTAAAGCACCATAGTGGTGGAAAACATTTTGTTCGCTGTACGAGACAAAGAAGCTGTAGGGTTTTGGGTATGTGTGAGTATGTAATTTAAAGCCATTTCCTATGTTTTATTTGGGGAGGTTCAATTAAGGAAGCACAAACAATCAGGACTTTGACACCTCATATTTTTGCTTTATTTTACAGCCTTTGCAACCTTAATGTTTCCTTAAATTGAAGTTTGTTTTTTTGGGAGGATGTTATAATCTTGCACACAATGCATATAGGCAGAAAATATGCAGTGTGTAATTATCAAAAAAACCTCAAGCATCAAATCTTCAGGTTCTTGAAAGAGAAAAAAGGTTAGCAAAGAAAAACAAGATCATATAAAGATTTAATGCATCTCAAAGCTAACACAATTTGGTTTGATACATGACCCTTTTATTTTGCTGCCTTAAAATGTCTCCTTCCTGCCAAAACTATTTGTTACCTTCTTCCTTGGGGAAATATGCAAAGACATGCAGTTATGCTCAGGCCCCTGCACTGGAAGGTTTTTATTTCAATCCTATCAGCCTCTATTCTCGCCAATCATTTTTCTTTTGTTCTCAGTATCCATTCTTTCCAGTAATTCACTTGAGCTACAATATCTGAGAAAGACTGAGCACCACTGTAATTTAAAGGAAAAGATCCTTTCAGGCTGATTTGGTTTCAAGCAGCTTTTTGTGAGAGAGATTGGTTTGCAGCCTCAAGGCAATTAAATACTCTGACTGAAGATTTTTTATCACCAATTATTCCATACAGAAACTACTTTTATTTTTTGGAAGAAGACATCAAAACCTAACAATGAACATTGAATATAGCTTCATGGTGAATGACAATATAAAGCCCAACTACGTAAGCACACAGCATTTGCTTGCAGCAACTGTGATGAGAAGGTAACAGGAATGACAGAAATCCGGGGTGAAACACTGGACTGAAATCCTCAAAGTCAGTGCCATTAGCTTTAACAGGGCCAAGATTTCTGCCCACACAAAGATTCACCTAACTGTGTGGGTGTAGCACACCCTTTATGATGGCTATGGAGTGGAGGAACCACCATGTGTACAAAAGACTTGCAAAAATCTTGGCAGTTGGGACTCGCAAGGGCTTTTTGCTAGACAAGTAGCATCAACTGCAGCTGGTCCAAGCACCTTTAATTGCAATGAATTTTCTATCAGCCTTTTAAAAACTTGTCATTTTGGAAAATCACATGAATGTCTCAATAGAAAAGATGAAAGTGATGGGTTTTGTTTTCATGATTAAGTCTTGATGAAATTTTCTAGTGCAAAAGCAATCTGCATTTTTCCTGTGTCTGCTCTGCTCTACCTAAAGAGGGAGTACTAATTTCCAACAAGAAATTTCTCTTCTCTAAGTTCCTAATACCACCCCATTATTGCATATTGCTTTAATAGATGGCTGACATGAAATCAAGAGTGATCTGGTTTGATATCAGTTATAGTAGATTAGGATTTGGTAGATCTAGATGAAATCTGATGGACTTGTAAATGGATACTGCACAAGATCTTCTGCTACAGATATCAGAGGGCAAAGACAGGGAATTTTTTGGCCAATGGATTATGGGCAGAGTCAGCATCATATTTGTTGGGACAGATATTAAACTATAATTAACATCTTTTATGGAACTTATAAGATCTCATCCCACACTGGGATGAGAATGACTTCCAGCTGTCACCACAATGAGTGTGCCCTTGTGATGAGCGCTTTCAGCTCTAGATGGGAGCAAGAAAGAGTAATGATCCTTAATGTTATTTTAATGTCAAAAGCTTATTAAAGAGTAATGATTACACTGTGAGAGAAAAGAGTCCACAGGGCAGCAAGGCAAAACCTCCTCTGAGGAAAGGGTGGAGCAATAGCTCCTTGATTCCTTTTCTTTCTAAGTCTATGCCATGGAAAGGGGGAGAATGGGAGAAGATATCTTCTGAAATCTTGAGCTCCTGGGAAGACAGATGTGGACAATCTTGAAGGTGACAGAAGACATTTGAATTCTTTTCTACCTAACTCCTCAAGAGTTCTGAAATGTGATGTTTCCACCATTTCTCACTTTGTCATTCAAATTAGTGCAGAAGTTCTGTAAAACTGTATCTCTGTCATTGCCTTGTATGAATGAGGAATAGGATACAGGTAACTGGGAAGTAGGTTGGGTGCAAACTGTCTCTATCTAATTTTCCCACATCTGGCATCTCCCCTCAGACTTAGACTGACTCAAATTGCAGAGCAGATCGCCAATGGTGATCACAATGCCCTGTGTGTGGGCAGAACCACAGCATGCACTAGGCTGCCTTTCCTGATGAGGGAATGTTCTAGGCTGCCTTTCCTGATGAGGGAATGTTCTAGGCTGGGTTTCCTGATAAAGGAACTGTTCAGCTGAGTCAAGAGAGAAGCCTGGAGGTGACCCATTGTGTTCACCATGAAGCTGAGTGCCAGTGGAGGCTTTGACATCTCTGCAATATGTTTTGAGGCCCCAGGTAAGAAGTGATGTATGCATGGAATGTATTCTAAAACCAAGGCTGCCCAAGGAACGCTAATTCACCTCTGCCTAACTGCAATTTTGGTAACTGTAGAAAGCAGATCTAGGTAAAACTAGACAAAATTTTTTCAATGGAAGAAGTTTTTATCCAAAAGAGCAGTTTTTTGAAATATAGAGATTTTTCATTTTAACAGTTCTCAGTGAAAAAGCCTTCAAGTGTTTTGTTTGGATAATCTTTAAATCTCTTTTATATTTCTCTTTTTGACCATAAATCTAGGAATATATATATATATATATAAAACTTTAGAATGTTCTGACAGTTTTGAAAGAAAATGCTCTGATTCTTTTTTGAAATGATTCTTTGAGGGGATGAAAGAAATTTGCATCTCCCACAAATATCTAAATTTAAACTTTTACATTCAGATCTGGGACAAAAACAAATACTGAAATGTCAGAATTTTATACATGTTAGGAATTCTTTTTCTTCCCCCAATACAGTTTGCTCAGATTACACTGCACAGCATGTGCCTTCCTTCCCTAGACTGCTTTTGTGTTCAAAAAATCAATTTGAACAGTCTGAACAGAAATCTGCTACTGGCCGCAGCCTAAAGGGGTTCAGAGAACCCATCACTCAGCCCACAGGGCTTGAGTTACAGATAGATACCTGAGTTCAGCAATGGGAGAGAGTTGGAAAATCAGAGCAGAAAAAAAGAAAATAAAAAGACATTGATGTCTCCCTCGTGGTTTTTTTTTTTTTTTTTTTTTTTTTTTTTTTTTTTTTTTTGGAAGTCTTTTAAATTTCATAACCGACTTTCTTTATTTCCTCTTGTGCTTGTAACACAAGACAGATGAGCTACCACTCTCTCCCAACAGATGCTGTTTGACAATGTTGCAACTGATCTTTGGGTGCTACAAAACCCCTCAGCTGTGTTGACCAAAAGACTGAGGTCTTATGTGTGATCTTAAAGAGGACTTAAAGACAGGTTCATGCTGCTGGAATTTCAGTCAGCTCCCAAATTAGGGTGGTTTTAGGACTCCTGTGCATGCAAAGCAACATTTCCTGTAAATATGGAGTTTTAAGGCTTGCATTGCACTTCAGATAAATATTCTTGGTTATGCCAGAACTCTTAAACCTTTTAATTTTTAATTTTAATTTTGCTGTCTCATTGCTCATAAGGTGAGAAGAGAATCAAATGTTAAGGAGGCGGCCATTTAGCATTTTGCCTCTCTTTGGGATCCAGAAACAAGAAAAGTTTCTCTACTTCTCACTGTATATCTATCCTTCCTTGCATAGTGTGGGAAAAGTACTCATTGTAAACAGGATTTGGACTAGTGTCCACCAATGCTTTAGCAGTGCACTTGGAAGGAAGTTTCCCTGAGGAGGAACTTTTAGCTATAGTTGGGCTTGGAACTGGCTGTTCACATTTGGGTGGAACTTGACCGAATAATGACAAGAAGTTTACTTTAATGCTTTCTATCTCAACAGAAGTAATATCTTGAACTTGCCTTTAAAATACAGCTTTTTGGATCTGGCTTTGTTCTGTCATCTAAAGAGAAATCAAGTCTCAGGATGTGGCTAAAAGTGACTGCAGGCTAACTACAGCTGCCTAATTTTATGTGAACACAACTAATGTGCACATGGAAAGAAGAGGGATTAATTTTAGCTGGTGATACATGCTAATTTTGCCAGATTAGAGCTGGAGAGGCTGGGATTCATGATTTTGAACAGTAACTATTCTTTTCCTAGTACCACCAGCCCAAAGTTTAGTGAGGAAATAGCTTTCTAGCATTCACAGAGAGAGTTTGAACTGAACCTGCCTTCAGTTCTGGTGGGGTTTCTTTGTTGTTTGATTTTTAAATTTTATTTTGGGATGTTGTTTTTATTACGAAGATGTAAAAGTCATCAAGTACATCAGGCTTTATGTATGAAAGCCATACTTACCTAAACAAACTAAAAGAGAAAAAAGGGCAAACAAGCTAAAGAAATCACTCTTGCCTTCTTCCCTAGCCTTGTAAATGAGCCAGACTACTGACTTTGCCTCCAGAGGGTTTGTGTAGTTCAACTGGTTCTTTCTGTCTCTGCACACTTTTTGCCAGCTTGTTCTCATCATTTGCTTGCTTGAAGCAGAACCTAAAATTGCTTTGAAGACATTTCTCTCAAGGATGGGTCTTGAGCTCTCTGAGGCTGAGCAGCAGATTGCTGTTTGTTCTCAGAACATTGGGCTGTAAATTCACTGAGAGTGACGTGGAAAATGTGTTCTTGTACATGCGCTCCCAGAGTGTCTGAGTGAGGTGTTGTGCATTCCCCACTGCCAGCATGCTGTCAATAACTTCTGGGAAAGCAGCATAAAAATAATCAAACATACTGAGCAAGGCAGAGGAGGGAATGGTACATTTTCTGCACCTGTGAGTTAAAAATGCTCAAAAGTAATTCCTTGAAGTGATTAGGAAGTGCAGAGACTCTCATAGCGATTGAGCTTTTTTTCTTTTCTGTCTCTTCCCTGCTGCTCCCTGCCTTCCCCATAATCCAGGATTCATGGCTTTGGTTAGTATAGCATTGTGCCTATCCACAGCAGAAAACTGGTTTTAGCCCCAAAAAATTGCCTTCTGCATGGATGAGCTTAACATGCAATAAACTCAGCTGTGCAGATGCAAATTTAAGCTTCCTGAAGACTGAAATTTAGCTGGAGAACTGTGTGATGGAAGTATCTGTGTAGACACAGCCAGAACATCTCTCTTAATCATACCTGACTTTAACACAGTGTAGAGAGATCCAGCTGCTTGCAACAGTCTTTTGCAGGTGAAAAAAGAGGAGTGAGAATAAAACCAAACTCTCCTTAGGAACTGGCTTTATTTCATAGCTTTCACAGCATTTAAAAGAAGATGGTAATAATATACCTAGCTGATGAGACAACCACTTTCTCTTCCTTAATTTTAACTATGTAAATAACTGACTCTTCTCAATGTGAATTGTGTTGCAAAACTGAAACAGCTTTCTAAGCCTTTCTCCATTACACAATAGAAAAATGCAATTCTCTCACCCCAGGCTGAGAGAATCTGAGGGAGAAGGTTGCACAAAAAACACCAGCTCTACCAAAGGGAAGGGAGAAAGAGGGGGGAGGAAAATGTTCCTCAGCCACTCTAGATGGGTTTGTAAAGATTTATTTGGCTCAGTGCAATCTGTAGCCTAGTAAATTGGTGTTTGAAGGTGTCACAAACAATAATGTACTACATCTTGCACTACAATGTACAGGTGTCCAAAAGCTATTACAGTCCAGCCACTGCACAAAAATGGTATGAAAGAGATAGTATGGCCTGTGATTGGTACCAGAAAACTTTTCTTTATTTTTCTGTCCTTTTGGCAGAACTATGGAAGAGGTCCCCACTTTGATAAAATGCTACCAAGAGACCAAATTAAATTTTTTGCACCCAGATTTGGCTATTGCTCTTGTCAGTAACTCTGTGGGAAAGTAACTGTATATTGAAAGGAGCTTCTGAAACTTTTGATAGTTATGATATCACAGGCTCCTGCAACAGATGGATGGTATTGTAAAATTTTGTATTGCTTAATGGCATTAGAAATTTTTAGCTCTTTAAAGAATATAAATGTTCTCTCTATATCCTAATTTTGCCAAAATTAACTTTTTCTTTCTCAAATTTCTCTCAGAGCTTCCTTTCCTGCTTCATTCTGGCTACTATTATAGTACAGCACTGCTGTGGGCTGAATGAATTGGCCTTCTAAGGCTGTTTTAATGGAGTATTTATTTTATTCCCATTGAATGTTATGGCACCTGTTAGTATGTTCTCTTTAGGACAGTTCATTTAATGATGTCCAGTTAAATAATGTTAAATCATATCCAATCACGTTAAAGTATACATTCTTCTTAAAGTGTATCCCTTTCTTACAATAATTTTGCTTTTGGCCTGAGGTAAAACTTCAAAACATAGAAATAGTTATATGTAAATCTGTTTAGTCCCTAAGAAGAGAACCTACAATTAGGGATGAACAAATATGTTACAAAAGTTCAAAAAGGGTATAAATCTACTGTGTGTGCACATACTATATACATATAGTTGCCAGTATGAAATATTTGCAACAAAACTTCCTTGGTTCTCTCTTCATTTGCTAATATATTTAGTCATTTTTTTCATTTGTAGTCAAAAATAATTCTTTCTGTTGGTTAAAAGATTACTTATGACATTAAATTGTTTAGGTTCATAGTGGTTACAGGGATATGTGAGAACAGAAAAGATAGTAAAGAATTTCAGAAGTTCTGCATCTTCTCTATGTGGAAGGGAAATTGGTTACAATTCAACAACAATTAAACCTGAATATTTCAAAGAAGCTAAAAAGCCTGTGGCATCTTCCATCAAAATCTTGTTGCAGCTTTTCTCCTTAAGAAGCTTCCATATGTTGATGCTTAAGATTTTTTTACATGAGTAAACAGATAAACAACATTTATAAAACTAGTGTGAGCTTGCTTTTGTGGTCCAGAGTTTACTCACCAGTGTGAGAATTGAAAGATAATGTCTTTCTTTGGAGATTAGCAACTGCAGATTTACATGACAAAAATTTAGGAACTTATTAGCTACCTTATAGTGGTTACAACATCATTACTACATGCTAGCCAAGTTAGGACAAAAAAAAACAGTGAAGATTTTTGTCCTTTACCACAGTACAAAGTGACAACATTCCTGCAGGGTTGGAATGCTCATCTGTGGGTGATCAGAAGATCAGGAATTGGATCCCTTGCACAATAGCACAAAAGCCTTTATTTACTAGTTGTTTGAACAATAAAGACATCATCCACCAAAAATAAGAGAGAATAATTTAAAGCTGAAAGGGCAAAGCTTGCTTGATCCTTACCCTGATGCTTTTTTGCAACATTTTCAATAGCTGACCATATCAGTCAGTTATTTTTTCCACCCCCAAAAGACCCAAAAGAAGTCTTAATGCATTTTGTGCCTTGTTTTTGCTGAAGCTAATTTCTAAATAATTGGAAGTTATCGAAAGAGACTAGTAGATGGCAATAGAGCTGGGGGAGGTGTTAAGATTTAAGGTTTGTCCAAGGTTTTAAAATGTCATCTCTAAAAGGGCAAATTTCTCTCCTACAGGATCCATAAATGCTATGAAAAAATCAAGTGAGTGGGGAAAAAAGAAGGGCTGATAGTTTTGCATTTATTGCTCAAATGGCACTTGTCAGAGGTAGGGTTTCTACCTCCCCTGCTTCCTATCCCACTTGAGCCAATCTGTTCCTTCATCTCATTTGTCTCCTTGGGAATATTTTCATTTACCGCACCTTGTCTAGGTTACACCAAAACCAGTGTTGTACAGAATTGACACACACCAGCAGAGTGTTTGTTAAAAGCTACATTTTATTGGCATCTTCTCATGAAATACCAATTGCATGGGAAATCAAAGGTCACCGATGTCTGGGTAGCAATTAGGGTCTCTTGTAAGAGTTGTAGATGAGACTCCCCTAAGTGGGTTCTGATCAGTCCAAAGCAGAACCCAGCTGGGCTGTGGTCCTACTGACCGCTCCAGCACACGTGTCATCCATTGTTAGAGACTGCCACGCAATCACAGAATGGAATTGTCTCCAGCTCCCATCTACAAAACTGTTCCTACATTTGCAGAAACCATTGCTGCTAACTATTTACAAGTATCCTGTTAATGTCAATTCTGCAACAGGAACCAACTGGAAGGGCCAGATTCTGCACCTACGTTATTTCAAACACAAAATTGGCTTTGTGACTGCAGGACCAGTCTGAGAAGGATCTTCAAGACTGTCTGATATCCCCACCTAAAGACCTCCTTCAAGAGTTAGATCCTTTGTGGTGAAGGCAATGATGAGCTGGATCTGTCACACAGTCTCAGAGCAGCCTGTTGTCTCCAGCCAGTTGAGTGCCTTATCACACAGGGGCAGTCCTGGTATCCAGCACTATCACATTTATAACTATTGGTCCCTACTTGAGTGCTGTTCTTCTACTTCACTTGTAAAGTCAGGTCAATTGCTGCTGCCATGTAAGTGGCTTTCTGTGTTTTCCCTTTGATTAATTTTGTTCAGACTAACACAGCCTATGCCAATGGTCAGCACAGATGACTTGCTTGATGTTCTCAGACTGATTTACTCTTTGCTCTATGAAACAGAAGATAACTTGTGATTTGCTTGGCAAATGACATCAGCCTTTTTTTTAGAAATAACATTCTCAGTAGTTTTTCAATTAATAGCCAGCAGTTCCATCACAGTATTGAGAAGGGGAATAAAAGCTCAATTTTTAGTGGTTACAAATTATGTTGATCTCCATATTGCAAAAAGAAGTAGTGGAAGTGCAGCCAGGTTACCAGGATGATCAAGAAGTTCATGAATCAGAGTCTCAACCCTAGGAAATAATTAAATATCTTCAGATTTAGAAAAAAAAAGGTAGCTTTTATTTTATGGAAAAATAATTTCATCTGACTTATGAGAAATAAGTCATCTATAATGTTTGTGCTTTAATACTCTGGGGTGGCTGATGCACACACTTGTTTCAGAAAGAGATCTAGGAAGAAGATCATAAACATCCTGTGTCTGGCCAATGTTTAGAGAACTCGCTATCAAATTGTATTTATAATTGGCTACCATTTCAAACATTGGCACACAGCAGCTGCCCTCCAAAGAGCTGGTTCACTATGGCTCCATCCTCAGTGATCCACAGAGCAGGCCAGACTGTGGCAGGAGAATGAAAGCAGTGTTTATCTAAATTATGTTTGAACAGAAGGAAGTGCTCTCTTGGATACTTTATAAGACAGCAGCCACTCAAAGCCTAAATGTCCTCTTTTCCTCAGCCAGACCCCTCTGCTGATGATTATTTCAGTCCAATTTCCCTGGAAATTCTGTTCATCTGCTGGTGTTCTTTGTTTGGTTATGTATCAGTCTGCTTTGTTGTGCCAGACTGACACAAAGTAGAACTGGCAAGGCAAAAGCTCTGCTTACTCTGCATGTATTTGTGCATGTCTGCACACACATATGTGCATTACTGGAAATAAAATGTTAGTTTATTTCCCTGCCACTGACATTAGCATAATCTGTCCTCATGTATTGAATTTATTGTTTCCTAAGCTTTCTGGACAGAAAAAAATGTTTATATTTGATAGCATGAACGAGCATTAGCCTAAGTCTCAAATTTGGAAAAAATCTCCTATTGTTTTTACACTCTTTATGCCAAATTTTATAATACTTCCTTTAATGGGATTTGTCTTTCAAGTAGTAACTGAGGAGAAAGCTTAGGATTTTGATTAGAAAACATCTTAAATATTTTCAAACTGGGAGTCAGTGTGTGATATCCGTGGCCACCTGCTCAGTACTTATAGCAATTAGAAATTTACCATAATTAGAACTCATTATTACTTCTGCCCAAATTGTCAGGCAAAAGCATTTGTAGTCTGTGATTTTTTAAGTGGTTTGGAAAGATCTAAAACTATTTCATAAATAAGAGCTTTCCGAAGGCTGCTCAGTTTATGCGTTGTAGGATTGCATAGCTTTAACTTACACTGGCTTTGCTTCTTGTTTGGAAGACAGAGGTCTTCAAAGACAGCATAAATGATTGTGTGGCAAACACTGAAATTTCTTGTTCTCATACCTCTACTCATTTTCCCAGATCCTTCTCAAGGACCTTGTGGCCCCTTTCTCATTTATCAGCAGAGATTTTATGTGAAAAGTGTATCTGAGAGATGAGAGTAAGTGAGAGTTTATAGGCATTGATGGGAACTCAGAGATGTCAGGGGGTCAAATATAGTAAATTTCCATTGGCACTTGGAGTCTGAGTTTTGATATGGCTGTCTTACAGATTGAAAAAGCCCCAGAATAACAACTCCAAAAAGCCCCTTCCTCAAATGAGACTACATTAAACTCTGGCAAAGTTTTCATAATGTTGGCTTGGCCTTGCTATTTTCTCAGTGGAAGCTTTGTATTAAATAATCAGCTTGTTAAGAGAATGCCATTTCCACTCTCATTTGCTCTAGTTCCCCATTGCATACTTTAAAAAGCAGCACGGTCATTTTCTGTATGCAAACTTAAGTCATTCTTCTAATTTTAATGGGATTCAAAAAGTCCTTCTGATGGTGGTTTTGAACCCTTACTAATTTGTGGAATGAACCCTGGAGCTGTTCCCTTTTGCTTTCAAAGGAATTACAGTTCTGAGCATAGGAGTTAATGCAAAACCTTTTGGGAAGACTCTTAAGTCATAGTTTGATTTTCCTGTTGATTTCTCCAGAGCACTTACTGAAATCCTATGTGAGAACACAAATGCTGAGAAGAGAATTTCATAAGCTTCAAATGTAAAAAAGAGTCTAATTTAATGGAAACATTTTTAAAGGCATAGTGCCAGCAGTGCTAGAGAGATTCTTATTTACAGAAACACAGGAAATCATAGAATCACAGAATGAATTGGGCTGGAAGGGACCTTAGAGACATCATCTAGTTTGAATCCACTCTATCTGTATGTAAAGACTTGGCTTAAAAAATCTGATATAAAAAAATGATGTGAGCCTTCATTTAACCTGGCTAGTGCGAAGAGCACAATATGATGGTAGTAGGGGGCAAGGTCTCATACCTTATACCAAATTATGAATTTAGAAGCACAGACTTAGACATGCCAAATCTATAGATCTCAGCCTAGTGGTACTACTTCAAACACTCCATAGTGACTGAGGTTACACTATAAAGTTCCAGGAATACAGAGAAGAAAACCATGTCCTGTAAATAACTAATTTGGCCTATAAAATGAAATAACCTTTTCTTAAAATATAAAATTGAAATTTATGGACAACTGGTAACTATTGTAACAAAAAGCTTTGGTTGCATGTATGACATCATGGTTGGTCCCTGTTGGTATGGCAGTGGTTGCAACAGATTTATAAAATACCATCACATAGCCAAGCAAGGGTCACTTGCAGGTACTGGTTTACTTATAGATCTAAAAGACTGTAAGAAACTGGACCAAAGAAATTAAAGCAGTCTTTATATTTGGTAATAATATTTCCAAAGGAAAGTATTTTAAGTATTACTCCGAACTCTGATGACACCTGTAAAGATAGTTTTAACAAAATTACAAATTAGGTCTTCAGAACAGCACATGGAAAAGCTCCTCAGAAGTAGTTAGGAATCTATTTGGAATCTGAAGTCAGAATTATTTTAAAGAGTTTTATTTTCTTTGTGTTTTTAGGTGTGCCATATATGTGACTGATACTTCTGACACTGTAAATAAAGGTTTGATTTACTGACATGCTGTGAACAACATTCAGAACACTTCTTGAGCATGCTGTAATTCTTTTAATACACTCTACTATTTGTGTCCAACAGGCTAATGAAACAGCCTATTACCATTTAATAAAATGTAGTTTAGTGACATTTGTCACTGTTGAAGAAGTTTCACTTTGAGTGAATATTCAATTGAGGGTTCAAGTCACAACTTCTGCCAGTCACAGCACCAGAGCACCTCTGATCAGAGGTCAAAGATTCACACAAGCAGCAAGCCATGCAAGCAACTAGAGCCTGCATTACTGTGATCAGTATGTGACAACTTACTGAGCTTCTACTTCTGCAACTTTCACGCAATAAATATGTGTACACAGGAGAATGAACTTGCTTAAAACAGCAAGCACCTGTCACGGTGTGCTGTTTGAGAGTGTTGTTAAGGATCAGCTGGAAACAGTGGAAGATGGTAAATCAGGGTGAATGCCCCTGAGAAATTTCCTACTTTTCCCAGGGTTAAACAAAAGTGCAGAAAACTACATGCTAGTTTTCCTCACCGTTATGGGTCTAGTAGAGTTTGAATAGTCCAGGAACTGGACTCTTATGTGAAGGCTGCAATTCCTCTGTGATTATTGTATTTTCTATTTCATGCCTTCCTAGTTATGCTTGGATTCATTAAACATGAAGCCTACACACTTAAGCCTGAAATGACTATGTGCTGGAAGTGATGTTGCTAATTGTTATTACTGCTGCTAATGGCTAAAGAAAAACCCGTAGACTCACAGGAGGAAAAAAGGAAATTGGATATTTTTAAGCAGACTAATGCAGATTAAAACAGTCATAATACATGAGGCTTAATAAGCCTCATGTGAAAAGCTTATATTTAAATTACAATTGTAATTTTCTTGTGGAAATTAGCATTCCATTTGAAGGCCTGTTTGCTTGTTTCTTTCTATAAAGGTGGACTGTATTTAGGGCATTCCTGATAAGAGCAGAAGAGAAAAAAAACATCATGAAAGGTTTTCTCTTTGGAAAGAACCTTCACATTTATATCTATTAGATCAACAGACCCTATATCATTAATATGCTTCTACAAAATGAAAAATTAAAAATTTTGCTTGTTTTTTTTCTGATTATATCTATTTCCACATGCTGTAGGAGACTGCAGATTTATTTTCCCTTTGCATGGTGAAATATGAGTATTAATTTGACTTATGATCTTACACATTTTTAGGTATTTATTTATTATTTTATTAGTCTCCTGTAGAATTTTGGATTATGAAAAACAGCAGAATCATATTTATGGTTTTCTGCTTATGTAGGAACATGGAAATTACTTGTATATCTGATATTATTTACAGCATTTCAGAAGCAAACCCACAGGGAAACAAAACAAAAGAGGAAGGGGGGATACTATAGACCAGTAAGAGAGCAGCTGTTTCGAAAAGGTTTCTGAGAACAACTTTCCTATTGTTCAAAAAGCTGTTTCACACAACAGCAAACACAATAGCAAACTAGAGAGAGAACTTGTGCAGGAAATATAGAAGAGAATTCCCTGAGGACTTACTCCCTAGGAACTGGAGACTCTCACAGAGAAAGCCCTCATGGAAATGAATTTTCACAACAGTGCTGTTTTTAAAACTTCAGGTCACATTTTTCAGAGTTTCTCTTAATGGACTGTTGGTGGCTTAAGATCTTTCAGAACAGTGTAGTAGATGGGAAAGGAGAAGAGGATAAGAGAGTAGAGAAAAGAAGAGAGAAAAGGAGAGAAGAGAATAATTTAGAGGATTTGCAGATAGTCTTAATTAGTCCCTTTTCTCTACCTTACTTTCAGAGTACATGCAAGCATGTCAACACATTTTTTTTCCTTACATGAATTAATGTGCAAAATTAATATATACCTTAAGATACTTTTATGCATTATTTGCACAATTTGCATCAGTCAATTGAAAATAAAAGGTGCATTCTCTGTTATGTTCTTGCACGGTGCTTTGTATGAACAATAGCTGGATGCTTCTCCACTGCAGGGCACAATAAGTTGACAGACATGCCGTGCTTGTAAAAGCATTCTGTCTGTTCTCTGCTGGCAGATGGCCAATTGGCCAGAGAGCAGTTTCAGAGCTGAAGACATTAGAGTCTGTAGAGCTGTAACAAGTTCCTTTGCCATATTCCCCCCCTGCAGATGAGGTGAATCAAGTTCAGAAGTCCCACAAAGCATTTAGCCAATGTTGATACAAGCAACTAAAAGAGCACAGAGAATTCAAAAACATGCTGTTTATCCAGTTACTGCTAGCAGCAGATTGTAAATGCACATAAATCAATGAAAAGAAATGAAAAACATTTTTCCCTTTGTAAATACATGCTACTTAGAGAATCCTGAGAGAAATTCCTGGAACAAATCAGTACAGCAGTATATTTTACAGAAAATTAAAACCAGCTTCTAGTAAGATCACAATATCTATAGAACACGTGATGGTAGAAGACATCTCTCTGATATTCAGTACTCTCTGTGACAGAGGTAAACATCACAACAGAATTCTTTGATAGGTCTGAAGAACCTAATATAAGAGACCGAGGAATATTTTCTTTGTTTGGAAGCAAAAATTTCCAAGATGGCCAAAGGCAGGGAAACTCTTCCTTCATCTGTGTTGAACGTGTGATGTAATTTTAAACATTAGAAAAAAACTTGTGCAAAAAGTAGAGGGCAGTCTGTTGAAGCAAAAATGAAGATTTCTATGGTAGTTTTCCTTTCTGAAGGAAAAAGATGTAAGATTTAATCAAACAGCAAGTTGTAGGGCAACTGCAGTAGTGCAACCGGAAAAAAACAAAGGATGTAACATCTAGCACAGAGAAAAAGGAATTGTAAACTTTTAGGAAACATGGACTCATACCTTTGTGGCCAGAGGTGCTCTGTCCTTAGGTGACCAGTGTGAAATGCAGCAGTGTTTTATATATTTGCATGTGGCCAGAGATACAAACACAAGCTTGCACTGCTGCACTCCTGGAAAAGCAAAATTTTCAGAACTCTGTATTCGAGCTAAGATAATAAATTCTGCTGAGAGACAAAATATATTAGTTCTGTCCTGATGATCTGGTAACATGGTCATGTGGTTTTCAGATTGACATAGGGTCATGACTCCCCAGGTGAGAGCACAGCTGGAGATCTAGTGTTGCCTGCAGTGTGCACTTGTCCGTATGTTCGGGGGGGGGGGTTATGGGGGTGCAGGGGAACAGAACTGGGCTCACCAGTTCTTCATTTAAAATCCAAGAGAGTTGCTTGCAAAGCTGGGCTGATCTCACTGAGCTTACTACGCAGCTGGAAGTGAATATCACAGTGTTCTGTTTAGAAAGCTGTCATCATAGAAAATGTCTGTTTTTGGAAAAAATGATAAAGAAGGGCATCTCACAATTTTTCAGACTCTTGAGATGATATGTATGTCTCTCCTTTAATTTATACCAGTACATTCATGACTAGTTTTACTCTTGTAATGAGGGCTGCTCCAGGCAATCCACGTTTTTAAGCATTGATAACTCACCATGAACAGCACACACCAGGTAATAAGACACAATTACCATAATTCTGCATTTTAAAAAATCTTTCTATTCTCTGTGAATACATCCTGAACTCTAACACGTATTCCAAAAGTAATTAGTCTATTTTCTTGTTACTTTTTAACACATTTTTGTTGTTAAAATAAATCTTGAATTTACTGTCATTAAGCAAGGAAAGAAATAAAAGCTACATCACTGCTACTTGAATCTTCAAGGGTAACTAAAAAGCCTCAGTAAAAGGCATCATTCTGTCCTCCAAATTGCTGTCATGATACATACCTGATATCAAATGAATTTAGATGTCAGTGGCATTCTTGCAGAAGTGTCTTATGGGTTAGTTCTCTTACCAAATGTCGTTGCTGAGAACATCAGGGCTTTCCTTCTAAATCTTTTATCATTGCTTTGGTTCAGGAAAATAAACTTTTTTTGCTTCCATCCAACAAACAGATTCCTCATTCCTGAGAAACTGTTATTTTCTAGAGAAGACACAATGTGATGAAATTGTCAGTGCTCAGTCAGTGAGCTTAAAATTCTGACAGAGTTTGTTTCTATGTGGAAAGCAAGACAAAGTCTGGTTTCCTTTTCAGCCACAGGTCTGTATCACAATTGCAGAAGAGTAGAGTCAAGTAGTTGTAAAGTCAACTCTGATTTTTCGTCATCTTGAAAATACCTACCCCATTCTGGCTGAAATTGAATTGCTGCAATGTCATTTTTTTTAAGTGCATAATTATTAAAGGTTGGAGCAGAATATCTACAGGACTAACCAGACTTACAGTGATTCATGTCTCACCTCTGTGTAGAGAGAATCTGTTCCAAAGTTAACCTTTTTTAGAAGTTCCCATGCAATTAGAACATTATAATTGTGATATGGGATGATCATATGTTATGGATGATATTGAAGAGGTTACTGAATCTAACACTGAAATCCATGTGGTTTGTTTTGGGGCATATGAACTATATGGCATGAGCACCATTCCTCTCTTCTCTGGGAAAGAACTGTGCCAGTATTCTCTACACACTCTGTTGACTCTACTAGATATTTCAGTTTTGCAAAAGAAGCCCTAGATAAGTAGCATTGTTGATACGTTGCTATAAAGAAGCTGACCAATTATGTAGAATAGGAATGATAACCTGTTTTGTTATTTAGAAAAGAAAATAGAGACCTGATATTTTATTATGGACAGGGATTGCTTTGGTTAGTGAGGAGAATGCAAGATGACTCTGCAATAGCAATTGCATTATAAGTACTAGCGTGAACTCCACAAGACAGATTTATGAAGCTGATAAGAATCTGTCACGTTGTTTAATAGGTTAAGTTCTAGGAAATGAAGTTGAGACATAATTTTAACTGAGTTCTGTATTTGATTTCCATTTTTAAATTGGTTCAATTTATAATCAGGTCTATCTCCACCTTTCCTTTATCCTTCATCTAGGCACAAACCAATCTCTTCCCATGCTATCCCCATCCAACAGCTCTCAGGACTGACCCTATTAAGCCTCTGTCTGTTCCTTAGCCCTACTTAATCTATCTTAAAAGCTGTTCCTTTCCTGAAATCCCTTCCCTATGTTGTTCTGTTTCTCTTTCTTTGAACCAAAGGACAAAATAAGTGGACAGCACAGGCACTTTCAATGGTTAAAGCTGATTCTTAAGGAGCTTGGTTTCCAAGTTGCCAGGAGTGTATTCCCCCAAGAGAAAGGCTCCTGTGATGGCTGATGAGGCCAAATCAAAACTCTGGAAAATGGGGAAAGTGCACCATGAGTTGCTGACACACTGGATGCCTCTGTTACCAGTGACAGCTATGCCACCTATCTCTGGGACAGTCAGGCAGCACAGGGGTCTCAGACGCCTGGAGGTGTCTCAGCTAATGGTTGATGAAGTCGGCAGAAATGAACCAGTGCAGGCAGATGGAGGTGCACTCTCTGGTTGAGAAGCTGGGGAAGGAGCTGTGTGCCCATAGATGTGAAGGCCAATGTCTCTGATTTCATAAAGAGGCCTGCAGGAAAAGAAGAAAAAATGCATGCTCAGCTGTACCCAAGTTTCTGGATAGACACAGCAGTCAAGGATGTCTCCTTTCTTGCTGAAAAGGATTTTTCCCTTTTCCTACTAATGCACTCTAGAATTGTCTTGGGGATCTTGTTCAAAATTAGACTGGCTTATGATGGACTATTGATCTATTTTCTTATTATGAAAAAATAAAAATGTTTTTTCTAAAAGACAGCAGCAATTAAGTGATTTTTTGCATGAAACTAGATAGCTATTTTCAAAACAAAAGAAATAAACATTTAAAATTTCATGGCTTTGAATTGGCATCATAATATTTTCACTAATTTTAGGCAAAATTCAGTATCAAATCTATGGACATTTGAACAAATTTTCTGTTGAGATTTTTCCTTAGAAACAGAACACAATTGCACCAATGCAAGACAGAAAGAGAAAGTGGAGAAAGTCCATGTTATTTTTAGAGTTTATTGATGCATATCATGGTATCAAATGTTTAACTGTTTTTCTGGAATGCAAATTGTTGAATTGCATTTGGATTTGTATTGGAATGTAAAGTGTTCTTCCTGCAAACACTGACATGCACGTACCAAGAGAATAAAGCTAGGAAGATTTGGCCCATTATGAAATGTTGCTCAATAATGAGACATGAAAATGCTCACCTCCAAAAAAAGCTTGATGATGTAATCCTGTAGCAGTGCACAAGAATGCTTCAATCTGTAAGCTAATATTGCCCTGGGACACCAAGACACCAGAAATCTAAATAATGTATATTGTTGTAAATTTAACAGATGTATACAAGTGACTAATTATTTATCCTAGCTTAACAGCTATTAAAGACAATTCATTGAAATCCACTGTAAAATAAATATTAGTGCCTGGGCTATCTAAATAATAACTCTGAGAGTGCTACCACAAGTTGGATCTTCCCTGTGGGAGACAGGTTCCTTGGTGGGAAGTGAGGGAAATGCTGTGATAAAGAAAAAAAGAGAAAGTAACAGCCGACAAAAAGATTTGTTGAAGAATCTGAGAACATATTACAGTGGAAAGGAAGAAAGGAAGAACACTTATGCTAATAAATAAATAAATAATTCTCCCACCAGAGACAAGCCCAAGCCCAAAACACAAGAAAGAATAGAGAGAGAGGAGTCTGAGGGAAAATGAGGCCAGTGTGCAGAAGGCTGTGTGACATGATGGGAACAGAAGGGAAAAAGATCTGCAGACAGAAGGCAGAGCAGAAGGGAAAGGACTGTAGATACACACCATCAGAAAGAGGAAGATCTGTGTGACTGGGGACTCTTTGTTAAGAAAAACTGACAAACCTGTCATCAGACCAGCCCCAGAAAACGGAGCAGTTTGCTGTCAGAGTCACAACCACAGCAGCTGGGGTTGAGATGATCTGGCAAGAGGAATCCATGTCATGCACTGCCACTTTATTGCTGGGATGAGTCCAGTAAAACATGGCAGAGTGGGAAAGGCAAAAGACTTCTTCTTATAAAAAAACAAATCAACCCCAAAAAAAGAATATGTGATCCTTAGAACAGTTGCAGTTTCTAGGTAAGATTTGACATGATGAAGGATTGGTGTCATAAAGAAAATCTGCAGATGCTCAGTCACTAGGATTCACTGAAGACTTCTTGAAGGGTGACTATTCCAGAAAATTATGTTCCAAAAATAAGACTGCTGATAAAAAAGACTTTTGTGATCATGACTTTGCATCTGCAGAAGTTGTTTGAGGTAGAAGATCAAATGACCACGTTTAAGGTGAAAGAACATATTTGAGCTTTGGAAATTTGTTTTTTTAAATGATAGTGATATTTGAAGCTTCTGGTTCTTCTTCAGCATTTAAACAGGATAGAGTGGTACCTCCAATAGAGCATTGTGAATCCCTCAGCTGGGAAACCCTGGCTGAGCAAGGAAACACAGCAAGGAGCTTGATTATCTCACTGGGCTTGGTAGAGCCCTAGCAGCAATGGTATTGAAAACATGTTCTCTCCACTCCTGAAAAATAAACTTCCCTTTCCCTGTGCATTATAAGCCTGTAGTGCAGGTGATATAACTCAGATGTGCCAGGTGCCCATTGTAAGATGTCCCATTTCTTTCTCAGGAAGTAGTTCTACTTAAGCTTAATGAAAATTATTATACTTTTTGAAACCAGCAACACTGGCAGCTACTTTGAGCCCAAATGGTTTAGAATGACATTTTCCTTCTTGGATAAAAGAAGCAGGTGATGGAAGATGAAAGATTCTGCATGCAAAGTGCTAAGGCAAGAACACAAAACAAATTTGAAAGAAATGTGCAAGGGCATTTGCTGAATTTGAGCACAGAGTTATTTTTTTCTGGATCTCACATATGTGGTGCTTTCTCCAAGTGTAGTTTTGTCTAGGTATCTCACAGCTGAAGAGCCATTTTCAGCCAACATTTTCTGACTGTCTTGAAAAGCAACTACAGCATTCAGTATGTCGTGTTCCCTATGGTTCAGGGGCTTCCTGGATGGTAAGTCCAGCTCACACAGTGTTTGTCTGCTGGTGACTTAACTGTGAAACCATCTAAACCACTTTTGGTAACTCCTAAATGACAGCCTGTACTCACTGTGTTTAAATAAATGGTGGGGTTTTTTCCTCCCATCACTATTTTGTTTGTGCCAGGCTTGTTTTGACCTTAACCCCATCTATGCCAAGGTGAGAAGCAGTAGCTTTGGACACCTCACTTGCAAATGTCCTGACAGGCAACAGGTATGTATCAGGAATCACAGGAAGCATAAAATCTAATGGAAACAGCGCTGATTGAATCTACACAGGTGTTCTGCTTCAGATCTCCTCTTGTTTCTTGGCTTGTTTACAGAGAGGTTGTGTTGTGCATAAACTAGAATCCTGTTTGAGGAAAACTGAGCTAGGTCACTTCAATGCCATGTTGTTCTTATTTGCAGTTTTCAATACAAATTTCTCCTTGACCTTCAATAAATCTGTATCTGTGTACAGTGATGTATAAGGCTGTCCAGGATGAGGTGGGTTTATCCATCAAAGTCTCTAATGTTCTTTTTATCTTGTCCTAGGACTGTTCCTGCTTCATAATCTGCAGCATTTGTCCTGGATGTGGATGACCTGAATACTAAGCAAGTAGAGGATCAGAACTAGCTGTTGTGGTGCCTAGTTGAGGGATTTGGTCCTCAATTTGTCTCAGTTACATGTCCAAACCAGTAGGTTAATCTGACAAGTTTTCTTCTTCTTCTCATTTACCACAAAAATAATCTTGTGCCTGAGCAGTGTTTCAATTTCCCATGCAAATTTAGAGTCTGACAGGCTAGATATTTCCTACGAGGCAGTTCCCAGACACATCTGTTCAGGTGTGAGGGACTCAAATACTGCTCACATCTCCAGTGTCTTCAGTGCTGAACTAAACCCTGCTAGACCAGTATTTGCCAGCTGCAGTATAGCATCTTTAAAAAACATGTTATACCCTCTATCCAGTGTTTTATGTGTTCTCCCTGTATTTAGGTGGCTATGAAATGTACATTTGTAGCTTTGTTTTTTTACTTCTGGTTTAATACAATGTCAGCAGTACAGCCCTTCCCTGGATTTTGTGCTTGCTTTCTTAATTAACAGAACAATACAGATTGTTTTTTCCTGTTCTTGTCTTTTCTGTATTATCCAAACCAGACACATCCAGCAGGTTTGGTGTCTTTTTTTGGGGCTGTTTTTGGTTTCTGCTTTGTTTTTTGTGTATGTGTGTAGTGAGATTGTTTTTCTTTCTCTTTTCTTTTGCTGTTTTGTTTTGGGTTTTTTTAATTTTTTTTTTTTTGTTTTTTGTTTTTTTTTTTTGTTTTTTGTTTTTTTTTTTTGTTTTTTGTTTTTTTTTTTTGTTTTTTGTTTTTTTTTTTTTTGTTTTGTTTTGTTTTTTCTTTTAAGTGTCACTAAATCTATATCTTTTGGCCAATACACAAGACCATGATGAATTATTTCTGCTGAAGGGAAACTGCTGATCTGAGTCAGGTAATTCTCTGCCACAATCTGTTCCTGTTTAAAAGACTGCACATGGATTTCTGAATGCAATGGAAGCTGTTCACTCTTGCACAAGTTGTCCTTTGTATGTCCTGCTCTACCCCTTGCAGGGTTGCAGTTATCAGGGAGTTAAGCATTTTCCAGACTGCTGTAGCAGGAGTGTTCCCATCCTGTGATGCTGTACTGATTGACCTGTTCCCATATTCCCTGTATGGCTGCATGCATCCTTGCCTTGTCAGGGGCAGCCTCATGACTGTTCTTTCCCTTGCAACTGCTTTTTTTTTCAGCCAACAACAGCAGCACAGACTAAAACCAGGAAACCACTTCATCCCAGTGCTGGTAGATACTTTCAAGTGAGGGTAGTTTATATCAGATCAAAGGACTGTTGGATCACTTGACACTGAGAGAAGGAAGAGCTCAGGAACTGGTGTGTTGTCCTCTTTCTTTGGGCGGTACCAAATTCCAAAACATAACACATAATTCCAGCTCATTTTAGTTAGCGTGGCTTAGACTTGGATGGAATTTGCTGACTTGAGACTTCCCACTGCCTTCACTTATTGCTGTATCAAGGAATGTCTGGGGATTGTACACAGGCACCTGTGCTCATTCAAGATCAATGACTCACTTGCTGATAGCCATTAAACCCTTTCAGAAAAATTCTTCCAGCTCAATTTTGTACATCACCTACCTGAAATCCTAAATTGTAGACAGCAGATACAATCCGTCTGTACAACCAAAGTGTTATAATAATAGTAATATTGCTTATAAAAAAGCACCTGAAATTGGTATAAAAATCAGTCTGCTGACAAGAAATCAATTTAAAAGGTTAGACAGTACTGATGGAATCAAGGAATATCTTTATAGTGTTTGGCTGCACCCAGTTTAAGATTACCTGTATCTCAGCTGAGTTGAATGTTACTTATTTCACTCAAAATGCTCCCTGTGAAAGCTTCTCTTGTGTCATATTCCTTAGTTATATTGCTCTTTCTTGGACACAATTCTGCTCCCTGGCATTTTTTAGATACTGTAGATGCTGGTTTGACATCAGAAGGGAATTAAACCCCAAACAAGCCTCTTGCCTTGATCTGCCCTACTCCAGTGTGAAAGGGACAAAGGCAGAGATAATGGGTTGAGATAGCAATTTACTGGAAGCAAACAGCAATGGAATGAGAAATGCACAGTAACAACAATATTAATAACAGAAATGTGCAAAAGCCAAGATGTTTTACACACAAAGGGTGTTCACCCCTTGACTTAGTTCTGCATGACTGCCAGGACAGGCAACCATGATACCTTCTGTGGCTGGCTCTCCCTGTTGATGAGCCCAAGGCAACAGAAAACAGTGACTGACAACCTCCCCACAATCCAGACTGTCCACACTGTGCTGCCTGCTCCCAGAGGGCTGGGCTCGGCTGTGGTTGGCAGTATTTGGTTCAACTCAACCCTGCCTCTTGGCTTGGACTCAGCTCTGCTCCTCTCGTCTTGCCTTGGGCTTGGCTCCTTTCAGCTTGGTTTGCTGTTTCAGAGCAGCATCTGCAACTTGGCTGTGCTCTCTCCCAAAGGGCTAGAGGGGATGGGAATGGATGGGCAGTGGTGGGAGAACAGAGTCCACAAGGCTGCTCCCAGCAACTTCCCTGAGGAAGAAAGGGCAAAATGGTGCCACTACCAGGGTGTATTATTGCCCCTGAAGCTATGCCCCCATGATGACATAATGGTATGGAACAGCGACATGGCCGTGCCCAAACAGCTTTAGCCCTGCCACAGAGCCCTGCCCCCATGGGTGCCGTGTTTGTTACCATGACCCCAGAGCACACCATGTTTGTTGCCACTGTCCCAAGAGAAGCCATATTTGTTGCCATTGTCCCAGGGAATGCCATGTTTGTTGCCACGGCCTCAGGGGCATGGGTCAGTGTGCGTGCTCTGCTGTGACAATCTGCACTGCACGTGCCCCAGAGTCCCAGCTGCCCTGTGCATCTCCACACCATGGATGTAGGCAAAGCCAGGGTCCTCAGGTTTTTCCAAAAAGGTTTCTGTGTGGAAAAAGACATGTCCTGGGGCACACAAACTCAGGAGTCCTATACTCTGTTGTGGCATTTCTCCCTAATCCATGAGATGTGAATTTTCTATTTGGAAGAATGTTATCTGGTATAGGAATTATGACTGTTCCTGGTTTTGAAATGATGTCCCATGAAGACTTCTTTGGGGATTGTCATCTCTGGTGGCCAACTCATTCCACAACAGAACCAAAAAACTGTTAATCAGAGAGGTGAAAAGTACTCCTACAGGTATGAGCTAAAGTTATTTTTAACAGGATTCTGAATTCAAACAAGCTGTGCAATGCAATGTCTTTGAGCATTGAATAGATTCCAGTTACAGTGAAATGAATTTGAAGAGCTACACCCATATTATATGTACCTATTATGTAAAATTTGTCCATATTCTGGTGCTAAAAACACCTTCCAGAGCTAAGCAGTGTTGTCTCTGGAGGACAGTAAAAGGTGCATCCTTTTGATGAAGCAGTTTATTATCTGTTAGTGCCTCTCATCATACTATTTACAAATATAAAGTTTCACAAATCTTAACATACTTTTATAATAGTTTAGAGGTATCAGTTCCAACTAGAGGCAAGAGAGATGCAACCATTTTGTGTGAGTGTGACCTTAGAAGTCAAGTTTTTGGTGTATAAGCCTGCAGGTTTCCACAGGAGCTATGTGAATGCAACAGCAGGTTCTGGTTCCTTAAACTTTTTTTGAGACCCATGTCAGCCTATAAAATATAGGGTAAAGTTGAAAATAAAGTTTTAATTACCAGCTATCATTTTTGAGACTGCTGCTGACAATTCCTGACTTGTTAAAATGGGTCATCATTTGTGAAACTGTAATTAAAATAATTCTGTGTCAGAAAGATTGGATGTGGACCTTCTTGCCCATTTCTCAATGCAATCCAGTGCTGTCTTCCCAGCCCTTGCTGTTTCCTCTTTGCACACCCACACATGGTCATCACTGCTTTTTGTTATATTCTACATGACAGCTACATGCTCATGTCACCTCACCTCATTCCCAGTCTTTTCAGTAGAATAAGTCTGGACTGGTTGTTTTTGTTTGTTTGTTTGTTTTTTTATTTTGTTTTGTTTTGGTTTGGTTTTTTTTTTCTTTTATTTTCTTTTTTTTTGGTGGGGGGGTGTTGTTGTTGCTGTTTCAAGGAATGGCAAGAGATAGGCAGGTATGTCTCACCTTACACAGGCACAAGAGTGTGCTGACGAAATAGTAAATAGGTTGCACACGCTGAGCACAGGAAGCTACTGTGCCTCTGCTGTAGAATCAGAGGGCTTGGGAGTGGAGTCAGAGTGCATGCATTCCACTGATCTCCAAACTGAAGTATCATGCTGAAGACTGGATTGTAATACGCCACCCAGCTGCAGGCCCTCACAATCCACGAGTGAATACAGCTGGCATTTATCTCAGCAGGAAAAAGGGTTTGGTTGGTTTAAAGAGTGACCCAACTAAACTAATTTTGAGCATCCTTAGGTAACCGATTAAGAATGTTCTGATGAACATTTTTGTGTCAGGAGACTGGCTACTGTGAGCAGTGTCTCTTTTGGTCCATTAATCTATAGCGCCTTTTCAAACACCAATTGGACTGATGCTTAGATGAGCTGGACTAGGAGATGAGCACCAGCACTTTCTAAAATTGGACTCTGGCTCATTTTGCGTGTTGCAGGTTCCTTGCTGGCCATTTCTGTGTCTTACCAAAAGGTCGTTCTTCAGAAGTCAATGCTTCAGTATTTTCATCAATTATGAGTGTCTTTAAGTTGGACACAACTAACCTGTCTTCCTTTCATTTTCTTCATGTAAACTACCCTGTACATGAAAAATTACTTGGCCTTGATTATAAAACTGCATAAGGCCAATGCTCCATGAAATGAATAAAAGTGCTCTGGCCCCAGTGGGTCTTTGATCAGTCTCATCTGGCAGATAGCAAAATAAAGTAAAATTAAATATTTATTTTATTTATTTGCATAAATAAAGTAAAAATGGCTTGGTGATTCCTCCTGATTTATTGTTCAGTAATAAATTAATATTACTTTATTTTGAGAAAAATAGAAGGCAAAGAAGGGAGGAAGGATAATATAATCTGATTTTGTTGCAGGAGAAAGAAAAGTGAGGAAAAAAATTAAAAAGATATGTGCTTGTAAAAAATAAGTTTCTCCTTATACAGATCCCCTTGTTTGAACAACTACCATACATTTCAGAGAATGAAGGTCCTTTAATTAATTACAGAATACTTATACAGTGTTTTGCTGATCAATAATAAAGACTGTTAAAAAAAATTTACTAAGTTGTTATATTGCATCCTGACACTTGGGTGCTTTTTTTTAAAAAAATCATCCTGTCACAGAAGGATGCTAATGACTTAACAACATAAAGCTTGCCAGCTCCTGAAACCTTGATGCTTAATCTAGATAAATGTGCTTGTTTATAGAGCTGTGTAATCAATGTGTGTAGTAGAATTATGGTACTATGCAACCATTCGCTCTATTTACATAAATATTGTGTTTTATCAATGGACAAATGCATCGCTTTATGCTAGAATGTACCACAGAAAGCAATGTAGAATTTTAATGAGAAATTTTTGTGGCTGATTGGATGTTTATAACATACAGTGTAATTTTCGTAAACTTTCAGGAGTCATTGCAGCAAATTATTGATTTCATACAATTCAAAAACCACTTGGTTTGGGAAGCCTGAACTTTCTCAGTTATTAGTAGTTTGCGTACTTCAAGGAAAACTGTTTCTGGCTGGATATTTCTCAAAACAATAGAACTTCTATATTTGTCACTTGTTAACATATTCAATAAGCATATTTTTAGAAGAGCTGTTGATATGGCAGTTGGATGTATAAGTTTCTATGAACTCCATCATAAGAATAGAAAATCATTATCAAGAGCTAAGGTAAAAACAATGACAGGGGAAGGACTGTTACTTAAAGCATGAAATGTTAGTTGCCATTGAAATCTACAGCAGAGCTTTTTCAGTTTTTATTTAGAATATACAAAAATGATTCAGCTGCTGCATAATAGACATATTTATTCATTTGAAGACAAAGAAGACAATATTTTTATTTCTGAGACAATAGTCTGAGAAAAGAGAAAAAATTACAGGAGTGGATGAATTGCAGATAGTAAATTTATTAGCAATGAACCTCAGTAAAGGAATGTACTTACGCATTAGAGCAATATTGGTAAATAGAAAAACTTCAAATGAATAAAGTAGATAAGATTAAAAAAAGGTGAAAATGTTTTCCTTGCTGTTTTTTTTTAATTAAAAATATTAACTTTTCATTTTGAAAGAGTTTCAAATTGAAAATGCCTTTATCTTCTATGAATTTTTTTTTTCTATGAAATGAAATAAGACTATAAAACATACATTCTTTGAGGATGATGCAAAGTAGAAACTTTTTTTATTCATGAAGGAGAAGAGATTGGGAGAATTTATAGGGTGCAGATAGGGCAAATTAATGACTCTCACAACTTCACTTACTTGATGTTCTATGTTACGTATGCAGCCTTAGTAAAATATCCTGTTGTGCTATGTCTGTGGGAATTCTGCTGTGAATTTGAAAGGATTCATGATTTCACTCTCAATCTTTACCTCCTCGAGAAGGATTTCTGCACTTATTTAATGCAGAGAGAAAACAGAGTCAGGAAGGCAGAGATATTAGAGACTTTTTGAGATGGGTGGATTAGGAGAAGATGGGTGGATTAGGAGGATGTTATTGCAAAACATTTAGACCTGGATATAAACCCTTCCCATTTCTCTTGTGTCCCTCCTGAGTACCGATCCACCTTAATTAATTCCTTAGTATTTCACTGGAACTGAGAATATTCAGTAAATACTGTAGTGAAAAATGCCAGAATTACTCACAAAGTCCTGTATTTCTTCTGCTGCACTGAACAAAATATGCGGAAGAGACCCTCAAAGTGTTTCCTCATTTTGATTACTCCATGTACTTCAATGTCAGCCAGGTGTTGAAAAGTAGTAATGTCCAGTGGGCTAGGCAAACTTTCCTAACAAATTTTTGAAATAAAACACTACTTGAATGGCACAAATTAAACTGTAGTCTTAAGAATGTCTTCAAATCTCTACTTGATGTTGATTTATTATTTTGTTCTCAGAGAAATGCAAGTATTGAGTGGGTCTGATATAAACATTCAGTGATGAAGCCAGTAAAACATCTGAGAACTTTTGTACCTGGTAGTTATTACAAATACTGTAAAAGTTAAGCTTTAAATGTTAAATGACTTTGTGCCATTTAGTTTCTATTTCTCCATGGGAGGATATTTTTACACTTATTACTTGGTGCTATTTGTGCAAATGGGATACCTGGCCATCTGTGCATATTTCACACAGAAATCCATGTACAAATGTTTAGCCAAAAATTAAAGAATAGATCTGAAATCCTCTAAAAAACCTTTGCATTTGGTATCAAATTTATGTAATGTCTTCATTTCTACAAGCCTTTTTTTTTTTTTTGCATATTTTTCCGCGATGAGTAGAATGCAGATTCAACACTGATGGTTTCTAAGTGTTTAAAGTATTTTAACATAAATTATTTGCAATCAGAATCTTGAGCTTTGTTCTCAAGACCTTAAAATTGTCAGGAAAATCAGAACTTCTTGTCATTTGTTTTCACCCACATGCATTAGTAAAATTCTACTTCCAGACTGTAATTCTGATTCAATGTCTTTTAATTGAAGATAGAGGCAGCTTGTTCTGTAATTTTCATCACTTGCTATTTAGGAATTAAAAGACCTGATGACCCACTATAATGGTTGGACTATTTTTGACATTTTTAAAAATGACCTGTCTTGAAATGCGTTTTTATAATTTCAGGGGTGAAAAGAAGGGAGTTAATAGTACGTCATACATATTATGCAGCTTTAAAGTGAACCATAGCATGACTTCATGAAACCTAGGTAGGCTGAGACTTTTCAGTTCTTAAAGAAAAACTTGTCTCAAAAAAGAACATCTATCAAAAGCAAGAAAACAAACAAAAAAACCCAAACATAACTTCCACAAAACTCCACCCCACCGCCAAAAGAAACCCCAGACCCACCCAACTCCTTTCCCCCTTTGCAAAAAAAAACCAACAAAAACCAAAAAAAAAAATCCCACCAAAAACTCCACAAAAACAAACTTTGGGAAAATATCTATTTGTTCTTATGGTCGACTGAGACTCAACCAGCTTCCTCTAGATATATTCCTCTAGTGTTGAAGGCACTGTAGCCCATGGAGGACCAGCAATGGAGGTAAACTGCTGTAACCTGAGAACAGCCCCCCTTGTTGCTTTATTGAGGTGACTGAGTGTTACCTGCAACCATAATAAGGGAAAGGAGGAGGGGTGCGTTTTCCTTAAGTGTTCTAATTTAAAAAAAAAAAAATTATATGTTTCTCCCCTCTCTGATATCTGAATATGTACTTCAATATTTACATAACTCAGCAGTAAAATAAGCTAAATTGCCAAGCTGAATAGGTTTTCCCCTTGACAGTAAATGGGGAAGAGTTCTCCTTGTTTTTACTTCGTGTCATGTGTGATCATGGCCACTTGTTTATGAATAATTAAGGAATCTCATACTTTCATGTCAATATTCCTGGGACAAGGTGAACTGTAGATCTTTCAATGGTCAAGTTTCTGCAGAGACTGTTTGCTTACCTCATTGTACTTGCTAATCCCGTCTGAAAATTGGCCTAAAGCAAATCGACCTGTCAGTCTCCTGGTCCTCTCGTTCCCTGCACGTATTCTCTGCTTCTCAGAATGTCTAATTTAGTTTCTCTTGTAGTAGTGATCAATGGCTGTCCGCTGTTTTTCTTTTCTATTGAAACTGTTCCTAAATTAGCCTGTCATGTCTTCCTTGAAGGGCACATGTAACAATTGTTCTTTTTTCTTCCACCATCAATGAGAAGACACGACTGCAACAAAAAACTCTCATCAGAGCTGACCCCAGCAAAACCATTCTGCTTAAGATTTCTCCTTGTCTTAGCATCTGTTTTAGATGTGAATACCTGACTCCTTCTTTTCAGGTAATCTCATCTATTTAAGATTGGTATGGTATTTACTGTCACATTTTGGATTCCTTTAACACATAAAGCAGTAGTAGAAGAAGAAAAATACCATGTTCAGTTTTTTCCTGCAAATAGTGGTATGTCAATTATTGCATTACGTGCCTTTGTTTTCGTGCCTGTATGAGGCCCTACAGAATGTGTTTTATGATTTCCAGTGTCTCCTACTAGAGAATGTTCACTCTAATATTTTTTCAAAATCCTGTCATTAAAAATCATTTGTTGCTAGCAAAGTCGTGTCAAAACACAAGTGTAATCATTCTGAGGAAGGGCGAATTTCTCATTCCCTCGTTCTTATGATCTCATTTTCTCAGTTCTTTAGCCTTTAAAATTGCAGATCTTAATTTCTAAAATAAAACAGGGAGAAATTACTTAAGAAATTCTTAGTAACTTTATAAATAAGTAAAAAAAGAAAAGCCTGAATAAAACTGAATAAATCTTATTTATTCTTCTTTAGTCATTCATCCCTTACGTCTGCTGTTGTGATTGACACTTCAAGTATGTGAAAGGAATGAGAAGGAAACCAAATTATTTTTATTCCCTCACATGCTTTCAGGACAACCTTCATCCCAGCATAGGGTACACAGCAACAAACCAGTGTTCTGGTTAGGTCTGGTTTAGGTGGCAAACCAACTCTGAAGTAGAAACTCTGAACTAGAAACCTTATCTAGTTTACCTTTGGATGTCATGGGAGAACATTATCTTAAAAGTGTGAAATAAGATCTAATTGAAGTTATGCACATGTCTCTGTCCAGTAATGAAGGAAAACAAAAAGGGAGTGATGTCTGATTTTGTGCAATGCATAGGAATCAAGTATTATGCAATAATCATTCAATGACTATGAGTCTTCACTGTAATGATGGATAGTCTTTCTCTGCTTCCCTTTATATTGTTCACAGTGACACTGCAATTCCAACTAATAAGGAATCATGCTGGGATGGGATGATCTAATTTGCTATTTTCATTGAATCAGATTCTAGAAATTGAACAAAATTATTTTTCATCTCTTCAGCCACAATCTTTTCTCACTCTTTTTCCTCTTTCTTTTTTTTAATTTTTTTTTTTTGAAAATAGGTAGCATCACACCAAATAGAGCATGGTTTTGAAAAGATTATTCAAGAAGTACTGAAATTGCTCTATCTTGCCATTTCCATTCAATTTCAAACTTTGGGTTAAAAAGTCTTCGTAGTACCAGATAGAATTATGTCTAAAGATGCCTCCTCTCCTAAGGAACATCCAATTACTGAACAACACAAGCTATTCCCAACTGATCTCGCAATTTTCATGAAAAGCTCTTAGGTTCTGTCCATCTATTATCACTCAATACTGAATTAATAAAGTCTGAAACTTTTAAGGAAGTATATTTTGAATATTTTCCTGAAATGACAGATTCATATATCTTAGATAGTCTGGACTTTCATTATGCATCCTTGAAGGAGAATCTGTAACTTGTAAAGTTTCTTCTCTGTTTCTTATCTTTCACTGTAGATTACTGTAGATTAAATATCTAAGACATTTAATTATTTTAAATATGGCGAGAAAAGATAATGGAGACAAATCTTGTGAACTTCAAATATATTGCTAGTACATTCCATTGTCCAGTGTCCAGGAATTTCAGTGTGAATGGAGATGTCGTTTTACATACAAACATATCCTAAAATGACTGTATTTTTTTTTGCCAGTGGAGTTACCTTTAAGACCTTAGGGTGCTTCTAAATCTTGATAATGATGACCTGAGAGGCATTATTAGTACATCCCAGATCATGAATTTTGCAATGGTAAATCAAGTAGCTGCTTTGCTGTGTAGTTTCAGGATTTGAGAAAGGAGGAATGAACTGAATGATATGGCTAAAGACAGCTAATTAAAAGACTAAAACATATTTAAAGCAACAATTGAAAACAATGAGGCTTAAGGAAGTTTTAATTTCTTATAAATTTTCTTTAAATAATATAAGAGGCAACAGTCATCTGGTCCAGAAAAAAAAAATATTTAAAAAAAATTAGATTGTAATGTTATTTTAAGGCTATGATGAATTTAAATCTTCTGGGAATTAACTTTACTGGATCTGTAGATTCCTACATCTAGCTTACCTTGTGATTGACAGTCATATTGTTGGAAAGATTTCGTGGCTTGTGTGATTCATAGCTGTCAGGAGGAAATAAAATTTTACTTTTTTGAGTCACATAACAAAGAAAAAGAAAATTTGTCTTGTTGTCATAAATTTCAGTCAGCAAAACTGTTTATTTCCCATTTAAAAAGACGGAAACAAACCAGTAAAATTTGAAAGTGCAGTCTAAATAATACCCAAGCAAAGCTCTCAATTTCCTAGATGGCCTTTCCTGTAAGATTTATAATTCATAGCACACTAGAGTGAGGATTAGAGGAATGAGCAAGTAAGAAAAACCTTAAACTGCTAAGCAGCAAAATTGTGTGGGTACCAGAGTCCACTGTTTGCCCTTAATAGGATGTAGCCAGAATCCACAGTGACTGAAAACTGCTACCAGCCTGGCTCTAATGTCTATCTCAGCTATGCTTGTGCTCTATGGCCAGGGAAAAGAAAAGGCAAATAATCAGTTGTCCTTCAGTGGCTGTCTGGGCTGGGATGCCTTTGGATGTGTGTTTGATGCAGAGCCCATCAAAGAGTGCCTAGTGACTCTTCAATTAAAAGTGTTCTTAGACCTTGCTCTTCTCTTTTTCCCCTCTATCAGCTCCATGGGTAGACGACTGTCAGCACATTTTTCACATTTAATGATCATTAAAGGTTAAAAAAGACTGGGGGACAGTGGTTTGGGAGGAAAAAACCCCAAGTCCTTGAAGTTTGATGTACTTCTTATTTTACTTGATTAATTTTGTGCCAATGTGAATGAGATTTTTAATGAAAATTAGCAAGATGTTTTAATATTGCTGGGTTTATTTTCTGTTCCTGGATAATTTGGAATGCCTGTTTTGAATTTCATGTGAAAGTCACAGAACTACACATTATTCAGGATCTAGATTAAATAGGGCTTGAGTACCTTAATCTGTTCTGGATCAGTTTTGAATGGTGTGATTTAGAAATTCAATTTAAAAAAGGATTTATCCAGTTTAGGTAATACATCTTGATGACTGTGAGCCCACAGAAGTCAAGGAAGTTGAAGGAATCTGTGCCAGGAATCTACTCTGTAAAACAGGTACATATGAGTGGTTAAATTGGCAGTTGCTCTTCTGTATTAGTGGAGTGTCATAGGATTTAACTCCCTTGCTTTGACTTGAAAATAAGAGTAGATATTGGCAAGCATTTTTGGAATACACCTGAGACATTAATTTCAGACATTAGTTATAATCCTTATGTCCCTGTGTTGTCGTTTTAAACAGTATCATATATAATCACAGTAAATAGTTAATCCCCCTTGTATTTATGAACTCATAAATGTGCTGAAAAACTCTGTCTCTGGTTCCTGTTTGCTGTCCTCTCTGCATGCTTGTTGATCTAAGTGCAAAATGAGCACCACGTGGATGCAAAGCAGGATAGACCTTTGCACCAAGGTGATGAAAACAAAGATATATCTGAACTTAATGGTCCTCAACTTTAATCTTCTTTTTTCAAGGTGTGGGTTTGGTGTTTTATTTTTGAGAGTGATAGTAGAGGATGCAATTAGAGTCAGAGTTTAACATTTTCTCTGTGGTACTTTATTCACTTTCAGAGTCACTGACTAGTTTCCTCCTTTCAGCTGGGACCCAACTTGTACTTCAAATAAATCTTTCATCTTTTTTACGCCAGTCCATTCTGTCTGGATAATCTAACATCCTTTATTTATAGGTATAGTGAGCAGTAAATAAAGACAACATACTGTGATTTTGTACTATAAACAAGAAACAAAAAACGAAGGAGAAAACCACAGGGTGGATAGGTCCATGATTTTTTTAAAACTTATTTTAGATTTCATTTATAAGGGGAAAAATATCCAGACAAAAACAAATTTTATGGAAGCAGTGTGTTCACAGATAGCAGAATTTATGCAATGAAAGTTCAGAAACGTATAATAAATAGTTTCTTCTGAGTTTTCAGCCCGTTTCCTTCCCGTGGAAGAGACCTGGGTACTTCTTATTTATAGACTTTAAAGAAGAATATAAATCTCTGAAAAAATGGAATTGTGAAAGAAGGGGGTGGAAAACCAGTCCCAAAAATGTATTCATGAACACAAAAAAAGTTAAAAATGAGTTTGTAATTTACTGCAGCTCAGAGGCAGCAATAACTAATACACTGGAAATTTACCCATTTTATGCATCTATTTTGCCTGCTTTACTGCTCTGCTGTTCATAAAAAGAGCATTTATTTCAGCAACTGTCATGTCACTTGGCATTTATGTGATCTCTGAGCTATGTGTGAAAATGCACTTTTTTCCAGTTTCAATTTTTATTGAAAAAGTTATTTATTTTACAAATTGGTATCAAGGTGATTTGTTCTCTTGTCTAACTAGTTTTACTGTTCTACTTTTATTATGTTCATTCTTATCACTTGGCAATCAGAACCATAAATCACTTGCTTTTGTTTTTCATGTCCTGGGCCCTGCTATTGGAATTGCATTCTGTCCTCTGGATGTTGCTGTCTTAATTCCTCCTCTTCTTTTCCCACTGCAAACCAGGAGATTAGAAGCTATATTTTTAATTCTTATACATTTTCTTACTCTTATGCTGCTCTTATGAGGTGCTTTGGATTGTCCACGGTGTTTTGCTCTCAGCTATGTCTTTTGACAATTCACTGTTTCTCTTTGCTGTTGTTATGACCTCTCCCCCCTGTGTGCTGCAGAGCTCCACTCCAGTGTTGGAGCTGCTCTGTGGCTGCTGCTGCTCACATCTGCCTTGGGAACCTCACCTGTTCTATGCAACTTACAGCATCAAGTGTGCAATGAGAGGCATCAGATGCATAAATGAACTAGACAGGGGAAATGCATGGTAATCACCTTCCTGATGGAGCACTCCCTGAGCTGAGGTTCCTGATGGCTGTTCTGGCTGTTGCAGAGATGTGCTTGGGGCCCTATCAGTCCTTTGAAATGCAAGATTCAGAGGTTCCTCAGTAACCATCTATAGGGAGTCAAGATCATTAGATAATCTCCTAAGGGGCTAACTAGTTTCATGGAGATGTTTGATTCCCAGTTCTACCTCCAAAAATGACAGCTGAGAGGGAACTAGAAGATTAATTAACTACACCAAACATTTAGAATTTAAAAGGAAAATCAGTTTAAAAGCAGCAGAAGAGATAGTTTGAACATGCTCAGTTGCTGTTTTCTTGTAGCAAACCTGGCTTTCTACCAAAAAGCTGCCCCTGTATTTACTCAAGTATTACATGAACCTGCAGTTCAACTCATTTCTCTGCTCTTTTGTTATTGCTGTCAGCTTCAGTGGCCATGCTTCTTTAAAAAGACTGGCATAAAATGGAGGCTGTTTATTTCTAATCGCAAGCTTTACATGTGACAAGGCCATATTACTTCTTCTTGGTCTAAAACTGATCACAGAATAAGTGTCTGCTCAATGGCTATTGATGGGGAAATCTCATCTGTTGCCTTGGCACTTTCAGTATATTTAGAAGCTGAGAACCCAGATGTGAGTTTGCATTGTGCTTGTTTATGACTAACAAGATCTGCAGGGCCACTCAGTCCTGTAAAATATTCAAGGCTTTTCCCTTGCTTGAGATAATTTAGCTGCAGTGTCTTTTCTGGGCTCCACATTGTGTCCTGACACAGTGTAGAATTTATAGGGAAGGGGTAAAGGTGGAATGAAACCTAATTTTGAGGAAATGAGTCAGAATTTCTATCTTCTGAGCACCAGTTTTGAGACAAAGAGGGCAGGCTGCCTCACTCAGGAGAGCCCACCTGTGCACCAGGCATTTTTACAACTGCATTTCTATTCCCATGGAAAAACCTTTTGTGTTCTTGTACTGTGTCAGATGTCTGGAAGCCAAACAGCAACTGCATGACTTCTGTGCTATAAGGAAAAGCTGGTTGCTGGCCCATAAAATAATAATGGGAGAGCTATAAAATGCTCTGAGAGATCTGTTCATCTGAGATCTGCTCATTTCATGAAAGCTGTGCTTCTATTTACATGCAGCACACCCTCTGATCCTGAAGGAGATCCCAAGCATAGGTATGATCCATAGATAATCAATCACCTTTGCTTTACAACGGGTGTCATTTTTGGTGCATCTGCTCTCAGACATAACAGTGCAAACAGTGCTGCCAATTATTAGTTCTCCCTTGCCTCAAAATTCCGAGGAAAAAGCCAGAGTGCTGCTGACAGAAACATAAAAGCACAGACTCTGCTAGCTAGCTCTGAACATTGCTTTATTAACCCTGGTGTTCTGCATCCAGCAGTAGCTAATGCGTCATGCTTCAGAGGAAAGGCAAACCCCACAATTTGTGCAAAGCCATAAAATAGAAGTATTCCTTGCCAAGCCTGCAGCCATCAGCTTATTCCCTGAAGCATAAGATTTGATTATGTGTTTGTTTCTTGGGGAGAAGAGCTGTGAGTATTTAAGCTTTTCAGGCTGGAGATCATGCATTAGATTAACCTGGAGGACTCTGAGGCCCATGTAGAACAGATTGTGGAATTCCCTTGGCAGAAATGAGCAAAGCAGCCATTACTAACATGCTGTCATACTGTTAACTGGAGCCGAATGACAAATCCATGGGAAATTTTGCTTCTATTTCTGCTCTTCAGCTATCAGTGAGAAGCTTGTGATTTCTTTTGGGTAAAAGTACCAACCTTATTTCCCACATAGTTTCTAAGTTTATGTTGTGTTTGCAAACATTATAATCTTATATGAGTAGTAGCTGGGACTGAAGAGCTGGATCATATCTCTTGTTTGCATCTCTAACTGTGGACTGCCTGCAAGGCCTGGGAAGCAACAGTTTTGGCTCTGTTCACTCTTTTCTACCTGTCTCCAAATAATCTTTCTTTTTTCCATTCTAGGTAGAACACATTACCTTCATTTTGATTAAGCTTTATTATTATTATTATTGTTTTATTTTTAATTGCTTTTGTCTGTTTGTTTGTTCTGGAACTATTTAATATTTGCCAAGGAAACCAATGCAGACAGTACCTATGGCTCCAGTCACACACAGTTTGGCTAGCCTGAGTTTTATGGGAAGATTCATCTAGAAAAGGCAGATAGAAAAAAATAGAAAAAAGGTTTTGATTTGAGCTATTGTCCTGCGGCTTGTGGGCAACCTCAAAGGTGAAAGAATCTGCAAGGAGATTTGAGATTGCACCAAAGATGAATTCAGATACTGCCAGGCTCAGGAGCAGGAAAAACACAGAATCCTTTAAAAATGCTTCCTCCACTACCCTTCCCTCATGGCCTGCACTACTAATAGGCAATATATGGGCATGTTCTTCAGTCATCCTGCAGCATCCAACTGGATTGATGGAATATCTGTAACCAGTTACACTTATATTCAACCCAGACTCACAACGTGCTACTCTGTTGCCTATGAAAACCCTGTCAGTGCAGGAGGAAACAAAAAGTGGCATGAACCTGGTTAACTAATGCAAAGCTTTGCTATAAGCAAAAGTTTCTTTCCTACCTGTTGCAGTTTTGGACAGAAAATACCTTTTTATCTTCATATAGTTCTTTGCCTTGTGAAAGGCTGGAGGTTGTGCAGTATTTTTTTCAAAAGTGGTAAAGTCGTTTTAGCTTTGAGTGGGAGATAAAGCGTCAGTTCCTGACTCCTCCCAGCACAAGATTTCATAACAACCCTTAAACTGCTCCCCCTGTTTTGGCAATAGCAGCTTTATGATTGAAGGCTAAACAACTGGCAGCGCCAGTGGATACTTGCATGTGAGCTAAGTCTTAGCTCTGCCAATACAGAGTAGCTGTGTTGTCTTGTGGGAGTAGCTGAGGTTTCACTTGTCCTACATCAAGGATCTTGAGGGTATGAGTACCATCCATTCTTCAGCTTGGACGCAGATCCAGCATTGTCCCCAAGCCACCTGGACCCTGTGGTTTTCTTCTAGCTGCACAGGATGGGCTGCGTGGGACTGAGGAGTTGGGGTAGGATTGAGGAACACCGAGTTCTAGAGGTGCGCTCTCAGGGATCTCCTTGTAGCAATGGCAGGTGGATCTGGCTTGTTGCCTGAGACTGATGATCCTTCACCTTCCATCTCACATTTCTCTGATGGTTACTGGGTTGTTGTTGGAGTCTGTCACAACCACCTGATCCACTCTGCACTCTGCTCACCTCACCCAGGTACACTGCTCTGATCAGAAAACTCACATCCGTAGGATGTCCATTATGGATTTCTCCTCTAGTTTGGACCTGTAATAGCCCTGAACAACTTAGAAAGAAACCAATTTTTCAGTCTCACTTGCAAAATGCAATCAATATTCCTGATTTCAAGGGTATTGCACGCTGAGAGAAAATAGTAAGTGAAAAGTATTATTTCCAAGTTAGAAATCATGATATTTCTTATCTTCCATTTACTTCAGTTTTTTTGGCATCACATGACTGGCTTGTTCATCAATCAGTTTATCTTCTTGCAAACAATAAAACACCTTATAAATATATTGATTTAGATCAGAGATCACACGCAAAAATTTAGCTAATAAAAAATCCTATTCCATAAAAAGAAATTTTTTGCTCTTTGGAGCACGAGATTTGCTAGCAAAAGTATTCATGAGAAGTCAAATTGTGGCAAAAAAAGCCAAATTGTTTACAGGTGATTTCTGCTATGCAGAAGCATATAATTTTCCATTTCATAAGACCTGAACTCTATGTTCTGTTGTTAAGTAGAACTTAAGTTATAAAATGCAAAATAGTTCCTTCCTGTCTATTTTCAGCCATCTGAATTTAGTTTCTTGGTTTCAGATACCTTACTCTCCAAATTTATGTCTTTTTAGGAATAAAGATTAAGACTGATTTATGTAGAAATATTTCGATGTTAACATAAAGCATGATTCAGACAAAAAAACCAGCCTGCCATTGCACTGCAGCACTAGCAGCTCAAACACCTTCTGAGACAGAATGAAAAGGGCTGAGTAACCTTACTAAGAGGTGATGCTGTCCTTGCTACTCTTCTGAAGTTATTAAAAATTGCTTCATTTCCGAGATTTTAGTGGGCTTTAGCAATAATATGACCAGCACTGTCACAAAAGATTTTCAGTCCACCAACACAATTGAATTCAATTTCTGGATGTGGAAGATTTTCATTCCCTTGGACCCAGGATGGGAACCAGGTGGTGGTCTCATCCTGGCTGACATTTTCCCAGCACTGTTCTGCAATAAGATTGCTTACCATCTTGCAGTATAAAATTGAGAAAACTGGTTAATATTTCCCAGTGCCGCTGAATCTCCTAAACTTTATTTAATGTTATAAGAAAAACAGAGTATCAGATCACAAATGCCATCTTCTAGGTCACTGTTTTGGTCTCCTCCTCTCTCATTTCTCCTGCCAGTCAGCAGAATGCACCTTAGACACTCAACTGAGGCTGCATTTTCAAGCTGTCTTTTAATTTTTTTTTTTTTTTGAAGGTTTTAAGCCTTAATTCCTCTTCTGCTTGTTCATTGATGGAGCTGTTCTCTCTTTACTCACACTGTGATATGTCCCAAATTCAAGCCAACAAATCAAGTCAGAAATGTGGCAGAAGTGACACGGATAGATTTTTTACAAGCAGTATTCTTGGAATTCAGATGTCCTTCACATAACATTGTTTGGTAGTGCATTCCCTGAAATTATTGTGGTTTTTTAGTCTGAAATGAATAATTATCAGCGATGGAATTGCCATAACTTCCTCTTTCCATGTTTTATGCGTTATAAAGCATTTAAGATTAAATGCATATTGAATATATAAAACATTAAATATAGGAGAATATAATTTTAACAGGTTTACTTTATTGCCAGTAAACAATTTCTGATGTGTAATGCAAACTTTTTTTAATGATATTTTTGTCTCATGGGATATCAGGCAACTATAGACTAACACTGAGCCTTACAGTCAGTGTACCTATTAACCATTTAGTAATGCAACACATTGGGGTGTTTCATAAATTAAATTATTTATTGATCAAAATAATATTTGGGGTAAAGGGTCTCTGCTCACAGGAAGCCAATTGGATTTGCATGAGTTTGGAATGATCTGGTGGAGGAAAAACTCATCTGTTCTGAGTACATCTACACTGGCAGTTTAAGGTATAGTATAGGTGTTTTTTTCGGCGTGAATCATTCTACATTTTGCCCTTGATGTACTACAGATGACAATTTTGTTCTCCCCTAGTATGCAGAAACTGGATTCTTTCTCTGACCTGGACTAAGGAACAGAAAATTTCTGGCATGAAAATTTTCAGACAAAAAGGTTACTTTTCTATTTAGTTTTAGCCATGTCACTTCTCAAATCCAGTTCATAGTGCTAGTGTATTTGAAAGGGAGATACTGATGGCAGGAACATTTAAATTCAATATTACTACCAAAAAACTTAATTTTAGAAAATTCTAGCCTCTCAAGTTTTTTTGCACCTTTCCTCAGGTTTTTTTGTGTTTTACATCATAACAGTTAAATATTAAATGGTGAATACATTTCTTACTGTCAAAGTGGATTTTTCTCTCCAAGGACCCAGCTCCTCTTTGTGCATTACTGTACTTCAGCACATAAACACGAATCATCGAAATCAAAATTGTGTAAGCATTTTCAGAAGCTACAATATTAGTGTAGGGTATCTCTGACCTAAGTAGCTGGTCACTAGCTGGGATCTTGCCAACTTGTTGTCCTTGAGAGGGTGGTAACACAATCTGGGTGTTTTCCTTGGTGCTGATGATTTTACAGTGCTCAAAGAATAAGCCTAGTTGCTCCTAATAGTACCCAAAGGTACCAAAGACTCCACAGATCTGAGATTGCCTGCAAATAAGAGCAAACCAAAGTTGCAGGCAGCCTTCAGAGCCTTCCCATGCAGTAACCCCCTGGAGTCTGGGCAGGAAGAGGGTCTGCCCTGACATGCAAACAGCAGAGAGCAGCCTTCTCACCCCAAGGCTTGAAAAATAGTCTCACCTGGTCCCCGGGTGTCTCTAGCAAAAAAACCCTCTACAGAAAAGGACAGGTGGCTAAAATTACTTTAGAGAAATATTAGATATTTAATTTCTTGGTTTCAGATGAGCAAAAGTTAAGATTAATTGCTATAATTATTGGGTTTGGATTAATGTGCCTTAAGAGAAAATTAAATATCACAGGATTTGGAACACTTCATAACAGGCAAATAAAGCTTGGGGCTTTTTCCTAACAATACATTTTTTGAAATAAGTATTATACTCACAGGAGAACTTTACTTCTCCATTTATTACTTGTCGACACTGATATCTATGAACCAGATACTTATTTATCTTGAGTAATATGTTACAGGTCCAAATTTGAAAATTCAATCCTTTGGGAACATGTATGACATATTCACTTCCTACTGCTATAAAGGATTGTACTGCATATTTGTGGCTAAGCATATGCTCAAGCATTTTCCTGAATGGGCATACACACAGAACCACACTTACAAAATTTGCTGATTTAGAGTTCATGTACAAAATGCATTGTGTCATGTTAATGCAATATTATAATCATGATACCTTATAAATTTATCTTGATTTATTACAGTGAAAAAGATTCTGGGCAGAGCTAACAAGAGCAACCACATTACAATCGATTCCAAGGAAATATGTAAAAAGAAATCTTGATCCTCCTCTGTGCCAGTGTTAAATATTACATTTTAAATAGCATCAAACAGTCAGCATCACACACACTGGATTTAGTGACCAGAGCACATACTTCATGTTGACCACCAATTCTCCTTCCAAAAACCTGACTTTTTTTTTTTTTTTCAAGGTAATCTTGAGCTTTCCTGGTTCTGTTCATGGAGTCCCTGTACCATTCAACAATGCTGACTCATGAATTCCTTCTAGATCTGCCATCTATTCTATTTTCCTCTCTGAGTTTCTAGTCAAGAAACAGAATTGATTATCTCCTTCTTACCAAATGAATACAAGGTAGATTTAATTCTTGCTTAGGAACATTTTACACTTTACAGTTTTTCAGAATGTCTGGAGAAAATCTAGGACAATGACTAAGCCAGACTGTTTTTCCTGGTAAGAATAAATTACAGAAACATTTTTCTTAATGCATATTGATGTATTAAATGTTTTGTAAAATAGATCACCTGCAGAAATGAGGGGATGAATAATATTAATACCTAGATGAGTCATATACAAGAAATAGAACAGAATTTTGCCCAAGTAAATATTGCCACCACTTTCTCTTGCAGTAATAAGCAGATAAGCCTATTAGGCCAACCTCCAAAACCTTTTCCACAAATGCAGTGTTGACAGTTCTTGTGACTCATGCTATTTATTATTCTCTCTAAGCAGCTACCTCATGTATACAGAGTCTGATTCAAAGGCCTGAAAGGCAGAAGCAAGGGGAAAAGGCATAGGCAGTCAGAGGAGTATCTTGCAACCAACCCTAGAAAGACCAAAGTAAGAACCAGTTCTCAAGAGCTGCCATCTTCTTACATTTAAGGTTTTTTCCATGTTTTATAGTGAGGTGCAGTAGAACAGCTGAAAGGTGAAATAAGCCATATGTGGGTTACAGAACACCAGTGTGTATGACTCGGGTCTGAGGCAGGTATGGTGAGATTTTTTAGGTGCAGCAATGCTTAGGATGGCCAGTTTTGTATGCTTGTCTTGATTCTTGTGAGTTAGCATTTTACCTCTTTTCACCAGAATCTATTCAGTTTAGAAACTGAGAACTTTCTTTCAATCAACAGTTCATGTAACATTCTAATAAATTAAATAAATGACAAAAAAATTGAAGTTTCTATTGAAATCACACTATAAAATTTAAGATCAGCTTTAATCCTAGGCTTGATGCACTATAATTCCTTATTATATCTGACTGGCTGTTTTAAACCTTTTGATCGAGTGATGAAATAAATATTATTGATGTCAAAGAGATATTACACCTTAGAGAAGACAAATCTGAGTAGTATCAGAACTACAGCTTCTTTACCAACTGAACTGCCAGGACTAAATTCTCAGACATAAGGAGAATGGATGTGGTATTAGCCTACAGTTTTAGCCAGGATAACCCAGTCATAATAGGGGCAATACTTTGGTTACATTAAAGGAAATCTGTGTGCTTGAAGAGCAGAAACCGAACTAATAGTAGGAAGTTTCATTTATGTTATGCACAGGCAGTATACTCATCACAATGCAGTGTGAACAGAGAACAATTTTAGGCAACATAAACAGCAGTTTCTTGGAACAGTTATTTCAAAAAGCTACAACAGAAAAGTTACTTACTTTTAGGTAAGGTAAGATTGTTTCAGGTAAAGTCCTGAACAGATAGAGCAAAATTCAAGGCATAATCACAACGAAAGTTTCTTAAACATTAGTATAAAAATACACTAAAATTCAGTGTTATTAGAAGAGAAAAAAGAAAGTATATGGTTTGATTAAAAGGGCCTGAATAAGAGTGTGGAAAGCATAAAATTCTTGTAGGTGGCATGGAGATTTCAGATGTCACAGTGGAAATGTTGAGTGAATACATATTACTGATCAAAAAAAAAAAAAAGAGTGTGAAAGAACCACATAAAATCAAAATGATAAATAAAATTCTAACATCATTTACCTCAGAGACTGTTAGAATTAAAAGTCATGATTCAGAAATAAATGGAAGACTTGTTCAAATGAGAAAATTTGAAAGGAGCATAAATACTCTCTAGTTGAACATAAGGCCATAATAGGGAGGACAAAAATTATCTGGATGTAGAACTTGCTTAAAACATTAAGAAATATTGAAAGTTACTAGAAGCAACAAATGCAGGAAATTTTCCAGTTTTTGCACAGTCCTATTTTATGAGGTAGATTTATTTTCACAATGACTTTGTGGAAAACAGAACATAAATTTCATGCTAAGCTTCCTGTGATGCAGGACTTAAGCAATAGGATCATTTGACGCTTGCTTGACTATAAAATGATAACAATTACAAAATAGCAGATAGCTAATTACACAATAAAATATTGTAAAATCCAACTTGAAACATAACATGCATTTGAATAATTTATGGCAATGAACATTGAATTGCATAATTTATTAATCTTCCTTCCATAGCACTTGGGGTTTTCATTTCTTGCATGAAAAGTTGGTTTTGCAAACTCTGAAAAAAACCTCAGACTCAAGCAAGGGCTAGAAAGAAGCTGTTGCTTACCAAGGGGAAGCAAGGAAAGATCTTTGTGAGATGAATTGCCTGGATCTTTGAATCTGGATTTTACAAATGTTTTTCCCTGCTGTTCTGTCCAAGGAAAGAATCAAAAGGATATGTCACCTCGGCCACTGGTTTCTTTTTATTAATTAACTTATGTGTCTCATACTTCATGTGTGTGTTTTTATGCATCCTGTTTTAAGTATTATATTAATGTAGTGGTTTGGAGTTACGGATTGTATGAGGCAGTGACAGTCAAAGTTCATATTTGATAAATACAAGTCTTTGTGTAGTTCTCAAGTTTCATCTAAGAATGACCTAATGGAGGAAATACAACAAAGCATGTATGCAGTAGATGTTGTACATAGGGTCTTACCTAGGAGGACAAACTTTTCTACCCAGAGATGTGTGTGCTGACATTCCCCCCTCAACGTGACAAACATCCACTCTGTAACTCCAAGTCTCTTAAATCAGACTGACACCTTCAGAAAAGTTTTGTAGGCAGTGGACACATTTGATGAGCCAGACCATTGTTCCCCCTTTGTTTAATGCCGTAAACACAGGAGTGTCCTTCTGCTTCTAAACATAGCTTATTTCTCTCTAAATATGTTGACTTAATCTTTCCAGTTAAAGTACCTAGTCTATGATGATGTATTTAAGATTTTCTAGAACTAAATACAGCTTTTAAATGTTTTCCTTTTAAAGGTTTTTCCTTTTTTGAGGAAAAGTCACAGTCAAAATGGACTTTTGTGTTTAACAAATGTTGCTGAATGGCAAGACATGGCCCAAAGTGAGTATAGCAAAAAGATTCAAAAAAGGAGCAGTAATCTGTCTGCTTCCTGAAAAAAAAGATGAAATACAAATACAATGTTCCTGCAACATGGGAAACTTTAAAGCCTGCAATTCAGCATTGTAACTTGTTCATTTAAGTGAATTCACACATTTACGAATGCATGAATTCATCTATTTTGCAGAAAAAAATTTTGAAGTGTTGACATGGATGGAACTTAGATGAACACAAAAAAAGGAAATTTTTTGAGACCTGTCTATAGACTTCAAGTGGACACTTCGGCTACGTTTTCTGGGATGCAAATATATATCTCAGAACAACACAGCTGAATTTCAGTGTTGTACTTCTGAACATTTCCTAAATTTTTGACAGTAATAGTTCACATAGAAGTGTGCATTACCTAAACTGACTGATTATCTTGTCAATTAAATTAGGGCATTATGTATTTAAAAGAAAGCTGGATCTGAGGCTGCCTTCAGACTGCAGTTTAGAAACAGAAGTGTGGATGGAAAGTTTGTAAATATATATATATATATAAATATATTTAAACAGTCTGAGAAAGAACAAACTGTGGGAGTTGGACATCAAAACATATAACACCAGGTTTCCTAGGCCAAGGTGTTAGAATGAGTATTTGCATATTAAATTCTCAATTTTCAGCTCTACTGCAGTGTGCTTTTCAACAGTAATCAGTACTTGAGCAATAGCTACTGCAGTTATGTAGAATAAGCAGAAAAAGAAGTTAAAATGTAATGATAAATCCCCATTTTTATATAAAATACTGGCAATCAAAAAAAAAAGCCATTGTAAGGGTAAAGTTATGAGATAAGATTCAGAGAGTCTGCTTTATTAAGTCCCAAACTTTGAAGGAAAAGAGATAAATGGATAGATATTTTTCCATTTCTCTTAGCTTGCAGCTGAGAAGCCACTCCACATACTGTGCACTGTTTGCACAGATTTACTGCGCCTTCCGTATGATGTGACACATTTACTCAGTGCCCACTACTAAAGGTTAATGGCTTGGTCACAATCTTCATATTAAATATGGTACAAACACTAACTTGTTATTCATGGGTCATGAGAGAGTCTCAGGGTCACCTTTTTACAGGCTTCTAAATATTGTCTTTAAATTTATGCTGGTTATGTTGCAGGTGCCAGCTTCAGCTTTGCCAAAGTGTAGAGACCATGAATAAAAAGGAAATTCTACACTTTGTAAAAAATTTGCCCTCTACACAAAGATCAACAGCCATAAATAAATTGTCCTGTTGAAAATAATCTGGAGGCATCAGAATGTGGGGAATGTTTCTTGACCTTCCTGCCAGCTTTCTTCTTTAGTATCACAAGGCACTTGTCTGAGTCACGGTCATAGCTGTTGACAGTGAATCTTCTTCCTGTATACTTATTAACACTGCCTACTACAAGCCATTCTCCAAGATCACACAGTGATCTGACAATCAAAATACAAACCAATATTCAGAAACCTCTGTGCATCAATGCATGTCTGGCCACAAATGATTTATCAGACTGTAAAATACTGACTTCTCAATATTTCTTGCCACGAGCAGAGCTAAAGAAGCTTCTCTGGGCTATATGCACTGCCTGAGACATGAACCTGCCATTACCAGTGAGGACAAGAGATCATGTGAGGAAAATCTGAAGCTTCTGTCCATACGGACATCAAATTCTCCCAAGTTTTTAATGCAAGACCTCTGAATCCTTCCCACTTCCTTTCTTCCTAGGCATTTCCATTTGCTCTACATGTTTAATCCTGCAAAAAGGAGCCTGTGGCAGATGGCTGCATCTTGAAAGTGATTCACAGTTGCCTGTCCCTCAGTATGATGCTCACAAAGGTCTTCAGCCCCCCTGCTAGCTTTCACAAAATGTACAAAGTTTGGGACATTTGAAATCTCCACCTTATTTTAATTTTGACCTAAAATTGTTGGGATTTTCAGAACATATGAGGAACAGTTGGAAAAGACGATGATGTTGTGTCTTGTCTCATGAAGATCCTGATTTCCAAGTCCAGGCTTTCAGGCAGAACTCTTTTTACTGCTCCACTCTCCAATGAGTACATTAGTGAAAGAATTCATACAAGAGGGTAAGGAGAGTTTGATTTCAGATGTAAAGAGGATTCAGTGTAGCATGAAAAATGCAGAAACTTTGATAAGACCAAGATGTCTACCTAAACATTGCTCCCTAAGAATGTGTAAGTGACTTCAGGTTTCTAGGAAGAAATTTAATCTTTTATTAGATCAATACATAGAACCAAAAAAATCCAAGCTGTTTGGGGCAGACTTCTATAGGTCTGAAATACAAACAGTAGTCTTCATAACTGAGTACCTGCTGGGAATGTTTACATCTGGTTATATTAACACTACCCTATTTTAATCAAGGAGAATTTTGCTGCCTTAGTGAAATAGGGAAGAAGGAACTGTTTGATTTTCCTTACTTTGTAAGATATCCCAAATTTTTTTGGAATTTACTGGAGCAGAAGACAACAGTTCTGTCTGCTGCAAAGCTTCTAATTTTTCCAATTGTATTTATTAGTCTAACAAACTGTACAAATTCTAGTCCAGTGTAGGATTACAATACAATGAAGGATATAACCAAAATAAGGCCACAATGTAACAGTCTGTTACACCCCTTGAAATTAATGTTAATGGTACTCAGCACTTGCATCTCACTGCTTATCTATGAAATAATTAAATTAGATAATGTTTAGAGTAATAGTTGATGAGGCATTTGAGCTTAAGATGGAAAGATTGTAGGTTTACGTGGAATCTAAAATTAAAAAGCCACTGTGGCTTTGCAAGGGAACAGTTGAAATAGTACACTGTGGATATGCTCTGGTTATTCAAGCCACAGCGTTTGAGCATGATTAGGTACCTGAGACAACACAGGTCACCTGTGGTGGCCAAGGCAGTAGTTTCAGGATCCTGTTTCAAGGTTACAATAGACTGCAGAAAAATAGTGAGGATACAGGCCTATAGTTAATATTAATTATGAAGCACTCTTCAGGCAGAAGAAGCAAACTCCTTACTAAGTCCTGGCTGGCAGCAATCGCAGTTCCAGCCCCCTCAGACTATATCTTTATATTCCTTCTGGGTGATTTGACCCTGTGTCTTGTATGCTTGCTTTTAATATTTCACTTTAGTCAGAAACTCCTTGTTCATCCACTCAGGCCTCCTGACTTCACTGCTTGATTTCTTGCTCATTGGGACAGACAGTTCCTGAGCCGTGAAGAGGCATCTTTGAAAATAAACCAGCTGTACTGAGCCACTCATCTTTTTGAGGCTATATGTTCATGAAGAAGATTAATGAAATCTGCTCTCCTGAAGTACAGAATGATGATGCTTTTTTCCTTTTGTTCTCTGAAGATCCTGAACTCCATAATTTCATGACCACTGCAGTTAAGGCCACCCCCAGCCTCCACATCTCTAACTAGTTATTCCTTATTTGTGAGGTTTGGCAGAGCATCTCCACTGACCAGCTTCTTAATCACCTGTGTTAGGAAGTTCACATCAGCACTATCCAGAGACCTCCTGGACTGCCTGTGTCCTGCTGTGCTGACCTTTCATCTGACAAAGGAGTGGTTAAAGCTTCCACAAGAACCAGGACCTGAGAGCAAAAGACTTCCCCCAGCTGTCTGAAAAAGTCCTTACCTGCTTGTTCCTGACTGGGAGGCCTGTGACAGGTGCTGCAATGATGGCACTGCTCATCTGGCTCATCACCAGTCCCGAGGCAGAATGCCCTGTGTCCTCTCTGCTCTGTCACACAAAGTGCACCTTGCTCTGTTCACCATACTGTCCTGTCCTTGCTAAAGGAGCTATATCCACTCATGCCAGCACTCTGATCATGTGAGTTAAGTCACATCTCTGTGACCCCAATGAGATCACTGTCCTGTAGCTCTATGCTGAAATCCTCCTATTTGTTGCACATGCATTCTTTGGTGGCAAACACCACAAGTTCCCAGCCTTCACCATCAGAGAAGTCTCAATTTTCCAACATGATGTGCACAGGCTTTGCCTGCCCCTCTTTCAGTACAATTTGAAGCTTGAGCTGGTGAACCTGCAAGGTGTCGAAGGAGAACTGACCTTCTTACTGGCATCTCGGATGCTGCACAACCTGCTGAGCTCCTGCAGCTCCTTTGTGCAGCTCCTACACAGACCCTTGCCCTACACAGACCCTTGCTCCTACACAGACCCTTGCCTGGCACAGTCCTTCTGCAGGCAAGGAGCCCATTTCCCCAGCCCCACTCCTGGTGGAAGGCTACAGACAGGAATGTGCAAACCTGTGCTCCAGCCCTCTGCATCTTGAAAGGAGCAGGGCCTGTATCCCAAGAGCAAGCAGATTGTCAGCATTAAGCCGGAAGGGATAAAAAGAAAATTGCTGCCACTCATAAAAGGATTGTGATTTTATCCTAATCACAGGGAGTATTGATTTTTAATTTTACTTCTTATATGTGATGGAAAATCAGCAACTAACTAAAAAAAAAAAAAAAAAAAAAAGCAGGCTCAGATTAAAACCCAGGGTTCAGTCTGACCCTTGGAAGGGAGTCAAGTTTAAAATAGACCTAATGTACCATATGTACTGGTTCCTCCTCTCTCTCTGAGAATTTAATGGACTGTTGTTGAACCCATAAAAACTGGAGAATCCAAGTATATTTTATGACCCAGAGCTAAAATATTACCAAAGACAAACAATTTAGTCCAACCTAGTGAACTGACCCACCTACACTCTGACAGAGTTTACGGGAAAGCCAGTAAGAGTGACTTTGAATCTGTTTAGTGTGCTGCCTTAGTACCTATTGTGAGATGCAATCTATTTCAGCTGCAGAAGGAAAAATATTTCCAAGAGCAGGGAAAATAGATGCTAGTCTAGTGACTTTTACCATAATAAAATTAAACAACAACAACAACAACAAAATCCTCCAGGGACAGCTGGTAATTAGAAAGTCTCCAAAACTGGTTCATTAAGCCATTTGCTGTCCAAGTACAAATTCTGAACAGAGAAAAAGAAATTACAGTCTATGTTTTAAATGTTATTACATGTTTTAACTGTCATTATGACCAGCTGAAGAAGATAATGGTCTTAGAATTAGTGCCTGCATCTCTGTGGGAAAAGCAGGCTGAGACAGGGCTCATTATACTGTAAGTGGAATGGCCATTTGTTAGTTATCGATTGCAATTCCAGCTATCTGAAGACTGCTGGGCTGTCAGATTCAGCACGGATTTCTTTCCCTCCCTGACAGCTCTTTACAGTTACTGGATATGGAATTCCCACCACAAAGGCCATGTGGGATGTGGGGGACCATTGCACGATGAGAAATATATGCACATCTCAGGGAGTGAAGGCCACAGCTCTATGGCTTTTTCTGAAGTACTTGGCCAGGCAGTAATAGATCCATCCTTAATGAGCTCACGATAGGCACACACAAATATATGTGCGTGTATAGATATAAATATAAAATGTGTAGTTATACACATATTTGTAATAATATGTGTGAATATGGACACATATAAGCAAATCAATATGTTAACTTTTGTGCACATGTGCACATGTATTCATGTTTATCTATGTTGGCATTTTGCTTTCCAAATTGATGCTGGGAAATTTTTTTCCTAATTTAATTGAGAAAGACATTTAACAAAATGGCTCCTCTGTTGCCTCACAGTGCTGACAAAGCTCCCTCTTATGAATGTTTTTTCCAGCGTCATAATTAAAATATTGCAATCTTGAAGAACGTGCTCAGAAGTGCTTGGCAAATCATCTGGCTTCCTCTGAAGCATTCAGCATTCTAGAGTAAGTGGACAGAAAATTTGAGTCCTAAGCAGTGAAGCTGATTCATAAGGAAATATTAAAAGGAAGAAATTTAAATTCTGTCAATAGAAGTCAGGGGTGTGAATAAAAAGGACTGATCTAGAGTGAAAAATCCTGGTTGCCAGATCAAGTCTGTTGTAAGCACAGAAGTACAGAGCAGCCACAGCTGTTGCAGAGGGGTCTGTACATGCCATGTTGGCTTACTGTGGTAGGGCCTTTATAAAAATCTGCGCATTTGTTTAGCTTGAAAGGCTGCATAAACTCTGCTGAGTGGTGGATTCAGCTGTGGGGTTGGATGGGCTGGTGAGAGCTGCAGTGTTATGAACCATCCCAACCTACCATTTTCCACAAAATGTAGAGCTTTTGTCTTCAGTGTCTGTTCCAGTGTGGTGCAAAATCACATTTTCCTTTAATTTGAAGATAATGCAAATTTGTTAGATAATATAATGAGTGGAAAGTAGCAGCCTTCTTGTGGATAATAAGCATTCCTAGGAATGGTTAATACTGTCATGCTTAAGGGATGCTGAGATGTAGATGAAGCAAGTTTCAGCCTTTGCTTGGACTGCTGTAGGTGAGTGTGAGGCTTCTGTGTCCTAAATGAGTATCCTTGCTTCTAGATAATCATCTGTTCTGGGAAGAGAAAATCTGTTCCATAATTTGCCCAGGGAAAAACACAAAAAAGCCTTGGGAAAAAAATATCTGTAAAAGGAGCCCATAAAGTGACATCAATGTGTTTTTCAACCATCCAGCGTCCTGAGGAGCTTTCCTGAATAGTTCCTGCCTTCTGAGGAAGCAGGATATGATGATGCCCTCACTCCTACCAGGAAATTTATGCCTGAATTGCATGACCTGGCTAAAAATTCAAAACTTTTAAGCCTTTCACAAGCCATGTGCATAGACTGTGGTGAAAATTGCTATGTGTGTGTGAAATAAGACCTAAGCATCTTTTCAATGCTCAATAGTGGATATTGGAAACCAAAGTGAAATGAGAGAAAAAAGAGCTCTCAATGATGTAAGTGTCAGTGTAGAGACTGATTGGTCAAATACTTTCCACCAAAATTCTTTCTGCTTGGAAATAGTGGGAAGAGGAAACAAAGGCCAATCCCAATAAACCAATGTTTGCTATTGAATTGAAAATAATTTGATTTTGAAATTAAGTTTTAGAGCTTCATGGGAACATTTGCTGATTGCCACAGATCCCCTCACACTTTTTCGAACTGACACTTATAGATGCCGCAGTCAACACAGAATAACACAGCTCTCAATCCAGGCCCTGTATAAATCCCATGACATTTATCCATTTTGTTTATCACCAGGTTAGATTAAGTGGCGCTAGAAGGCTAAAAGCATGCAATGGAGGCTGTATCACAAGGGTTCAAAGCCTTGAAACCATGGGATTTGAGCAGTTTCCTCACAATCTGTGCTGCTGGTTGTGAACAATTTTCAAAAAACATCTCAGTCTGCACTGGGAGAAAAATCTCTTCTTGACCCTAAATGTGAGTGATTAGTTAACTTGCCTTGATTTAAAGTAATTTTTATTAATTTACATCTGTTATTATTTTTGTCAATTGTTAATTATAGGGGGGTGAATATTTCCTAAGCGAGCAAAGAGTCAAGTAGACATTGCTCAGATTGGTGTTAGTAAATAATAGTGATGTTTAACATTATCTGCTTTTGTAGTCTAAACAAGAATTCATATTTTGAGAGTTGCAAATAAATGTCTCTGGTGAATTTAATTTTCTCTGGGTAGTTCTCAATCAATTTGAAAAAAGAGAGGCAGAATTGTCACTATTCTGACCAAGACCCATTAGCTCTTATAGAGGTTTTTCCCCTGTTCTGCTTTTCTATTTATTAATCTTTACTTTCAAGACAACAGGAGTGATGGCTATTTGATGTTGCCCCTGCTTTCATTCTCCACTCCTTCTCCCAGTCCCAAGTGTTATCTGTTTCATTTGAGTGCTCCATGGCTGCATCTGCTTTTCAGGTGAATACTCGTAAGTCCTATGTTCTCTCCTGCACCTTTTGGGCACTGGAAATAGACCATTCTCATAGCATGGTTTTAAAGGGATACAGTTTTATGTAGTTAGGAAAACAATTACAAAATACTGTGTGACCAGGAGACTGGCTACTGTATTTTTACTGGTATCAACCATCAGTGAACTGCTGCTGAAATTTGCTCATGGTTACTCATGGGCAGCACAGCTGCTCATCAGGGAGGTGAGCAAGCAGGCACGGATGAGCAGTGACAGAGGGAATATGGTGAATATGCATGAAGTTGTTTCATATTGTATTCCCTGCAACTGCCCACTCTCTCCCTCCACCCAAAGTAGTGCTACTGCAGCAGACTTAGCAAGAAAAAAATGTCTCTCTCCTTGAAGCTTCTGCAGTCCGGTCAATTGTCCTTTGTAGCCCTTTTAGTTCATCACTTCCCATTACCCCAGTAATGGAAGTGTAAGTGAACTTTCACTTTGGCAGAGGGGAGGTAGGAGTCTAAGGATGGGAGCATCTAAAAGTATATCAGCCTCTTTGCAAAAGGATGCCTATATCCCTCCACTGTATGTTTCCTTGAGGTCAGTGGTTTTTTTTAAAAATAAATTTATATAGATTTTTCCTAGTCTCATTTACATTGTGTTACCAGCATATCAGTAATATGTGTTTGTTATTAAAATCACCTAATTCATACCAGAACCATTATTACTTGGGGTAAGTAGAGATTTATGTACCAGTTATTGAAGAAAAGGTTTTTGAGTATTGCATGCTGTTCAGAAAACTTGCCTCATTCTCCCTGGAATTCATTCAAAATCTTCTGGTGCCTAGAAAGACATAATATTTTTTTTTTCTTTCCTTTTCTTTTTTCCTTCAGATCCCTGCAACTGCCCACTCTCTCCCTCCACCCAAAGTAGTGCTACTGCAGCAGACTTAGCAAGAAAAAAATGTCTCTCTCCTTGAAGCTTCTGCAGTCCGGTCAATTGTCCTTTGTAGCCCTTTTAGTTCATCACTTCCCATTACCCCAGTAATGGAAGTGTAAGTGAACTTTCACTTTGGCAGAGGGGAGGTAGGAGTCTAAGGATGGGAGCATCTAAAAGTATATCAGCCTCTTTGCAAAAGGATGCCTATATCCCTCCACTGTATGTTTCTTTGAGGTCAGTGTCTTTTTTTTTAAAATAAATTTACATAGATTTTTCCTAGTCTCATTTACATTGTGTTACCAGCATATCAGTAATATGTGTTTGTTATTAAAATCACCTAATTCATACCAGAACCATTATTACTTGGGGTAAGTAGAGATTTATGTACCAGTTATTGAAGAAAAGGTTTTTGAGTATTGCATGCTGTTCAGAAAACTTGCCTCATTCTCCCTGGAATTCATTCAAAATCTTCTGGAGCCTAGAAAGACATAATATTTTTTTTTTCTTTCCTTTTCTTTTTTCCTTCAGAATTTCCAGTTTTGTGTGTGTTCTAATCCCACAAGGTTTAACAGAATCTCTTCAGTGGTGCCTCCTATTAGAGACTGTTCAGTATAAAAATATCTGCCTCATTTAGAATGGATGGCAGAGACAAAGATGAAGTCTATATCCAATCAATCAAAAAATTAATATTTAGTACACAGTGTTTTTGACTTGCCAACCTGATGCTAGAATAATTATTTATTAATCTGCCATCACTCTCTTATCTTTTTCCCCCATTTCCCCTTTCATGTGCTTTGCAACTAAACATACTTACATAACCTTCTCCTTCCCTCCTCCCCTGAAGAAACAAAAATTATGGTTTTTTGCAAAGGGTAAGGATATTAAATGGCCAATGCCAGAAATTGTGTGAGGATCTCTGCTTCTGCATTGAATCCTACCAAGAGCTCTGCAGGCAGGAAATTTCTCAGGTGTCAACCTCTTTAGTTGTTCCCAAGGAAGTGGTTCTAGAGAGGACAAGATGCAAAGTAAATTGTCTTCAGGCATATTGCCATTGAGGAATGAGAAAAAATATGTGCTCAGCTATAGATCTTTGGTTGCAAATCTTCAATGCATGAAGGGAAAAATATTCTCAGAGAGAGCTGTTCCTTCCAAAACAAGCCAAAGCTGGGATTTTTCCTGAGAAAGGGCTGATTTCTGGGAGGAAAAAAATCCCACTTCAGTGAGTAAAATTTGTATCAAAGGGCTTGTTGTTTGGTTAACATGCAGGATTTAGCCATGGGATAACAAATGTGTTGTATCATGAGAACCTGGAAATTTTTTCTGCATGATTTAGTGTCTTGCAGAAATATTTCATTAACAGTAGAAAGGGCATAGGTTATTGCTCTGAATTAAATGTTTGGTTTATGCTGGCATTAGAATAATTTAGGAATAGGTGCAAAACATCCACAGAGTCTTACCTAAATATATGCATTTCTGTGGTCCTTCTCTGCATGAAACTATTGATAAACAGAATCAAACCCTGGAGGGGGGGGGCTGTCTGTTACATTAAAGCTGAATGAGTAATTTATAAGGTCTTGGCTTTGGTTTTACAAAATTCATGTTAGAATTAATTGCTTAAATTACTAAACCAACAGACTGGTAGCTCCTCTGATGACCATAAAGGTAGTTTTCTAGTCCTACAGCTGATCACTTCAGAACTGACCCACTGAGACAAGTGAAGAACAAATCCTTTTCAAATTCCAGCAGTGAACTGTTCTAAGACTAACTTCTTTATGCCACTGATTTCCTACATCCATCAAGTAAATATTAACTGTCCTTGCTGCTGCTGATGATGAATAAAATGGAATTTTCAAGGCATCCCTAGGGAATGGAGCCCATGAGTTCTTTTCTCCCTTTGGCTAATAAATCTATAGATGCTGACTTTAATAAAAGATAAATAAGTAAATAAGTAAATAAAGAAATAAATAAATAGTAGCAGCAGCAGGATCCTAGATAGTTCTGCACAAGTAATCTGACGTGGCATTTGGTATCTCATGTAGTCTCTTTTAGCTCGATGACCTTTCCTGGAAAACTGAAGTCCTGTAGGTGGGATCTGATCCGATACCCACTGAGGGCAAATTAGAGCTTTCCTTTTACTTCACCTACATTTTTGCTGAGATCACATCAAGAGATGTAAACGGGAGTGCAAGACTTCATGTCAGCCTGACTTTATGAAGTGCATGACAGCCTAGAGAGATGAGACTGTCTCCAAAAGAACCTGACTTTAAAAAATCTATTACAACTAATGTCAGAGAGGGGAACATCTTCGAGTAAGATCACATAAAGGAGGAATCCGAATGTCCTCTGTGGATGTGCACTGTGAGTCAACAAAAGAAGCAGAAGAGAGGCTGGTCTGAGTTAGCAAACTTAAGTTTAATTTCTCCTGTCTAGAATGGAAAATCTTTACAATTCTCAAGATCCAGACCCATACATCAGTGCATTGTGAGGGTTGATTTCTTCTTAATGACTAAATAAGAGTGTATTACTATGCTAGTGTACTAGTATGTCAGCATCCATGCTATATACTGGTCCATTAAAGTAAGGATAAGGTGCAAATGGAAGTCATTGTTCTATGTTTAAAATGTGTAATTCAGCAAAGTGGGAGACAGCTGATCTGGCTGCTGTGTATTGGCAAATAATTGTTCCCATGAGACAAATGAACTGAGCATGCAGTTCTTCTCATAATTAAACAGCCCATGTCTGGCATGATGGACAGCTGGAAATGATGGGGTTTTTTTCTGTATCTTGGGTACACAGTTCTGTGTACTGCTATTACTTGCTGTTTTATGGAGAGGATCCCTGGGGATTCTCTTTTGTCTCTTACAACTCAGCAACCCGGTGCTTTGTGTACATCTCTGACTGTGTATAAGTCCTTCAAATGAATTTGAAAAAATGCAGGATCTGTAATCTGGTTCAAAAAGATTTTAAATCATCTTGAACATCTCTGACATCTTTAACTACCAAAAGATGCAGACACTTTAACCGTTGCACCAAAGACCAAGTGACAATAATAGTCTTTGATGACCGGGTGCTGGTGACCCCTTCCTGCCTGGTATTGATGAGTTGTGTGCTCTTCTAAATACTCTAAATTTCCATGGAAACGAAAGAGAATCAAGGGGATTAAGGTCTATGTAATTTACTTTTCCTTGTATTCATTAAGGGAAAAGCATTATATTAAAATAAACCACTTGTTGACTGCAATAAGTTTTTAGCTTTATATATTACAGACATCAATGGTACATCCTCATGCAAATCCTGCTTGTAAACCTTGTAATAACATTGTATATATTCTTTAAATCGTCTGGAAAGAAAAGTTTGTATGTCGCAGTTGCAGTTGTTTTTCAAGAAAGGTTCTACTCTGAGGTAGCTAATGAAGTGTTTTACCTGACTAAAGAAAATCTTTCTCTGTCCACACAATATCATCCAAACCCTACTTTAAATGATCCTGCTTGTCCTGTTATTTTAAGCCACAGCTTAAGCTTCCAGCAGAGCATTTAATGAGAAGTAAAAAAAAAAAAACAGTTGTGAAATTAAAAAAATTGAAAACCCTGCCTTATCACCATAAAGACATTGGAGGGAGGTATGAACCTTGACTGGCATCCTCAAATGCCTGGCATATTACTGCAGTTTGCATATTCAGTGCAATAAGCTTCACAGAACTGAAGAACTGCCCAAGTTGGAGGGGACCTCAAAAGATCATCTGGTCCAGTCTTTCTTGGGAAAGGGAGACTACATGAGGTTTTCTGGTATCCTGTGTAACCGCATCTTGAAAACCCACAGGCGTGGGAGCTCTACCCCACCCCTGGGGAGGTTGCACCTGTGATCAAATGTTCTCATGGCAAAAAATATTCATACATTGAAATGAAACCTCTTCTGCCACAACTTGTACTTACTCCTTGTCTTCTCCATGTGGCTCCTCATAAAGCATCTGTCTTCTCTGGAGCTGTCATTTAGATGACAGAAAACTGATCAGTTTTCACTAGAAAACTGATCAAATCCTCCCCAAAGCTTCACTTCCTCAGGGAGAAAAGACTGAATGCCTTCAATGTTTCCTCAGGTTCCCCATTCCTTTGATCTCCCATCCCTTGGATCACCTTTGGGATCTTCATTTGGACCTTCTCTAGTCAGTCTGCATCTTTCTTGAATTCTGGGGACCATAAATGGACACAGTACTCCAGGCACACCTAACAAATGTTGGGTTGAGTAGAGGTTTTACATTTCTATCCTTGCTGGTAGCCCTCTGCAGGTGCAGCCCAGGAACCAGTTTGCCTTTGTTGCTGCAGTGATGCACTACTTGCTCACATTCAGTTTGGTGTCCACCAGCACCCACAGGTCTCTTTCAGCAAGGCTCAACCACGCAGATCCTAACCTGTACTGAGATCTTTGGTTATTTTGTCCCAAGTTCAGGACTTAGAATTTGGTTTTTTTTAAACTTCATGCTGTTCTTGCCAGCCCACTCTTTTACCTGCCCAGTCAATTTTATTCAGCAATAAACTCCTTTTTCACCAGGCTGCAGGTGAGTTGCTGTTATAAAAGCATTCACGTATTTTGTGAGAGCAGAAAAATGCACCCTATTATCTACTGCATGAATCCTTCCATTTGTCTTTGCAATGCACTCAGAGCTCCAGGGCATGGTTTTGATAAATAATTTAGGGCTAATCCTGGAAATGCTTTGTGTATGGAGCTGCCATTGAAATTGATGGGTGTTCTGAGCATGGAGAACTTGCCCTAGTGGGCCCTTAATCTTGCAGTAAACCAGAGAGGCATTTGTTTTGCAACCGAGTGTTTGGTGGAATAATGAGAGCATGTGTATTGAGATTTTATTTTTCATCATTCTTTGCAATGAGGTAGGACACTGTAATGTTTATATTCATCATCTATGCAATATAAGAAAACAGTAGTGGATTTCTGGAGATATTATTTTCTTTAGTTTATAAACAAGTCACCGTTGACTATCTATGGTTATCAATTTTTCATCAATCACAACATGAAAGACACACCTCAGCAGTCATTAAAAAGTTTATAATCATCATTACATTACCCCATTTCTAAGAGTCTGCTTACATGAATATAAGTAATCAGAGTAACTCTGATTTTCTCTCTCAGTAAAAATGCCACAGATAAAACTGCAAGCAATCCAATGCTAGCTCATAAGTAGAAATGACTAAGGTTACTAATAGAAACCAACCATGAAGGATATCATAATAACATATAAGATAAAGCTTTCTGAGAAACAATGGTGTTCTGAAAATTCTGTATGAAAAAACCTTCTTTGCATTGCCAATGTCTCGATAATTTCTTTGAAATTGCTAGCTATTTTATCATCATTATTATAGGATTTTTTTTAAAAACAAAATGGTAATTCAGCTTAAAGGTCAGGAACCATAAATAGCTAAAGCCTTCCTTTAGATGCATTGTCTGCATATAAAATAAAGTTTTTAGTTCTCTTCGGAATGAAAGTTTGAGTTTATCTCTCATTTTTTAATGCTGTTATTTACAAAGCAAAAGGTTCTATGTGTCTCAGTGGGCTAAAGTAGATTATTAAAAAGCCAGATATATCCTATCCTAAATCGAAGTGCTGATTTACTTGCTATTTTTTAAAATGTGCTGTGGAGAGGTCTCCATATTTTATTTTTCTCATCAGAGAAAACCTTCACTGATAATGTGGGCCTATCCCCAGTGTTGAGGACCCATGGAGTCATGCCCAGCCCAGCCTTCCCCCGAGCAGACCTGCATGCCTGTGTCACATAAGGCAGATCTGTGCCCATGGGGACTCCAAAATGAATTGGTATCTTCTTCCAAGCAGCATGAAGTGATGGTCCAGAGTCTGAAATTCAGCTTTTTATGTTTGTTTGTTTGTTTGTTTGTTTGAGACCCACATTGGGGCCCACTTAGAACATCCTTATTCCCTTCTCTGGGTCTGCCTGACATGAACCAGAGACCTGATCCCAGGGATACACCCCAACCTCCTGTCCCACACCCGGACAGTGCAGCCGCAAAGTCACCCCAGCTTCTCTCTTTACTAAGGGAAAACATGGTATAGGTACATGAGTACCTGAACAGTGGGGTGTAAGCTGTCTGGTCAATAGTCTTTTTAAAACTCATTTTACCTGCTTTATCTTCCTTTCCCCTTCTTTTCTCAGTAGGGTATGAAATACTGTAGAATTAAATACTATGATTTATGCATGGATTTGTGTAGGCTTTCCCTCTTAAAATCGTTGAAACATTAAAAGGTTTCTGGTTAGTAAATATTGACAAAATTGTATTTCTAGTATGTGGATACAATTTTGGTTGTACAAATTAAGTAAAATACCCTGTGTGAATAAAATTTTTCTTCACAGGACACAGTATTTGAAGTTAACTATATTTGCTAAAAAATTTTGTTAGCTTTTATTTAAACTTTCAATGTTTGCATGATTTTCATGGGTTTATAATTTTCTCACACCTTTTTGTTCTCAAATTGCAAGCTTTGCCCAGTTGTGTTTTGCTTGGCCTTATTTTTAGCACATCCCTCATCCTGGATCACAAATACTCAGGCTAAAATCCTTGAGGCAGGGTGGGAGAGGAGAGAAAGCTGGCTGGAACAAAGGAGCCCCATAGTCTTCTGAGTACCAGCATTTCCAAACCTTTTCACCACATTTTCAAGGCAAAGCATCACATCCTTTTGTTGTATAAAAAGCCCAAACCCGCAGGAATAAGAAACAGAGATAAATTAAGATCAGTTGCCTTGTCGTAAGAACATACAGGCATATTCATGTTCCATGGTACTGGCTCTATAATTGCATTCTGTGTTGGACCAACCTACCCAGCTATCCTAATTTTACATCTGGCAGATCTGGCCAGTGAGACTCTTCGGAGGTGAGACTCTTCGGAGAGAGAACAAAAATTCAATCTCTATGCCCAGTGGCACTGAGGTTGTCCTGCACCAGTTGTGCACAGGAGTGTTGCTTCATCCCAGATGTGTAAAGGGCATGGCAAGTAATTTACTGTACCTGTCACTTTAAACTATAATTAGTTGGAACAAGCCATAAACAGAAACCAGCCTTTTCATTTAGAAGGAAATGTCTAATATTTGTCTTGTTTTGATAAGATGGGGGAAAAAAATAAAACCACAAACATTTTAGAATTTGATTAAAATTTTTTTTAAAAGTAATGGTACATTGTGCTTATAATGTTGCCTTTAAAATTCTGCATTTTGAAATCCCAGGACATAAATTTTATGTTTGGCTGAAGGTTATCAAACAGCCTTGTTCATCCAGCTAAACATCACAATTGAACACCACCATGCCTGAATTTGACCTCCTGGCATTTGAAGCTGGATATCTGGATGCTTTTACTTTCTCTAAAGTAATAGAGGTGAACAATAATGTGTATACTAGCCCGTGTCGTGCTCTTGGATCAAAAGGGAGAAAAATATTGCATCATGAGACATAGCACTCAAGCAGAAACATAGGCTTGCATTATCAGCCCTGTAACCTCCACAAAGCAGTATGGCATTTAATTCTGAAATGATTCATACCTATTGTACCCAACCTTAGTAGGACCAAGTGTTTTTATCTGCCCTTAAGAAAGACACTGAAATACAGGAGAACACTCAGTAAACAGTCAGGTAAAGAAAGGATTCAGGAGCAGGGAAGCAAGCCTTGTGATGGCTTGTGAAGTTTACGGAGTCCAGCCTAACCAGTTTGACAAAAAGGTACTGGAAGCTGGCTGCAGGAGACTGGGGCTTACATACAGTTTCTTCACAGGGAAAAGAAATTTGATGTGAAAAAGAGACTTTTCAGGAGTCTCCTGTCTGCAGGAGGATATGACTGATTTCAGTGGCTGAATATTTAAATTTCAGTAATCAAATTTTGAAATATGACATTATATATGTTGTGATATGATACAATTAAAAATTAATGCCTTTTTAAAACTTTGTTTTCTTCCATTGCTTTCTAATGAATATACTCTAAATGAAATTATTAAAAAATTTCTACAGCCTGTACACACAGAAAGTGATGCTGTCCTTTGGTCTTATCTGGGTCCACAAGTACAGCTGGCAGCACTACTTTGGTTTGTTAAAATCCATCAGCTTGTAGTTTGTTTCAGAAATATGAACAATGGATTTTATATAGCTAAACTTCTTGATTGATAGAGATTAACTGGATTAAGACTGCAAAACAGGAAGATTTCAATTTGCTTGAGCTTGTCTTCTAAAGATGCCTTGATCTGTGGGTTTCTATGCTGAGATTTATTTCCAGCAGGCCAATTCATCATCCATTTTGTTTTAATAATCTTTTAAAAAGGGAGTGCAATAGAGCTACTTAATAGCAAAGAGAGAAATTAATAAAGATATTTTGCATCTGGTCTATGAGATATAATTAAACTATATAAAGAAAAGAAAATAAATTGAATAAAATATGCTACCTAAACTGTGGGAAAGCAATAAATATCAGCTAGAAACTACAGAAATGGTATCATACTGGCATCTATTGCCTTCACTTATAAAGTATATCTAGAATTTTATAAATTGGGGTTTTTTTCCAGAACATAATGTATTAGCTGTCCTCAGTGTTTATTTCTGGCTGAAATATGAATATATTGCATTAGAAATGGTATTATTAGCAAAAGAAAGAAATTTGAAAAAGCTTAAAGGATATTATTAATGATACGCTGGCTCATGACCATATTTTTTTATTATTATTTTCTTTGAAGTGAAATTTTTTGTAAGTAACAGTAATTATCTTCCAGGGGAGTGGAGTGGACAGTGGAAGAAACTCTTCCATTAAAAAATATGTTGTGTTTTAAGGCTTTTCTGAAATCTGAAACTACTCAATAACTTTACGTGTCAATTGAAATCCATTAATGAAGAAATTTCCTAAGACAGCTTTTCTTTGCTAGCTGCAAGGGGAGGGCATGGACACCATGTTTGAGATCTGGATTTAGTGGCTGTATTGGTTTTTCATGGCCTGGTTTGTGGTAGTGGGCAGCCACAGAGGTGACTTCCATGAGAAGCTGCCAGATTATCCTGCTCTGATTTTGTTAGTAATAAATTAACCTTATGTCTCTAAGATGAGCCTGTTTTGCCCTGATGGTATTTGATGAGTGACCTCTCCTGGTTCTTATCTCAGCTCATGAACCCTTGGTTAAATTTTCTCCAGCTGCAGAAGAGAGTGAGTGAGCAGCTTTGGTGGGTGCCTGGCATCTGAATAGTGTCAACCTATGACAATGGCCTGAGCTCATATCATAAAACCATTGTCTTGCCTTCTGGTTTTAATATTCGTCTATTCTCTTTTCTTCTGGTAAGGTCTTTGGGGACCATGGAGTACCAATTCGTAGGAGCAAGCTCAGGAAATTAATTAGAGGACAGGAAAGTCCAAGGCATTCTTTATAGTTTGCTTTACCTTATTCCTCTGCTTTATTGATAAGCGGCTTTGTCCAAGCTTCAGATTAAAACCAGAATCTGTAGACATAAATAAATGTTATTTTATATATATATATATGTATGGATATATTTTTTTTTTTTTTGGTGCCAAAGAGCAGCCTAAGTCAGTAAAATAGCATGTTCTGGTTTGACCGGTTGCCTGATTCTTAGCATGCTTTAACAGTGATGCAACTGCAATTGCTCCTACACTGGCCCTCTGGCCCTGCTTCCCTGCCTTTGAGGGAGGAGCAGCAGTACACTGGTTCAGCTCCTGCTAGTCCTTGTTCTTTTTGGCGAGACCTATCACCTGCTTATGAATCTCTGCCAGTAATGTCTCATAACTAAACAGCTATTTGGGCTGTGATTGTACTTCTTTGAAGGCTAGTATCGGTCCCTTTCAAATATTCTGCCTCTAGGGCAAGCTACCAACAAACCTTAAGAACCTGCTGGTCACTTAGGAGCTACAGCCAACCTCAGAAATGCTCATGTCCAACAGCTCAGGTTTTATTCTCAATACTAGAACTTGGGCTGCAGCTCCCTCCATCTGTTTCTGTCTCCTGTGTCACAGGTTGGCCTCCACCAAAACACTGTAGTGCAGTTTGACCTGCATTTTAGCATCCTCCTCCAAAAGACAAGTGCCAAGTCTTTCCTGTACTGTCCAAGAGCTCTCTGCACCTTCCAATCCCAAGCTTTGCTAAGCCTCTCATTCTTTAGGTACTTCTGAGACAATGGCAGAGGCTTCCTTTCTGCTTATATCTATACAATGTGTCTTCTAGAATAATTTCTGACTCCCTTACTGTCCTCCTCATAGCAGTCTGGCGTGTTCTCAGCTGATACCTTCTCACACTGCCCTGCAAGATTTTGTGGGAGGGGCTATAGGTGCCAATTACAGAGCAAGGACAGCACACACATTCAACAGCACATTAAATAATCCAAACCAACTAAAACACTCAGATGAAACTGTTGTCTAGTGCTCCTGAAAACAGGCCATTTGTCTCTTTGCTCTGTGCTGGTTTTCAGCTGATAAATGTGTGCCAGTTCAGCTCAAGCTGTTGTGCTGCAGGAGCACTGGATTTATCCCAGTCACTGACCTGCAGTGTTATGTGCATCTTTTGCTGGTGTGCTGCTGCCCAGCAGGGGAGTCAGACTGGTTCTTCTAGAAAACGGGAAGCAAAACAGACACCAGCTGGCACAGAGGGAGGAGGGAAAACCTATGGAATGCCATATTAGCCCGTGGGATGACAGTAGGAAAGAAAGGAATTTAAGTGAAATGCTGGAATGACAATGGGAAAGGCTGGGGGAAAGCAGGAGATTAGCAAGATTTGGGAAAAGGATGAACGGGAAGAGAGTTTGGGGAAGACAGGAAGGCAAGAGAAATATATAGGATATATTAGAACTTACTGCATAATGAGAGAATAGAGAAATGGCAAAAAAGACAAAATTACAGATAAAAGGAAAACATTCAAATTCAGAAAAAAAGAAAAGAATTGAGAAATAGGGAAAATTGCTAAGGGAAACTAAAATTATTCTGTTCACTTTAGTCATGGGTCAGTCTATTGTTTTTCTGTTGTCCTGTTGGTGTTGTAATTTCTTCTTAGACTTAGACTGGTGTCTCTTACTTTATTAACAATAGTTAGATTTGGAAAGTATTTAATATATATATAATTTAATATATATATATTTAATGTATATATATATTTAATATATAGTTTGGCAAGAATTTAATAAGCTGTTAACTAACTGCATCAGACAAGATTGATGAAGAACAGTTTTCTCCAGAACAATAGTTCTTTTGTTTCTGTGATGGAAGCATGGGAATATCTCATCTTTCTCTTTTCCAGTGTTAAAATATTTATATAAATTTGATTTGACTTATTTAGTAAAGATAATATAGTCTTTTTAACAGTTTAATATAAGAGTTTAAGTAAATTGAGGCAGAATGCTGAAATCTGAGATACCTGGACAATATTGAAATGAAAGGTTTTATAAATTATTTGAATTCTTCTGAGATGTTTATTTTTCTTCAGTTTTTTTTACTGAAGTGAACAACATGAAATTTCAGAATTCCTTGTGGAAGGGAAGAACTGATTCCAAGTCATGTACAGAAATAACTTCTAACACTTTCTAGCTAGTTGATTAAAAAATTAATAACTCCATTTCTTAAACACTGAAGTAATAGATTACAAATTAGAAAGAGCTGGCTACAATCCTCTAGCTCAGTCCTTTGCATAATAGAATGTCACTTGAGCAACTCCTGTTTTAACAAAAGCCTAGTGCTTAGAATGTGATTTAATATAGCAAACCCTCTGTAAATCATGCTATATTGCCCCTTATAATTACTTTCAATGTTGCAAATTTATGCCTCATTGCCAATGCAAATCTAGTTTTTCTTAGTCTCCAGCCACTGTGGTTTTTTCTGTTTTTTTTTTTTTTTTTTCCTGTTAGAGTAAAAAAAATAACATTGTTCCTCTTTTTAGTTATGTAATTATTTAACTTTCCCTGACACCATAAGTCAGCAGAGCACTTGGTATCTTGGTAGAAAATTAGAGTTTGTAGTAATCAATATTCTGATGTCTACACTTGTGAGGTGATGGTCAGCCTTTCTGACTAATTTTACACTTTGTACACTTACATCTCATGTTTGGCTGTTGCCTCCACATCAAGTTCAGGTATTGTCTAGATTCCTACCTTTTGTTAATGAATCAAATTCCTCACAGACATTTAGTTGTTTCCAATTTTTCCTGCACATTATGAAATTTCAGAATTCCTTGGGGACTAAAAGACTTAATTCCAAGTCATCTGCAGAAATAGTTTTAACACATGTTTAGCTAATAAATCTAAAAATAAGTGAAATTAATGGTTTATTGACCACTGGAATACTAGATGATAAGTCTAGAAGACTTGGTTGCAATCCTCTGCTGAATCTTTTATATAGTGAAATATTTTCTTATATAGGAGCACTTAATTTTACTTGTCAGGAAAAAAATCATAGAATCCCAAAATTGTTAGGGTTGTAAGGGGCCTCTAGAGACCAACCAGTTAACTTCCCAGCCAAGGCAGGGTCACCTGGAGCAGGTGACACAGGAATGTGTCCTGGTAGGTTTGAATGTCTCCAGAGGGACACTGCATGACCTCCCTGGGCAGCCTCCCTGGGCAGTGCTCTGCCACCCCCAGTGTAAGGAAGTTCTTCCTGACCTTGAGGTGCTTCTTGTGTTTTGATTTATGGCAACTGTATTTGCCATAAATTGCTGCTGGGCACCACTGAAAAGGGACTGGCACCACCCTCTTGGTGCCTTCCTCTGAGGTATTTATATGCATTGATGAGATTCCTTCTCAGTCTCTCTTCTCCAGACTAAACAGGCCTACCTCCTCATAAGGAGTTTCTCCTCATAAGAGAGATGGTCCAAACCCCTCATGATCTTTGTGGTCTTTGTTAGACCTTCTCCAATAGTTTCATGTCTTCCTTTCACTGCAGAGTCCGGAACTGGACAAAGCACTCCAGGTGTGGCCTCACCTCCCTTGACCTGCTGGCCACACTCTTCCTGATGCACCCCAGGATACCACTGGCCCTCCTGACCACAAGGACACACTGCCAGCTCGTGATCAGCTGGTTACCCTCCAATACTGTCAGTTCCTTCTCAGCAGAGCTGTTCTCTAGCAGGTCAGCCTCCAACCTGCTGTGGTACTTGTGGTGATTCCTCCCCAGGTGCAGGACCCTGCACTTCCCAGCTCTCCAGCCTATCAGACTACATGTCCTAGAGAAACTTTCAATATCATTACTGTGCATTCTACTAGCCAAATTGTGTTCTCATTGAAACCTCTCAAAACGCACCAGCCTTTTTAGCATGGAGCTTTTAAGCAAAGAGCCATAGATGACTAAAATGAATTTTAACAGAGCCAGTAGAGAACTCGAGAGACTTGTCTTTGATTTATTGAGCAGGTAATAGTTCTTTCTAATTCTACCCTGTAACATTCCTGAGTTATGGTTTAAGTCTTTGTTAGGAAAACAGCAATTTGAAGGATGATGCCAAAATGATCAAACTTATTTTTCAAAGCTCTCTTTCTCTCTCTTGCTGCCATCTAGTTTTTAGGTTCATAAGCAGCAGAAAAACTGTTGTTCCTTACATTAATATTTTAAAAAACATTCTTTGTCCTCTACTGAAATAGTGAACCCTATCTGCTTGAAATAAGTCTTCCTTTCACCTTCTAAAAAGAGCAGGGTCTGAGAAATTTTTTTTATTTTAATTGTTTAATTTCTGTAAGAAATACATGTGCTTGTTATATAAGTGTTTGAGGCTGATTTTGCTTATTACAGTTCTATTTTTATTACTATGCAAACTATAATTTTATCTTAAATAAATCAGTTATATATATTACTTAGGTAAACTCACCAATTTGGATTAATTCAGAATATTCAGTCTGCTGAATTTCAGTGGTATGATAGGCAGTTACAGTTCTGTTAGAACATCACAAAAACATCACAAGGAAAACAAGAAAGAAATGTGGAAATAGAGTTGAAAAAGGATAGCACAGTTTGTGTCAGGGTAAGAGAAAATTATTATAAAATGATAGCTAGCTCTTACTCATGAGTTTTGAAGGCTTTTTTTTGCTTGCAGAGACAGCTGTCCAAGGGAATGCTGCATATTACCTGCCAGCACCACAACAGGGTACTACAAGAAAAAGCTGTGGGATTTGCATGTAGCAGCAGAAAGAGAGATGCTACAAATAAATTACTGATCCTCATCTACCATATTCCTGAGAAATTCTTGTCTGTTAATGTTCCCATGCTTGGGGTCCATCATCCTACCATCAGTTGCCCTGAAGACTTACTGTCTGCTAATGTGCTCCCTCTGCACTCAAAAGGCAGTTGCAAAGGCACCTGGGAAACTTAATTTTCACTCATTTTAGATAGTACTGGATGTGTCACTGTCCCTTTGCTGTCAAGGGATTCTAGACTAAGAGCAGATGCTTGACATTTCTGAGTTCAGCTAACCTGCGGGGGTGGGATTGGCTCTGCTGCTGAGTGAGGGCTAGATCATTGTTGACAGAGCGTGACAATTATATCCATGCTTTCCTAATACCAGATGATACTCTAGCCATGACACATTAAGCAGTGCCAAAGAAACAGCATACCTGTGCACAAAGATGCATGTAAAGTAACTCTATGATTTTTTTTTTAATGTGGTTTCCTCAAAGTTTCTGGTTGTTGCACCAGAAAACATCAAACACACCCTATTTCTTGTGTGAAATGCAAATGAAAGAGAAGGCTAAATGGGTCTGATACAAAATAACAAAGTGATGCACATTAGGTAATTATGGTAAGTTTGTCTTCCTTACTGCCTAAGGAAAATTACTCAGCATGGATCAGATCCTCAGCTGACACAGTGCAGATTCACCAAAACAGAAAGAAGGCTGTATCTATAAATATTTTGCCAGTTCAGAGTAACTCTGAGATGAAAAATAATATAGCAGAGGCTATCCTTTACTAAGTTGTTCTTCTTATTCCACATACCACCCCTGGTGAACTCCAGGCATATTTAATTATCTTACCATATGTTGCCCTCCTCAATAGACATGCTTTAATAAGTTAACTCAGGATTGTTCATGAATAATTGAAGACTGGAAGGGGTAGAAGCAGAGAAGGTTGGGTTTTTCTTTTTTCTTCAAGCTGGTCCCCCAGCAGACTCAAGACTTAGTCTTTCCTAGGAATGATTTTTGTTTCCTTTCTAGCTCTGTTCCTACCCCTTCCCTCAACAATCCTCTCAGTTTTAAAGTCTCTACCAAAAAAAGATTGAAGCAGGTTGCAAACAGCAGGTGGAGTGTATCATGCCTCTTTTAACAAACTAAAATGTGTATTGCAATCTAAACTTCTATGCTTTTTCTTTGGTCAACAATAGAAGAGTTTAGGCCAAGAGCAAAAGGGCTTAGGAAGCCAGCTTATCCCACCCTCCCTTGAGTGTTTAGGACCAGTGTGATCACCTAGGGTGAGTCTATGTCCAGTCATTAAAAGAGTCAAGATGATCGACTTGGACTAGACAAGCTTTTGGCTAAGCCATAATGTTAGCTCGACTCCATTAATAACAATGAAAAGGAAGTAAAGTAGAACAGAAAAGTTTTGTGTAATTAACAAAAAAGATCTTGAAGCCTTGATCTTTTGTAATCCTGGCCCAGTATAGCTGCTGTAATGGCACATAGACTAGAACCTTAATCTGCAGGTGGGTATGGATGAGGAGCTGACCTAAAACAAGCAGTGCAATTAGAGCTGCCTGCTCTGGCCTACCACTGCAGAGCCATAAATGTTTTGACAAGCTGTGTTTTGGAAACAAAATTTCTTGGTCAGCTAACCGACTTTTCAGCTCAGGTTTCACTGGTTGAAGAGGCCAAGAGCAGAAAACTTCAATTTGTGATTAAAGAAATATTGTGTGGTGGTACATCAGGCTCCCCAGGGAAGGGATCACAGCAGCAAGCCTGACAGAGTTCAAGAAACACTTGGACTATACTCTTGGGCACATGGTGTATCTCTTGGAGATGGTGCTGTCCAGAGCTAGGAGTTGGACTTGATGACCCTTATGGGTCCCTTTCAACACAGATTATTCTATGATTTTGTAGTCTATAGACAAATGTGCTGCTATTTCTATTTTTAATCTGGAGGATGTGGAATTGGCAAATATTGCAGAAAATAATCGTCGTCCTTTCCAAGGTGAAGATAACTGCTGTGTCCAATGCCTTCTATTTCTTGCTTCAGTAAAGGTCAAAGATTTTTGATATAAAAATTTCCTTTTGGAGACTGGGGAAACATTTTACTGCTTTAAACCGAATGGAAAATAAAGATGCACCTCTAACTAGAAAAAGAATACAGTTCTTTTATCAATAAGGAATCAGATTTATTTTGGAAGGAATGGCAAATGAGATTTTTCTCTCAGTTCTTTGAGGTCTGAGATACTTTATTTTCATTTTTAAATGCTTCCCCATATTGCAGTGTTAGTGAGGAGTGTGATTTGTTCTTTCCCTTTTGCTGAGTTCACATGATGCCACTCCTGTTACTAATGCCATAGTGTTGGCTCAACTCCATTAATGGCCATTGTGCATTAAACCATTTTGCCACCTGGCATCTTTCTGTCACTGCGTCTATTGCTTGCAACAAAGCAGTCAGATAATTTTTCTCTGCGGCTGTCACAGCAGAAGATGTGGTAGGAGCTGGTCTGACAGAGCAATGATGGATGACCATAATCATCTCTGTCTGGATAGAAAGTGTATCACCTACCAATTTGTTCTGTTCCTGCCAGATAGAAAAGCAAACTAACAAAATACTGGATGGCTCCAGCATGGCAACAAACTTCTGCACCAGCTGCTAGAGTTGTTTGACACCTATTTGCCATGTGAATAAAGAAACCTAAGCTTCTTTATCTAGCTAAACTAACCACGCTGTCTGTTAATTCTGTAGAGTCGTTAAGCAGGCAGGAAATGTAAAGAAACAAAAGGAGTTAATTCTGCAGTACTGGATGTGCCTCACATCTACCAATCTCATGTCATGACCAAACCCACAGCTTTAAAACAGGAAGGACAATCTTCAAACTCTTTTCTGTTCCTCAATCTCATCTCATATTCTGAACACATAGAGTTTCCTTTCAGACAAATGTTTATAAGGTGAGAAAATGTTTGAACCTGGAAGTAAGAATTTCTCTAAGTTGTCCCCCTAAAGGTGGCTGGGGTTGAGGGCACCAAGTTGATGAGGGAAGACAGGACAAACTTCAGTTGCTGTTTTCTTGTTGCCTAAGGAGGCATTTAGGAAAATTACTTCAGTTCTGCTCAACCCAAAGCATACAGAACTCACTGCAAGGCTCTGCAGAAGCCAGTGTGTCTGCTCAGAAAAGCCCAAGGCTGATAATTTCTTTCTCACAGAGAGAAGCTTGAGATATCTCTCTTTCCCAGTTATCAAAGACCAGCCCCACATTCAAGGGGCTGCAGGTTCACTGTCAATATTGTAAATTCTCATGATTTTATCAAGAGTTTTCTCGTATTCAGCTATTCTAAAAGGTTCTGGAGCCAAGTAATAACATGGCAGTCTTGGATTTAATTTTCAGCAGCTCAGCACTTCTTTTTCTTCTGACTGGGAAAAGAGCTTGAAATTGGACATTCAGAAGGACTGATGGAAAAATCCCCTATTAGCTGTTTTAGTTATTGGTGTTTTAAGAACATCTTGTAATACCTTCCTAGCTGACTTGTGGCTTTGTCCAGTTCCTAGTTAATTCTTCCTTTTGACAGTTCCATGTAAGGTGTAGGGCATGTGTCAGGTGAACAGTAGTAAGGGCACTTTGCCTAGGGAAGAAATATTTTTGTGGAAAAAGTAAGTGTTCTTTTTGAAATATAAACATGAAAGCATTTTGTTTGGGATGGCTTTTAAAAGCCAAATCTTTACGTAAGTACTGAAGAAAACTAAAGCATTGAAAAAAATTGTGGAGTTTTTATACAAAATAACTTACAGTGACTGTTTCATCCAATTAAGAAGTAGCTAGAGGTCCAGAAGTGTACTGTGATCATTACTGTGTTCAGTGACAATTCAGTTGCATAGGCCCTTGTATTTCTTTTCATATTTGGGGTGACCTATTTAAAATTAAAGTCTTCCATAGATGCAGCATAATATATTGCAAGTCCCTCATGCTGTGACAGTCTGGACAGCTCCCAACCACTGTGCAGGTTTTCCTGTCAAAGCAGCAAGGTTTTGTGGTCTTTCCAAGTGCAGGTTCTTGAAGCCGCTGAATACATTCTCTATCCAGGAAATCTGCTACAGAATAACCTATTTTCTCTGAAGCAGTTGGGTGTTTCCAAAATCTGTGTTTGCTCATCCAACTGATCCATTTTAGTTTTCCCCTTTTTGCAGAAATTTCTTCTGTTTACAGTTTTGATTTGGGTTATTCAGGTTGGTAATTACCTGGGACTGTACTACAGTTTAGACTTGATGGTTGTGTTTTTATTGTCAATTTTGTGAAACTGGAAGAAGTACTTTACTTAGAGGTATTTCCCACAACTCCTGTTGATTCTTGTTCAAGACCAGAAGTAACTATTTATTGTCCTGCTGGTTTTTATCTGGTGGAGGATAAATTATCTTAATGCACAGATTGTAACCAGGTGTGTCTCTCCAGCAGAAGGTTCTTTCAGGACAGGGTGCAAGGCAGAAAGAAGTTGTTTTTTCATCCTTAATCTCTGTATCTCTGTGCCTACTTGCCTGTTTTTGGGGTTTTTCCTTCTCTTTTTGTTTTGCTTGTTTGTTTTTTGTTGCAGTTTGTTTTTGCACAGTGTGTCCTTTGGCCATGATCTTAAGACCCTTTTTTTTTCTTAATTTTTGTTGGAGAATGCTGTCTCACCTTTGGTTTTTGTTCCAGAGTCCTCTCTTGACTTTTTTTTCTTTCTCCCTAAAACCCATTTATTCAAGGAGTGTCATTATAAAATTGTTGTTGAATGCCCTCCTGTTTCAGATGGTGATCACATTGCTTTAGAAACTGAGCCAATGTAAAATTAGAGTTCAATTACCCTGAACATAGAAGTTTCCCTCTAAAATTTGATTATCCAAGGAATTCACAAGATGATAACTACCCTGAGCCCAAACTGCAATGGAAATTAAAAAAAAAACAAAAACAAAACAAAAAAAACACACCAAAAAACCCCAACAACAACAACGAAAAAAGCATGTCTTCAGCCTGCTCCTACATGGTTGTTAGCAAGCAGTGCTCTCAGGACTCTGAAGCCTCTGCTCAGGCTACCAGCCCTATCTGAGGATGTCTGTGGGAGCCCAGCTCACTGGGCTGTTTGGAGGGGCTGCCCTGTGGGCTGTGACTGGCTGAACCTTTTGGAACTGCAGCAAGAAAGAGTGTACTAACTAGTCCTGAGTACACTTACAGGTTTTAAAATCAGACAATAAAATGGCTTGATGCCTGCTCAAACCCATGTGAGAGTGCCTTTCTATTCCAATGGAATGTAGATCCATGTAGATTCTTCCAAATGTAGATTTTTTTTCTTCTTTTGGAAATAGGCAGTGCAGTTCCCTACTATTTTCAAAACCAACTTACCAACCAGCCTGAGGCAGCCTAGGATTGGACACTCCAAATACTTCACATTTGATAACCACCCAGTCAGCTCACCACGTGGGAGGGAAGCTGGTGGCCTTCTCAGCTGAGGAGAACTGCCTAAATAAAATGTAGATGTCTGCCCTAAGTTATACAGGCTTCCTCTACAGTCACCACTGAGAAGGAGAGACACCATTCCAGGTTAAGCCCTGGAGAGACAGATGAATGGCACTCAGATATGTACCTGTCTTTCACTGATAACTCTGTGGGGAGCAGAGATAACTAGACTGACTGGACAGCTTAGACTAGGCAATTAGCTTCTAGCCAGCTATAATGCTGTGCAATTAATCCTGCATGATATTTAGAGTCTGTCAGTCTGTGGCTTTGCAGCACAGGAGACAAGAAAGAGCACCAATATATTTAAAATGGAGCTTACTTTCCTTACATTTGTGTTCTGCTTACTTTATATAAAGAAAATTGTAAAATAGTTGCTGTTTGTTTTTTTTATGTAAGGAATAATTTTAATTCTGATCATAGTCAAAGAACAGAAAAGACTGCAATGAGTTCTTTTTGCTGATTACATGTTTTTCTCTTTGCCAACTCACACCTCTAGTAAAGTCAAATCAGCTGCACACTGTATCTTCATGAAACTAGATATTCACTTTGATGTTAGAAAAATAACCAAGTAAATTAGACTTGAAGTGTTATTTGGGGACACCTTTCATGATATAATACATATTCTTCCTTGTTTGCAGTAAGTAAAAAAAGTAATGGATTTGCTTGAAGTTGCTCTCCATGCAATTTGCAGCTGACACAAATATTACTTCCATAATTTATAGGTTGTTACCAAAACTATTTGTTACCAAATAGTTTGCAGTATTTACCACATAGCCAAGGCTGCTGTATATGTTATGTCACTGACTTTGTGCGCAACTCAACATGTCACATATGTGAGGAAATTGGAAAAAAAGTGTCTAATTTTGCAAAAAAATACTTTTACAAAAGAATGGCTTTTACTCTTTGAAAAAAAATGCCCACACTGGACATTAGTTTGATGCTTTGGCTTCATCAGAAAGAGCCATCATTGTCCTAGGGATTGGTGTGTAGGGAAATAAGCCTGCCCTGACCTCTGTGCTGCTGCACAGAGGCAGCTTCAAGGTTGCCAGCCAAATTGTTCAACAAGTCTGTCAGTGAGTCAGATCCTGCTGCTAACGAGATCTCTTTCAAAGCCCAGCATCTGAGTCCTTTACTGCAATCCAAGAAGATTGGGAGTCGTGTTTTAGTTTGACTGTAGCTTGCACAGAGCTGTCAGATATAATCCTTGGCTTTATCTCCTTTCAGTTAATTTGTTTCCTTTAAGTTGCTTATTTAATAGATCTGGGACACTTATTTGACCATTTTGCTTTATCCTTCTTCCTCAATATTGCTTTGTATTTTATTCTAAATGTTTTTGGTTTAAAGAGGCAGGTTCAGCTTTACAATGAGTTGGATGCAGAAGCTCCCTTTTCTACCATGTGTGTATATGTAGGAGAGCCACTGAGCAGAAACTCATGTTTTGTATCTGAAGGCTCAAGACAGAGTAGTCATATCATTATATATACTGGTTGTAGCTTTTCAGCTGAAAGGGAAAATAAGTCCAATTCAGGCTGTGTTAAAGGGACAGGAGTAGATTTGGCTTTTCCAGTTGAATTCCAGTCAGAAATAGGGTTATATTCTGGTTTACTGATGCTGAATCCTCTTAATTGAGGAGATCCACACAGTGAAAAATGTAAAGTTTATCTCCATATCCCAAGATTATTGCTTCCTAGATGTCTTCCCAGAAATGAGCTCAGCTGGCTTTCCCAGGGATTGGGGGTTTTGCCACCCACTCAGTCTCTTGGTACCTTCACTGCTGACATCTCCCTTGAGCAGCACCACAGCACAGCCTGCAAGGCCAGCAGGTGACTGCTGCTGTCTTGACAACACTACCACCGCATGTTGTAGCCGGGGACAGATGCAATAAACCCTAAAATTTTGTAATCCTGTGCAGATTCTTTCATGAAAGTAGGTTTTTAAAACAAAAAACAATAAGCTAAATGACAGTATTTGTGAGACCAGGGTATTAAAAATGTGTTCGGAATCTTTTAAGTGGTCTGAATTGTTCATAAGAGAATAGAAAATTTGAAAAATGCCTTTGTTAGAATTTCTTTTTACCCAGGAAATAATTCCAAACCCAGATTTAATCTTCCAGAGAAAAGTGATTTTTCTCTGAAATTTTGAGATATTGCATACATGTATGTATGTATTAATGTTTTTGCATTTCCTTGATAAGCTCTGTTGTGCTCTTCAATCATTCATAGGCACAGATTTATTAACTGGGCTAAGGGTGAATTAATCATCCAAAAACTGGCCTAGAACCTACTCTTCCTTAATGGTCTGATTTCAGCTGAGTGACTGCAGGACCCCTGCATTTAGATAACCCCAGTGTCTGTCCCTGTGTTCAGGTGGTGGCACTGGAGCTCACCAAGCAATTTACTTTAGTAGGGACAGGTTCTTTTGCCAATTATTTTTGATAGAGCAGGACAAGTCTGGTAATACACTTTTTCCTCTCAGTTTTTAAAAATCGTATTCTAGGAGAATCTGTGGAGTTCCCAGAAGGACCATGTTCATGTACGACAAAAACCTGCCACTTTGTAAGAAGAATTTAATGACTGCTTTATATTAATTTCATCTATTTCTCTGTTTGTCCCTATTTTGCCTTTTATTTTCTTTATTTTTCATTTCCTTCATATGTGCAGATGAACAAAATATCAATACCTCTCTTCCCTGAGAACGTGAGTTCTCTTTCTGACAAGGCCTTCTGCTTATTGCCTATTACACCTGCAGAACTAGCTTCTTCATTTTGAGTAAGCACCTGGCTTATTCTTACCACCCTTTCTGAACTAAAGCTAATGAAATTAGTGGAGCCTAGCTGTAGACCTGAATGTCCAGTCTTCACACCTGTAGATGCACTTTTTCTCTTACATGCTCAGATAATTTTTTTCCTCAGACTGTGGAAAGTAAAGGACAGTAAGGAGTTGTGATATCCCAGGGCAGGGACAACTTCCTGCAGCAATCAAAACTGAAGGCCATAGAATTTAGATTAGAAGCCGTTATGCAGGTGAGGAAATTTCCTTCTCTTAACAATGGGGATAAATTTATTTAAAATAAATTTCTGGTAGTGTTTTATCACTGTTAATTTCTGGGACGGTTTCATTATGTTAAAGAAGAATCCATTTTGTTTTCTACTTACACATTTACAGATGATTACCATAGTAGTAAAACACCCAACCTTGCCTAACAGGTATATCTGATCCTTCCTGAATGGATAGAGCTCAGCCCTTAAAGACAGAATTGTTCAAGATATACCAGTAGTTTGCAAGGATTCTGCTATGGTTTACCATTGAAACTGTATCACCAAAAGGATGAAAAATGTCTGAAGAAATAGTCATTTCTTAAAATATTCTAACTACTGACTCTCTTGATTAAGAGAAGGATTGCTCTTTGGCTTTTCACATTATTATGCTCTTGATGTGACTAGTAGTGGGTGGATGTTTCAAACAGAACCTATTTGATATGAGAGTGTAGGTGATATACTATTTTCTCATTTCCAAATAACCTCCTCATTAGAGAAAGTGTGAGTGGTAAATGAGGAGTTTCTCCTCCAGGTGTCCACTGTGTATATACAGCATGTTTCCCAGGCAATGCTCATTGGCATTTGTAAATGATCTGTTCTCCATCTGAGAGCTTTAAAGTACTGGATGCAGCTGCTCATGCTTTGCTCCATTTGTAAATAGTTTTAAATATGCATGATCATCTCTAGCACATTGCTTTACTTGCAGGATTTATGAGTTTTTTGACTTCTTTCTTATGAAATAATTCACTGTAGTGTCTCCTGCACCCTCCTTTTGAAATAAACAGATAATCTGCACATTCTGAAATCCGGGATTTTAGAAAGAACTGTCAGAAAATCATGGAATGTCAGTAATGCTCATGTTTAGACTGCTAATCACTTACCCCCCAGGAGTGCTTTTCCCTCCCCTCCTTATTCAATATGCCATATGTCAGCAATTAACAGTGAGTCAAATTGCAGCTCAACACAGTTTTGCTCATGCAGTTAGTGGAGTAGGCAAGAATCAAACTTAATCCAACAACTATTCATAAATGTAATGCAAAGGGCAAATGGAAATTGGCTGGAAAATTATGGATGGTGAAATGTCAGTGTTATAAATTATTTTAACTTCAGAGTTCTGAGAGGCAAGAAAGAGCTTAGTAAATAATAAAATTTTCTAAAATTCTTTGGCTTTTGACAAAAAAAAAATAGTGTTTTAGAGTTAAACCCCACTGACTGTAATTGGGACCCCCATAGTGCTGATGGCATTGGTATGGATGACCAGGATGACGTGGTCCATTCGGACCTGCACGGTGCTGTGCTCAAGGCAGGGTGCACTGAGCGTGGTGTTGGGAAGAGAGGACTGGGCGGGCATAAACGGCTGATATTTGCTTGCTCCTCAGGTAAAGGTCAGGCGCAGATTGCTGTAGCCACATCAGAGCAGCTCAGACCCCGTGAGAACTCTGCTGGACTACATCCAAGGAGCAGGTCCCACCTCACTCCAGTTCAGGATTTTCTGGTGATTTCTCAGAGTTGTCTGCAGATTTTTTCAAATGTGAGTGTGTGCGCTTGTGTGCATTAAATCATTTCTCATGGACTGTTCAAAAGCTAAGAGATGAAATGCCGTAGGACAAATAGTACTGTAAGGATTAGAAAGGTAGTGAAAACAATACTCACTAATGATAGGTGTAGGAGTTACCGGCAGAAGTTTAGTATTTTATGATTTCTAAGCTTAACACAGATCTCAGAATTAAAATTTAAGGCATAACTAATATTCTCCCTTTCCTGTTTCTCAACGCTTAAATTTTACATTATCAATATTGATTACCAAAAATTGTGAAAGAAAAATGTGATTCATCTCCTTTACAGGCTACATTTTTTTTTCAGACTAAGATTTTTTCACTATTGTTTGAGATGTTGTATAATTTATATTTGTAAGAGAAAATCTGATAGGCCAAGAAATACTGTAAATGTATTTCAAAGTTATCTATGCCTGGCCCATCTACAATCTTTTGTAGGAGATTATATTTCAACATCTCTGGCTGTTTTGCCTTCAGGAACCAGAACCTCTATAATATTTTCCATTATGAACTTATTTCCAGTTCATCAGCTTGATTTGTCAGATGTCAATCTAAGAACCATCATATGGATAGCACAATGTTCATCAAGTGTTATCTCAATTTTTTTTTTTAATTTCGCTGTAAGCCACTATAATCTTAAGTGAGAGATTTCAAACATTTCATCCATTGTATTCTGAATTATATCTAACCTTGTATTTCTATCTCCCAGATTTTCAGTAAGTGTATTTCCCATGTCTGACTACATTAGGAGAAAAAAAAGGAAATGAAGAAACCAGATTAGGGGGAAAATAGTATGTATCTGTGCATGCTTTAAGAAGCTCCCAACTAATAATTTTTCAGGTGTGATGACTTGCAATATTCTGAAAGCAGTGGCATTTGCAGGACTGTTCTCTGACAGAACCGGATCTCCCACAGAGGAGTGCCACTCATGGATGAGGCGTGATTGCAGACAAGTCTCTATGACTTATTTTGCTATTTTCTATATTAAGAAAGAACTTCTAGGAGGTTAGGGTCTGCATATCTTCGTCTTCTGACAGGATTATTGTGTGACTTCAGATAAATTATTTCCCACTCTGTGTCTCAAAGTGCTAGTTCCCTGACTGTCCTCTAGATGGTCATTTTCATGGAGATTTTTTCAGTCATGGTGATGAGCATTTGCATGAATGAAGCTATAATGTCATTAATCCATCTTTTTTCAATACTAATGGAAACACTATGCTTGTATTATGTACAGGAATAAAGGGGGCACAAAGCTCAGCTGTTTTGTGGTACAATTGGTTGAAAATATTCAGAATTTATTATTTTCACCAGCAGATATTATGATCTACAATTTGACTGCAAGATGTTCTAAGCCTGGGTCCTGCCAGGTTTTCATGGAAAGGAAAACATTCTGATTCCTTGTCAGCACTGGATGGTTTGAAGAGACAGCTCATGTGAACACACAAGTTAGGTCTGAAGCAAAGAGACAGACCTTTAATAGACCCTTCTCCCCTGCCTTCATCCCACAGGACTGGGTGGTGAAGAGGCAAATCCTGAGAAAAACACACTGAGGTGAGGACAAGAGGAGCTTAAAATACAAAAGGACATGGGCAGTTGGAGGAGAGTGCGACAGGATCAAATATTTTGGAGAAGTTTATAATCTTTGCTACCCACCCACCTACCTATCTACAGAAAGAAAACACTAAACCATAAGCTTTTTTTAGCATAACATATAACATTTTTTCAATGTAACTTTTTCCTAGCAAGAGTTACCAGATCTTTTAAGGAAAGAAGAAAAAGATTTGTAGCAAATAATCTGGATCAGAGATGGAATGTCCATTGCCAGAGCATCACATTAAGGGACAGAGAGGCACAGACCAGTGCTATAACAGTTTAGAGTTAATGGGAGTGGAAAAAGCAGAGGAAGGAAAAGTATTAGATATGATCACAGAAATCACAGAACTCAGTCTGCAACTTGGGAGGGGAAAAAATAACTTGCAGGTAAATTTAGTGGAAGAGGAAATAACATGATTTGAGAAAACAAAACATCCACAAATAGATGAATGAAGCAGAAGATGGGGAGAAATTAGAATATGAGATACACGTTTAGATAAAAAAGGATGAACATCTAGGAAGAAGAATAATTTGTATTTTATATTTCAGAAGGAGAATGAAACCAAATTGTGTGGACTTTATCCTTCCTTTTTCCTTGCCTTCTCTCTTCTCTACTACTCTTTCTCCTTAAATTTTTCCACATTCTCTTGAAATCCCATTTTCTGGGCAACTTTATCTTGTGATTCAATGAAAATACAGTCCCTTCATCCGTCTTCAGCCAGACAGCTGAAAATCAGCTTTTAAGAAGAGGCCCGGGGGTGCTGTTGGACACCGAATTGAACATGAGCTAGGAATGTGCTTTTGCAGCAAAGAAAGCCAACAACCTCCTGGACTGCATCAGGAAAAGCATCACTAGAAATAAAGGAAGGTGATTGTTCCCATCTGTTCCATACTAGAGAAAGACACCTGGAGTCCTAACTCCAGTTCTGAGCTACTTACTATCAGGAAGACATGGACACTCTGGAACAAGATCAGCAAAGGGGCACAAATATTTTCAAGGCACTGCAGCACCTGATGTGCAAAGAGCGGGTGAGACAGCAGGGAGGGCTCAGCAGGAAAGGGAACACCATCTGTGTGGATAGAGGAGAGTACAGAAGACAGAGAGACTCTCTTCTCATTGGTGTCCGGTGGCAGGACAAGAGGCAACGGTCACAAATGGAAACAAAGAAGAATGGTTAAAACATAAGACAAAACTTGTTTTGCTGAGGGTGATCAAGCACTTGCACATGTTGTCCAGAAAGGCAGTAGGGTCATCATCCTCAGAGTTATTCAAAATCTGCATAAAGTACTGGGCAACTGGCTCTAGATGAACCTACTTGAGCAAAGAGTTGCTCTGACTCTAAGACTCAGTGTTTTCTTTTCTTTTAAGAAAATACATAAAACTTTCTTCCAATAATTTTTTTTATTTTCTAGATAAGCATGTGTTTAAATTGTATTTCAGGATGCTGTATCATATGCCTGGAGAATGGGTCCTTCCATTTTGTAAAAACAAATATCAGCTTCAACTGCAGAGGCAGTATATGAACTATACTATTGAGATGCTTTATTTTTTTTTCCATGTGAAGTTTTTTTTCCACTTTATTTCCTTCAAGTAAAGAGAGAAAAATCCATCAATGGAGAAGATTAAAATTTTTCGCAAGGAATAAGCTTTTTAAAGTTCATTACAGGGGTGGCATCATTAGTAAGTAGAGAAAAGAAAACCCTTATGAAGTTGGCATTAATGGCTGTCACTGTACTCAACATTTTGGTAAAGAAACTATGACCTTTGCACAAAAAAAAGTGAAACTATGTATATGGTTAGTCTGTTCAATAGAAATATCTAGGAATGTGACCTTTTTCTGTGTGCTTTTTGGGTAAACTGTTTTGGGGTTTTTTGTTTTGTTGTTGTTTTTTTCTCATGGAGAGTTCACAGATTTCTTTTGAGCTAAAATCTGCTCCCTCAACCTCACTATTAAAAGGATCTGTGATACCTAATATATGACTAGGGTGCTTGAAGTGAGTGTATGAAGAGTCTTAATAAAAAAGATACTGTTTTATTGAGGAACTGTCTCTATTTTTCACATTTAAAGTTCTCCAGGTACCTGTGTGTGCTCAGAAGTAACTCAGTGTTGCCATGACTAGTGATTAATATGTATCTTTGGAATGGGAAGATCAATAAAATGCACACTTTTAGAGCACATTATCAGATCAGAGCACTCCAATAATAATAAGGTGACCTTTACATGTTTTAAAAATGTATTTAGGCAATCAGCAGTTAAAGACCTGCTTGAGCTTGAGATAGCATTTAGAACACTGTTTTCAAAAGCTGCTAATGACCTTAACTTCTATAAATTTGTTTTATGTATTTTGAACCATTTATGCTATGACTCTGAGAAATTCTGTGTATAGTCAGTTGCAATGTGCTTCCAATTTAAATAGATCCATATGAAAAATGTAGTTCTTATTTTAAATTTGCCACCTGATGATTTTGAAAGGGCTGATTTCCATTTCTTCCATATACTCTGAGGAACAATAAATGACCTTCTCCCTAGAATTCCTAATTCTATTAAGCTACATCATATCCTCTTCACTGACTTTTTAAAACCGTAAAGTCTTTGTTTTTACACTTTCATATAATGTAGAATGTATTCCAATCTGATAGTCTTTGTTACCTTTCTCTGTCCTTTTTTAACTTCACTATTAAGTTTTTAGAAGAGGTTTGCCAAGAACTTCATGCGACATTTAAGATGTGGGCACACTGCAGTAACACAATGATGCTTTCAGTTTCATTCTCTATGTATTTCTTTATCATTCTTATTCTTCTATTTACGAGTCCCTGAGCATGAAGTTAATGGGTGTAAATTTCAGAAAACAATAATTTTAAGATTTCTTTCCTGCTTAGTAATAGCTAATTTTGAAGCCAACCTTGGGCAAACTGGGTTATTTTACACTGGAAAGACCAGTTACTAAATCTTCTGATAAACTCTTTATAGACTCTGTTTGATGATTAATTCATATAGCCCAGGTTTCAGACTGGACCTGTGTTTTAAATTCTCTCAATTTAAACTTTTTTACTTCTATTAAAATAATCTATGAAAGGACCTTCCCAGTTTGTCCATGGAAATCCAGTTTCTTTAAACTTTCCTGTATAATTCAGAATGTAACAAATGAACGTTTCCTCTTTGCCAGTGGAAAGTCCAACTCAGATTCACTGTTCCTAAGAGGAAGTGCTCCTGCTATACCTGCTTAAATTGGTCCCATTTTGCTACAGGATTTTGAGTCCAAAGACAGCGCCTTAGCAAGAGCCAAAATTACTGTGAATCATGATTATAGCACAGAGAGAAAAAAATAGCTTCTTATTACTGAAATATTTCCTGTCAGCACCAAGGTCAAAATATTATGAACATTTTCTTGTGAAAGATGTATTTGGCTTCTCTTTTGTTATGAGAATTCATGCTCCAGTCACATAGGAGACTTTACATACTAGAGACAGCTACAGTACCTGATGACATTAATCCAGGTCTGCTGTTTTACTCCCAGCGCTATGGGTGGTGGATTTTTGGCTGAGGTTCTAGACTGAGATGTAGTGAGGTGCTCTTTCTCTAGTTGCAGTCACCCAGTAAGGAGTAACAAAAGGATTTTCCAATTACAGCATTTTGATATATTTCCATTTGCAGAATTAAGTTAGATGAATGCAGTATCCAGTTAATTGAGTTACTCTAGTTTGTTATTGAGATAATAAACTAAGTTTTACTTTTGTTTTTCAACATAAGATTAAAAAAATATATAATGTGTCTATTCTTTTGATGCATCACATGAAGGCATCCTGAGAGTAGGAGGAAACATTTCTCACTTTTCATCCTGTAAAGCCAAGTAGCTTGTCAAAAATATTTGTTAATAAAGATTGCTGTAAAGTTTTAGTGTCTCTATAGAAAAAAATCATGAAATATTGGAATACACATAAGAGTTGAAGTACTGATCAGACCATCTAGGTTGGCATTCTGTCTCCAATAAGCAACATCAGATACTTCAGAGCAGATGAATGTATATTTTGGAAATGCAAAGAAAAGTTTTAGCTGAGTAGATTACTCTGTAACCTTTCACACTTTTTATTGGCTTTGTCTCAGAGTGGTATATTTATATAACCATCCATTTCTCTGGGGGTATTTTTTGGTCTTGCAACTGGATTTTTTTTTCTACCTGGGTAAACTTTCCAGTCTTTGGGAATCTTGAGAACATCATGGTAAGATGTCAAATATGTCTACTGTTTGCTTAGGACAGTTGAGTTCTGTGGGGAGAAAGAAAAGCATTCTCACTTATAGCATTTCCATTTCCATTGGGCCCATCCCTGTGAACTTCAGATTGTATGGAATATATTTTTAAAAAAATCCAGAGAAAACTGGCTTTGAAATTAGGATTTTGATACACATATACTACTTTTTTCAGGCAAGTCAATGATTCAATATTTTCAGTGTTCTTCAGTCTAGAAAATTAAGTGGTTTATGGTTTTGTCAGTTTCTATTATAACTCCTCAGGACCATTTTTTCACTGGATTAGGATAAATAGAAGTATTTTCCATTGAAATTTTGCCTGACATTTTCTGCTATTGTTAACTGTGTTGAAGAAATCTTTATATGAAAGATTTCTTGGAATTGTGTTACCGTGTTCCTCAAGTAATGGGTATCACCCAATTCAATTTAACTCTCTTTGGAGTCTGAAAAATCATCGACCTCATATTGGCTTCAATTAATTTAAATTACAAAGACTGTCTTTGCTCTCTTCTGTAGAAAAATACTAAGAAGAATTTCTGGCAGATGCACGGGTTTCAGCTGATGACCATCCTAATATACATCCTGCTTTGCCTAGTTTTATATGGGCATGTGGTTTGAAATGTCCACTGCAAGAGAGATAGAGAACCAGTCAGGAAAGAAATTTGTGTGGCTCTGCTTTGCAAATTGTTGACAGAATGGTTTGAAGGACAATCTCAGCTCTGGCTATGCAATCTCATCTGGTTTTCCAACCTACAGACAGAATACCTTAATAAAATGGTAATTCCAAAGGGTTTTGCAGGGTAGAAATCCAAAAGCTTTTCTTGTCCTGGCTATTTAAGAACTGATATTTTCTGTCCTACTACCTGCTAATGCAATTAAATAAGTACAAAGTTTGTTATTTAGTTCAATTCCACATTTCATCCTTCATATGAACTTCGATTACTTTTCAATAGATTTTATTTGACAGAGTCTAATGATGTTATGGGAAGAGAAAATAGTGAAAAGCATTTGCAATATATGCATGGTACAATACAGTTGAGCAGAGAAAAGAGCCTGGGCTCCTTGGAAAAATATACCCTTTTGTAAAGGGAAGCATGTTGGTAACACCTAGAGAGAACTGTGGCAAGAAGAGTTAACTTTTTGGAAATTGGTTTATATCAGATTTTAAAAAGTCTGTAGGGCTTCTGGGTGTGGTTCTATGAATATTTTGGTAAATGAAGAACTCGGCAGGTGTAAATCAGCCTACAGCTCACTCCAGCTGACAATGCAGTATAGCTACCCTAGCACTATACAGAGGAACTAATCTTCCTTCAAGCGATGGTCGTGTTTCCAGGCATAAAACCCACACTTTGATAATCCAAAACTCTGAAAGTATCATTCCTTGAGAGTAAGTCCTCAGATAACACACCCTCTCAGACAACAATATTAGTGGAAGAAGCAGAAGGAGGGCATTTTCACTTGAACAGATTTCCAGTTTATGGTGAAATCAAAGCAGCCCTGCTGGATGAAAGTCAGCTTTCTGTTGTATTTACTCTTATATTGCCTGAACATTTCTGCTGAATCATAGAGGCTTCTACTCATACCCCATGACTCACTCATGCAGTAATTCAGAAAAAATGCCTTTTCACAAGAAAGGGAATGTTTGGAAATTCTATAATGTCATAAAGCAGAGGCAGAATTTCCCCAGCGACTTCAAGTGCACGCTTATTACTCTGTGTGCAGTTAAATCATTATATTGTTATTTTTTTTTTCTGAAGGCTGCTGATTATTTGATCTTTTTTACTCATTTATCATTCTACCACTTCCTTGGTGGAAAAAGTCTATCAATTCCTTCAAAACCATTTAAATCCATGATTTTACAACATGCTCTGCTTTATAGGACCTCTCTTTTTCTACTACTTCCTAATAAAATCCTTCTGGAATCAGTCTGATGAAAAATTTCTTGGTAAAATTTTCCAATAATTAGTTTCTGGTTCATCAAATAGAAACAAAAGTACAAGTCTTTGTGAAATGGTAATATCAAATTCTAGCTTACACAACAAATTTAATAATCTCCAAAGCTGTATCAGTGAGGCTTAAGTGGATGTATTTAATCAGTTACTTTTGTTGTATTTTTATTAGACCTACCCAGCTTCTTACAAGCAATGCACTGACAAGTTTAGCAGTGTTTGGATGGAGGAACGCTCAGCTGAGGGATCCAGAAAGACTCTGTGTGGAACAGCTTGGAGAGAGAAATTTGTGAAGAGTTGTTGGGACAAAACCTCCTCCCAAAAACAAGCTCAGAACCTGCTGTCTCCTCTGTGCTGTTGCTTCTTTCCCTTCTCTCTCCTATCATCCCTTAACCAAAGCATAGGGATGTAGCACTGAGGTGTGATAATGTCATAACCACACCTTGACAAGCACTCATCAATGAGCACATGTGAAATTTGTTCTCTCCAACAAATTATGCTTGTCCATCAATCATGTGTATATGCCAGGTGTGACCCTTCAAGTACCACGCCAGTATGTTCTCCACATAATCATTTCAGAAGGCAGTCAGAGACTCTTGCAGTGGTTCCCATCAGTTCTTGTCCTCTCTAAATTTATTATGACTCCTCTCATATTGTTCATATGGCTCAGGTTCAATGTGGGTGATCTCTGAAAGAGAACTTTAGTAGAAAACATTCCTGAGGCAGATGCAGCAAAACTTTGTACTGCTTTTATGAAACCTGCAGGAACATAAAGACTGGTGGCACTGAGAGCCCATCAGAAGTGGAGACTGAGACTTCACCTGTCAGCTTCAGCAAGAGCTCCATAAATTCATCTCACATCTCCAACCTGGGCAAGGCTACTGGGAGCCCTATCTGGTATCATGGCACAGCTCCTTTCATTCGTGACTGGGAAGGGTGGAGAGACCCTGAAAACAGCAAATATTATTATCATCTTAAAAACAGGTCAAAAAGAAAATCCTATGTCCAATCCAAATTTATCATCCTCCTTTTGATTCTTAGAAACATCATAGAGTGTGTTCTCTTGGAGCACATTCCTGAGTGCACGAAAGCAGTTTCATTTGGGAGCAATCATCACAGATGTGCCAAGTGTAGACTTTGCCCGAGCATCCCTTTTATGACAAAGTGACTGGGTTCTGGATGAGGGAGAAACAGTGAATGTTGTTTAGAATGAGCTTAATGAGACACTTAAAAGAGAATATTCTCCAACAGAGTCTCTCATGGTATTTTTTTATTGAAACTATGGCGTTCCAGTCTGAACTGTTGGAAAACCAGCTTAGTAAAAACCTTCTGCTCAGCACCCTTTAGACCACATCTTAATTACTGAGGCCAGTATGGGGCCCTTCAATATCAGGCAGGCACAAAGAAACCTGTGAGTTAAACAAAGGGCACCCAAGATGGCTGGGGATTGGAATATTTGGCTTGTGAGGAGCAGCTGTGAGTTCAAGGTTTGCTGAGCCTGGGGAAAGGATGCATTATGAGAAACCAAGTAGCTTTTATCTAAAACTTCCAGAGAGGTTATTCTGGAGAATAACCATTCTGGAGACGAACAGATGTTTACAGTGTTGCACGGTAGGAGAATGACAGACAACGGGGTTAAAGTCATAATTTCATTCATATGCAAAAAGAAAAAACACCTTATACATATAAAACTAAGAATTTCTCATTTGAATGGATTAGGTCTTGTGCTCTTCAACGTCTTCATAAATGATTTGGACGTAGGACTGGAAGGGACATTAAGCAAATTTTGAAAAGACATAACTGTGGAGAGCCGTTGACTCCCTCGAAGGCAGGGAGCTCCAGCAGAGAAACCTTGATTTTGAGCAGGAGGTTGGATTAGATGTTTCTTTCCAGCCTCTTCCAGCCTGAGCCATCCTGTGGTACTGCCTCACCCACAGGTGGGCAGCTCACAGGTTCCTTTAAGTACCAACATGATAGCCACAGGCATTGCCTAGGCAGTGCTGCCACCGGCCTGTGACTGTGATGTGGAGCCCAGCTGGCTGGTTTGTAGCTGTGAGAAAGAGTCTGAGAGGATAACTCCATCACCAGGGCAGGAGGAACCATGGCAGCTTTGCCCAATGCTTGGGAAGCAAAGCCTGTCAGGAGCACATATGGTCATATGCCTTTGGTTTCTTCCTGTGTATTTGCTTTGCACAACATTTCTCTTATTTCTCTTTACTTATTTGACAACCTTTCACCTGCATTGTCTGCATTATTTGACAGACTATAATAAAGGGGATGTTTTATTGACCTTTAGAGAGCACTTGAGGCCTGAAATGGAGGGCAGAATGCTATTAAACTTAATTCATGTTTACTGTAACAACAACTGTTTCAGCTGTTTTTTAAACAGTATTTCTCTGAGCCATCAGTGCCAGGGCACTCCTAAGAAATTGTCTTTAAAATATTTTTACTCTGAGTGGACCTTGAAGGTTTTAGTGCCATTCCTTGTCAGCTTTCTGTCAGTGGTCTGTAAAAGTAAAAAGCTTAGACTGGAAAATATGGGTGGCCTCTTTGAAGATAATACCTCACTACAGACTCTGCATATTTTGACTTCATCCCAGGAGGAAGACTGGTTTCTATATTTCCATTAGGGGGTGCATAGAAACAGGCTATTCTATCACTTTGGTCAGATGGAAGAAAAAAAGAAAAAACTACCCAAATCCTAGAAGGTTTTGTTTTGCCTGAATAATGTTTATGACAAAAGGTGACAATCTGGCATTTCTAGGTGGTTAAAAAGGTAAGCCAGCTATAAGGCTGGAGGAGAAAATGTAGGACATTGCTTGCAGTTGAAAAGAAATATGACTGTGTAAAGGGGGTAAAAATTGAAGTGTTTTAGAGGAGCCAAAACTGGACATTTAAATAACCAAAGTGCTTTGGCCCCAGGCAGTCTTGCCGAGGTAGACACAGATGGCCTCATTGACAGCCTTCCTTCCCTGCTATCTCTAGCCATGGGCCAAGCAGGGCACATGGCAGTGTCCAGCCTGGCTGGAGCACTTGGACTGGCAGGATAACCTTCTTCTTTTTATTCACTGGTAAGTGCACAGCAACCCACGATGAGCCTGACATTTTTTATCTGGCATCAACCTTTTTTGAGGAGAAGCTAATAAAGCAAAGGTGTCTGATGGTAACAATGGACCCTAGTGAGCCCCCGTGGACACGGGTTTGTGTGATTGCTGTGACTCACAGGGCCAACAGCTCCTTGTGCCATGGCAGCAACCATGACATCAAAAGTGATTATGCAGCATAGTAGTGTCAGAGTATGAATGCTGATGTCATGAGGCATATAAATAAGCGCCAGCAGTGCCAGGTTTCCCTGCATGGAGAGCACCTGCCAGGCTCCTCAGGAACAAAAACTTTTGGTCAAAAACATGGAAGATGTGGAAGAAGATACCCAGCTCAGAAAGGGGAAAACCAGATGAAATACATTATCCGGGAAACCTGATAAGCCAGAGGCAAAACTGGAAATGTTTTGAATATTTGACTTTGCAAGAGAAAACACCAATATTATTTAGAAAGAAAAGGGAAAGGTATTTCCCTTGAAAATAATTTTGTTGAAACACTTTTCAGTCAACCCATCATACCTGTGAGACCTCAATTTGCTATTATGCTCTCTTTTTAAAAAGAATGGTGGGAAACAAGCTTCCCTTCTGCTAGAATATTCAGGCACTTGAGATACTGTCTCATTTCAAACCAGAGTAATTGAGGTTTTTAAGAAAAGAGAATAACACAGTTCAGGAACATACAACATCTCTTTCTACCAGGTCTTCAGTCTGTTTGGGTTGCTCCTAGTCAGAGCCTGCCCCTAGCAGGCACAAGGAAATTCCCAGTAAAAGTCCAGTGCAAGGCTGGCTGAATGAGATGTAGGAAATACCACCTTTTCCTTCTCTGGACAGGGAAAAACCTGTGTTTGGAAGTACCTGGGAATCCTGATGCCAGGTAGGCTGCCCTGGCGCTTGGGACCGCTTGGCTCCAAGGTAACTGAAGAGCACCTGTCAGGCCTGAACTTCTCAACTTGTTTCTGGGGTGGGCATGACACCTGCCAGCCTCAGAGGCCAACCAGCAAGCAGGAGAAGTGGTAGGAAGCCCATTAACAAGGCAAGGGATGATAACACACACTGCCAAGATGAGTACTTACATCTTCACATGCAGCTGACCAATGCCCACGGGATGATTGGTCAGGCTTGAAATGCTGTTTCTGAACAGAGAAATATTGTCAGAATGAATTTGGCTTGCTTTTACCACTGATATTGTGAGGGGACATATGGGAAATGTTTGTGATAGAGCCTTCTCAAAGCATTATTGAATGATTTTATGCTTTCAAGGAAATAATTCCCACAAGGATGTTCTCCTTTCTATCATGTTAATCATTCACCAGCACTGAGGGTATATATATGTGACAAAATGCAGTACTGTGAAGAAGCTGTGATGGAAACCAGTGCAGCCCCATCCAGGGAGCAGGACCCCTGGCTAATTGTGGGAGCTTATATGTGTACAAATGGGCAAGAGTGAATACTTCATGCACATGGTGCATTGAGAGCGCCTGACTCAGTCTGAGAACAGTTTCTAAGACATAAGCAGAGGAAAGAGAGATAGTGAGGCTGAACAAACAATTTAATCACAGGGCACTACAGACTAGCTACAGACACACATTTTCGCAGTGAGGTGAAAGGAGTCTCAATGGCTCCCCAAGACAATAGTGGAAAACCATTCCTGTGGACCTTATAGCACACTTTCTCATGTTGAAAGGAGCAGGAACTGAGAGTTGCCAGTTGTATCTTCTTCGTCAACATGTTCAGCTTGGCATCCTGCAGCTGAGAAGCACTCCTTTCTCTGGCTTTTTTCCTAAGGAGTTTTAATCAGTGGACATAGATGCTGTGGCTAAAGCAGGTGTGACTGTGCTTTTAATAATGCAAGGTATGTTTGTACTGTCATTGGGGAGAGAAGAGACCTGAAAACTGTGAAGGACTGCCTCATCTAAGAGGGTTTTACAGACAATGAGGTTCAGCAAATTAGGCTAAATTGCCACTGTAAATTTTGCAACCAAGCTATGGAAAATTCTGACATTAGAGGATGTTTCCAAGAATGAAACTATAGTATGCATAACTGCAGACTGTACTGCACAGTCATTCACAGGGATACCTCTGTCAGAAAATGCTGATAGAAAAATTGCCAGCACCTTTCAGAGAGACACTACTGTTAATAACAGGTGCTGTTGGTAGCAAATTTCATATCTTTATTCTCTATCAAACACAAACCAGAAAACATGTAAACTATAGCTAGACAGAAGCAGTGACTTCTATTAGCAGAACATTCATGGTGGCAAACTCCCACACCTGAAATTTTTCTGGAGGGCTTACATTTCAAATGTTTGTCACAGTTCATGTACTCATTGTATGGAATTGCAGTAAAGGTAAAGCAAGTTTGTACATCTCTAGCAGTAGTTGATGAAAATAAAGGTCAGCCAAACATGAAGGCTGAAACTGCATATAATAAAATTGGCAAAACTCGACTCACTTCACCCAACTCACTTCTGGAGGCCCTCCCACAAACATTTGTCAGAGTATTACATCTGTCAGAGTATCACATTTCTTGTAGAAAATACATTTACAGGATAAGTAAGCAAAAATAAATCTGGAAGCATATAATTAAAGTTGTGATCTGTTTCTTTACTGTTGTAATTTTAATTTCTCATTCTTAATTATAAGGAGCAAGTGACCACTGTTTTAATATCTATCGCTTTGTTCTTTTACCCCAAAGTGGAAGTAGTTCTGTGGCTATATGGTGCTGGTATACATGTTCTCAGATGTGTGTTAACTTTCTTCAGGTAGATTTATATCAAAATACTGGAGAGCTCTATATATTTTCACATAATGCAATTTATTGCAGGTAGGGAAAAAAATGATATAGAGAGAAGCCATGTTGGATTCCCAAAAGGGTGTTGTACCTTTCCTACAAGTGTATATAATTTACTGGAAATTAGTATTTTTATATGCTGGAAAAGAGCCAGAACTAGTATACTTTGTTGAATAATGTGCTCTGGTTCTGTACTTACAACATATGATGAACTGGTATCTGGTGAAAAAAAAGGCTGTATAGCCACTGGTGTGCCAAAAATACAAACCCCATGTTCCATGTGGGGAAGAGAAGGGGTGAGGACTCAGAGAAGAAACCTGAGGGTATGGGGAATGGAAATAGAAGCTGTGAGGAAACTCATGTCTGGAAGGACAGGCTGGATAGTGCCTGGTGGCATGAGGCATGTGCAAAGGGAAGCGCTGGGGCAGGGCTGGCTCAGCAGGGCAGAGCTCAGAGTCAGGACCCAGAGAGGAAAGGGCAGTAGGGGCAAAACATGGTGGGGAGATGTGCAGGGCGCTGTGCCCATCTGCACAGGATGTGAATCTGCCATTAGAGACCTCAGCACAACACATTTGGTGTCCTGACAATTCTTTCCCTTCAAGGATTAGCCTGTCTAATTTTCACACTGCTTCAGCTGGTAGGAAGAGTTTTGGTTATCTGTGACACTCTGGTATTACTTCAGTGGTTATGACACAGCAAATCTTCTTAAGTAAAAGGTTTTAATAAGGGAAAACCTTTATTCCAGCAGAACACTTTTTTAAAGGGATCAAAAAATGTTCTTCCTATGGAAGATATAAATTTTTATGTATTTCTGTCTGCTTCACATTAGTGAACTTATATGACACAGTGAACAGTGACTTATATGCAGACACAAATGTCATGGCCATTCCCTCCTGTGGTTAATGGGGGACTGGAAATCTTTGGTCTGCGGGGAAACTAGCTAGTGGAAGGAGAGCTCTGGTAAGAAGGTATTGACAGTAAACTGATACAAATAAATTCTCCTGCAATCTTTCCACAAGGTGAAAAGGAGTGTTTTTTCCCATCCAGAACACATACTGTTTAAGGAAAATCTCTAATGGGAAGATGGGAAATAAGCAAGCTGGAAAGCAGACTTTGTACCTTTCTCTACCAGTTTCAGTCCTTCTCATGGTTTTGTAGTTATTGTATTTGAATTTGCTGTCCTGCAAAGAGAATATGTACCTCCCTAGTGACAACTAATGAAGAAGATTCTTCATTTAGCTCAGTTGGGAAGATTTGGTGCTTCTGGAGCCATGAATCTTAAATGATTACAGGTTTGCTCTACTATGTGTAGCTTAGCACATTATTGTTTTTTTCTTTGTCTGTGGAGAGCCTGAATCAGCCCAGAAGCACAATTTATTGTATACTGCTAGCTAATAATTGATTTTTTTTTTGTTCATTTGAGGAGAAAAAATAGATTTAGACTATTAAACTTCCTGGTTTTTCCTCTTTTGAAGAAAACACTCCCACAATTTAATCTGACATGAAATTTTAAACTGGTTATGAAGACAGAAGGAAAAAAACATTCAAAAATAGCCAAAAGGAATAACGAAATTCAAAAGGTAGTGTGGCTGGTGACAAAGAAAAAAAAATTAAAGTGTCGACTAATGGCGATCAAGAAGGCTTGAGTTGCAAAAATGGTAGCAAGGATAGAAGGGTGTGAATTTGTTCAGTGTCTTGGTGTTAAGGCCACAGTGTGCAGAAGCAGAAGATCATGATTCACTGGCCTCTCAGGAAACCTGAATCCCCATCAGCTGCCTGCAGCACCTTGGGGAAGAACCGCTCAGCAAAAATAAATGAGATACTGCATTGTGCTGGAAACTGGGTACCCAGCTTCGTAGTTACTCTACCAGCCTCAAAGCCAGGACTTAAGCAATGCATTCATTGTGTTTAATCCTTTTTAAAGGAACAGAATAAATGAAGGAAAGAGTGGAATGTCAGCATCTATGTTGGACAAGGATTTGGGAATCTGTTGAGACATCACTAAACCCAGAGTTCTGAGTGTTTTAGAGACTTATGGTGGAGACTGGTTACTGGTTATCACTGAAAGACTGAACTGTTTAAATGTCATAGAAAGACATTCTATCAAATTTTAATTCAAGAATGGTATAAGATGTGAGTTACTGCAGTTTTCATTATGAGGAAACAAAATATCATGGGCAGTGCATTACTTTTTTATTAGAAAATATCGAGAAAAATTAGAAAAAACTTTGAACAAACTGCATTTCACATTATTTTGATTTAAACATTTTGTAACACTTGATGTTGTGTGATAAAAACAGGTGATCATTAAAAAAGGTGATCAGCAATCCCTGTTTATCATATACAGCCAAGAAATAGTGCTTATATTAGACTGTAGGAATGCTTGCTGTTGTAGGAAAGCTTAGTGTTTATAGTAATAATAATCACTGGCTAAATCAATTCAAAAGTTTTTTAGTCTGTGAATCATTTTGCACAACTCCACCTGAGGAGACTTGAATCAAGGAATAGTTTAGAGCAGACTGCTCATTGCTAATTGGTTTTATAGGGTGGATCAAGACTTGTTCTTTGATTTCTGTTGCCACATGGCAAAACGTTGTTTCTGCATTTTTAACTCCATGTATGTGAAATGTTTTAGCTACTTACTGCCCATTTGTCTCAATAAAACAATGAAGGCTGCAGATCCGGGTGGCTTGTGAAGAGCATCTGCAGACAGAGTCATTTTTCATGTTGAACAGTCATTTGGGGAAGAAAAGAGAAAGAGAAAAAAAACACTTTAACAGCTTGCAATGTAACTAGAAGGCCCTGTTCCTTTGCTAGTTTATAGTCGGTAAATATCTTCTAGAAATTCATTCTCTTTGGCCTCATTCCATTGCTTCTTGAAGTACTAAAAATGTTTGCAGAACAGCAGGGGTTGTAATACCTGTTTCTCTTAGTTCTTCACTTAATGCAGTCTCTTACTGTTCCTAATATTTGTAATAATAGAAAAATTGTTTATGATTTAATAGTTACAGATTTTTACTGTTGTTTTGATAGCATAATCATATTTTCCAGGGCTTACAATTTGACTATCAACTTTTCTTTGTGATGGAATCCTGGCATCATAATTTTTAAATTCTGAATGAATGGTTGCTTTTTATTTTATATTGCTGATCAGAGCTGTCTGATGAGCTGCTATTGGTACAATCTCAGTTACAGTCATATTTTTTTGTAAAACTTTGGGAATGGAATTTACTTTACTCCAAGGGCTGCTTTCTTAGTCTGGAGGGGTTTGAAGGCTTGAAGCAGTCCTGTAGTGCAGTCCTATCCAGAGGCACTCCTCTGACAGCTCAGGTTTGGGCAGAGCACAATTTCCTGCAAGCACTGCCAGATATTTGTGCAGAGAGACAGATGAAAAAGAAACCTGAGCTAATGATACTTGGGTTAAATATTTCCCAATGGTAGTAGAAATCCCTTCTGTTCCATTGAATGTCTTCCTGCCAGTGAACTCCAGATGTCTTTTCAAACTTAATACTGGATTTGAATATGTGCACTTTTTTAGTGCTCTGCCCTCTCCCACCTTAGGAACCTTATAGAAATGGTCATGATTTGTCATAATTAGACTTTTCTGTCTTGCCTGATTATTTTCTTACAATTGTTTCTCTCAGTGTCTTTCAGCTGAAAGAAATTTTGGTTTTCCCACATAGAAGACTTCAAGTCTGTGATTTTCCTTCCAACATAACACTAGTAATTGTTTATTTTCACAAATTCTCAGCTGATATTTGCCACTGTGGGATTTACTTTTTCTCCCACACATCTTGTTACTTTTCTAGTTATTGTGCAATTAAAAGATTATTTTTTTAGTTTCCCAGATAAACTTTTCAGCTGTTCTTTTTTTACCACTTTCACAATAGTGGTCTTGAATTTCTGACTGACCCACCACTCCTTTTTCCATGTCTATAGCAATTTGTCACTTTGCTATCCAAAGTAAAGAAGCCCTTTTAAATAACTTTTCTTGCGTATAGTAGGCTGGTGTTTGGAGAGATTATAAAGATTCTTAAAATGTAGATTGACGTCTAGGACTGTGCTTGATGGTAGTTATGTTTGGGAATATTTGCAGTTTTAGTTTATATTTGACTGCCTTCATCACTGGATACTCCAAATGATAATAATGTACTGCATTCTCACAAAACAAAGAAACCAAGAAAATTCTTGCCTGCCCACTGCAACAGGACAGGCAGTAGAAATGAGATCTGTCCTAGACTTAAGAATGCAAGTAATGTTCTATTGGATTGCACCTTGATCTACCTTCAGGAGTGCTCTACCACTGACAATAGGACTAGGAAACTCATTCTAGAGTCAACATGAGGGTCTGGCCACCAGGTGGTCCGTTTCCCTTGTACTCCGCCAATATCCAATTTAAAAAAAGGAAAAAGAAAAAGAAATAAAGAATATTTCACTTTTTATATTGCTGTGAGTGTAAAAATTTATATCACTGGAGTTGTAAATAACAAAACTCACCATTATTCCTATCCTTCTGGAGCTCTACTCCACAGCATGTCTTTTATGTGAAACTAGAAAGTTAAACTGAGGACAGCACTGAAAGCAAAATAAAATTATTTTGAATTCTTAGAATTTTTCTACATAATCTTTAATAGCACTCAAAATTTCAAAACTTCTCTTTGTGACATCCCATCTAATAATGAGCATCGTTAAACAAAAAATTCTTATTTTCAGATTTGGTGACAGTGTTATCAGTGGATGAACATTGACTTCTTCAATATGTAGCAAAAAAATATTTGGAGTCAGTTTGTGAGTTTTGATAAATATGTTCTAATCTTTCCCAGCATGTATGATGTTCTTCAGAAAAGCTATTATTTGTCTCTGTTTTTGCTGATAGTAATAGTACCTGGCAGGTCGAAAGCATAAATATCCTTGTTGGCAGTGTTTTATTGGTTAATAAATAATTAGAAGGTCTTGGGACCTTCTGAGCCATGTGGTGAAGATGTGAGCTGAACGCACCACTCCTGTCTATGTAGAAGATAAGAAGAAGCAGCTCAGAGGTCCCGTCTTAACTCATTCAAAATTCCTTCACAAATCCTCACAGCTCAGCGTCACTGCTGACACCTGGTCAGAAAATAGCACCGTGGGCATCAAACCAGGCACCCATGTTAGAGCACCTCAGCTGTGTCTCCTAACTCAGAGAAAAACACATGCTTTGATAGTAAAAAATTTAGGTGGTTTGGCCTCATTAGCAGCCCAGGATTTGAAACTCATTCCATAGACACACTCACTGTATTTCAGTGTTTCTTCATGGAAATATTGCAGGCTTTTGGTTCTTCTTCCTTCAGTTTTGTCTTTACCCTCTTGAGCCATTTCAACAGGAAATCCTAATGACTATGTCCAAGTGAGCCACATCCTTGGTGAAATTGTGATACCTGTGTCCCTCTCTTGCCTTCCCAACTACACCCGACCTCCTTGAGGCCTCTCCCAATGGCAATATACCACACAGTCTTCTGGAGACTTACCTGAAAATAGAGGGATGAAATGCTACCCTTAGTCTTTGCTGTACAAATTCTTACCCTCTACTGGGATACATGTGGGTGCACCAAAATATGCCTTTATTAAGTAAACATATTTGAATATCTGTCTGAATCCTTCTTGTTCTCCTCCCTGAATGGTCCTAATTTGACACTTCTTGTGGAGAGCTGATGCTGAGAAATAGTGGCAGCTTCCTGTTGTAATTAGAAAAAAAGATATTTTGATGAAGAAATGAGGAACAAGGAAAGTATCCCAAGGGCCATACGACAGTAATATGCTCTATAAATTGGTTCTCAAAATATTTGTAAAGAGGAGGAAGGATAATTAAACTTGGATATTTTTATTTCTCTGCAACATAATCCCAAGGGCTAATTTAGGTTAAAGCATGCTCCACTTCCAGTGTCATGCAACAGGATTTTGTTTCTTATTGGATTAGATCTCACAGAATATGCTGACCTGGAAGGAACTCACCCAGATAATCAAGTCCAACTCCTGATCCTGCACAGCACCATCCCAGGAGCCACACCATGTGCTCAAGAGTATTGTCCTAACACTTCTTGAACTCTGTCAGACTGGTGCTGTGGCCACTTCCCTGGGCAGCCTGTTCCAGTGCCCAACCACTCTTGGGGTGAAGAAGCTTTTCCTAATTTCCAGCCTAAACCTCCCATGACACATTCTCTCAGGCCCTGTCACTGGTCACCACAGAGAAGAAATCATTGCCTTCCTCTTTTCCCCTCACAAGGAAGTTCTAGACTGCAGTGAGGTCTCCCCTCAGTCTCCTCCATGCTGAACAGACCAAGTGACCTCAGCCACTCCTAATATGTCATCTTCTTAGCCCTCCTTTGGATGGTCTTTAATTGCTTAAAGTCTGTTTTATATTGCAGTACCCAGAACTGCCCCCAACACTTGAGGTGAGGCTGCTCAATGCAGAGCAGAGCAGTGCAGAGCAGGACAATCCCTCCCTTGTCAGCTGGCGATGTTGGGCCTGATGGCCCCTAGGACATGGCTGGCCCTCCTGCCTGCCAGGGCACTGCTGATTTATTTCCAACTTTCCATAAATCAGGATCCCCAGGTCCCTTTCCATGGTACTGTTTTCCAGCATCTCATTCCCCAGCCTGTCTGTACATCCAGGTTTGCCCCATCCCAGATGCAGAATCCAGCATTTTCCCTTATTGAACTTCATATGGTTGGTGATTACCTAGCCCTCTGACTTGTTGGGTCTCTTTGCATGGCCTCCCTGGCTCTGAGGGAGTGAACATCTCCTGCCAGTTTTGTATCATCTGAGAACCTGCTTAGTGCCCCTTCCAGTCCTGCATTCAAGTAATTTATGAAGATGTTGAAAAGCAGAGAGCTGAGGATGGAGCCCTGCAGAATTCCACTAGTGACAGTCCCCAGTCTGATGTCACCCCATTCTCTGCAACCCTTTGTGCCTGAACCCTGAGCCAGCTGCACACCCATCACATGATGTGTTTATCCAGCTGTGAGCTGGACATCTTGTGCAGAAGAGCACTAGGAGAGAGAGTATCAAAAGCTTTGTTAAAATCCAAAAAGATTACATCAATTGGCATTTCTTGATCAGCTAGGTGGTTTATCTGGTAATAAAAAGATATCAGGTTTGATAAGCAAGACTTTCATTTCATTAAGCTGTGTTGGCTTCAGACCATCAGGCTCCATGGATTTGTAGGGATCCAGCTGAAGCCCCAGGTTGACTGGGAATTGATCATTCCTGCAGTCATGGTTCTCCATTTCAGGGCACTGAGACCCCGTTAGTCCATCTGGTGTTGATGACAGAGGCAAAGAATATGTTAAACCTCTGCCTTGTCCATGTCCCTGATTGTAAGAAGACCATCCTGTAATGAGCTGATATTAGTTTTGCACTGCCTGATGCCATTGATATATTTGAAAAAACTTTTTATTGTCCCCCACAATTTTGGCCAGCTTCAGCTCCAGGTTTGGCTGCCTGAATTTCCTCTCTATAGTATCCTTGCCATGTTACCTGGCCCTGTTTTTCACTGGGCATACACCTTCCTTTTTGCCTTGTTTCCAAGAGAAGACTCCTGTTCAGCCAAGCTGGCCTTCTTCCTTGCCTGCTTGACTTCTGACTTTTGGGAATTGCCTGCTCCTGTGCCCTTAGGAATTGATGTTTAAAAAGTCACCAGCACTGATGGACTGCAGCATCTGCAAAAACTTGTTCCCAGGGGACCTTACTTACTAATTGCTTGAGAAACATGAAGTCTGCTCTCCTCATATCCAGAGCTGAGGTTTTGCTAGCACTTTTTCTCCTGTTAACAGAGATTTTAACTCAATTTCTTCTTGGTCACTGTGGCCAAGGCGGCTGCCAATCTCCACTTCGCTCACAAAATCCACTTTGTTGACAAGCAGCAGACCAAGCAGGGCATCATTCTCAGTTGCCTCCCTTGGGACCTGTTCCATAAAGCTGTCATCCAGGTTTTTTGGAATCTCAGAAAAGAATGAGGCATCTAAGTCCTCTGAAGTGGATGACAACTGTGTTGGATTCACAGCGAAGAAATGCTGGCTCTTCACTGTTGACTCAACAAGGGCTTCAAAGTTTTGGATGCAGCTGGGTAAGAAAGAAGACAGAATAGTAGAGTGCAGGGCAAATAATAAATATGTAGTTTTCTGGTTGTGCTACAGCAATGTAATTGCCACCACGTTATACCACATTTCAAATGTCATATCTGTCTTTTTGCAAAGTCTAGGATGCTGAGAAATGCAATTTAACTTTAATAAATTCATAACTTTATTGTCATCTGCAGCAAATCTTAAGTGACTCTTCAAGGTTCCTCTTCAGTTCCTTACAAATGATTATTTGACTATCTGTCAAATAATCTTGCTCCATACTGTATTTTAAAACAATAAAAATCATTCAGATTGCTGAGTCTATGATAAGAGAAACATTTCTATAAAGTTCTCAAAGTACAGACTGCCTGTCCTTATGAATTCTCTTGCTCTCATGGTTTAACTCCAGACAACAGCTCAGCCCTGCATAGCTGATTGCTCACCCCCACCCCGTGTTGGGATGGAGGAGAGAACTGCAAGAATAAAAGTAAGAAAACTCGTGAGTTGAGACAAAGACAGTCTAATAGGGAAAGCAAAAGCTGCACATGCAAGCAAAACAAAACAAGGAATTAATGAATTCAGCACTTCACATGGGCAGGCAGTTAAGCCATCCCCAGGTAAGCACAGCTCGATCATATGTAACAGTGACTTGGGAAGACAAACACCATCACTCCTGACATCCCACTCCTGACATCCCATAGAACACTGCTGTGTTCTATGCTAAGCATGATACCATATTGTCTGCAATATCCCCTGGTTCATTGAGGGTCAGATGTGCCAGCTGTGTCCCTTCCCAGCTTTTCATGCACTCCCAGTCCACTTGCTGGTGGGGTGGGTTGAGGAGCAGAAAGAGCCTTAACTCAGTACAAGTGCTGCTCAGCAGTAATGAAAATATCCCACTGTTACTAGCACAGAATCAAAAGACAGGCCCCTACCAGCTACTGGGAAGAAAATGAGCTCTATCCCAGTCAATACCAGCACATATCCTTATTTATAAGCAGGATGGATCATTGTACTATTGGGCTAAACTATGAATTTAAACAGCACTCCACCTATGCGTAGAAGTGACATAAGACTATATAGCTGTGGTTACAGTTGGTAAAGCTAATCCTCCCTGGAGATTTCTGTTCTAGGGAAACAATTATGTACAGTGAATAAACCCATACTTCCACAAGGCCTTTAGAGAAAACTTGCTGCTCATTTCAAGGACAGCCTCTCTGAAGGCCACTGACATCAAATTTACCTTGTCACTGCAATGATTAAAATTATTTTTGCCCTTGATGTTCATCCATTTTTTTCATATTACAAAATTCTTCAGTACAACACATATTATTTGTAGAAGTGGTTTTTTTTTCTTTCATCATTTCCACTCAGTTTATAAAAAGTATTTGTCGGTTCTTTATTATGCTTGAAAATATAATGAACTCAGCCAGAAAAAAGTGCATGTTTAAAATGTCTGTCTTAGCTGAGAATGGACACTGGGTAGCTGACAAGTACTAACCTGAGCATGATAGGTTAGTCTAGTCTGCAATTTCTTTTGTGGATTTACACATAATCATTGCAGATAATATCAAATACCAATTAGCAATTGGTCAGATTTGGGGTGAATTTTATTCATCTTGCATGTATTTAAAGAGTTCAGCTGACTAAAATAGTACATTAATTTATACGAGTTGATTGTCTGGCAGTTTCTCTTCTCTGTATTTGCTGTTACTGCCAATAATGTGTTTTGGAGTCTTAAAAGTGAGGGAGGAACTGAGATAAAGCAATCAGTAAAGAGGAAAGAAGATCTCAAAAGCATGATGGCAACCTGTCACCTCAACCTCAGTCAAAGATCTGGCAGTTGCAGGAACCTGATTAGCACTGCTACAAGACAAATGCAGCTGTCCATTCCTGGTCTGCAGGAGTTGCAGCAGGTATTCCATTGTCTGACAGCCAGTGTTTTCAATCAAAGTAATTATCTCCTATAGGAAAAATAAAGTGTTAGCCATGTTGTTCTAACAGCAATTACCCATCTGTAACAAGATGGGCACTTGGAGAATACCATTAAATCACTGAGCTTCTGACCCTGTGGTCATTAGATTTTCCTTTTTCATTTCCACTAGATGTCAGGTGTCTTCCTCGCTATCTGGCTAATTCTGGCTTCCCATGCTGTGTACTTTTGAGAGTCCTGGAGATAATGCCTGAGCCTTGAAAGGCTGTTTTGTGCAGAAGTGGGAGATCTGGCTCTGTTGCTCTGGTGTCAGTGGGCACTGAAATGACAGTCTGATGTAGAACTGAACATCAGTGCAGTAGGAAAGAGAAAGTATTCACAGAAACCAAACTGATCTAAAACTGCATGGATGAGGTTTAGTCATACATTAAATGTGTTCTACCTGACAACTTCAGAAACAACAGCTTGCAAATCTAGAAGGCAGCAGCATGTAGCAAATATGCCACTTATGTTTATTTCCAGGTAAAGGATTGTGTGTATAATTTGTTTAATATCAACCTTGCAGGCAGCCAGCCTATAGCCTTTTACTGTAGAAGGGCTTACTGGACCCTTATTTTCCCACCCACTCTTGCAGTTCTCAGTCAAATTAACTAGAGGTGGGAGCAGCCACTGTCCCTAGAAAATCATGTGCATCTTGTAGTTGTCATAGCTGTAAAAAATCCACATACTGTATCAAACTGTACGCAAACAGGGCACTTATAATCTTCCCAAATTGCAGCAGGAGTGGGTCCTCAAGGACCTCCCATACACAGTTTGAAGTCCAGAGGAGGTTGGTAAAAGAGGTGGGAGCAGGGGATTGCATAGAAATGTGTCTGAGTTCTCAGCCTCTGTGGGGATCACTAAGACACAGAAATCCTGTCAGAGGAAAATGATTTCATACGATGACAGAATTTGCCAGATTTATATTAGATATCAGGAAGAAATTCTTGACTATGAGGATGGTGATACATTGGAACAGATTTCCCAGAGAAGCCCTCTTCCTGGAAGTGTTCAAGCCCAGGATGGATGGGTCTCTGAGTAACCTGGTTTAGTGGAAGGTGTCCCTGCCAACAGCAGCGGGGCTGGAACTAGATGATATTTAAGGTCCCTTCCAACACAAACCATTCTATGGTTTTATCAGTATAGTATCCACCTGTGCTCCTTGGCTGCCTACTTTTCAGGTGTGTGCCAAGGGTCAATGACTCATGGTGTTCAGACCCTGAAACCACAGCAGTGCATAATGGCAGGTGGGATACTTTGCAGAAATATACATTATTTTCTTTTTATGTCATGGAATTCCACTCTTTTTTCCTAAGCCAAATTCTGATCCCTTTATATTTTCCACAGTTTTTCTTGTGTTAGACAAGTTTGCACAATAATTACAGAAATGTTAATTAAGAAGTAGTACAGACTTTCATTTTGTGTGTTAGGGCTATGAAATATTTTTTTTTGTTGTTGCTTCAGTTCTTAGATTTGATTGCTGTAGGAGATGGCTGCTCATATATGTAACAAATGGAAAACTCTTAGACAAATTAATTGACTGGCAAGCCAGGTTCAGTGTACGCATCCATTGTGTAATGAGTTAAAATAAAAAAAAAAATTACAAGGAAAGTAACTATGATTTGATCATCGAAGTTTAGACAGGCAAGGTGACCTATGAGTGAACAGGAGAGTAATTATTTGAGAACTATGACATCACCTATCCACATCCCTCACATATTCTGTTAAATTAACCTTTGCCATCACAGACAAAGTGATGTTGTCTGGTCTCTTCGAGCTCAAAAGTCATATCCAAACTCCTTACTGGGGGCAGCAATGTGGGCTGGCCCAAAGGTGTCAGATGGTTCAGCTAACCTAAGGCACAAGGGTTCCACCGGCTGTTGGCTGGTCTCTTCGAGCTCAAATAGTCATATCCAAACTCCTTACTGAGGGCAGCAATGTGGGCTGGCCCAAAGGTGTCAGATGGTTCAGCTAACCTAAGGCACAAGGGTTCCACCAAGCACCTTGATTCTTCAGAACTATTTAAAAACACTTGTTTCCCTCCTGCCAGGCCTCTCCTGTTAGCATATTTGGTGTAAATGCAGTGAACAGAGAGATTTGTTCTGGGTCCAAGGTGGTGTCTCTGCCTTGGTCTGTACTGTAGCAATAAAATTGTTTGCTCTCACAATATGAATGTGACTAGGTGTCCCATTATATTTGCACAATCCCGAAAGCAGCAGAAAATTATGGATGATTCATCCCAGGAAGGCCTCTAACCCTGGCTTCCAAAGAGTAAAGTTCAATGATGGACTGATTTATGACCTCAGTTTATAATGTTTAACATTCTAATATAACAAGTTGTGAGTTTGGATGGGGAATTTATATTTGAAAATAAATAAATATTTGCTGTAATGTGCATAATGGAAATATACTTTCAGCTGGTGTCTCTGGCTTCATGAGTATTAGTGGGTCTATTCTGTACTGAAATAAAATACATCCCATCTAAAAACATGGTAGTGCTTTTCTTACCTGCTACTTTCTTTCCTGCTTATGCTTCTCTTTCTCTTTTTTTTTTCCCTTAAAGATACATGACTTCATTCTCAGAGTGTGATAGAAACTAAAACTGGTGACTTTACCTGATGCACTCATTTCCCTGCAAGAAGAATAATAGAGAGAAAAAAGCCAGACTGTGTTTATGTTGAATAGAGAATAGTAGCAAGTTTAACCTTTTTGATAAAACCAAGAAAAAAGAGCCACAGTTCTGGCCTGTGTATCAGGGCATTATCTCAAAAATTGCATCTTTAGCAAGAATTATGTGAATTCAGTCTATGGTATCTTGTTCTTAATAGGCTGCTTTCTAGGAAACTGGAAAACTGTATGCATAACATGTAGAAAGCTGCCAAACTGACCATCCAAATTCAAAGAAAACAGATGGTCTTATTGTCTCAAAGAAAGAGGTATTTCTCACTTCTTTCTCACTATTTCTCACTAGTTTCAAGGCTGCATTTCATGTGCATAAAGCTTAAATATTCTGTGATTAGTGCATGCTTGTCTGAGACACTGACAGTGAGCCTAGAGAAAAATGCCACCTTGAATCATATTATGTGGTGCCATCCTACAGGTACAGCACATTCCAGTATGACACAGAACAGCTCAGTGCACTCCTGTACTAGCTAAATAAGGAAACAGAGATAATGTCATACAAAGTGCCATTTTAAGAAAGAGACTGCAGAAGAAAAAAAATTATTTTCTCTTTTCAAGAAATAAGGTCTTTGATGCTCTTTGTCTTTTAATCCTTTTATTTAAAGGTGATTTTTAGCCACTCCATTTAGTGATTTTTTTTCCAGGGGAAAGACTGGTGGACAGGATCAGAGTAAAGTGAATGCAGAAAGATTATCCTCTCATCTGTCATGTCAAGGGTCCAGATACGAGTAAGCCAGAAGTCCCAGCCTAGGCTTGGGTTGGTTGCTGATGCAAGAAATGAAAAGGGACTCTTGAGTACCCAAGCACCTCTGCTTGAGGTGGGTTCCTATGACCTTTTTAATGCCATGCCAGGGATCTCCTTGCTTCTACACATCACTGTTTTTGCAATACCTGATCACTTGCTCAGTTGCTACAGCCTTCTCTCTAGAGAAGACAAATAGTCTAATTCTTGAGAGGCCTTGTGTTTGGAGTCATACTATTTTGGTGGAAATGTAAAGGGAATGAAAATATATAGCAAAATGTCACAGAGTAATAGAATCAGAAATAACAAGGGACAGAAGGTTCAGATCCTAACAGAGGTACTGTTAGGATAGTTAGAAGAGATGGACACAGATAAAGAAAATGAAATAAAATTAGATTTAAGAGCTGAAATAGTGGAAGGGAAGACATAGTACCTATTCAAGTGAGGAACCTTTTCTGTAAGAGAAACTCTTCACTGCCATGGGGTGTCAGTGCTCTTTCTGACCTGCAGAGTTATTTTCCAGCCTCCTCCTTGTATTTGAGTGGTTAATTTCCGTGTTTCAGGAATCCATGCTTCAGCTAGCAGCTTTCAGGTATATTGTTCATCATGTCATCATCATTGGAGCAGGAAGGTTCCTGCTGAAGCAGTATATCTTCTGGAAATTAAATAAAAAGTCCAAGTTTAGCCATGTCCTTGAGGGAAGAAAATGAAAATTTTTGGATGTAATAGTGAGTTGTATTTGAAAAAATACTCAAAGAAGAATATGATTTTTGAGCAGCTCATGAAATAACTTGTATTAAGTAGCCTCTTCTTAAACAGAATTGTTTGCACAACCTGCCCCCACCCCATGTTTTCTTAATTTTAACTTCCAGTGTATTCGTATGTGTTAGGTTTTAAAAACTGTTTAAAAGGCCTTGGATGAAATTTTGGTTCACAAGTGACATCTGGAACAATGAAAAAAATATCAGAAGTGCTATCAAGACATTATCATTGTGAGGTATTTATTTATATTTCTATCTTTTTCTGCTCCTTGGGAGTCATCCTCAGTAGTTCACAGCACGTAGCAAAAATCTTTCTTTGCTGACTAGTTGTGAAAGGAAGCAAGTTTTCATAAGCAATAAAATAATGAGATACCTTTGGAAAATAAGACCTTAGAATTGTTCCATCTGCCTGTAAGATATAAGCATTCATAAAGCATTTCAGTAAAACAATAAAAAATTATTTTAGTGCTCTTTTTAATCCCTTCTGCTGTGCTGATTTACTTCTGTGAACAAAGCAACCAGAAATCTTAATAAGTTTGGGCCATCAATAATCTGCATGCCAGCAAAACCCAGATGCTCATTGTAAGACTTTGCAGAAGACGATAAAATCTATAATTTCCTTTAAATAAATTACAGTTTTGTTTATCGAGCAGAAATGTTCCACGTAATTATTCATTCTTCTGCAGAAGCTAAGGAAGATCCTTTGCCCTGCTTTAGGTAGCAGGTTCAGAGCTCACTTAAAGTGCCCCCCTCCAATGATTACCTAGAGTAAAAGGAAAATTAAGATTCCTATGAGAACAAGTTAAGCTTGTTTTTCTACTTTTAAATAAGAATTCTTGATTCAATTGTTTCTTGTATTTATTGTTTAATGTCAGTGAACAGCAGATTCATTAAAATGCATTAGTACTAGGTCAGTGAATTTTTCCTGCCAATCTAGACTGCTGTCTCTAACACAAATACCTTCAAACATAGTCTAAAACAACACTTCTACTCCCTGACACAATACAGATGAACTTGATTACTCTGTATTTAATTGAGATCGAAAATGATATAAAAAAAAAGCAACGGAAAATATTCTTTTCATCTGACAACTAATATAAAGCAGCATAATTTTAGCTATCACACATAGTTGATTTATTGTTGATGACATAGAAAAGTGTATATTTGTACTTACCCACAGATATATGATGTGTGCATCACTCTGATCCGCGATGTGAACTGATACAGAAATTCAATAAGATATGTGGAGCTTAGCAGAAGGAAAGGAACTCATCAAAGCCTGCATGTGATCAGTTACCATAATGTGAATTTTATTTTAGCTGTATGCATACATTAGATGTCATCAAATGTACATGTAAATATGCCCAACTTGGAAGCCTGATATAGTGTAGAATATAAAATCAGATTCAATTGCAGCATCCTATTTCTGGCAGTAGCAGTCTGATCCTAAAAACCCTTAGGGCCTCAATGTGACAGAAGCAGGCAGTTTATATTTTAAGTATAGATTTAAAATACTGTATATTTTTGCATTATGACAATTTACACTAGAAAGTGAGAGATGGAATCAGTGGATGTCTGTGTTAAAGGATTATTCAGGTGGAAAACATGATCTCCTGAGGGACTCAGTGGGGCGGACAGGGATTTAAAGTGGTCACAGTGAATTACGACGGTAAAAATAGAACTGCGGCAGAGCTGCAAAATTTGGATCTGGTCTTAGATTTCAAACATCCCTAAATTCTGAATGAGTCTGTTCTGCACACCTAATGTGGCAGCAACAGCAGGCCCAGCTGCCATCATGCACAGTGTGGGAGCCTGGAACATTGCAGGAGCTGCAGAGCACTCATATACCAGAGTTCATGAGTTGTCCCCATCATGTTTGAACAACAGCATCCCTAAGATGGCTAAAAGGTCAATTCTCCCTCAGTGTGTGACACATTTAGATTTAGTTAGATGACTGAGGATGCACTCTAGGGGTTGAGTCATTCAAATTATGAGATCAGGGTGAGGACAGAAATCTGCTTCTTCAGCTGATGCAGAAATAGGTCTGTAAACAGATACAGACATACATGGACACTGACATTTATGATTGTTGAAATTTTCTGCTTGGTTTCTGTTGCACACCAATTGCTTGACCCTTATTTTAGAAATTATCAAGCTTACGTGTCTTTGCATTAGCAGCCTGGAAATTGTCCTGCTTACTTATTTCAAAACATGTGACTTCATGTGGTGTAATACATGCTCTGAGCACACTCCAATGAATTGTTGGGTCCTAATGGGAGCTACCTGAGAAATTTTAATCTTCAGGCACTAACTGTAATGGCTTGGCAGCTTAAGCTTTGAAGATATCTATAGCTAATGCCATATCCAGCTGCTGTTTTTATTCTTCCAAGACAGGTATAATGAGTCCCATGTAGTGTATGAAGGTCTTCTCCACCTTGGCATGACTACCATCTGCTACAGCTGTACTCAGTTTATAAGTAGCTCTGTAGGTTGCTTAAATGGATTTTTATGTACTTCAATGTCACAGTTTAAAGATAAAACCTCTAGTTATTTAGCTCTGGAAGTAATATTTCCAGGTTAGAAAATGGGGTTGAATGAATTAATGCAGTAGAAAGTCTGTATACAAAGAACAAGCATCTACAATAAAGCACAGACATTATGGCAATCAGCCCTGATTACATGCCTCCTCCACCATGAGATTTATGTGGATGTGAGAGCTGTCCTTCTCTTAGATTGTGTCTTCATGCTCATTTAAGCACAGCAGCTCACATTAACTAAAGGGGGTTAACATGAGCCATCTTTCTTCTGAAGGGCAATTTGCTTTTGGAAGCTGCTTGGTGATCTCCATGCTGTGTTTTCCTCAGCTGGGCCAGGCTCAGCCTTTAAAGCCTTTTTCCATGCAAGCTGAGCAGTGCAGCTGCCCCTCTTAGCAGATTCTTCTCATTAGCTACAGCCTGGGACCTTTCCTCAGCTTCCCCTACTGCATGGAAAACTTGGTTCCAGGATTTCTGCTCCCCCAGGGGCTCCTTATGCCTTCACATTTTCTAAAAACATCCATTCCCCAGTGAAGCTGGGTAGGCATTGCAGCAGGTCTGTCTTTCCCTTTATTCTCTGTGGTCTGAACTACATCAGGAAGAGCACAGGGTTGACCAGTGTGGATTGAGAAATATCCTTTGCAGTGTTGCTTGGGCCCCAGATTTGTGCAATAAAGATTCCTGGAAGAAGACCATGATATATCATCATCTTACATCTATTTATGACTATCATGTTCTGGCATGTCCTTTGCCCAGGATTTGTAGAAGATGCTCTAATGATTTGTCAAGGAATAAAAGACCATGATCTGAATATTATTTGCTGTAGTAATTGCATGTTTTCAAAAGAAGAGTCTTTGAAGACTCCCTTTTTTGACCTGTCATTTTCTATCTGTGGTTATCATTTTAGCTATGTTCGTTACTATGAGTTTTTTGGACTTGCATCAAGGATAGTCCCACACATTTCTTTGAGAAAACCTTTCAAAATGTTCCATAGCTGCATCTCTCATTCATTTCTAGCTGATAAAGCTGATGAAAAAAGCATACTGTAGAGAATATTTATGTGGCATACAAAAATATTGATGACTGACTTTTTAGTACCAAGTAATAGCACTGAAAGCCAACCAATCTGATGATGAAGCAAGTATCTCTATCTGCATGTGAAGAAAGAAGAAAAATGCATAAATTAAAAAATTAAAAGCAATAAATGAATATGGTACTGTGTAAAAATAGATATGAATTTAATTGTCATTTCACCTGAACAAATAATATGAAAAAAATAACCTATTTTAATTTAAGCTTTTAAATTTTATAATTTGGTTATGAGTTGCTTAAAATTATAATTGTTATCTTATATTTTTCACAAAATATTTTGGTGAATAATTCTAGACAATCTCTTTATAAATAGCTGAAAATAAAGGTTTGATATGATTTTTATCTTGCTATCCTCTTCTACTCTTCAGGCAGGAGTAGCACCTGCATCATGATGAACTTTCTTAGCTTTAAAAATTCCAGTTTTCAGTTTCAAAAATTTCCAGATCTCCGAAAAAAAGCAATATGTATCTTACACCAGTGACCCATTTTGGACTCTAAAATGTAGCTCAAGTTGCCTACAGCCACCTCTTAAACTCAGAGGGGAGAGATAATCACCTACCAAGGGTGATTCTAGAGATCCCGAGGGAAGTGGGATGAGCCCACATTAAGGGCTTTTTGCTTTTTGGGGAATACAGGGAGGAGTAGACAGCCACATTTTATACAGTCCCATTTAGATGGGTGGATTCTTGCATGGTAAATTTAATGAGTCAATTGTGTGTAATTTCCACAATGCAGAGAGCTTTCAATGCAGATATGTTAACACAGAGTGTCAAGGGAGTACTGAGCTACTTCTACTACTCTATGATACCTGCAGGAGGCAAGAGTGGCTTTGGCTTCTGATCTGGAAAACCCTAAGCACTGGGTTATGAAGATGGAAGGAATGAGACACAGATACTGGTGCAGTTTGCAGGCCACTATGCATTTCAGTGCTTGCACAGTGGCTTAGGTGTCCCATAATCAGAGCTTGTGAGGCTGAGCCAGTGTTTGACTCATATTAAGTTTCTCCATAAGTACCGAGTACTTCTATGCTTAGACCTGAAATCTGTTCAGCAGGAGTGCTACATGGTGAGTTCATTCCTGGATTTTTGAAGACCAAAGAAATTCTGAGAGAAAGTTAATACTTTTCGAACAAGAGTTGACAGATAGGACTGTGCTATAATTTTCCTGTAATGCTTCCAGTTTTCCAAGCTGCCAAGGAAGTTTCTCAGTTTGAATCTGTTTGATCCTGCTGGTCATCATGGTTTATCTACTATCTACAAATTTCCTGAAAACCTTTTAGGAAAAAAATGAGGTTCCACATTAACCCATGTATTCTAACCTAAAGGTCACAAAGTCTTTCAAATGTATTGCCTATAATGGGAATTATGTGGTTAAATCTTTCTGTGGCACCTTGAAAATAGATCGTTAGCAAAAGTCTATATCTTTCTCTGCTTCCAAATGCAGATGAGTGATCTCTGAAAAAAGAACTGAAGAAACACCGGTAGCTAAACAAGTCTTAGTGTACAGTATGAAATGCTTATAGTTATTCATAATTTTTCATCTTTATCCAATGCTGTTTGTCCTAGGACTTGACTGGGAGTAGACATGGAAAAAACATTTTTTTGAAAAAGTTACAGCCTACTATGAGTAAAAAAACTACTGGAAATATTTGTCTTAATTTTATGGACTTCAGTAATTACAGCTGCTTCTCTGAGGTCTTGTCTGAGCTTGCAAGTCTCTTCAGCTTTATCTATCAGAGTCTGACCTTTCCTTGGGGTTCTCTGCACCCTTTGGAATTAACATACCCTTTTCTCCAGGTGTCACAAATCTGACATTGCTTTTCAGACTGCACTCTTTGTCTTTATTATTTGCAGGCAGCCCTTGTGCTCATTTCCTTCCTGTCCTCATTTCCTTTCTGTTGTCCCATTTCAGCACACTCAGTGGCCCTGAGCATCTCAGGATCTCTCTTGTGAGCAGTTAGTGGAGGCTGGCAACATTGAAATGAGTGGCAAAGTTATTTTGAACTCATAAGCTCTGATCATAACCCATAATAAGATTCATTATTAAATGTCACCCTGAGCCATTTAATTTCCAGTAAAAATCATATAGCAACTGTTTATCTAACACATCATTTAGGAAAAATAAAATCAGGGAATGTAGCACTTGAAAACATGTGGTCACAGAGCAGAGCTAATAGAGGGGGACTCATGGTGGGAAAGCTCATTGCTAGGGATTAAATTCATGTCAGCAGTAGATCTCATTACTGTAATTACAAATGATATTAATAAAAGCAGTAAGTGCTTTAAGTCACAGAGATCTTTCAAGAAATTTATAGTAAAGTAAAAAGGATCACCTCATATTATCGTCAGTGTTTTTTGCCACAGCCAGTTTCTCAAGCGTCTCAGGGAGAGAGAGTGAGAGAAACAGTCCTGAAAACTGTTCTCAGTACTTCAGGCTTTACATGCTAAGACAGGAAGAATCCACTCCTATGAGAACTGGGAACTTGTCTCAGTGAACAACTAGCAACTAAACATGTAGTGTTAACTTAGTTATCTATCCCTGGATCAAATTTTGTTATCTACCCTTGGATCTGCACGACTTTATTTGGAACCTGTGGCAATTGATTAATGATATTACCTGCTTGTACATCTTAGATTTACATGCACAATTCTACGCCTTTTGGAACAGGTCCATGTTCTTCTGCTGAGAACTGCAGAGCTGGGTGCCGTGTTCCAGGTGGGGTCTCTCTCCCCAGAGCAGAGCAGAGCAGAGCAGAGGGCCAGAGTCCCTCCCCTGCCCTGCTGCCCACACTGCTTTGGATACAGTTCAGTGCACGTTTGGCTTCCTGGGCTGCAGTGCACATGGCTGGTTCATGTCTAGCCTCTCACCTACCAGCACCCCCTAGTCCTTCTCCCCACTGGTGCTCTAGATCCATTCTCCACCCAGCCTGTCCTTGTGCTTGGAGTTGCCTCAGCCAGGTGCAAGACCTTCACTTGGCCTTGCTGAAGTTCTGAGGTTTGCACAGCTCCACCTCTCAGCTGTCAGGGGTAGAAGTTTGTGTTAGATGCAACTGTGCAGCCGTAAGATGACACACCCACGTCCCCAAGACACACACACACAACTATTTCTAACAAATTTGGTAGGGTTTTCCACTGGGACTGGCAGAAAATAGCCCAAAAGTGACTTGCAAAAAAGATGAAAGTGAATTATAATTCAACCATTTTTGTAGAGAACATATTGCTTTACATAGGAATGGTTGGTTTATGGCTGTCTGAAACTAATTATCTCATTCCATTCTCGATGACTTATTTATTAATGGTGCTGATTTTACTCATACACAGCTTGGAGTACACAAAACAGTTTTATATATAAAATTGATAAATACATTTAATGTATTGATTAGCAAATGACAAATTTATTTGATCTAAAAATTTTATTGGTTCATAAGAATGAAATATTGATTTTTTTTTTTGTGTAATATAAGTTTCAGATGGGCTCTTGAGTAGAGGCAGCAGAACTGCTTATACCTTTGATGGAAGTCTAACAAGCTTTTCAATCTTATCTTTAATTTGAGGGTTTCATAGCTAGGTCATAAAAAATGAGTTTGGGCTGCATCTTCTTTTAAGACAGTTGTGTATCTAGTGCTTGACATATCAGCCAAGAGGGCTTTTAAACACATTCACAAAACAGATTGGTCTCTGTTAAGCTGTAGATGTTTAAAGTAAATGCCCATTAATGTAACTGTAGATTTATTTCTGTCTATAATTTCTGTAATTGGCAGTTTGGCATCTTCTGTGTTTTCTGTTAAAGAAAATAATTTGTTCATTGAAGAACAATAGAAGTATGTTAACATTACCACATGCTCTACAGACAAGCAACGTGTGGACTTACAGCTCATCCTGGTGGTCCTGAATGAGAGTATTTTCATAACCTGAAATATTAATGAGTTAATTCCCCTCACCCCTGGGGGAGAGAAATATTCAAGCACATCACAACACTATGCCCCAAAGTCAGAGCAGCAGCAGTGCAGTTCACTGGCTTGCAGATTCCTGTTATTACCACACACATTTTGCTTACTGTCTAGAAAGAGAAAGGTAATGAGCTGCATTCACAGTGATTCTTTATATTTCTGTATAAAATACACATTAAGATGCTTTGCATAATAAGGTTATACACTTCCCATCAGAGTGTAGGAAGGATTTTGCTGGCATTATAGTTAGCTTTACCAGGAATAGTGAGGTGTGGACACCTTCATTTATTCACATATTATATCCCAGTCAAAGCAAGGTAGGTGATTTTTGGTTTTGTTTCTGTTTTTGTTTTTTCCGCTGCTTGCACCAGGGTTTTCTCAGCAACAAACAGGTGGGATCTGATCTCAACTGGAAACCTACTAGAGTTAACAGTAATGTCATAGATATTAATTTGCAGGAGATTTCCTTCAGACACACGCACTTTTTATATGTTTTTCTAATTATGAATTTTGTTTTTATTAAAAAATAGCTAGAAGGAAAAGCACAGTTGAATGGAATTAGACACACTGTGTCAATTATGTCTCAGTGGATTTGCATTGGTTTCAAGACTTTATAGAATGCCTGAGTCATGACATGGCACTGCACGGTAGATTAGTTTGGTCCCAGAGAATGGCCAAGGTATTTCCAGCTATGCAGATAGGCTGGACAGAATATGACCTCTGTCACATCTCACCTCAAAAGATAGAGTTTCATGTACTACAGACATGCAGACACTTGTTTTTACCTTCCTTCAGTCTTTGTGCTCACCTGGAGACAGGACACTTATGAGACTATCCACTGAGGGGTATAAGTAGCCTTGAAAATAGTACAGCAGCAGTTCTGGGAGCACTGAAGCTGAGTAGCTGGGTGGCCAAAAGCCTTGTGTCAGAAAATAATTTAAATGAAAGGTAGATGGAAAAGGATGTAATAAACAAACTGGAAAAATACAAGGTAATAGGGAAAACATGGGATAAAGTGATACTTAACTGTTTGAAGACTTAAAGAATGACTGAAGAGTGAATAAATGACACCTTTGTAGATCCTACTGATAGATTCTTTACCAAAGGACCTGCTATACAATTATTTGGGAAACCTGACAGATGAGTTGTATGTGTAATTATAAATAAACTGACCAGTGCATAAACATACTCAGGAGGACATTTATTCATTAAAAGTCCTTGGAAAAAACACATAGATAGAATATTTTTTGTAAGGAATATTTATTTTCAGTTCCATTTAAACAACCCACTTTTGTAACACATACTAAAATCCTTAGGAAACATTCTACGAAATTTCAGGATTATAACCACAGGAATGAATTAAGTGTATTTCAGTTCTGGAGATTAAAATACAGAATATGTTTGCATCATTCTGCATTTTATTAGGTTGCTGCCTTTTGGTATGCTTTACATTAAAAATACATGACTGACACTCTTTATACCAGTAAGCCTTTTTATTGAAAAAAAATATTATTGCATTAAACTACATTCCCAGGGATTCCTTGAATAAGCTAAAACAAAAGTCCCATTGCATGTACAATAGTGCAATTCACTTAGCTACTGTATAATATAAAACACTTTATACAGAGAATACAAAACAAAATTACTAGTTTACATATTGTACTATCCAGTTTTAAATATAAACTTGACATTTTAAAATCAATCTGATCAAATGGCATTTTTTATGCAAATCTGCACAATAAATATGCGTGTTGGATGTATTCCAGAAATGCATCAGATACAAAAAAAAAAAAAAAAAGAAAAAATCCCAAACAACAACAAGAAAAAAGTTTATCATGGTGTGACTCTGGAAATTTTTTTAATGGAATTTTAAGGTGTGGGTGACCTCTTTCCTTAGATTATGTATCAAGAATATACAAACAAGCTAAAATAAATTATTAACTTGGTGTGTATATATCACTGCCATAAGGATACTGTAACTCTTTTAAAAAATCTCTTTAAATAAAATCAAAATTGCAGCACGGCTCCATACATCAGGCTCAATAATACTTTTAATAATTATAATGATACATATTTAAAGTACTTTACTGATGAAAAAAAATATGGCAGCAATTAGAGAAAATATATAATTTCAGCTGTGCTGATAGCTTTATTACATTTCTCCAAGAAAATCCCTCCTGTGCACTAAGAATGGTATTGGACATTGCCTGTGTTTGGTAATCAGTGATTACTGTTTTCTGTTGTGCTCTTTCTGTTCTTAATCTCTCTTTTTCTCCCCATTAATACATCTCAAAATTCTCATTCCCATTGTTCCAGGAATTAAAATTAATCTTCATTGTCAATTTATTTGCCCTACCATGTTGGTATGTAAAATGATGCATGGGAATCCTATGGTTTCATTTATTCTAGAGTCTCATTGTATGGTGCATACATTAAGGGAAACAAATACATCTATTTTCTGTAAATGATCTATGTAGTAGGATATGGTTAAGTTTGATTTGGTCAGGTTTCTTGCCACAGAAATTTCTATAATGTTAATATAGTATATTAACATTGCCTGGTAGAAATGGGAAAACAAAATATGTGTACATCTCATTAAAGATGAGATTAGCCCATCATTCCTTCAGTTCCATATTTTTCTTTTGGTGTTATCTACCTAGGGTACAAATGAACTTTTGCACACAGTGAGAACAGCTGGGTTTACTTCAACAGAGATGCAACTGGGCCCATAAATTTAAAAGCTTGTGGGGCTGGAAATGCACCTTTTATGCTGGTATTGTCCCTGGACTGTGGGTGATGGCCACGCAGCCCAGTCAGCCCCTCCTGGGGCACAGCTTGCCTGCTACTTTAGATGTCCAGTTCAGAATGTTTCTACAAAGTTATGATAATGTGTCCAAGTGGTCCACTGAGTGAGTGATCTCCATCCAAGCACGTAATAATTTTCAGAGGTGTTAAGTCAGAGTAAGTGAAATATGTTTGATTCTCAGAAAATAAAGTATCAGAAGTACAGAAATTATATGTAAATTAAGATCATATCTTGGGAAAATTTTCAGCCATTGAAATTGAAAGGAAGAATTGTTAAACTCTGGAAACTTTTCATTCTACAATTTTCCCAAATAAAAAATTTTACTTCCTTAATACTGAAGCAATAATTTTAATTAAAGAATTACTCTACAAATTAAATTAGAAAAAGAAATATAATTTATATGCCACTTACACACAGATAAGTAACACCAAAATGACATGAATCCGTTTTGTTAATGAGACTAAAAAATAAGTTGGGAATCAAACCAAAATATGTTTGTGGGTGCTGGTGCCACCAACCTTTTTCAACATAAAAATGTTTTGCTTCTGCATAGTCTCCACAATTTTTTTCTGATTTTTATTTTCAATAGCTAAACCATCAAATGTTTAAAGCTACATTGAAAATACAAAACTAGCAGTCACAACTTTTAAAGTAACTTGAAAAGTTTGGCTATTACCAGTTTATGATGAAGAAGCTCCAGAAAGACAGAAATTAAAACAATTACATTTTATTGCAATGGATTGATGTATTTTGATTAAAACTAAGAAAATTGGTTCTGTTGTATTTTAAAGACATTACTTATTTGCAATTAGATTTTTAAGTTTCTTCAGGTAGCTGAATATAATGGAATAAAATTCCTCCCAAAGTTTTTCACTGTGTTTTATATTCATTCTGAAAGATACATTTTGTGCACTACCTTATTGCAAATGAATTGAAATTATTTCAAATGCTTTTAATCCAAACAAACAGGTACTGTGTGTTGGTTACTTCATGGTCCAATTTTTTTGGGGAAGCATGCCTGCAGTCTAACCATAATTATGAACTAATTTCATGCTAAATATCTTGTGTTAAGTTAGAAGCATTATAAAAAATGTCAAACTATGGCATTCAAAGAGATGCTGAAGCCTTCACCTATTTCCAGATACAAGTTATTACAAAAAATTTCAGCCACACATTACTCTGAAGGTTGGATACATGCATTCTTACATTGTGGATTCATAATTTCAATTTACTTGTTGAGAGTTTGGGAAGCCATGCGAGAATCTTGACATATTTGTTTAGATTCAATAAACTTTTAAATGCTGAGTACTTGAACAAGTTTTTCTCCGAGTCTCAACCTGTAGAGCCAGCTTTTGATCAGAATTTTACTTCTACATCTTTATGAATATCTGCATGATTTTATAGGACCGGCCAATTTTTTCTGTTGTTTGTGAAAGGGATGAAATATATTTACACATTCTTTGGGAAAGACTCTTCCACACATCAGAGCTCTGTTTGCTGGGAAAAAGGCATTGCAGTTTGGCCAAGTACCTCTGAGGTTCAAAGCCAGCACTGGCTGCTTGGCAGCTGTGGGCTGGTGCGGCTCACTCTGACATGCCCTGTGACACAGCCATGCAGAGGCAGTGCCAAAGAACTTGGCTTCTCAGTGAGCCTTCTTGGATGCTTGGCTCAGAGAGAAAAGAGGCAGCCTGCTTCTGCCAGCACAGAGCTCCTGGTGCTAAGGGAGTGCTTTGTTATGTACCCCTGGCCTGACTGCAGTCCCTTTACACTCTCCAAGCAACATAGGCAGGGATGAAATCACTAAAGTATCTTCAAGATGTTGTTGTGATCCTCATTGTCTAGTGGTAACTTATCACCCCTCCCTCTGAGCCTCCCCAGTTTACTTTGGCCAGGAGACAGCCCTGAGGTCTGCTGATCCCAGATACCTTAATTTTTCCTCGGTCTAAAATACCTTAACCAAACCAGGCACTGTTTCATATGCAAACTCAGAAAATCAAATCTTTGAAGTGTGTCAAGTTTGCTCAACCTTAAATTGTGCTACTTTGGATCTCTCATCAGTGTCAATATTGATCCCATTTTGTCTGGGTGCTGTGGTCCCTTTCCTACTGACAGTCATAGACTTCACTTCAAGCTATTCTTTTACAACATTCTGTAGAATGACACTGGCCACCCATCCTTCTTGTAATAGTATCACAAAATGCTTTAAAGCAGCTTTTCCTCAGTGATACAAGAATGAAATCAACATTCATATGCTGTCAGCCAGATTGTGGACTTTAAAATCTTTGCTGTTGTGCTCTAAGCAAAACAGTAGATTTCCCCTCAGATGTGATTGAATGTTGAATGCTTTATTTTATTTTAATTCGGGGTTGGAGCCATGATGAAATCATTTGGGCTAGTTTAAGTAGCTAGAAACACTGAAAACTTCTTTTGCTGTAGGTAGCTGTTGGGTCTGGATAGAACAAGAATAGTGATGAGGCTCTTGTCCTTGGAATAAGGGATGCACTAAGTGATTTGGGTGTATAGCAGAAGGTGTGACTGTGTTCAGGTGTGGTGTAAATAAGGCTGGGATATATGCAGCGTGTGGCAGTGCAGGGAAGGTCAGTGGGGAAGGGTGGAGGGGAGTGGCAGAAACCAAGTGCAGTGGGTGTCCTGTCAGGAAAGCAGGGTGGGTGGGAATAAGGGCTGGCGCTAATGGGGAAAGTGATATGGGGGCAAAATGTGCCTGAGAGAGGGGGTGGAGGGGTGCCAGGGAGAGATGGCTGCCGTGGGGGTGCACAGATGCTGAGACAGCAAAGCGTTGCAGCAGTGTGTGGTGGATGGTGGTGACAGTAGCCTGCTGCTGAACAGGGAGGGCAGGAACTGCTGGTGTTGCAGAGAAGGCAGCTGGTCCTGGGGCAGGCAAAACTTTCAGATGTTTTGCCAGAAGTTGTTTCTGGATGTGCTGCTGGGCTTGCAGCTGCAGCAACCTGTATTTGTCTACTTCTTCTGGTGTAAATGTGATAGGCTGCTGTGTTAAAGGAGGGGAGGTGGATTTACTGTACACTTCTAGGTCATTTAGTGTATCACCATACCTCTGCATAGCACTGTCACAAAAAGAGTCTGAACTGCCTTCTGCCCGGTTCAAGTCCATGTTTACATCATGTAGTTCTTCTTTGGTCTCTGTTGAATTAGCAACAGAATATCTATTAGAGGGAAAAGCACCAGGGAAATCATTTGGTACTGGATCACAGCTTTGTATAAAGGGCTGCACTTCACTAATGAAGAGATTGGTTTGTTCCTTTATTGCTGTGTTCCTTTTTATGCTTGGATTCTGATAGCCTGTTTCAATTTGAATTATGTCTTTAAGAACACAATGATCATAATCAGTTCCAGGTGAAAGAGTAACGTTTGTTATCTCTGATGCTTCAGTGTTGTTTTTCTTCACACTGTTTTTCAACAAACTGATTTCATTATGTCTCATATCATTTTTACCTTTGCTTAGCACTTTCTCTGGCAAAGGTAACATTGCAGTGTCATCTACTGATGATGAAAACTGAAGAGCAAAGTGACTTTGTGAGTGATCCTTTAATTCTATCCCAGTACTGATTGAAAATCTCTCTGGATCATGCATTTGTTCCTGGGTTTTCTTAGACTGCACTCTTTCTAAAAGTAACTTGGCTGTCACTGACTTTCTTTTTCCACATATGTCTTTTGCCAGGTTTTTGGAAGAGCAGGCGGCAAAGTTTTTAGACTGACTGTTCCCATTGAGAGAGTTGGAATTTGCAGTTTCAGCTTTTCCTGGTTCAGCATTAGAACCTCTCTCAGCATCCTCTTTTGTTTTGTTGTCACAGTTGTCAGTCTCTTTTGAGACGGATCCTGAACTGCTGCATCTTGATATTCTGCTGCTAGATGATCTTTCACTGCTTCTTGAATCACTAGTGGAACCACTTTTGGATTTGTGGCAGCTTCTACTCCTGCTAAACCCTTTGCTAAGATGCTGATGTCTACATCTGCCGTGTTTAGACCTGTCTCTGCTTTGTAAAAGTTTATGTCTTGAACATCTTCGATATTTAATTGTGCTACTCTGAATACAGCTTCTAGTCCTGTGACTTCTACTATGACAAAGATAATCCTCGTCTGTATCATCTGAAGTGAAAATACACTTGTGCTTTCTGTGTTTGTGCCTTTCATCTGTCTTGCTTTTTCTTTTACAACAATAAAGCAAATTATTTCTTCTGTGATTGTTTGATGTGGGATTCATGTAGCTCATGTAGCTACTCGTACTGCTAACTGAAGTGTCAGAATAGCTGGAATGTCTGCCAGATGAGGACTTTTGAGGAGATGGGAATCTCCAACATCTTGTGTAACTTCCACATCCTTCATTATCTGAATACCTGTTGTTTGAACTGGATTTACAGCTAAAGAAACTTCCACTAGAATCTTTTCCACTGTCACTTATGTCACTGCTGCAGCTGACCACGTCTTGAAGGGATCTGGAATAATTTTTGCTCTCATATTTTTCTTCAGAATAAATTAAATGACATTTTTCAGAGTTAGAGTTTTTAATCCTAGACATAAAAGCAGAAAAGGAAATGCTTTCGTTTCTAATGTTCTGAGTTTTTCTTTCACAGTCATGGAAATGATGCTTTAAAGGTCTCCTCAGTGATTTTGTATAAAGACTTTTTTCTGTCACATAATCCTTTTGTGAGACGTCAAGGTAAGCAGGCACTTTGGGTATATTTTCATTCAAATTGTCTGCAATGCATTTCTGACCATTTTTATTCATTTCTTTCCCTATGTCTGACTCAGCTTTTTGCTTGGCCTTTCTTGGATTTAGGGAACCTTTCATCTTCTTTGGTTTCAACAGCTGATTATCTTGTTCATTTGACATTTGCTTGTGTTTTATTAAACCTGAGGGTTCATATTCATCTGCAGTCTTATTTTTAGAGAGCTCTTTACAGCTTGCTTTGTTTATTTCATTCTGTTTACCCTCCCTGTGATTTAAAGAGAGTCTGAAGTCAAAATATAATGGATTACAGCCATATGAAATACAGGGCTCAGTTTTTGTAAACAAAAGTAATTCTGTGGGCCACTGCAGAGCAGTGGTGCCATCTTTGCTCACTACATGGAGGAAAGGCAATGCCTGGGGCTTAACTTCTTTAACCATGGTCTCCTTTTCAAGTGTTTCCATATTTCCATCTGTGGTTTCGGTAATCTCCAAAGATCTTTCTCTTTTTATCACTCCAGGACTCTCATTACTGTTGCTTGAACAGGTCAGCTCAGGTGCTGGCTGTCGTGGGAGCTCAGATAACTGGGCAGGCAGGTGGGCATTACTGGGCTTGTAGGTGTTCAGCTGCGTACAAAAATTGCTAGCTTGGCATGAAGATGAGATGGGAGTTTCTAAGAATTGCTCAGATTCATTCAGTTTGCTCTCTTTCTCTGTTTGTCTCAGGGAAGCAGAAAAATTTGTAAGTGGTATTTTGACTTTAGAAAATGAAGGATTATCTCTGAGTTTTTCTTCTGATTCTTTATCATTACTTTTATCATTTTCCTTTAGCATTTTAGGTTTTGTAGCTACATGACTTGATGCACTGTTATCCAAATCCATTTGGTCTTGTGTAATAGGTAGCTCTTTATCCAAACTTGCTTTCTGTTGTTCCTCCAAAAGTGTGACAGAATGACAGCCCTCAATAGTTTGCTTTTTTTTGTGGTTGGGGGACTCACTATAATCATTTCCTTCTTCACAGTTTTCACTGAAGACAGATGCTGATGACTCAAGCTTCAAAGGGACCTTTTTAGAGAATGAAAAAGACACTCCTGCCCTTTGAGAGGTATTGTTGCTGTATGGGAACATTTGTGAGATGTGATTTCCAAGTGCATGGTGTCTTTCAGCTGGGGGGTGGTGCCTGCTTATAATAAGTTGCTGTTTCTCCAGTATGCTTCTGGAGAAGCCTTGTCCTTCACTTGTGATGGTTCTTTGAGAATTTGCTGTGAACTTGCTGCCCTTGTACAGGAAAATACCACCTGGTGATTGCTGCTTTTCCAGGACTAATCGGGGGGCTTTAAGCAATGGTCCACTCGCAGTGATGCTTTAAGGTAAAAAAAATAAAGAAAAAAAGAAAGCTGCATTAAGTAACCAAGTTATGACAGAGCTTGCATTTGACAATGTCTGTCTGGTGGAGGAGGGTGTCACTCAGTTTTTTTACAGGGTAAAGCTAAGTGTCAACAAAGTCCAGTTTATCATCAGTTTGGAATTTTGTATGGGCAAGACAATCTTTACACATAGACAATTACATGTTTTAATGTCAGCACATGAATTTTCTTTTTCAGTTATACCCATGTACAAGCAGAACAAATATTGGTTTTACTCCAAATTTATATTTAGGAGAAACTAATCTGTGGTAAGTCTTGCTTTTCTGAAAGGCCTCTGCAAAGGAATTGTGCTATGTTCAAAAAGAGATATTTCCACCTGGAGCATCTGCAAAATCAAACTCTAGAAGAAAAAGAAATACGTTCTGCTTGCTTAGGAAAGAATGTATTTGTCTGACTTTTTAAAGAGTAGATTCTTATTTTATTCCACAATAAATGATTTTGCAAAATATTCAAAGAGAAGATATTAATACTAAAACTGTCAGCAAACATTGAGGGTGAAAAAAATCACAACTTAACCGGTCTCATTATCAACCATGATTTGACTTTGCCACATTTTCTGTGTCTTACGTCCATTAATAACATTATTCCTCTTTTCAAAATATCTCAGATTTTAAATATTATTTAGTTTTCTTGTAATTAAAGAAAAAAGGTACCTATTCTAGGGCCTTAACAAAAATGGCAAACCACTGATTTTTTGAAACAGATAACTGAGACTGAAATGACTGTAGCTATTTTCCATTAAAGGTGTGACATATATGGCCACCATAAAAGCGTTTTTCCAATACATATTTTAAACACACATTTCATTAGCCTAATTATCTACATTTGCTATCAGTGTCTAGTTTCTTTTTTTCTTGTTAATGTACTGTGGTACTCTAAAAAGAAAAAAATAAACTAGAACCAGTTTAAATAAAGAGTTTGATAAAAAATGTTTTACATTTATATAATTTACATTTACATGTAAATAATTTACATTTAATTAAAATGTTTTATTTAAACATTTTAATTAAATGTAAATAAATTAAAACAGTCAGATCTGCATAATAGCTATCTATAATTGGCAATCATGTTTTATAAATGCTATAAAAATACCTTGATCTTCAGCAATGGGAAAAACAGAAAAATTCCCTGGAGTAGAGTCAACCCATAATGTGAGAATATGCATGCATTCCAGAGAATATATTTGCCTTTGCCAGAAATTCAGCATCAGGAGATACAAATTAACCCCTATTTGTACATCAGGAATAATTATCTCTTGGAGAAGGCATACAAAGAAATCCTTTTTAAAGTCTTGGAATAGCAAAATAAAATTTTTCTGTCCCCGAGATTAACAATTTTCTTCTCAAACTGAATCAGCTTATTGTAAGGAACAGTGTTGGAACCTGAGAGACAGTACTCAGGGATGGTAACAATTATATGAGTGTGGACTTCTGCTTACAAAGGCTGACATTCTGCCTTTCCTGAGCAATTGGGAGTGTTACCCCTCCACCAAAATCTTGGCACTCGGCCTCCCCTGAGCCTGTTAGTGGTTACAGGGGGGAATAGCAAGCTCTTTCCTTCCACACTCTGTGCAAAATGTTATGGACTCCTGGCTCTTTCTAAAAGAAAACCCGCTCTTTCCCTCCCAGATTTGTTCTGGCTTTCCTATTATCACTGGTATTATCGCTCTATTCTGAGGCTACATCTTCAAGTGCGTGGGCATAAAGGAAGCTTCCCACAGGCAGTTACATTTGTTTCAGCAGATTTATATGAAAATGGAGTCACAATCATAAAAGTGATATATTAGCACTAAACTGTTATATTTCAGCAGATTGCTCAAAAGCAATTACATAGGCCAAAATGAGTTTGTAATAAACTCTGAATGCTGTTATTTCCAGGGTACAGTAGTCTTCAGATGAGTTTAAACAATGCCAGTTTATTTATCTGATTAACTCCTTTTGGTCATACATTAATATAAACAATTGGTCTGATGGCAATCTATTCTACTGAACCATTCAGTGTCATTAAACAAAGGAGATTTCTCATATTTAAAGGTTTACTACAACAATCTTTGTCCTCTATCTTGATATTAATTAGTAGAGCTGACAGTATTAGACAAACTTAATTCAGTTAATTACTTGTTTTTCATTCAAATCATCCTACAGAGAAACTGAAAAGTAGTAAACCTTAAAAGTAGTAAAAATTATTCACAAAGGGTTTATCCTTTCCCATTAACTTATGATAAAATGTTAAGACAGTCATACTAATCTGTTCAGATCAGTTTGGGTAGGGTAAAATGGTGATATTATAAAAGCACCTTCAAAGCGCTCCATTTAGAAGACATGAGAATATCTATCTACAGGAGAGAAAATTACAAACTTTCAAACAGCACGTAATTAAGGCAGAAGTTTTCAATGTATAGTTTGCAGAACAGGATTGTTTGGAGTCGAAGACAGCTGAAAACAGGTTACAGTACACACAATCTCTGTACATTACTTGTGTAGGAGTAAAAATATTATAATTTCTTCTGGAAGGGAGGAAAGAGGGCATTAAAACCTCCTATGTTTTTTAAAAACTTGCCATTCTGACTGCTTCCGTAACTCTGCAAGCTGGTGGAGTCGCTTGAGTGCTTTTTCCTGTTTCTTCTCATCTTTCCATGACTTTGAAGCCACATTTCGAGCAAATTCCCTTTGTTTTAAGTCTTTCAATCTCTGTGTGAAAAGAATATAAACAGAAGGGATTAGAGATGTACACACTAGATACAGTGCCTCTTACTCCATTTATTCACTTTTCATGAAGTTGGTATGTAAATGGAGAATAAAAGTATACTTAAAATACCGTAATAGTGAAAAGAGATTGAAATTGTTATTTTTGCTTACCAAAACAGCATAATTTGCCCTCTGCTATTTATCAGATAGATGCCTATGTATCAATGACAACCTTTTTGGTTTCTGATGAATACAAAAATGTTCTGTTGTGTACAAATACAACAAGACACAAAACTAGAATCCATTTAGTGAAGTCAACATTTTCCTATTTGATTCATCCTGTTGAAATGCAATCCACAGACATGTACTGGAATAACTCTGAGCTATAAAATATATGTGTAATATATTTTATAGTTCTCTACTTGGACATGCATACACAGATGTGTGGGAGCTGATCTGTTGGTTTTGTACCTTTTCAAGGCTGTATTATTTTCTCAAAGGAGAGAACCACTGTCTGAAATATTTGATCAGGAAACTGTTTTATATCTATTTTCACAATTTTTTAATCACCTCCCATATCTATAAACCAGGTAATTGCTGTTGGAGAGAGAAAAATTCTTTGCCTTTATTATATTTTTTTATTGTCTGATTTTGCACTAAACATAAGGAAAACGAAGGAGAAGACATAAACTAGGAAGTGTCAACAGCATCCTCTGCAAAAACAGTTGTCTCAGTTCACTGTGCTCTCTAGGAGCCAGAAAGTCACATCTGATCTTACAACTCCCCAGCTCAGATCCATGCTTCTGTACTCCATGGCAGAAATGCCTTCCCCCTTCCCCACTTCTTCAGTGTTTGGGGAAAAAATGTTTGCTAGGAGGGAAGGGGCTCTGGTGTATTCAGCCAGATGCCCAAACTGGAAACTTTGAGAACCAGAACTGAAACTAAACTGCTGCATTTGTTTGCCCCTTGGTCCAGAGGTGGCTGCATTCATCTGTGTAATTTAGAACTACTATATCAACACCATGCAATGCTAAATTTTATATGGAGCTGTTTTTGCAAAGTAGATTTGAAGAAAGGTTTTGATATCTCAGTCATTTTTAAAGTGCTGCTTGTCTTTCAGCATCTAAGCCTACTTGATTGTCCACCAACACCTAAAGATCAACGTCCCAATCTCTGCCATCATCTCATGCTGCTGTTTCACTCACTGTAGCAGGGCCAGAAGATCAATATGCATCAGTAGGATAAACTGAAGGCTGACCAAGCATTGTAAAATCAAATACTGCTTGCTGCAGCTCAGGTATGGGGAGCAGTCTAGCCATGGCACAGAGCTGTACACTGGCCAACATGCACCTGCTTCTGAGAAAACAGGGCTGGAGGCAAAGAATCCTCAAATGCTGGAAGTCAAGAAAATTATAAGTGCATGAGAGAACTGCTTTCTGGAGAGAGATCTAGCTTTTACCTGTAGATTATGACAAAGCAAATGGGTGAAAACCACCATCTAAAGAGACAGGTCCTTTTTTGTCCAGATAAGATGAAAGAATCCTGTTAGTGGCAGAGATATAATATGACAGAAAGACATGGAAAAACACTTGATGGAAACAGGCCATAAAAGGTCTGTGATTTCTTTCTGTGAAGAATGCTGGAAAGCTGTAGTGAGCATCTCTCACCACTGTCACATCAGCCGTTCTTCAAGTGTGGGATTTTTTAAAAAGTCAGATAACATCTGTGGGAGAAAAATCAGTTCTGGGAGACTAAGAGCAGAAGATTTTTGTTTGCTCTCAGCCTTTTGGACACAAAGATATATGCCGTTCAGCACTGATTTGGAGACAAGGAGAGCTGGGCTGTCCACAAATCTGCTCAGGGAGCTTAAGATGAGTCTCTGGCTCTCAGCCATCCTGACAGTTTTGCACAGACGCTCTCTCTTGGATGGGGATTAGAATGCCAGGAAGTTTCTCAAGGAACTGGTGCACCACCAACCAGCAAGAATCATCATATTCCGTAGTGCCTGATGAAAGCTTAACCATTTTATCAGAACTATCTATAGTTTGTCAAATCTGTATGTTTCTCCATAAAGTTTGTATCAGCCCCAACATCCAGTACTTCATGGAACTAGACTCTAAAACAGGACAGCTGTAAAGTCCTCTTTAAAGCTTTTAGGCTTCACCTTCTTGAAAAGAAGTGGTTGCTCCCTATATGTTTAGCTCTTAACTCTGCCTTCATGTGCCTTCTCTCATTATTCATTTGTCCCTTGCTAGGCCAGTCACATAGCACTCCATGCCCTCAACCTCATTGTCTGCAATTTACAGTCAAATGGATGAATATGTAAGACAATGTTACTTTTGGTTCAAGAAAAAATCTTTTCAAATAATATATTAAAGCCAAAGCTGAAAAAAGAAATCAAAGAATCTTCCTAGAACAAATCCAAATGTTCTGTCACCTAGGTAATATTTACATGAGTGTAGAGATATTTAAGCTGTAAAGATCCTATTCTCCACAGAAAAACGTAGGTAGTCTTGAGCCTTATTAACGTGTCCAATGTGAAGAAAGGGCAAAGAAACACATTTGAGAAATGCCCTTTAGGGCAGATTGCTATGTTTTAGCTGTCACCGTGAGCTGTTCAGCATCACACATAAAGCATTCATGAGGAAAAACAGAAACAGTTTCTACCTGTCAAGGAAACAAAGAACAGTGTGAAACCGAGAACTATGGAGCACACTACTGCAAAGCAATGCCATTTCATTTCTTTGACAGTTAGGATGATAATCAAAAAAGCAAATGGACCAACACTACGAATAGGAGCATTTTTTGCTCTCTAATGGCATGCAGCATGTGTCAGAGAAGTAGAGAAAAGAAAAAGTAATGTAGGTACGCATAGCAGAGAACCCATCAACTGGAGCTGAAATCCAAGACACCAAAAGCTCTACAGTGTGAAGAGAGAAAGGGCTCTCCCTGCACATCCCCTCAGCAAAACAAAACAGAGCTGCACTGCCAGAGCTCTAGTTAGGAGTCATAATGAAATTTGTCAGCTATGTTGGATAGATCATGGGACTGCCTGCTGAACCTGCAAAGCCCTGGTTTTCTTCACTAATAACCTGTGCCACACTTCTGACAAGCACACAGATATTTTCTGCAGGTGGGGTACAAGAGCAAGCAGTTGAGCAGATATCTGAATGACAACCCCAAACTCAGTAGGTGTGTTTGAAAATTAACATTGCTTTACACAGCAGTAGCATTTTTCACATAATTAGGTACCTAACTGGGCATCCAAATATAGGCGTGTATAATAAAATATGATTTATTTAATAGCTTTCTTGTGTTCTGTCCTTCACCTGCTACAAATATAGTTGTCATGCAGTTATATTTCTTTTTTAGACTAATTTTATATTCTAAGTTTTTTGTACACGTGTGTGGACATTTCCATATCTAAAAGTAAACCATCCCTTTTTTTATAAACACCCACAGAGAGTGTTAGAAGACTGCAAAATAATATTAATTGTCATGGACAGATCTACTCGTAGAACTGTTCTGAGTCCCATTGGTTCTTCTGTCTAAGACTCAGTCAAAAACTGGTGAATCTATGCTTTTCCTCCTGGAACTCTAATATGAATCACCAGGAGATTTAAATGAGTAAATGGATCTGCATCTTCACTACCTACTTTTGCTAGACATCAAATAACAGTAATTTAGGTCAAATACCTGTAATTTAGCAATTTATTCCTATTTTTAGTGTTGTGTTTTGTTATTTTTTAAAATTTTTACTCTATTTGGGCCAGTACTTTCTTTACACTGACCTATGAGCACTTGAATACTCACTGCTGGCTGCATTTGCAGTACTGAGTTTACTTTCTATCCAGAATTATGATCCTAGTTTCTATTTTTCCCTGTGCAGGTAGATGTTTACCTGGATTGCTATTCTTCTGATCAACTTCAGATGCCTTTCTTCATAACCACTGGTAAGAAATAAGCACTTTAGGCCCCTAATCACCTGTTTTTAAAGAGCTGTTTAAAACAAGAGGGATAAAGTAAAATGTAAAAGTACCTCCTTCTTTTCATTGTGTATATAGGTTATTAAAGGTGTTTATTCTAATTTCTACAGGGTGTTCCTTTATGAAGGAGACATGGCTGACCTCCCAGCTAAGGTGCCTTTACACTAATGCATACAGCACGGGCAGCAAACCAGAGGAGCTGGTTCCCACTGCTCTGCTAGAAAATTAGGAACAAATTGCCATCACTGCAACATGGTGAGAGGAATGAAGGATTTAGTTAATAAGCCCATCTGAGAAACTGCCCTCTGGGACAAGGGAGCAGAACCAAGCCAGCAGATCTTGGAGGAAATTATACCAATCCTTTGGTCTAAGAGGAAAGGAGAATGGCATGGCTGAATCATGACCTGCTGGTAAAAATAAGAGGCAAGAACGAAATGGAAAGATAGTGAAAGAAGGGACAGGTGGCCTGGGAAGAGTATAGTGATGCTGCTCAGCTGTGTAAGGACTGGTCAGGAAGGCCAAGGTGCAGCTGGAACTGAACTTGGCAAGGGATGAAAAGAATAATAGGGAGAGCAGGAATGTCAGCTAGAAAATGAAGGTTAAAGAAAGCATACTGACAAATAAAGAAAACAAACTAGAGTGGTGAACGGGTAACAAACGAGGAGGAATTTGAGCTACTCAACAACTTTTTTGGCTCATTCTTAACTGGCAAGTGTCTCAATTTGAGGACCATAGGAGTATGGTACTGGGAGACAGTATAACTTATCCTGAGTATTCTGACAGGGGCTATGTCATTATATAGGTTTTACAGGGGTTCTCAGAGTTAACAGCTTCAGATTCTGAGAAGAACTGTTGTTGCAACTATCCTGAGCTGCAAATCCTCTTCTTCTTCAAGTAGTGTAACTGCATGGATGTGGTTAGAAGGTATCTTTGAGAAAAAAGTAATTTTTTATGTATTAAGCTAGAAAATGTGATTTTAGTATAAATTAAATTGGCTTTTTCCCATTAGATTTATAATTTTTTTGTTCTGGAATATCATTCACAATGCACCCTCCCAACTACTTATTATGCATTCCAGACACAGGTAAAAATGTATATATCATATTAGGTATATGTCTTCTGTTATATTTAGGGAGCCTTCCTTGAACTGAAGTCCTTGAACTGATGTGTTTGAGTGCCTGATTTGTTTTAAAGATTTATTCCCATTCAGCAAAAAGGCTCCTTAATTAGGTTCTAACCAAATTCACCATAGAAGGGTTAATTGAGGAAAAAAGGAATGTTAATTTCAGTAATTATTCTCTTGCCTGTAACCCTAACATTGGAACAAATGCATTATTTGTAAAATGAATTCACACGGCAAAGCATCAAATGAGAATGATAGTCACTAGAGAACATAATTAAACTTCATATGTAAAGCTTACAGTGTTAGCTTGCTAAGTGAAAGTGAGGAAACAGCAATGAAGGAATTTGCCTTTACTATGGTAAGTAAAATCCTAAAAATAAATTGGAAAAGCTGTTATATATACAGGAATTAACAATACGAGATGAAGCTCAAAAACTAGCTGATAAATTTTCATTTGTTTTACCCATAAATAGCTACAGATCTCTTTGAAGTGTGTGCAAGTAATTATTTGTTAGAGTATGTTCTATTATAGCCAGCTGTAATAGATTTAATATTGGTAGTGGAAGGGAATGAGAAGACAAAAAAGGAAATATCCTTGTCTGATTGGATTGGGGAATGAGATGATAGCAGGAGGGAGGAAAATTCAGTCCTCAGACATGTCCTAGAGAATCCATCTATCAGTGAATGAGATGCTGATCACAGGTCTAACCTGAAAGATAAATTACACATGGCCCTTTGGAGGGCTTGTTTTTCATGTCTTCAGAGAAACTCTTACTGTTTAACCAGACCTGCAAATTTTCCTGCTAATTAAACTGATTTCATCTGTTGCTGGATGAAAGTATCCATTTGTGGATGCTTTCCATTTTCAAAGATCCAATTGTGTTTCTCATAAGAATCCCGCAGATAAAGTTGAAACAGATGCATTTGGAGGCTGTTTCCACAGGGAAGAGAACAGAACATGCACTGTGTGCCAGCAACTCACTCCTGTGGAAGCCTGAGCTGTTGCCCACTCATGTTTCTATCAGCTCCAGCAAACATATTGTCACAGGCTCCACCAAGCTGGCTGCACACTGTGTACTTTGGTTTGATGTATTTAGCGTCACTTTGGAATACAGAGCAATTTATCCAGAAAAATCAGCACGTTACAATGATAAAAAAACTTGGGGCAGCATCTGTATCTTTCCTTCAAGTCCACATATTAGCTCACTTGCCAGGATGTTTGGACCCTTCTTAGATCAAAACCATCATCTTATATATTTTGTTTCTTTTTCCTTCTCCTTTAAGCAGCTAAAACCAAAGAAACTGACATTACAGATCCTGTGCGAGACTAGTGCCTTTCAAAAATTTCAGTACTTATTGTAATCTTATTTTTAAAATATTTAAGACTTTCCACATGTTTTTAAAGCCTCACTCATCACTTTGCTTTTCTTTGTTGTAACTGTAGCAGGCTGAATACAAAATCACTTGCATTTTAATGAAAAGAGAGTCTAAGTTATCCCAGAATTCTACAGGTGAGTTGAAAACCTGGCCTCAAACTTTCTGCAGTGCAGTCAGAATGCTTTCAGAGTAACAAAAATGACAGTAGAAATGTCTGTACATGGATTTTAAATAACACTTTTCATAGACAGATCTCACATTTCTTGTGAAACTTCATCTTTACTATGATATCATTTTACAAATAAATAACTGAAGGCATAGAGAGATGGAGTGAATTTTGGAAAGAGCAGAGGGGAGACTACTGAATCAACATTTACAGGTGTATATGTTTAATTATCACCTCTAACTCTTTGTACACCCATTGGAAAAAAAAGTCATTCACCTGGATGAAACCTAATTTTGATTTAGCTGTATAATAGGTTGATTCTTGGTAACTATGATAATGCTGAGGGAACAACAATAGAGCATAAAGGATAAACCTCTTCCAAATTATTGTGCTATGGTCACAGCTTACACAGAGGAAATTTGACTCAACCACTCCACAGTGACTTTGAAGCACTCTGCAAGAGAAAAGTCCATGACTAAAAATAAATATTTTTATATGTACTTGACATAAATGTAACCTTCCTTATAGTCACCAGCCACTGAACTTTAGATAAAAAGTTTCAAACTGGGCAAATATGTGGAAAGGATACTAGAAGGAGCTAAAGCAGAAGCCTCATCAAATATATGAAGGAAGTAAAAATTTGCTTTTTTAATAGGATGTAATAGCTATAAAAATATTTTAGATTGTGACTTTATTTTTTTTTTATTTTCTTTTTTTTTTTTTTTAATCAGTCTAAAGAAAAATATTCTTTCTCCTGTATTTTCTCAAAGTAGACTGAGCTCTTCTGGAAAAGGATGGTGGATGGTTAAATGTAACCAGGAATCTAGCAGCAATTCTTTAACAAAAAATGCCTGCTCCAAGTAAAGGAACTTGAAACTTTAATCATGACATTCCCTTGCAGTTTTGCTCAATCAGAAAAGACCACAAAGGAATTTTGTAGTCATCCAATCAAGTCTTTTCACTATCACAAGATAGGGGACATCCAGATAAATTGATGAATTTAAGTTACTTTGACAGAGCTATTTTATATAGTCCATAATAAATTAATTACATTAAATTTTTTCAAAATTTTATAGAGACCTGGATCAGTCATGCCAGTATTGTCCCCAGCATTAATGTTAGAATGACAGATTTTCTTATTTATTCTTTTTTAATCCTATCATGGCATCATGTAGCTGGGTGCTTTTTCTTCTAGTGCTCTCAGACTCATTAAAAATCAACATTAAATATTAGAAGAGTTTATGGCCTGAACCAGATGAGACAAAAATATTTCTTTCTAACATGTTGTTTAAGGTCCTTTTTAAGTATTGATAGAGTGGTACCTCACAATCATCCTAAACATCAAGGATGTGGCTCAGTCATCTGGCTTTGTTCCAAGTATAGAATAGAAATCTGTATTGAATAGTCTTTTTTATATCACTGCTAACAAGTAAATATTTTCAATTTGGACCAGAAGATACTTTGTGTTCTCAATACATTTTCAGAAACTTTCTTGTCCTCACCTCTGATGACTACAGATTTTTTTTTTTGCCCTTTTTACTTTCTCCATCACTTCTTTTCCAATTTCTACACTTGTGATTTATAGTATTTACCATCCATTTTTCCTTTCTCTCCTTTATTATAAATTTAAGACAGAGAGAATTGACTTTCCTTCTAAATGAGATTAGCTGTTTATAACCTATTTGATCTTTTTCTGTTCTGGGATTTGGGTTCTTAAACCATCTGCCAAGTGCTCTTTGAAATTTCTTTGTTCTCTCTTACATCTTTCTGTTTGATTTTTCTCCTCCCAGCCCATTTTACAAGCTCATTCACCTCTATGAAACTAAGTTCCTAAAATAAGTTTATGTTATACTTTGTTATTTATACAGATACATGCAAATATTTTATTTGCTTTTGTTATACATAATTTTTTTATTTCCCATATGTCTGTGTTGATCATCATAATGCTAATATAGACATATAGATTAAAGATTATAGATTAAAAATAAGATATAGATTAAAGATCAGCTTCAATGCATATATTATTTTTAGAGACCTATAATATGGATGATGGGTATTTTTGCTATTCTTGTCATAAGGGAGGCCCACAGAGGGAGTACATTCAGATGGAAGATCTGTTAATTTTAATTTCTTCATGCATGGGATTGGAGTAGCAGTTTATGTTCCAGTTTCAGGTTTATTTGCAGAAAAATATGAACTTTAGTTGGGGATTTTGGGGGGGTTTGGGGATGTTGGTTTTGTTTGGTTTTTTTTTTTCAGGGAGAATAATTCAAGAGCCTGGTTTAGCCTCTGTTTATCAGAGACAGTCTTCTGAGAACACACCCCATTATATTGTACTGCTATTTAAAAAGGTTGTTTTCATTATATGTTATACTTTATTTAATTATTTCTCAAATTTGGCTGCACATTGTTATTGTGTGTTCTCTCATTTGATGTTAATCTCCTTCCTTCCATCTACTTGATTTATCCATCTCTCTTCCCAGTTAAACAGAATTTCCTTCTGAAATGACAAGAGCAATAAGGTGCTTCTTAAACAAATTCAGTGTGTCATAGAAAAAGATGACCAAACCGTGAAGAGTAAATGCCCTAATTTTCCAGTTTATCAAGGCAAAGATATTTTGGTCCTATCTAGCTCCCTTTTTATTACCATGTGTTTAAAATATTATTTATTTGCAATTTGTGATTTGTATTTTGTCCCCTTGAACTTACTGGTGTGCTATGTGTCACTGAGCTGAAACTTGACCCACTTTAATTGTGATGACATAATTTAAAATTTTTGACAGTATTCTAGAAACTGCTCCCTGAAAAGAGAGTAGAAATGAGCATGGTGTACTTTTATAAGAGTAATCCTGTACTACTTTTTTTACCCACTTATATGTTCTGGAGTTATGGGAGGTATGGCCCTGCACAGGACGCCCCAAGACCCACAGCGTGTGCCTGAGAGCATTGTCCAAACATTCTTGAACTCTCTTGGTGCTCTGACCGCTTGCCTGGGGAGATTATGTTCCTTACTAAACTGCATTGGTTTGCCCCCAAACATGGTATTACTTTACCCTGTAGTTGGTCAATTAATTATGATTTGTTATTCACACAATCTGGGCTGAGACGAGAGATCCGGGGCAGGTTCAGAACACAAGCCACACTTTGTTTTTCTTCTGCCAGAAATGATTTAGTACCCTGTTGAATACCACAGATCCTAATTGGAAAGTGTAAACGCACATCAATGGAATGTGGCTTTTCAACACAAGTATTTAGGTGTCTCTTTTGAAGGAAGCAGTACTTGGAATCCATCAACATGCTAAGAGCTGAAAACAAGCCAAGAAATGCTAACTATAAGCATAAAGCATGTCACAAAGTTCCAGGGGGTGTCTGTCAATTCCTGTATACTTACACACTTGTAAAAAGACTAGAATTTCTGCTATGCAGAACATTTTAATATCTGGGATTTCTTTATTTTTTAGTCTTAGTGGGAGAATAAAATTTGGAAAACTCATATAAAGAATGAAATTATCAAGTGTTTTGATGTTAATGCATCTAAACAGCAATGCAACATAATGTCTCAAAGTTGCAGTTTTCATAATTTCTGTATCTCAAGAATGATAAACAAAAGGTGTGATTATGTTATAATTAATATTATGAAAGTATTATTGCATTCCTTAAAAGAAATTTTGAAATCTATTTTTCTAAAGTAACACTGCTGAAGCAAAGTATGTCAATCTTTATGAGCCATTTCAAATTGTTTGAAACTAAATGGTGCAAACCTTCTGTATGAAATATAGTTTGATCTTATCACATTCCTGAGTAACTATTCTACTCTAAAAACATTTCCTTAAAAATTAGAGTTTAGGTTTTTTTGATTTGGTTTGGTTTAGTTTGGTTTAATTTTGATTTGGTTTATTTTCAAGAAATATATATTTTTTACTGTCCCATCACCTGCATTAGTACATTTGTTTGGTATTCACATGCGTGTCACCTATATTTCTCTATTTATTCTCTTGAAATTTAATCTGAGAGGATGCTTAAAGAGCCCTCATCTTTTAAATTGCTTCTGATAAAGCCTAATTATTATAAAATTGTAAAAAATATGAAATGATAATCAGTCTGGGTTACCTCTTTTATTTTTCCCTTAGAGACACAATAAAATATGTTAATTAATGCATTTAACTTAGTAAGGATGATAAATGACCAATCTCACCCTTTTTACTGCTGTCTTGGTGATGCACAGATACATTTCTATTTTGCTTTAAAATATTTGTTCCTGCTAGGAATGCCCCTTAAAGATGTACAAGGCACATTGTAACATTCCTTGAACACAAACCTAGCTGATAAGCATCACTTAGAGGTCCACAGGAATAAATTGTACAGCTACATTCTTGCATATTAATTACTGCTTGGAAGGTACAGGCATTTAAAAATGAGCAGAACTAGAATAGATACAAAGTCTAGACAGATGTTTATAGTGCCAGATATACTTTGTGTATGTCAACGGGATTAAAAGTATTATCATTTTTTCAGGTGATGGAAAGTTATCAGCAAGTTCAAAAGTTAAGCAGAAGCCAAGATAAATGTAATTTTTCTGTGAACATTTAACATTTGGCTGTGACAGCTAATTGATGTATTTCCAAAAAGCTGATTATGGCACAGGACTGCCTCAGGTAAGATATGAACAGACGTGGCATATCCTGCAGGACAGGTTCCTTAATCTGTTTGAATAATACTTTATTCTAAAAGTCATTCCAAAAGTATGATTTCAAGTACTTGTGAGCACGCAGTCACCAAAGCCAATCATAGCATCTGGTAGTGCTTTGCCTCTCTCACCTCACTATTTGTAGATACCGTAGACCCTGACCTTAAAATGACACCAGGTATTCCAGATCTACTGATTTAACACAAAAACCCCAACCAACTGTGCAAAATATGTGGCCTATACACAGTATTATGCAGTATTATGTAATATTTGCCAGTGCTCTGAAGCTGGCACAGGAAATTGAATGTAGATCTGTGGTCAGTCTTGCCCAGCTCTTGCTAGCTCATCCTGAACACCTTTCACATGAATGGTAACATTTTGCATAGAAGCAGATAGAAATTATTCTGCTTATTCTGCTTCTTCTGTCTTTATATCTGGCATTTAAAAAATGGAAAAATTCTGTATCCTTGAAAACATACAGAGATGTTTAAAGCAACAACAGCCAACATAATTTATCTTATTTATTAAATAACATAGGCATGATTTAAGTCTGGCTGCTCTAAAGGTTAAGAGGGAATAATAATCTAAACATAAATATTTAGGTTCTACATGCCTAGCTCATTTAAATAAAACATATTTTATGTTCTGTGTGTATTAGCATTTCAGAACTCAGAACAAAAGATGAATCTGTTTATTCTGAAAACTCTTTTTATGCACTATGATAAAGAAGTCTGACCTGGTCAAAACCATTAAAAAAAATTAAATTGAATGGAATGTTTCAGGAAGGCCTTTATTTCAATTTTTTGTTTTTCATTTCAGTTGTCATTGCCATGTTAAAACAGTCATAACAGAATGTTTTAATTAATTTAGTTTTGGGATCTTTGTATTCTAAACAGGAGCAAAGTTTGAAGCAATGGGAAATTATTTGAACCAGAGATTCTAAGTTTCCACCAGGTTAACTGCACCTTTAGTTTAAATACAATTGAAGAAGAATGTATTCCTTCGTGCACTGAGTGAGGATTTATTGTACAAAATTACAATCTAAAATGATGGTTTGAGGGGTAATTTTGTATTTTTCTGTGGTTTGGCATCATCATTTTGGTTTTGTTATAAATGTAATCCTTACAATTCCTTATTTTAATAAGCCATCCCTTACACTGTATCAACCATTCCTTCTGCTAGGAAAATTACTTTGAAAACTTTAGTAATTAAAAATACAGCATCTGAGAAGAACAGAAAGAACAATAACACAGGCATTAATGAAAAGCACTTCCTCTAACTGACATTCTGGTTATTGCTATGTCTTAAATGCCAAAACCAGATAGTACACTTTTGTAATTCCTTATATAATGAAATGCTTAAGAAAAATTCTACAGTCATTGGACCATCATTAACAACTATGAAATTAGGTGTCCCATGGGTTTTTTTCCAATTTAAAGAGGGTTAAATTGCTAATTTACATGCTAATTAGCATTCATTCTAAAGAACACCAAATGTAATTCCATAGCATCTAGCATTTAACAATTTAACTTATCAAGACATTAAATTTAAAAGAAGCTCTGCATTATTTGCAAGATTTTTTGAGGGCTAATGATGAAAGGAATTTCATTATTCTAAGTAACATCCAATTTAAAAAGGATGAATACTGCCAATTTATTTACTTTATCACTCAGTAATAAGAAAGCAGCAGAGCATTGTCAGGACAGCAGGTTTAACAGTTCTTTAAAGCTCACTGATCTGCTCAGACTGGTAAGTTTAAAATAAAGAATTGTTTCTGGTGACATTTCTTTGGAATGTGTTGCCTCGAGTCATTCTTAATCACCAGAGTGTGCTCAGTGGTATTTGATAATGCTGCTTCTGCTGCTCTGGAGGTACTCTGGTACATGCACTTGCTCTGGTGTGCAGTTGAAGCATTTCTGTGTAGCAGACCTATAAATACAAGCCTCCCCTCATACTATTTAAGAAAATATTGCATGATATTATAAAGAAAGCATCAATTTTAAGAAAATGTCAAACTGGGAAAATAAATGTTCTTAGTTCAGTGAAACCACAGAATTATCATGTTGTTTATGTCCTGCTTTTGTGAATATGTTGTACACTACTCCTTCACTTAAATGCTGATGTCATCCTGTTTTGCTTTATGTTACCCTTATTTGCATTAGTTTCTGTTATGTGACACAACCTGATTGTCTGTTCCTCTGAACTGCTACTTCAGCATTTCAAAATTGCTGGATTGCAGGTGCTCAGAAGCACAGCAGCTGTGATGCAAACATGGTTTTGGAAAGGCAGGATTTCTCTTTGTCTAAACAGCAGAAAAAAGCATTCAGGACAAGGAAATTTTGGTCTTATATTATCTAGCCACTGCTAGATATATATCACTATATTTTATCACTATATATATATATATATAATCACTATAAAAGATGAAAATGTATATGAAAACAGTATTATGCATTCCATTCTTTGCTCTTTTTCCCATTTTTTATGTTGTGTAAGTCTTTTGTATTATTTTCAATGCAACACTGTGTGCCAATACAATATCTATGGTACTCTCTTTAACAGAATTAATGAAATGTGGCCTATTCACTCAATTCCTCATCTCTAAGTGTAATTATTTAGACATTGGTGGTGCTAAGTGGCTGACACTGAGAGTTTCCTGCTGTGCTTTATCGTGGCATTTCTCCTCATTTACTGATTATTTCTCATGGTCCTTCTTATCTTTTAGCCCTTCTCTCTTGACTTCTAATTTCTGAGTGACACTTGCATGTCTTGCTGTTCTAGCAGTTTCTGTCCACACCTATTTCCATAACTGCTTCCCAAACCCACTTGTTCTTCTGTTTCCCTCTCATTTCACATCATCAGTTCTTTTGCAGGTAGCAGTTGCATCCTTTGCACAAAAGGGATTAAATTCTAAAGTACAGAGGTGTATCACCATCTCTGGATGTATTTAAAAAAAGACTGGACATGGCAATTGGTGCTACAGTGTAGTTGAGGTGTTAGGGCGTAGGTTGGACTCTGTGATCTTAGAGGTCTCTTCCAACCTCATTATTCTGTGATTCTGTGAGTCTGTGATTCTGCGATACAGTCCATCTTCAGTATTGAGTCATGGATGTTTCCTCACTGAAGACAACCTGCAACCTCAGATTAAAGATTTCATTAAAGGGCAGGTCCATAAAAGCATCTCTTTAGGGTGCCCCAACAGTATTGATTCTGAAGCCTTCTCACTTCTTTATTCTTGACTTTGCAAATACTGTGTATTTTTACTGTGAATTTGCTAGAGCTTGTGATCCATAAACAAAATTTCAGCCCTATTACCAAGAGCAAACTTGTTCTTAAAACACAAAATGCTTACAATTATAAGTACACAATCAGTTCTGTATCTAACAATCCAGTACCATTGGGGTAATCTAGTTTGTAAGCAAAACTAGTTTAGATACAAGAATAATGGATGGAAGGGGTTAATTCACATGAAAAAATCTGAAAGAGTGAGAAAAACTTTTAAATTTAATTATGGAAAAGGCAGTGTGAGAAAGGCATAACTATTCAGGAAGAAACTATCAAAAACTTGCTCTTCAGGAAGAGTTACAGTCAGAGTGGCAGTAATTTTTGGAAGTATGAACAAGAATATACACTGAAAAATCAGTGTATGATGAACAGCTAAGAAAGTGTGAAGCTGTAACAGAAATTAGAGAACATAATAAATGGCATAGGAATAAGTAGCAACAAGAAAATCTCTAGTTTCACAATGAGCAAGAAAAAAGTGTCTTTAAGGCAAAAAGACACTGAAATGATAGGATAGACTACAGAAATTATTCTTTGCTTTTAACTTTGGTCTTCATATAAAAGGAAACTAGACTAGACTAGAAACGACAAGAGTATGCTGTTTCCAAGGGAAGAGAAAGATATGCTTAAAAGGATAGAGCAGAGAAAATTGTTATTTTTATTGCAGATTAATGAATAAATAAAACAAAAGTTGAGAATTCCACAGCATCCATACCCCCAAATTCAAGAGGAAAAAAAAATGTTGCAAAAAAGCACAAGTGTCTGGCAAATGTTATACTGGAAGAGGTGATAATTCTAAATAATTGTATAGCAGAGATAGTTAAAATATAAACTGGTAATTGATTTGTCTAAAGTTAGAAATAAGCAGGCATTTCACTGAAATTAAAGAATATTTTGTAGAAAAAAATCTTTGAAACTGTTGACTGCATTGAACCATAATGTCAATATTCTGATTTAATTTCATCTCTAACACCCCTCTCTTGTAAAACATATGGACTTCCTTCGTTTCATGCATTTAAATAATTTATTTTTTGAGGGGGCTGGTTATAGGGCTGCCCCTTTGTCTCCGGTTGCCAAGTAAATTGTATTCTATTTGCCGTCTGTATGATAGTTGTTGTCTGTTAAGTGGACAGTTTTCCTTATCTCTTCCACAAACTCTCCTCCCTCCAGGGGGAACATCTGCTGATAAGAGGCTGTTGAATGTCACTGCTTGACTGACAGGAACTGTAGCCCCCCATTGTGAGATGCTCAGCCCAGAGGGAGGAGCAGAGCATTCCTACCCAGCTATAATCTGGAGTTTCTGGAGCACCAGCACAGCTTCTCCACTCGATTTCCCAGAGGAAAGCCGCTGCCTCTTCTTCCACTGGATCTTCAGAGGAAGACTACACCTTTCTACATAGTTGTTGTCTGTTAAGTGGACAGTTTTCCTTATCTCTTCCACAAACTCTCCTCCCTCCAGGGGGAACATCTGCTGATAAGAGGCTGTTGAATGTCACTGCTTGACTGACAGGAACTGTAGCCCCCCATTGTGAGATGCTCAGCCCAGAGGGAGGAGCAGAGCATTCCTACCCAGATATAAGCTGGAGTTTCTGGAGCACCAGCACAGCTTCTCCACTCGATTTCCCAGAGGAAAGCCGCTGCCTCTTCTTCCACTGGATCTTCAGAGGAAGACTACACCTTTCTACAGGATCCCTGCTCCAGGAGAACCACACCTGACACTCCGGGACGGCAGCCACAATTCCAATTGGACTGCTACCAACACCCTGACCAACAGGGTGTCAGGTTGTGTTCTCACTCTGACAGTGCTGTTTTGGTTTAGTGCATTGTTTATTTTCTTTCCTAATAAAGAACTGTCATTCATGCTCCCATATTTTTGCCTGAGAGCCCCTTAATTTAAAATTCATAGCAATTTGGAGCGAGGGAGTTTACATTTTCCGTTTCAGGGGAGGCTTCTGCCTTCCTTAGCAGACACCTGTCTTTCAAAACCAAGACACTCTTAGAAAGTTAAGAGTTTTCAGGACAGGACCTAATTTTAAGCTCCCTAAATTGCAAACATATAGTAATTTGTGTATGTGATAGTTGCTTTGGAGCATAGACATTCATTGGTGGTTAAAGGGGACTAACTACGACATATACAGAATTCTTGCATCACTTCAAGTCTGCTTATAAACCAGCTGTGTGAGGGAATCTAACACCATATTACTGTTTCTCTTGTTTGGCTTCTTTTCTTTAATCTTATAGGGATGTGAGGAATGTGAAAGTTTTGTTACAAGTATGCATGTATTTTTTGACAAGCATCAAACCAAGGTGAATTTTTTGTGAGTTACAGGAGCAGAAACCTGGTGACAGCACCACTTGCTAACTGAAAAAGAAATTACAAGGTCTTTTACCACTCAGGTTGTTTCCTGAGGAGGCCACAGAGTACAGACCCCCTGTGCAAAACATGGCCCAAAAAGTCAGGGCCAGTGTCCTGCTTATAGAGGGTCATCTCTTTAAAGGCCAGTGTCCTGATGCAGAGGTACAGGAGCAGGGACTGCAGGGAAGGACCTTGTCTCTGTCCTCATGGGAGGACCAGAGGAACAGTGAGTCCACCTATTTTCCAAGGGAAAAAAGCAGAGACTACACAAGCACACATAGTAGGGGATCTTCATGCTGGTGTAGTCCTGTCTGAGATTAGTGTGTTCTTACAGCTGAATATGCATTCCTTTGTCCACAAGAAGGTTTCTTAACATGTTTGTCTAATTTCCCAGATCCTAAGGTGAAATTCCTCAGATATTGCCAAACCAGTTATTTTTCCTCCAAATGAAAATTGTTTGGGTAATACAGGTTTACCTTGGCACCAAAAGACATGACTTACTTTTCCTCCAATAAACATAGAGATGCTGGAAAAAACACCCTCAAGATGAACTAACAAGATCTCAGCACTTACACTCATTCCTGGAGCTTTCTCTGTGTTAACTTATCAGTGCATTTTCTGGGTGGTAGCAGCAATGCTAGCTAAAATGTAAGCATATTTGCTAGCTTTGAAGTTTAACAGGAGCTAAATCTCTGCCTGAATTAGAGTTTAAATCCACAAGCACCATAAAGGCTTAACAGTAAGTGCCAACAGCTGTACACACTAAATCAGTCTCTCATGCCAAAAATATAACCAAATGCTAGTGTGCATGGATGTAAATACTGAAATGCAGGTATGTGCATGTAAACTAGAGTAGACTGAAAACTTCTGTTTGCTTACTTAGTACTGTCTGCTTCGAGGACACTAAAATTTATGTTGTGGGGTGCTTTTTATAGGTTTTTGTTAATTTGTGTATTTTTTGACACAGGAGAGAATGTGATGCATTTAACTGTATGGTTAAATTTTGACAACAAAACTAAAGGCTTGCTTTGTCATCAGAAACCCCAAGATGGCAATACAGTCTTGTTTTTCTTTACTGCTTATATCTATTATTATTATTATTATTATCATCACAATTATTATATTGCAGTACATGGAACAGATTTGTGATTTTCTCATTTGCTGACATCTAAAAGCCTTGCTCATTGCGAAGGATTATTTATACAAAAAATTAAAAGCTCCAACTACTTTGATGTTAACTGAATGAATGAATACTGTGCATGACCTGGAGCTATTAAAAGATTCCATTTAATAATGTCAACCAAATAGACATCTCTGCTGAAATTTGGCTTCATTTTAAAGATGCACACAACATAGTTAAAAAGAACTTTGCCTATACATTATTTTCAGCTTAACCTACTCCCACATATATTACCTTTTCAGGTGGCAGCCTATCTTGGTTCTCTACATCCTGATCACTTTTAAATGAATTCTCACCAGGACCCTTGTGCTTTTCAGTGTTCACACAGCTCTGGCAGAGCCCAGGTACCCCGTTCTGATGCAGTTAACTTTTGCTGCAGAGATACAGCGAGCAAGCGAGAGCGAGCGTCCTTCACCTTGATGCTTGAGGAGAGAAACTGCAGATTTATCAAATAGGCTACTCCCTGTGACTGCTACCCCTGACTTCACAAAGTCTTAGGAAAAAAACACAAAAGTAAAAAGCTGTGATTTCAAGTGGGTTAGCTGATGTGGTGGGCCAATGAGAGATGTATACCCAGGGCTTTATGATGATGAAAGATTAGGTTCTCCCAGGAAAGTCACTCCCACTCCTGCCCCAGCCTTATTAAATATCAGATTTAACAGCACAGGGCTCAGGTAAAGCTGGATGGGAGTGCAAACTTCAAATCAGACAGATTTTCTGTGCTCACTTTATCCATCAGTGCACTGGAAGAAATGAATTTTCAATTGCAGGTATTATCAATGAAAAATTCTTGTAGTGTGTTAGGAAATATGTTGAGACTAATGCTGACAAGACAACCAAAGGAATAAGAATTGCTTTATAGTGGGAAAATGTTACTAATGTTACTCAAAAATAGACAGATAACATTAGAACTCTCCAGGGTCATTATAGTGTTAGAAGATAATGAAGATATAGGCATTGATCTTTGATCGTCCGTCAAAATTTTATGCTTGTATATGTACATATACACCATATTTTTATGCCTATAAATTTGAAGGTGTGTAGCAAGCAGAGAGAGAGACAAAGCATGTCTGAGTATACTGCTTTAGAATAATCTAACACAGAAAGACAGCAGAAAGAACATTTATGCAAACAAGGCCAGACTGCCATCACAACATTTTGCAGCCTCTGAGGACAGGGAGGGCAATGGCTGGTATGCCAGCTGCTGGGTCCAGGATTCAGCACTTCCTGCTATAACAACTGGTTGAAATAATCTGTAAGAAAATGGATCTTAAAATTAATTTTATGAAACCATAATATTTGGAGATTAAAGCCACAATTCTCTGAATAAAATCTGTTTCCTCTGGAAGACAAACAAAAGACTTATGATTAAGCACTCAGTGCAATATCCTTTTTTCTATCTTCTCTAAACCTCATTTCCACTTTAATACAAATTGTGAAGTAGTAGCATTAAAATGGGAAATCACGTGGGACGACTATACTGTATTGTTACTGAGATGCAAGGAGTGCCTGATTTTAATTTACTCTCTATTAGAAGAATGATGTTTGGAACATATCCATGCAGATTACTAAAGCTACCCTCGAATTACTGCTGGAAAACAGAAAACACCTTCAGAGGAAGAAGCTCTTGAGGTGGATAATGTCTCTCCCAGAATAAATATTTTGAAACGAAGCTAACTAACCCCACAGGAAACCAGGAAACCATAAATTAACTTTTTTTTTTTTTTTTTTTTTTTTTTTTAAGATTACGCTGATAAAAGCATGAAGAGAGGCTTTTCTGTGACTGACTATAAAAGTCAGAGTAAACACCTACACTATTCCTAGAGGCAAACTAATTATTTTCCCAGACTTGGCTGGCCAGGTAAGAAGCGAGAGGGGAGAAGACACTGAATTACCCTGTCACATCAGGAGGGTAGCTAGCTAATCCTGCACTAACTGAGCTTCTGAACTACATCTGAAAGGGCAGGATGAGGTGAGCTTGCACTGCCAGTTGATATTCTGTATGTGTCGTGCGTTTCTGTGCAGACTCCTGGTTTCCAGCACTATATGTCTGGCAGCTTTTAAAGCAGTAAATTTATCTGAAAATTAAGAAGAGCTTTTTTGCTTAAACAAGCCCTTTTATAACAGAAACTTGCCAAAACCTTCCCTGCCCAACAACCAAGTCATAGTTGGTGTGTGAAGCAGGCTGTTTGATTTAGCATAAACTGCTTTTAGCAGGGGGAGTGTGTAAAGAGGAAAGAGCACAAATTACTCCATTTGAGTTCAGATGCATTTCTGAGGACTTAAAAAAACAGCTGAAGGGTGAAAAAATCTTCTGTGCAGCAAATGGGGATTTATAGAGATTAGAGTCACAGGTTTAAGATCTAGAAAAGCATTTGTTTTGTATTATTCTAAAAATGTATGGATTAATTAATGAAATGGTGATGAGGGGAATTGCTTTTGATTTATACATAAATGCATAACTCTGGTTTGGGACTGATGGGACAAAAGAGCCCCATTATTACCCATGGATAGCTGCCTGGGGTGCTTGAATTCAGCAGGATGGTTCAGCATTTGATGTGTGGGCAGACCTTAGGCAGTTTTTTAATGAAGTGCTGTGATAGATGCGCACAGAAAACTCCAGGGTGATTTACATCCTCTGTGATACTGCAGAAGACAATAAGATTGCTTTCAGGGAGAGCAAGGAGTTTTGCCTTTAGCATTGCTCATTTTATTCAACATTATTATTTCTAATACTCTGTTCAGAAATACCTGCAACTTCTAATGGTTTCACATATTTTTGAGGTAGCTCCTGACCCTCATGAACCCACAAGTGTGATCACACAGAGGACACTAATTCCCTGGCAACTTGGATGCACGCAATATGTGAGCACTTAAATGCAAGCACTAGCAGAAATACAGGAGAAAAAGATCCATCTGTGAATCTAGTAACATGTCCTTAGCATGCCAGGTCAGCAGATGTGATCTCTAGCTTCAGAAGTTCAGAAACATTCACTCCTGGACTTCACAAACAATTTTATTTAAATTCTAAAGTGTAAATATGAATTAATTGCATTTTCCTTTCATATTGCCAATTGAAATATGGATTTTGCTAAAATTGGAGGAAAATTGGGATGCATGAAATAAAGTTAATAGGCACATATGGGTAAAATATACCTACTACATAAAAATGTGATAAAATTAATACAAAAAAGTGATAAAAAATTAGTATTTATTATCTTTTTCTAGGAATCCAACATCTCATAAAGGATTATTTTATGTCGTTGTGTATGCAAGGCAAAATGTATTTCGTCTGAGAAAGATTATGAGACATAAATTTTAAATCCAGAAACAGATGTTTAAAAAAAAAACAAGTTGTCAGAATTCTTTTCTTCCCTTGAAACAGCACAACCAGCTTGAAAAAACATGGTCATAGGCCTTCTGATAAAAGCATGAAGAATAGAGGTTTTCCATGTCTGGGAGTGTCAAAAGAGGGACCTGGTCATTTGAGGAAGTGGTCTTTCCCCCTGCCTGCAGTTTTTAAGTAATACCACATTTAAATATATCAAATTAAGTCCAGACATCAGTATTTAGCATGAATCTAAAGCTACAGTGGAAGGTCTTTCAGTCAGAATAGCTTAAAAAAAATTGTGATATAAGTGAATATTTTCCATTTTATTTTAATGGAAAGTAGCATGTTAAAGTTGAAAACATCAAATGATGAATTGTCTTCTACTTGGGTGAATTTAGAAACCTCCCACTATCAAAGAGGAGGGAAGAGAGACTGTCATGACATGCAAGACATCAGGTTTACCTGCTTGTGAGCGTGGTCATAAGAATTGATGTGGTTGTCAAATTCCTGGTGTTTGTGGTACTGCTTGTCACACAGTTCACAGTAGAAGTTAGCTTTCACATCCTCCAGGGCCTTAGCTGCAGCTTTCTCCTTCTCAGCGTAGTCCTGCAAAGGCAGAAGCAAAGGGAGGCTCTTCACCTGAGAGCCTGAACTCCTGTTCAGCAGCTCTTTTCATCAGGTGCATTGCAAGCCCTGCACAGCTGGAACGCCAGACTCCATCCCAAACATGCTAAGCAGGTTTTGATCCTAAGTGGGATTCAATAAAAGGGTTGTGTATCTTGGGGAATTGTTCTTACTACTCATTGTAAGTTCTGCCGTAAGGAGAGAGGAACGGGGTGCAGAGGATCCATCAGGATACTGCCTAGCCCCTGGGCAGGAAAGCTGAGCAGTGAAGAACAAGTAAGCTCCCAGTGTCAGCCTGTTAACTCAGCCCCAGATTGCCCCAACATCTATTCTTTCAGGTACTATTGCTCACAAGAAATAAACTGGTTTAATCTGATGTTATGGCAGATTTTCTTTTGTGTTCTGCTTTCTGACTTCTATGAAATATTCACTGGGGCCAGGCAGCGGATTTCTATGGCTGGCTGAGATATCCCTGAAGCAGAGCCACCTCTGCAAGAGCCTTTTCTGTTCTTCCCTGTCCTTCCCAACGTCTGCATGAAGGGACACACCATCCAGCCTGACCAAAGTGAAAGTAACTCTCGCCTGCCTGACGCAGGCCACAACCACTAGGAGAGCACTACCTAATGTCCAGGCTCATGCAAGCAAACACAGCTGCAAACAGGGAAAACACAATTAGTTCCTACATAGTTCCCTTCCATATCTCCCCAGTGACACAAGTGAGTGCTGTGGAGAGTCAAGGACTTCAATTCAACACACAATATTAGGTAAAAAGACAAAATTTCATACATAGGAGCTAAAAGTTATTGCACTCAAATTAATGCACTTAAATAAAGGCTCTGATATGCAAAATTGGCAGCAGCGTTTGTCAATCTTATTTCTTTTAAAAGTCCTTCATTATACTGTTGTTGTTATTTTTATGATACTTCCTCAAACATTTTGCATTAAAATGCAAACTTCTGATATGGAAAACAAGAACAAAAAAAAGTTGGTAGAAGCTATTCATTTTGTATTCATATTGACAAGCTGATATTTCTTGAGTGTATGTAATATATTGCCAGGGATTGCAGTAATTCATCATTTGCTCTACCGTTTTACTCTCCTAAAGAAATGAGCACTTTCTGCTGCCAGGCTTTCCATGCTCTGCCGTCAGTGTTGTCTGCTGTCCACATGCCTTCACCACTCTTCGCGTGACAAACTCAGAGTGCATGAATGCCAGGACATGCTGCACATCTGGGACAGCCTGCTCTTAGCACATCACACTGCCCAGCACAGCTCCAGGGAGCAGAGCAGGCTGGAGGCTGGTGTTTGGGTATGGCAGATTAATATGAATGCACATTTTGAGCCCTTCAGAGAGGGAGGGACTTTCTTAAAGAGTGACACCATTCACATCTGAGACTTGGCCAAGCAACTGATGCTGGCTGTTAGTGTGACTCACTGAACTTTGCACAGCTCTGTGCTGTGAGCCCTTCTGTTTTGCCTCTTTTTCTCTTTACGCCATCAGATTGGTGTGAGTAGGTCTTTTTTACACCATAGTTTTAGAGGTTACCTTTGCTGTTGAGATTAACTTCATCTAAACTTGGCTGTCTAGAAGTTAGGTGTATGGGTAAGACGGAATCCTAAGCTTCTTCTGTAAGAAAGAGAATCCTCTTTCTTCTGTAAGAAAGAGAAAAATGCTAGACACTGCCAAATGGTTATTAATCCCATCTATTTCAAAAACCCATTTTAGGATGAGATTAAATTCTCCAGAGGTTCTATCTCTCTCCGACCACTGCAAGGCTCTAAATTACTAACCTGGCCTACATCCTTAATTCTTGGACTGCTGAACTCAAAGATAATAAATTCTATATTGTATTTCTTTAGATTCAATTCTAAATCTCCCCATGAAACTTACATGAACTGACCTAATTAAGACAGGAGGTCAAAGGGGAACGCTGTGCCCAGAATTTTGATTTTACATCTTACTGATGATACCAATGTCATACCAGTTCCTCCCAGAGGAGAAACTTGCAAATAAATCTCTTTCCTGCAAGCATATAGCTCAGGTGGGTCAATATACTATAGTACACTAAGAAAAAAACTAACCTGAGCTAACATTTCTCCACTTGAGAAGCTGCTCAATTATGGTAGTTAATCCTTGATTGTATCAGGGAGAAATATACTCACAATCAAATAGTTAAATAGCTTTCATTAGTTATTTAAATTTACAGAGCCCATTAAAAAGTGATACTTTTCAGCTTATGCTTCAAGCCCATTGTTTTGCTAGCATTAATTATTCACCAGGCCTTTGATATAATTAAAATGCATAAATTAGAATGTGGATGCAATAGTATTAATTATGCAGAGATGTCTTCCCTGAAAAATCAAGTGTTGGAGGTAACATATTTTTATTCTAAACTGGTAAAAATGTAAGTTTTGCACTCGCTGGAAGCCAGCCAAAGCATAATTGTTTTGAGGGAGGGGTTGTGGGTTGGGGTTTTTTGGTGTTTTTTTGGTTGATGTGGGTTTGTTGTTGTTGTTTTGGGTTTTTTTTGGTTTTTTTTTCTTCATCTGAACTGTCAATTAAATGTTTACAGCCTGCTCCATCTTTCCTTCTGCTGAAGGAGAAGCTTAACTGCTTGGGGTGAACGCACCACATCACTGTCTGTAAAGCACAGCTGAAACTGCTGCTCATGAGCATTCCAAACTGCCAACTTTATCTTTCTCAGCAGAAATTAATACAGTTCCCTGCACATAAAGATGTTTTAAAATAGCAACAAGGCAGCTCCCAGGTGCATCCTAAGATAATCACAACTACCTCCATTGCCTTATTGCTTAATTATGCTTGTCTACCATGGCAGAAGATACAACTTCCTCCTTGCTTGTCGATCAGATGCAGGGAAATTGAATGCCACATCACATACTTTAGAAAGGTCATGGATTTTTTCTTTCTCTACAAAGACAAAAGAACTTCTAGCACTACTGTAAATTGTTCATAGTCAAATGGATTTTCACATTCAGACTTCTAATATCATCTCACTAGGATTGTACAGACTGATGGTAAATTCTGGCTTGGTAAATGTGATCACGTGAAAGAAAATCTATGGAACTGCACCTGTAGAAGAAATACATGATCATTAAGGCCTGATCACACAAATGCAGACACAGGCAGGCAGCAAAGATGCACCAACACATTTTGAACTCTGAATCTTCAATGGTAAGGAATATATGTGTCACAGTCTCATAACTTTATTCTGGATCATACCCTCCTTAGTAATGGCACACAGCCTGGGTAGACATGTGTGTACTTATAAGACAATATAAGTTAGCAGCTCTGTCTTTGAGTCATGGACAGCAGTGGTGCAAGCTCATGTCAGGGGTGATGCCATCCTTGTAGGTGAGAACTCCTAGAAATGATGGATTAACCAGCTTCTGTGGTGCTGGATGCAGAGAGAGAAGTGGATAAGGACAAACAAGTGCAGAATATGTCTCTAAATGCATTTTTTCTAGAAGCCTGCAAAATGGTTCCATATTATAGATTTTAATTGCATTTACATAAATTTTACCCACAGAGGCACATAACTGTAGTAATTGTTTATATATTGGATTAATTAAAAAAAATACTTCATTTGCATGTTAGGCTAGAAGTGCTTTCACTTAGCACCTACTTTTGCACTATGCTTTGTATTGTGAAAATGCAATTAATGCTAGCTGACATTTCATTTTCTAATATGGGGAAAATCAATGAAAAATCCCATGTAACTGAGTTTTCTTGAATGTTGCCACTGACATCTAGTCAATTAGAAATAATTTATAAAATCTAGAGTCTGTAATAGATATTTAATAGACTGCATGGCTGTTAAAGGATGCTGATCTAGACAAAACAATACCACATTTCTTGTCTCAGTACCTGATAGTAAATATATCTGCTATGTTCAAATTGACTAAGGTGAAAAGTAGGTCACTTGATAACAATAAATCTTGAGGAGGCAATTTGCTGCAAACCCATGGATTTCTATAAATATAGTGGAGTAAATGTGTGGTGCTTGTAATAGCATATGAGAAAAATATAGCATCATTAGCCCACTTTTGATTACCTATTTCTACATTGGAATGCAAAATTAGTGACAGAGCAGCTAACTCACATTAATGCAGAGCTCAGTAAGTGACAGACTTCTTCCTCTTTGGGGACATAAGCAATCAGTTTGGTAACTTAAATATAATTTTGTGAACCAGATTAGATGTGAATGCAAGTTTTAAATACTTCTGCAACTACAGAGGTGCCTCTTGGGGGTTCTCAGGCTAGAGGTTAAAGGAGAAATAGGATGCATATAAGCACATGAATTAGTTAGAGATTAGAGACTACATCTAAGACTTTTAAACATATTTTCATTAGTGATTTAGATGACAAAATTAATTGTGACTATCTATGAAATCTATGAATGATAGTAATTAATAGCATAGGGCATATAAATGCTTTAGGGATCAGGATCAAGATTCAAAATTACTGTAATAATCTTCAGATATGATCTTAAATCATCAAGATAAAATTCAGTAAGATGTTTGTCAAAAGCTGCACTTTGGAGGAGGAAATCACATTCATCAATACTAGATTAGGAATTGCTGCACAAAAAAATGCAAAGGCAAGAAAAAAGGTCTAAGAGTTAGAGTGGAAAAGAAACCAAATGAAAGTCAAGGCAAATCACATTCTGACATGTTAATAGTGATGTTATAAGTAAGATGCTGAGGGTAATTATTCCGCTTGACTCAGTATTGGTGAAATGTCAGCTGTAAAATACTATTTGGTACATCTACACTAGCAAATAACTTGGCTTCTGGAATCTGACCCTCTATTATTCCCACTCCATGTGTAATAGTTAATTTCCAGGCTTTTTGATTTCAGAGTTCCCTTTGAGATGAAAACTATTGCAGTTCCAGAGTAACATTTGGTGCAGGGACCACACTCTACAGGCAGCAAGGATGAGAAACCAAAAACCTCTCCATGCCCTCTATAGCCTCATGAAAACCCAAAAGATTTTGTCAAAGAAAGCAACATTTGCATGCATCACGTCACAAAACAACCATCCCAGCAGTGTTTTAACTTAGCCCTTACACTTCATTATACGGACTGAAATAAAACCCCAATATAATAATTACACCTAACAGTACCAGACAGAGGAGACTTCTGGCAAAATGGACATATGGTCAGTTTGTCCTGGGGTGTCTGTACTTTTTTGGGGAAGAACAAAATGTAGATGCAGCCTTTGAGACAGTTTGTTTCCCACAATTTGAGAAAGACATAGATATACTTGAGAGACCTTCAAGCAGAAGTGTAGGGATCAGGAGTTTAGAAGTAAATTACATGCCTAAATTAGGCAAACTAGATCTAATCTGCAATTCATATTTTCATTGGATCATAAGTGTGACCACTTGTAAATAACATTTTTGAGAGAAATATATAGAACTACCTAGGCTGGTAAAAAACATCTCTGGGTGGTCAGGACCTGTGCATAGATGTGTAGAAATAGCAGTTGTAGAAGCTTCATTTTGAGTGCTTGTTCACCACATCTTCCAAATTCACCAGTTTTAGGGATACCTGCACATAATTTTAATGTCCTTATATATTTTCTTCTGCAGCTAGAGTGAGATAGATTTTAAACGATCTTTAAAGCTCAGCAGGCAGGTGATAGAATGCAGGAAGTAATCAAAGTACTTGTGTGCAGTGGGAAACTTGAGTACCACAAAAATGTCCTGATATTAAGATATGTAACTGAACATCAGGTTGTTTGAAATTAATGAACTTTTCCCTGAAAGCTCTCTTTTTTTTTTTTCTCCCTGGAGAAGACTGTTCACTTACCTAAAGACTTTCCTAGGGAAGTTTAGCTATGGAGCTAGAATAAAAAGCAAGTGATTTGTTCAGCTGCAATAGCTGGCAGTGCAGAACATTTTCATTTATCTCACATATGTTCTGCCATTCTCCACCTTGAAAACTCAATGCATAGTTTCTGCTACTGTGGGATCTACAGTGAGGATTTACAGAGCTATCTACGACAAAGAATTTTTTCTTCAAAGGCAGTAAATGCTGCCATTCTCAGCTGACTCATAGAGAGCAACACTTAACTTCTGCAAATAAATACATCTTCATATTTTTCACACTCAGCCAATTACTGCAACATTTTCAATTATATGCACATCCATTTGCTACTAGAATGCTGAGAAGTGCAATGCTTTTAGCAGGTCCTACAGGCCTCTCAGAGTGCAACCCTGCTGGGACTAATAGGACATGTAAACCAATTCCTAACCTATTTACTATCAAAATCATCAGTGCTGATTGGAACAAACCTTATAGGACATAAGAATTCAAAGAACATGAGCAGATCCATTCAGATCTTCAGAAAATTTATTATTTTCTAAGAAAGATGGTTGCTTCTGGTAACTTTATAAAGGAATTGTACTTTGAGATTTTCAATACTCATTTTCAACATTATAAATGGAGCATACAACCACTAAAAATCTTTGGTTTGGATATGGGGGGCTTTTTTCAAACATCCCAACATTTTTCTCCTCATTTTCAGAAACTGGTGGAATTGAGATCACATTCTGAAAATGTGATCAAGAGTTGACCTCTAAAGGTAATTAGGTACCTAACTGAAAGTTGCATACAAAATTGTATGTATTCAGTTTAATTTTTAGAAAAATTTACAATTAATCAAATTTGAGCATTTGCATAATTTTATATTGCAAAGGGATATATCTAAAGGGAAGTATGTACTGGTTTTGGCTGGGATAGTGTTAACTTTCTTCAAAGTAGATTCGTTTTCAGCTGGAGTTAAAACATGGCAGAATAATTATCAAAATATCATTTTTTTAACTGAGAAAAAACTGCCTGGAACTGCATGCAGTGCAGAAACATGAGTTCTAAAATAAATCAAGCTTAAAGAAGATATTAAAAATAGAGAGGAAATAACATAAATTGAAAAAAAGTTCAATTTGAGAAAATCAAGGGGTAAAATGGAGGTCAGTGATGAGCAGCGTCCCCACAGGGCCATACTGGGACCAGTGCTGTTCAATAACATCATGGATGACACAGTGGGATCAAGTGCACCCTATGGAAAGTTTGCAGATGACAAGAAGCTGAGTGGTGAGGTTGACATGCCTGAGGGATGGGACCCCATCCAGAGAGAACTGCACAAGCTCTGGACAGGTGGAAGCATGTGAGCTGCATGAGATTCAACAATGCCAAATGTAAGGTCCTCCACCCGAGTGAGGACAACAACCAGTTGTAAAAGAAAGTGATAAAGGATCTGCTCCCATGTATTAAGCAACTATTGAGATGCAGATTAAAAAAGAAATTAAATTGAATACAACAAATAAACAATTTCCATACAGACTGGAAAATACACTCAGGCATAAAGACCAAATGATAGATATAAATGCATATATCATTTATATACAATAGAAATAGAAATTATTATATTCATTTATATTTCAATATATTCATATATTTAGGCTGGAATCTATAAGGTTTCTCATCATCAGTGGAAAAGATGTAAGGACAACTTTCACATTGAATTTGAAGGCGTAATTTTAAGATGAAGGATGATATATTTATGAGGGGGAATATATGATGTGATTTGGTTGACTAAATTTGATTTGAAGATTTGGGAAAATCTTAAGTTACTCTAAATCTGCTTAATGATTAATGTCTTGCTGCTTGATTTTATCTCTGGGCCTCTTTGTTAATCTATCCCCTATATTAATGCTAGCATTAGCATTTGACTTATTGCTTTGAAAGGGCTTCCAAGCATAAAGTCATTAAAGAACAATTTCAAAATACAAACACTGCCATTAAAGAACAACAAAAAATGTTGCAATTCAGTAACTAGAGCAACAGCCCGAAGAAGATGAAGAACTATGACTCAAGGACAGCCTGAGAACACAAAGGGCATCAGAACTGTCAAAATTAGTGGTGGTAGAGGCTGAAATTATTTCTGGGGTAAGCAGAAACAGGTGTAGGTTTCTTACAGTTAGGTTTATATTCTAGGCATTTAAAGAAAATTCTAACAGCTTTTTGGGTAATATTGAAAAGATAAAAAATCATACAGAATCTCACTATATTTCCAGTTACTCTGCAGATATGGTTCACTGATCTTACATGTCAATATGACTGTGAAAAAATGTAGATAGAATAGAAATGTTTTTTAAGTTGGACAGAATAACTGTTCCTGTTATGAAGAAGAAGGAAAAAAACCCATCATCCACTTTTTTTCTTATAGTCCTGCTTTTCTGCACAAATGTGAGTCCTTCAGTGAATCTGATTTTGACATTTTTATCTGCCTTCCATTCAAAGTCAATTCCTTCAATTTGTTCCCTGATTCATACTACTTTCTCTCTCCTCCTCTCAGGTGATCATTTCTTTTACTCCTTTTCAGATGAGTGAGGTGTTATCAATTAATCTGAAGAGTTAGTCCTCCATTTGTGTCTTACTATTCTCACTTTTCCACTTGTGATTTTTAGAGTACAATGCATGTTCTAGCACTGCATTTAATGGGCTGATGTGATGTATTTCTTTGTCTGTCACCTCTTTTCAGATTAAATGTACTTGATGTTTTTTAGGATCTTTGTACATTTTGACCTAAAGGCTTCTTCTATAAAACACACACACACACACACACATATATATATATATCTTATATGTTTTGTCTTTCATATCTGAGCTAGCTAAAAGCACTTTGCAACAATGATTTTGATAATTTTTTAGGAAATTGTGTAGGAAGTTTTGTAGGAATACAGCATTTGATATGAGTATAATAATAGTTATCACACAACTCATATATAGCTGTTAGAACCATTTTTATTAAGTGGCTTTTTCACAAAACACAGGCTAATCATATAGATAGCATTTTATAGTCTTTAATAGCAATAGAATTAAACATTTAAATCTCTCTCTTTTAATATTGTTGGACTCTTTCTTTGCAGATACTGCAATATTACAACCAGTTCATGTAGACTTATTTAATATCATAAATGATGCAATACTTCTAATGTCAGAAGGTTTCTTTGCTCATAGCAACTGAGAATAATTTTTAATTTTATGATAAAATATTAATAAACTATTAGTAAATCCAGATTGGTCAATTTATCTCTTATGTTATGTATATTTGCAATCTACTTCAGAAAATATCTTACAGGGTAAGCATTAATCATACACTTGCATTATATTTATACCATTCACCTTCACTTAAAACTCATCTATTGCACTATACTGCAACACACTGTTGCATTGTGCATTTGATGACAAGATTTTAATCAGAAATCAGGGCATTTCTGCACATTACTTTTACATGGGTTTTTTTTGTTTGGTTGTTTTTTTTTGTTTTTTTTTTAACAGAAGGCCAGAACACCGATTTATGTAAGTATTTTTTTTTCTCAGAACCTGAGGTTATCCAAGGGAAAAAGAAAGAATTCCAAATTGCTCTATGAAGTCCAAACGGAAAAACAAAATTTATTTGCACACACATATATCCTTCTTCCTCTGCTCTCCAAATGCATTCATGTGAGTTATAAAATTCTATATACTTTTTTTTGTTAACTCTGCAGTTTTATACAAGCTACAATTCCATGACCTGATCTAAGCAAAAAAAAAATAAAATTCATTTAGATAAAAGTATAATATTTGCATTCTGATTGGAAAAAATGCATGGGAGGAACAGAGAGAGGGAGATACGAAAGATGTGAGTGTGACAGGAACAGAGGAAGGAAGGAAGGAAGGAAGGAAGGAAGGAAGGAAGGAAGGAAGGAAGGAAGGAAGGAAGGAAGGAAGGAAGGAAGGAAGGAAGGAATACTTTTTCTACCTCTATTTTATCCAAGTGCTTATGGCTTGAAACTTACCTTCCTGCACATAGGACAATTAAAATTAGTTGATTTTTAAATACAACTGGACACTCAACTTGTAGATTAATGGCACCCTTATGGCAATTTCTAAAGTTAAACTCTCTGTCATTCCCTATTCTTCAGCCTTGATGCAGGAAATAACTGCCTGGAAGGAGTACTGTTATCCAAGTGCCAAGTGGTTTTCTTGACTTTTCAAGCTCATTGTACAACCATTCCAGGGGTACACAACAGAATCTTTACATTCCATGGTATCCTGTTCAATTTACAGGTGATCCTGTGTGGCTTCGCATTTTTGTTCCCGTGCCTTCTATTTTTTCTGGTCCTTCCTTTTCTTCACATTACGACCCAAGAAAGAGACAGAATCCTGCTCCTTCCTGCCAGTTTCTGTGTTTACCAGGCTGTATAATTGGTAGTGATCTTCATTTATCAGCTGTTAAGTCTGCAATAGTTTTGATTACTTATTCATTAAAAAAAAAAAAAAAAAAAAAAAAAGCAGCCAGAATATCTTTAGAGCAAATTCCTGGCCTTCATTACCAGCTTCTCTTTCTATGCTATCACCCAGTTGAAGGACACTTTACAAAAGGGCATGAAGGACTATCAGAAAATGTAGGCCTGAAATGCTCCAGCCTATCCTCATGTCTTGGTGAAGTCCGTTCCCAGAAGCTGGAACAAGCACAGCTGTAGCTGCCTCCATCTCCAGCCCAGGCTCTAGCATGGCTCAGCGAGGCTGGACCCAATGAAAGCTTTGAAAGTGGTTCTGTAAGAGAGACTGTAAGATCCAGCTATAACAAGCATAATAAAAGGGAAAACTAAACAAACAAACAAAACAGAAGGTACCATTTAGATCCAGGGGGATTTACTGAGATTATTAAGATTAGAGAGGGTGAGCATATTTTTGCAGAGACAGATTTGAAAAAAACAAAAACTCAAACAAATCAAGACACAGAAGAGGAAAATAGCTGTTTAAAAGACTACTTTTTTTTTTTCCTGTCATGGTATTTTGTGAGTAAAATACTAATATGGTACAAAATTGACAGCAAACATCTATTGTGTTCTTGAATTCATCATGTTAGTATTAGGAACAGAGCTGTGCAATGCAACACGCAATTTAAAACAAAATGCCAGTGTCTGGGACACAAAAGGTCTTAAACAGATACTTTGTTGAACAAATAAAAGATGACCCATCCTCATCGTCCCTCAAATGAATAAACTATAACATAGAGCTAATTCTGTCACAAGTGCTTGGCTGGGAATATGTTACCCACACATAATGAGCACTTCTAGTGCCGCTGTGGAGACCTGAGGCTTCCTGAGACAACAACTCAAGCAGCTGATTGCTGTTTGATGCTGTAAAATGAGGTCTCCTGGGGTGTCCATTAATCCCATGAATTTACTGGACATAGGGCAATGTAGAGGTGCTTGATTTCAGAAAAATGAGCCAGGCTGACATCTCTCAACTTGAAAGAATATTTCTGGCTTCACCATCACCTATTATAAATACAAATGGGGAGTTCTCAGCTCCAAGATTACCATCATTAAATTTCTTGCCTTACTGTGTGTCACATTTCCAAAGAATGAGTCTTAAAGAAATGATTGCATTTATATCCATTACAGACTCTCTGGATTCTTCTTTATTTTTTAACTGTAATTCTGTGCTGAATATTTAACGATTTTAATGCAACATAAGTGAATAGTAGTTCCTAACTTTGATTTTTATAACCTGTTAGTCCAACCATTTGTGTCATGAAAGAAAGCACAATCTTATTAGGTAACGGTGCATTTCCTTAATGAATATGAATACAAGTGTGTGAGCTCTCTAACTCTTGATCTAATTAAAACAGATGACTCAATGAATTAATGATGAGGCATTTCCTTCCAGTATTTGAAATCTATGTAGGAAACTGTCTGTTCTTAACTAAAATGCAACAAACAAAAAACCACAAATATAATCTCAGTTACCAACAACTTGACGTAGCAATTATATTCATAAGCTGAGGGAATTATTTTATATGGTGTTTTTCTTGTAATTACTTGTTTTTTGCACAAACTTCCTATTGCCACAGTTTTTAAACCTTGTTATTTTGTATCCATCCTATTGACACGTCACTGCTTACATTTTGGTTCAGCGCAACCTATTCCAGTGCATTTCCATGACTGGTAGTTTGGGTCTAATGCACTTAACTTTCATCACTGAACAGCTTTTCGCTACGCTGTCAATATACTGTCTAGAAGACCCAACAGAGAATTAGCTGTTATGAGATTTGATGCAGTGCTGTGCAGCTGGATTGTTCTGAGCTGGCTCACACTAATATCAACAGCTCTGTGATGGGACATGCTCTCACCAGTGCGAATGTAAACAATCATGTCCCACACATACGGGGAATAACACAAGTGCACTGTAGAAATGCACAAGAAATAATGTTTTTGTCAGGTCTCATTGCCTGTATTTAGAGGTAGACTCCACCCTTTTTAATATACGTTCTATGCCACAGGAAATTTCTAAAAGCAGTTCTGATTTGATTTGTTAGGGCTTTGACTAGTTTATTCAGGAAGTTTAGTCTGTAGTAATTTAAAAACAATCAAGACTTCATTTGCATTATGACAGGTGTGATCAAATGATATTCAAACCTTATAATAGCACTTGCTGCTAGCCTAAACATTTTCTTTTTTCCCATTTGAGAGAGACACAACTCTTACATGCTGGACATTTAGCCATATTCAGTGACCTCTCTTCTAGTGATCTCTGACTTACGAATTCAGTACAATATATTGTCATATATTCAAAATACTTATCCTGTTCTAGAAGAATAACTCTGACAAATTTTGCTTTAACTGCTGTATATTTTTAACAGAGAGAAATAAAAAACCAACTCTATCCATATGTGAAGTATATGGTTACCTCTGGCTTAATCTTTAAGACAATTTGTCTTATGGTTGCATAAACTTATATTTATTATTCAAAACATCATTCTGAAGATTGACTGCCTTCCACAATGAGTACAGTGCCAGGACTTTGTTCTCATCATGCTCAGCTTTACAGCACTGGACTTGTCTGCTCCTTCCTGGAACCTGTAGGGCTGCACTGGCCATCACAGCTGCCTCTTGTGAGCCCAGTGTCAATCCAGCATGTTGAATGAGATATCATTTGGAAATAACAAGAAGAGAAGAAATGAGCCTTTATGTATCCTTCCTCAGGGATTGGGACACCTTCCTAAAGCTAAATATCTAAGCAGTTCCTTGCAAACTTAGCCCCTCTTTCATGTCTTGCCCACTAAAAGGTGAATTTTCTGTTCAATTTGGGAATGTGGTACTACGTTTATACATGTCCCTTTTTTAATCACCAGGAGGACAGAGGAGTTCAGTACAACACTATATGCTTCCAGCACTGTGGAGAAAGTGAAAGCAAGCACTGAATGACAGGAATAAGGTTTGCCTGTAGGTTTGTGGCTGTGCCAGAAATAGCACCACATGTTCCAACCTTAGCCCAGTGAACTTCATGACTACATCCTCAATAATTTTAGTGAGTGAAGATATCCAGAAAGCATGGAAAAATGTGACAAAGAAGATGATTGGGAAATAAAGGACAAATGACAAAGCACCCAAGAAAATGCACACGGGAAAACATAGCCATGGAAGATGATGGAAAGAAAATCTTCATGCTAATTACCTAACTGAAAATAAACCTCAGCATGTTGATATACATTCTTCAGCATTTTTCTGTTGAGTGTCTGTAGTACAGTATGTATAAGATAACTACAAAACTATTTTATTATTCCATCTAATATATATAGTACATACCTCATATTATTATACTATTAAAACAGTAGTAAAATAGTGATGCAAATATGTTCTATATAATATCAAATCAGTGTTAATAATACACTGGTAGATTTTTTTACTATGTTATTAATATTTTAAATTTATATATAATATTATTGTATATAAGTGATAAGAACTTGGCATCACTAAATCTAAATAATGCTTCAACATTATACCCTGCTATAAGGAGAAACTGTGTTACTACTATCCCTGCTACCAATTTGGCTCCCCTAATAACCTGTATTTTCACAAATCACTTCAAGTAAACATATGGTGCCATTGCTTCTTAGATAGTTTCAATATCTTGAAATTTACAGCAGCCTGCAAAGCTAACAGGAATGAGTAGTTGAGATTATTTCAAATATAAAAAAAAATTTTCTTCATATTTTTTGATTTTATGGTTAATGTTTAAAAATGTCTTTGTTCAGTTTGCTTCATTTTTGCTGAAGATGCCATAAAAGAGAGTCTACTTATAATAATGAGAGTTTATGGCAAGTTATTATTTTAATAATACATTTGCCTCTAGTTTTTCTGTTTCAGATTTTAACTAATAATAATTAACTCATAATAAATTAACTAATAATAAATATAAAAATTTTGGCTGGTACTCCAGATAAAACATGCAGAGGTCCATGAACTGAAGTATTTTCTTCTGTAGATACTTCTTAAAAATTTCTATTCATAAAAGTTGTAGTTAAATCCTGGCAATCCTTATCACAACTGTTCAAGATGTACCGTTCTAAAACAAGCACTTGCTTGGTTATGCATGCATAATAAACCCTCTTACTGAATTTGCTTCTCCTTACCACTTCTTCATTTGCAAATGTAATACATGCTTGCATGCAGAATAGGATAATGAAATTAATGTCATGCTTATATTTTCAATAAACAAAAAAGTAGTCAGCATACAATAAAACAATGGAAAATTAAAGTGACAAAGCAAACAAGATAGTCATACAACAGGCACAAACCCAGCCCATTTCAGGCGTTATTTAATTCAGAAATTATACTCCTGCCCAGAAAATTTATCACATATCAAACAAAAAGTCTGGCCTTTTTAAAACACAAATTGCCCACCAAGACATTTTCTGAAGTGATTTAATTTCTGCTCAGATCCTGTATTTGGAAATTAGTTGTATTGCCCTGAAATGTAATGATGTGACACTGGCATCTAATTTTGGAATAATTTCAACCCTGCAGAGAAAACCTACTTACTATTCTCTGCCCCGCCTTGAGCAAAATTTAGGAGCTTGACTAGTACTCTGCACTGGGTTGAATTCCATTTACAATGAGTGTCAGTGTGCAGATTTAAAAAAAAAAATCAAAGTTACTGGAGGAAAGGCAAAGGCTGGACCTTGTTTGAATTAAGCAGATTTATGTGGAGTTTAAACTTATTTTCCCCTTTGTTTGCAAACTCATGCGAAACAACCACAAGGAAATTCTGAAATTCTCATGCACAACAGGGCCTTCCATATTTGCATTCACCTTGGTTTCATTGAAATAAGGCTCCTTTCTTCTAGTCCCTTGAGCTGTTGAGGACATTTGGGGGTTGGTTGGACTCTAGGATCACAAAAGCTGCTCACATGCTCTTAACAGATTCTGGAACCTTGTGTTTAAGTACAGTGTAATCATTGCTCTGGTATAACACCATCTGTAGTTCAGCCAGGGCACCTCATACAAGTGATTTGAGATTCTGAAGGTAAAAGGAAATTAATTGCAGTGCAGGCTTGAAAAACTTAAAATATCTATATTTGAGGCTATGTGTTTTATTTACTTTTAAAATATATTTATGCTAAAAATAAAAAAACAGGTACCAGGCAGGGGTACTTCAGGGAATGTGGCTGCCTCTGCCTTAGTATTTTGGAGCAGAGCAGTAGCAAGCCTCTGAAGCAAACTCAAAAACCTTCTCCTTTTCCTGCAGGTTGGCTTGGTTCACGAAGCAGCTTGGTGTGTGCAGCTGGCTTTCTGTCAAGGAAAACTGCAGCATAAGAACTGCCCAGGGTATCGGCTAAATGTCCCTCAACCACAATGGAAACATAAAACTTCAGAATAACTTATCCTGCAAACATCTTTGAGCCACGTCTTTAGTGGGGACCACTGCTCCTAATGAGCAGCTTAAATCTTCTCCAAAGCAAAATGTCTGAACAGGGTTGATGTAGGTGTCTCAAAACTAACCCTTTCAATTCACAGATCCACTCCTACTAAATGGAATTACTCCATGCAGACAAGGCCTGGCTTCGTGGTTGTCTGAACAGCTTATGATCCCCTTTTGTAACTTCCCCTTCCAGACTCTCTACCGCATTTGGCCCTGACTCACTCAAACTCAGTAAAGCACAAAGGTTTAGCTATAATACCAGTGGGGCATTTGTAAACATATTGTATTTTACACCTCTTCCTTGGGTGACAGCTAACTGGGTTTTTAGACTCGTCTCTTTATGTTAAAAATAAGCACAAAAACTTGCTGAGTTATGTTAGAAAAACTCACTCCATAATCCACCCTGCATTCAGCCTGTCATCAAGAAGATGGGGTCAAACACTAGGACTACTCTGTGTAGAAGTGAAGGACAGACTGTAGTTTTGAAATAGCAGTGGAAAGAATGTGAGCTCCCAAAGTGAATTTTGCACTTAAGAAAAGAGTCATCTCTAACTTACACAATAAGGTCACTGTGTTTAGGGACTGATTTTTCTTTTCCATCAAGGAGACACAAATATGGCTTAGGTTCTATAAACTGAACATTTTGATAACACTGCAGTCAGGTCAATTGAAGTGGAACTGGTACAGAAACATTATCAAGCATCATTTCAATAGTGTGTGGCTGTCTTCCAGGGGTGCAAATATCATTACAGCATAGCAAAGCAGTCTACGAACCGGATTACCTGAGCAGCCATTATCAGCACTCAGGAAAATAATATCAGTGACTGACTTCACCTGCTTGAGTGGTTTAAATGTCCTGCCTTTCCATACTGATAACATTTGGCACCACTTGCAGCCTGAAGAAAGCATAATTTTGTTTGATGTAATTATAGAACCATAGCAATGTTTGATAGAGAAGAAAAGACATATAGTCTAGGTCATCTTGTCCATCTCCCTGTAACTACATGAAAGTTGCCTGGCCATGTGCCTAAAGTATATTAGAATAACACCAGATTTTTTTCTCCTCTGTGGTTTTCTTTATTGGATTTATTGGTTGGATTTTCAGATTCAGAGCAGCAGAGTACCCAATAGCAATGCTATTGGAGTCTTTCCATAGGGAAAATACTAGTAATTTGTTTTGGCAGAGAAGAATAAGAAGCAAGATGTTATTTTTAGAAATGTTCAAAAGATTTTCCTCAGGGCTTAATCTCTCCAGCACAGGATGTCTGTATGCAGTAGAACCCTTTGGCTTGGTATAGGCAAGAGCTTTCCTGTAGTCCAAAGCTGGCGACCTGGCTTGGAGGCAGACAGGAAATTTGTACTGCCAGGCGGATTTTGAAGTGATTCAGCTGGATTTTGAATACAATGTGATTCAATATAAAAAAACATTTAGAGGCAGAATCCTCATTAAACAAATTATGTTTTCTGTCCTTAGTTTGCTTCACAGTATGCAAAGTTAGTATATGCTAGGTATGCTATATGATAGACTCATATCACAGAATGTTTTGAGTTGTAAGTAGAGATCATAATGTTCCAACTCCTTGCTATGGGCAGGAACACCTTCCACTAGACCAGATCCACTAGACCAAAGTCCCATCCAGCCTTGGCACTTTCAGGGATAAGGCATCCACAACTTCCCAAGATGACCTGTTCCAATGTCTCCATTGACCTGTTCCAAGAATTTCTCCCTATTATCTAAATCTAATTTAAACCTATTCTCTCTCAGTTTAAAGACCTTTCCTAACATTACATGCATTTTTGTAGCCCCCTTTAAGTACTGGAAGGTGCTATAAGGTATCCCTGGAGCCTTCTCCAAGCTGAACAATCCCAACTCCCTCATTGTTTTCACAGAAATGCCCAGTGCCCTGACCATCCCTGTGTCCCTCCCCTGGACTCATTCTAACAGTCCATGTCCTTCTCATATATCCTATATACAACATCAACCTATTGTCAATGAGAAAAATTTTTGAGTTTCCCATTCATCCCTGTAATGTTTTCTTGCGTGGAGCAGTGCTGTAGTAGACATTTGATTGGTAGTATAAGACTAGTTTTACACTAGTTATAGCAATGAATTTTCACTAGCTGTAGTGTTGCCTGGGGTGAATTCTGATGAAAATAATGATGTACCACACATACCATGGGTAGGTGATACAGCACAAACTTGATTTAGAACACCAACCTATTTATAAAAAAATCTACCAATAAAATGCCATCATCAGCTTTGAGTTGTATCCTTAGATTTTTCTGAGGCCACAGAGAAGCATGCTACAGTACATTATCAGTCTGTAGTTGCCTGCTATTTGCACAGCAGTAAGCTTGCATGGTTCCATTAGCTTGCTCAGTTCAGGCACAAAAAGATCCAACTACAGATTCAATACCAGGGCAAGAAAAGCTAGAAAACAGATGCTGACCTCTGGCCCCCACGGAACATTTCCACACTCAGTTTTCCATTATCCTGGAGGGTGTTCTCATTACCAGCTTCAAGAAAAGTTTCCCAAAGAGCAGTGACGCAGAGAGCACTGTAAGAATGATTGCTCCCATGAACTGCCAAAGCATTACTTGCAGCTGAGTAACAGAAGATGACTTTAACAAGGTAGTCCTACTGAGCACAAACTTGTGTAGTCATAAGTGCAGGCCCTTAGAAAGGTATTAACCTCATGGCTATGACACCCAAGGAGAGGTATTGAAACGAGCACTGCCCAGACTCTCCTATTACAGAGTTGAGTGCTGGGGTTTGGTACTGCTGCCCACAAGTGTTCATCGCTACCTGATGTGTGCTTAGTCCTGTTCTGTCAGAGCATCAGTCTGCTTTAGACCTTCTCTCCCACCTGTGCAGTAGTTTTACCTTAGATGCTCTCAAGAGTGAGTGCATCTAACATCTAGTCAGCAGATGGACTGTGAGAAGTCCTGCCCTCAGAATCCACTTCAGAGCTGTTCTCTGGACAACATGGCCTGTGATGGTCAAAGGCTTAATGGGAGATTTTGAGCTCCTTTTGAGAATCCTGTGGTATTACTGCATCCATACAGGGTTGCTGGATGCACTGGACTCCACTCAAGACTCAAACTGTTCTAGAAGAGCTACCTGAGAAGCAGATGGAATATCCTTGAGCACTGGAAATTGTTACCAGATGAGGAAGCCCAGGCAACTGAATCCTGTCAATAGCCCATTTCTAGGGAGCAGATATTTCTAGATGTTTCAGTATGGAGATGAATATAATTTCAGAAAGTAGATCCAGTGCTTATAGCAAAGGCAAAAACTGAAACTTTTTCATACCTTTTCCGCTGGCACTTGTAGCTGACAAGGAAAAGAGGTCAACCCCATCAGATTAGGGCATGAATTTAGAGAACTTTTCATTTTTTGACTCCCAAACTTTAATAACTTCAAACCCTTTTCTGTGTTAGGTTGCAGGTGCCTGTATTCCTAGTAAAGCATGTTAGTAAAAACTTGTTCTTGCACTGTCCTTTTAACTTCTCTGACTATCCAATTAATAGAAAAAAAATCTTTATTTTTTAAAATCCTAGTTTTTAGGTCATTTATTACTTTGAATTTTTTAACATCAGTGGAGACCAAGCACCTCTTTCCAGGTGGGATGTCCCTTGACAGTCCTTTTCCCTAGGGACAATGGAACTGTCAACCAAACAATGGGTGAGGGATGACACTTGTTCTGCAGCTGGTTCACCACATGTAATTCTCTTTTATGTTAGATTAAAAAGAAAGTGACCAGTGTGACCTCTTCAGTGTTCAAATAATGTGGAAACCTGGTTCTGCAAGTTACTTTTTCACCATAAACTCCAGATCTCCTCCTGTTTATACAAGGGGTAGGTGCTTGTAATGTGCTATCAATATTACAGTAAATGATAATAAAAAGGAACTCTTAAGATTTTTTTTTTTTTTTTCTGTAAGGATAAATTTGTGTGTGGCTATATTCTAGCCACGGGGTATTTCGGTTAAAAGAAGATAATGGACTTTCAACAAATTACAGGTTTTGCTGATATTTCATGAAGGTTTGTTGGACTGTTTGAGGGATGCCAGAGTTCAGTGTGTGCTGTATAATCACACAGCATACCTGCAATTTTTTCCTTTTGAATACTTGCAAGCAGTGCAGAAATTAAGAGAGTGATTACGCTTTGGACAGGTAATTTTGAGTTACTATGTACAATAGTCTAGATAAAAACAATTTCATGTGCATTACTCTGTAAGAAGTCTGCATGGACTGCTAAAGTCTTAGCCACCTTGGCTGCTCAAAATGACATTGTCAAATTTCCTTTTATAACAACAAGAGAGAAGCACGATGGTTTGATTTTTTAAAATTCTGTTCTCACTCAGTGTGTAATATTTTGCTCAAATACGTTCTAAAAAGGTTTCTCTTTTTTCATGAAGATTGACATGCAACACAAAAAGACTAGTCTACTTTTGAAAATGCAAAATGTTAAGAAAATAGATAGATAGATAGATAGATAGATAGATAGATAGATAGATAGATTTAATACTGTAGAGATTAATACTGGACATGCTATCTCTAGTGTTTTATAACTTCATGGAACTGTGTTCCATGAAAATATTTCAATGAAAAATAACCTCTCCTTCCTAGAACCTCTGCCCAAAACCAAATATTCTGTTATGTGGAGTTGAAAACAGTCTGGAAGTTGAAGATTTCTTCATCCCATGCTTCAATACAGGTATATATACAGAATTCAGGCTTCCAAGCTGTTAAATAACAGTGGCTTCACCATTTCCAAAACTGGTTCTCCAAAAGGCTTTAAACACTCACAGATCTTTTGTCTGAGCTCTTTGGTGGTCTATGGCAAATAGAGTTCTACCTAACTTTTAATAATTCATTAGTGGTGTTAATTTGCCTGGCCCTACTCATTTCTCATATCTTCAGAAACACTACATATACACATTTGTAGGACATTAGAAAGATCATGTAAAACACCACAAATTAATACCAAGAGGCAAGAACAAAATTTCAATGTAAAAAGTTCTATTGGGAACAAAAAAGAAAAAAAAAAAGAAGGATAAATCACACATCCTGGGTAAAAAAGTACAGCTAGGAAACAGAGGGTAATTCAATAATAAAATAGCTAGACATTTGCTAAATCTGGAGAGAAAACAAATAATCTAATTTTAAAAAGGGAGTGACTGAAATGTACTGAAAGGACCAAAGAAATGGACTGTTACTGACTCAGTCATTTTATTAAATTTCCGAATATTATCATGCTTTTTAATTAATCTTTTGTGATCATGGCACTTTCAAGTATTTTTTCTACCTTTCTCACGATGTTTCATTTTTCCTTCCAGATGACTCCAAGACAGGAATATTCTGCCTCTACATCACAACTGGGACAGTTCTTCTTCAGATGCTTCTCACAAACATTTCCTAACAGTAGTTAGGTTCCAATTTTTATACTTTCTTGGCTCTCTTTAGTGCAAGTGGGCAAACAACTTGGTGTAAGTATAAGTTTATTTCCAACAGCAGACTGCAAAACTGGCATGCAGCTAGGGAGAGCCCTTTAAAGAACCCATTCTGCTTTCTGGTTCATACATCCAGCAAAGTAGATTTAACTATAAAAGCATGTGAGGAGAACTTTTCTAGACTGCTCACAGTACCTATCCTACCTCACTATCTCCCTTACATCACTGGATTGATCATTACAGTGATGGGAGTTAGAGGGAGAGAAAAAACTCACTGGTCTTGCTGGTAAAAAGCTCTTTTACTTGTAGAATGTACTGCTGAAATGAAGGTCATTTTAATATAAAGACTGCAATCAAAAATCTGCATTTCAGAACATAAAAATGTTACAACCAAAAAAAACAAAAACAAAAACAAACAAACAAAAAAACAAACAAACAAACAAAAAAAAACAAAACAAAACAAAACAAAACCAAACCCCACTTGCAATATATCTCTTGTTTTCCATGGGATTTGGTCTCAGAGTTACTATGAATGTTTCTGACACTGTCTTTATCTGCTTCATTCCTTATAGTGCAGAGAAAGAGGAACCAATGAGAAAGGATAATGGAGAGTGAGGCTCAATTAACTGGATTCTTCCTTGCTGCTATATTTTTCAAAATAAGACTTCCCATTCTACACACCATCTGATTTCTGATGGTTTTAGTATAAAAAACTTGATAACATGCAGTGATTGCTACTGTTTCTTTGTCTAGTACCTTAGAAAATACTGAAAGTGCTTGAATCAGCACATACAGAGACACAGAACTACTTCTCCCCTCATAGAGATTAGACAGGGTTTGAGGTGATAAAGTCTACAAAACTCATAGCATTTCACAACTCCATCTTCTTTTTTTATTATGCAGCAATATTTGCCTTCTAAAAAGTACATTGCCAGAGCAGATTTTTCCTGTCTGTTTCACAATGCTCACCAAACTTACAAGGGATAGGTTTGAACTTCGATGAATGACCAAGCATGAGAGCTCTAAGAATAAAATAATTTCCAAAGCCAAAAAGTAACCTACAACAGTGCTGCATGCAGCATATACCAGTGTGCTAGAGGAACCAGCTCTTAACACTCCTGGAGAAGAGCAAGGAGTGGGTGCACACACCCATTCAGAGTGGTCCTATCATGCTTTTTGTCCCCTGCATTTTTTGGGCTGCAAAAAATGAGCTCTATTTTAACATTTTTCTCTAGCATCAGGAAAATATCAAGCCTACCATAATGCTTCACTGCTAATATACACATAAGCAATGCAATTATAGATTGTCAGAAAGTTTTGGAGATTTAAGGAATCTCAGGTGAGCCAATACTAGGAAAATGCTCATTAATAAGCATCACTTCATTAGCAATTCTAGTCTGCTCTAGGTGCACATCGGACACTTCAATACAATCAAAATGTCACCATGGAAGTTCCTACATGTGAAAACATCGGACAGTGCTGTGTGATGCTGCTGCTGTGTAAGTACAAAGTCAAACCATCAGCAGTCCAAAGCCTTTTTCCAGCCAGTTAACAGATACAAGGCACAAGGTTGTGTTCAGAAATGGATGAAGCCTAGGAATGATATGGCCATGTAGGCTCTTTGGGCCTTTTTGTTTTTACCAGTTCAATACTTACCCACTCAGGTGTCACTGCTGTACCCAGTATAGAAAATTATACAGATCTTGTAATTTATATACTTGCTGTTACTTCAGGGCCAAGTCTTGTTCAAGTATCTACCAGCAGCAAAAAAATGCTGCCATAGAAACCATCTTTTTTGCTGCTTTAGCAATCCACCACCTAACAATTTTCCATACTAATATAACAAAGAATATGTAGAAGTATATACTTCTGCCACAGTGTGTGTTTGTTTATAATTAGATGAATGTTAAGAATTGCGTATGAAGACAATGATGTCAAATCAATAAGTGATACTAAATGGCAAGTAAGACATTGATCTACATGACTATATAATCAAATTGATTATACCAGCATTTGTTGTTTGTGTGCTTCAATAATTTTAATGAAGCAAAATGTGAGATTTTAGTCTAGCATAATCTTCTGTTATTTGGCTTACATTTCATGACTTCTTTTTACTTCTGGAGATTTAACATCAAACCTATAAATACAAGGTAAAAGAAAAAGTAAATTTTAAATAATAATAGTTGATTTTCCATTCCACTCTTCATGCCCACTTCTTGTCTTCCCAATACCAGAGCCATTGTCACTTCCCAGGGCCCACAGCACCATGACAGCCAGATGATGGCAGGGCACCAAAGGGAGCTCCCTGTGCAGCTCTTCTGGACTCCACACTCTCTACCAAGAGCTCAGCAGGGACAATCTGATCATGCTGCTAAGTACAGTGTCCTCTTGAAATACATCCAGTCCCGAATGTGACCTTTATGTGCAGCAATTCCCTCCTGTCAGTCAGTAATTTTGGCTCTTCTAGCAGATGCAAACCACAGTGACACTCTTGAGATGGGCTGGAGCATGTCTGGTGCTCCATCTGTGTTGGCAGGCAGAAGCTCCGTCACTTGACTAACACAGCTGCTTGCTATTGTAAGCATTCAGTGAACTACACCAGGTCTTCAAAAGGTACATTTTGCTCTGCTCTGTGATGAACAGCAAGTCCACAGACCTCACCTGCTTTTTCCTAGAACCTCAGATACAGCAAACCAAGGTCAAGCTACGTATTCTGTTCATGCCAGAACCAAGCATGTCTTCATCACCTTTGATGAATTCCTTATTTCACCTTCCTTCCTCACTCAGATGTGAAAAATAACTACACTGAACAAGATAATATTAATTTAATTTGCTTTTCATTTTAAAATGAGGACAAATACTACCTAAAACGAGTTCCAGTGCCTTCACTGTTTGAACAACAGTTGATAATGCCAGTGAAAGGTAAGTCACTTATTAATCTTAAATAACTTGACATTTCAGTTTTATTATACAAAGTCTTGTAAAAAAAATCATGTTTAATCATACTTTACATATTTCAGCAGCACACAGTACTCTTAAAAGACACATGGAAGTTCAGACTGAGAGAATGGCAATCTGCAAAATGGACAGTGCTATTTCAGCCACTGCTGCTTAACGTTTGTTTAATTGTGCATTGTTTGTACAATTTTATCAGAGAAGAATTTTAACAAAGAAATAAAAAAATATTTACTCTGTTTCAACATTTTACGGACATCTAATCTTATACCTCTATTTCCCCTCTCTCATTAATAAAGGCTAAAGAATTCAGAAAAATATAAAAGAAAGAAAGGCAAAAGAATGCCTTCTGTTTATGATTTTATTAGAGTATAATGGTCTGTCTCTATTGTACTAAAGCCATTGTTAGTAAAGCAGGTAATTCCTCATATTCAATTTCATATCAGACATTCCATGCTAATCTACTGCTTTACTTACAGAGACAAAATCAGAAGCTCACCCTGCAGGGAGCAATACCTATAATTTTCTGAAGAGCCTCTATTGTATTCCCTTTTTTCAGATGTGAATGGTTTTGTGTGTCAAAATTGTCCAAAACATAGGAGAGGCGTGTTTTAAAAATTCAGCCCCAAGCTTTTACTGCCCCGGATCCCCTTATCTAACAGCTTTCAATTACCTTGTCTCATTTGTGTTGCAGGATGTTCTTGAGGGTATAACTGATTAAATGGCACAAAATCTAGCAGTTTTGGAGCAGCTTCCAATTCAAGGCCATTAAATGGATTCTCATGCTGTCAGGTTTTCTATAAAGAAACTCTGAAGACCAGAACAGACATTCAGTAAGTTTTAAAAACCTTTAATGTTTTCACTCTTGGTTTATAATGAAGCTATTGGAGTTGGCCCAGTTAATCATCCTTCAATTGTGCAACTATTTCTTTATTTCCCAAAACAAATTTCAGAGCATGGTAACTAACTAGTGATTATACAAGTCACAAACAAGCTGAAAATGCTTTCAAGATATTGGTTTGCTATATTTCCTCCTTCAATAATTGAAAGACAAGAAATAATTATAATTATGTGGCAATAAACACTTTTGTTTGAATGTGTTTGAACATAGTATCTGTCCAGTTGAATGAATCTCATGAAATACATGTTGCTACTGTCAAAGCTCAGCACAGCTTATGCTCATGTTAGGTATTTTCTATCAGGAAATCTCATTCTTCCTTGCTTTAAGCCACATTCTGAACTCATCAATGTGTATCTATTAGTTCTTTGGATTTCAAAATACCTTCACACTTCCTTTCAGGATCTCCCATATGTTGGGAGATGGTTACCTATGAGCATCCAGAGCATCCAGAATCCTTGCCTCAGGAAGCCTCTCCTTTGCTGTAATGCAAAAATAGATATTTTGGCTACCAATGCCATAATACCTCACTGTCCTCTCCCTGCCCCCCTTTTTTAAAGTTGTTTTCCTTTTTCTGTCTGTCTGTCTCTGTCTACAAATATATATGTGGTCCTTTTTATTTTAATTTAAATTACAACAAATGCAGGACAGACACCTTCTGGCTGTTTGCATGTTACTTGCCACAGATGGCTCCAGCTCCAAGCCTAGTAGTCCCAGATGGTACTGTAATAAAAACAATAAAGATAATCTCATAATTCCCCAGGGCATCAGCACAAATTCTACATGCAGGATGTACTCTCTTCCTCAGCATTGATCAGACTTTTCTGTGTGCTCTGAGGAGACCAGGAATTTTCAACATTTTTATGCCTTTTCCTGAATCTACAACTGTGCATGATAAGTGACAGAAAAAGGTGGCTATCCACAAATGTATGTATCCAGACACACACAAAGATAAACACATTTCCTGAGCCTTGGGTGTGATGAGAATTTACTGCTCCAGACGAGATGTTCAGCTTCTGCACCACTTCAGACATTCCCCTGTATGAATCCCTACAAATGTCTACCTGCTACCTGCATATCTGATAGGAAACTGCGGAGTCCTGAAACTATCCCTCAACAGATCCACAATGAAAACCAATTCAAATATTGCTCTACTGGAAGTGAATTGTAATTAATGGATAGCTTTACTCACCCTGATTCAACCATCCAAAAATACCTTTGGCTGTAGACTGGACTACATACTGTAGACTGCCTTTGCAGTCAATGGAGAAATAATTCTCCCCTGAACAGGGGTCCTTGTGAAATAGGGGTCCTAAAATAGATAAGATAAACTATTTTTAATGGTTGGGGCCTGCATTGAAAAAATTAGACACCTGATTTTAGATAAGTAAAGTTAAATGAGATTGCCCGTTTCTGGGATTGTTTGTCTGTATTGGTCGCTTCCCTGAAAATGTGTAAGACTTTGTGCCACTATTTCAGTGTTCCTGAATGTCAAGTTGTGAGGGTGGCCTGTGGGGAGACTATGACTTTCTGTTTACCATGCTCTATAGGGAAATTGTGACTTTTTGTTTACCACTGCATGGCTAGGTTTTATAGATGGTTATCAAACCTGCCTTCCTCAGTTTATTTTATTTTTTTATCCTGGCAGAGTCTTTTAATAATATTTTATCCCTAGAGCTCAGTAAACCTTCAAATTCCTAATACTCTTACAACTAGTTTTGCAATCTAACAAGTATTTAATTTTGATCCTGTGGAAGGAATTATATCTGTTTCTTCCTATGTGAGAAGAAATTTAATTTTTCCTCCCAAATTTTCTACCTCTCTTTCAGGATGGTTGTGTTATAAAACATAGGTCATGTCAACATTTCTGTCCACACCCTGAGGTCCATAAGTGTTGAATATCAAGGCCAGAAAACTTTTAATAATGGATAAAAATTCAAGACTTAATGGATAACAGGTTGAAACACATAATTTGGAAACTTAATGGTCTTTGTAGGTCGAGACTGAGACAAAGAACACTGAACACCCCCATTTATTCTGGTACATTGCCAGCACCTTCACAGATGTGTTCACAGGAAGGAGGACCAAATCATTCAGGAGAATATGGCTTTGGACTGGATATTAAGCAGGGTGTATAAGCACCATCATGAATGAGAGAATTCAACTTTCTGTGAATTAATTTGTTTTAAAATTAGTCAGAAGGAAGGAGACATTTTTTGGAAGATAGGTGTAGCAGGTCCATGGCCTGCAAGGCCTCCTTGGCGGTCAGAAGCCTGAGCTAGGAAATGCCAAGTCACGATGACTGGGCCCTAGAATCCCCTCTCTTCCGCCATTGGACCCTGCTTATCTCTCTGTAAGCCTATAGGTCACTTTCCGCTGACCCTTACTATTGGACAATTTCCAAAACCCCTGTAAGGTATATAAACCCCTACTTCTGCCCAGTTCAGCAGAAGAGCGGTCCCTGAGAACCTTCGTGGAAGACCCCAATAAAGAATTCTCCGGAACCCCACACGCCTTCTCCTCTTTCTCCCTGCACCTAGCAAGCTAAAGAGCCGAAATCACAAATGAGCTGATAATCACTAAGAGTTGATATCACTTGAGCTTGCTAAGGGTGCCTGCGGCTAGCAGCTGCTTGGGAGCTCGGACAGGCTGTGCCGAGCAGGACCGAGCCATCCGGACCATTGGAGCCCACAGGGTATACCCCGGCCGAAGCAGCCATTGGAAAGGTATATGAGCTCTAGTTCTTCAATCAAATGGTAAACAAAACATTGATAGATGCTATTAAACCGTGGTTGTATAGTAAAGATATTTCTTTAAATGGCCTGTAGGATATGAAGATTATTAATAATGAGAGAAATATAGGTTTTTTTGTTGCTGTTGAAGTTGTTCAAAATAAGCATTTTATCATCTCCTATCATTTTTGGAGCAAACAGAAGATGGTTGCAATGACAAACTTATTTGTGACCTCCAAAGTTCCAGGAATATTTATTTCCACCAATAATGAACTTGTCATCTGGATAATCTGCAGCAATTACATGTAAATGCCCTTTTTCTATTGAAAATTCTAATCGATATTTGCATATTTAAGAAAAAGGTGCATGAAAGCTTAGAAATTACTGAGCAAGCTGGCCAAAAACATAACTCCAATATGTCAGCAAAGCATTAAGTTCTCTAGCAGAATAAATACCTTCTCTGAAATCAACTAAAACCCACTGTAACAATTTTTAATAGCACAGTATACCCAGTGGTTTTAGGAAAATTTGAAAAGAGATTAATTCCAGTATACAGATTAAAATAAATATTTAATTTGTGACAATAACTGCAGATATTTTTTCTTAGTAGAAATTCTCAAAGGAGAAAAATGCTACATTGATTTTCTTAATTATTACATAGTGTAGTTTGTCAATTGCCATAGCCTAAAGTTTCAATTTAATGTTTTTGGATTTAGAAGTCTTTTGTGTTTCTGACATTATTAATTTATTAGGTTTTTGAAACTTCTCATGAAAAGTGTTTACCACACTGGCAATACTCTAACTTTCTATTTCCTTACATAATCTGTGCTGTCTGCAACTGCCAAATCAAATTAGATGTGCAAATATTTTGGTTCTAAGCCCTACATGACACATTGAAGTGCAAATCAAATAGTAAATAAAAATAGACATTTTTCACCAGTTTGTGGTGCCAGACGTACATGACATCATAAACCTATTGCTCATCCTGCATGCAGCTGTCATATCAGAATAAAATGCAACTTTAAAGGAAATAAGTATTTTTGGAGGTTTTTTCCCCAAGAAAGGGCAGAAATTATGAAAAAAATCACACTCTTTTGTCAAAAGAATGATATTGATTATACTTTTCATTTTACAGTTTTTTTCCAGAAGGCATGATTGCTAATCAGATTGACAGTAAATCAAATATCAATGTTCTCTTCCCTGTACATTCCAAGCTCTACTATTAACATAATTAAAATTATTAGTTATTTAATTTTTCATATTGCAGTAGTACTCAAGAGTCTTTATTAAAATCTGACATAAACACAGATGAGTAGAGTGTTCTTGTCTAAGAAACATTAGGTAAATTTTGTGAAGGAAGAATAATCACTATGGAAACTTGTTCCTAGAATTTGAGAAACTCAATGACTTTCTGGGTTTTTCTCTAGACTTGAACTTGTGTCCAAGTGCACTCAGCTAAAGTTCAGTCCAGCTTATCATTCTTCCTTATTTGTCTTGCAAATACTACCTTAGGCATGTCCAGAACTAAAATGATAACAGCAAACATCAAAGTTAAACTGAAAGATCTCTAAAAATTTGGATCCTCTGGCAGATGAAAAAAATTCTGCCTTCTGTTCATTCAGGCAAATAATATTTTTCAGGATAACAAAGGGAAGATAAATTTGGTCTATGCAAAGAGTAAATTTCACAAATGTGACATAACAGAAATATTATATGATAATTATTGCAATCTTCACTGAATAATTCTAGAAGACATTGACCACTGAAGTGCATTCTTTTGTGAGATGAATGGGATGATTTTTTCTCACATGTCAAACTAAGAAATTGATTTTACTCTTAGACAAGAAGCTATGATCTTAATTGATTATCATTTTAGTATAAGGTACAGCTCAATCTTAAAGTACTTAGCAAAGTTTTATTTTTCATTGAAATAAAACTTTTAGAGTGTATCCAATACTAAGTTTATAACTGGTTGAATAAGTCATTCACCTGTGAAAATGGATTAGTAGACAGAATACACTAAGCAGCTCAGTACTATTTAAACATTACTCTCGTCATAAAAATCTACATAATTCATAGCACCCCTTGTGATTTCTTTAGCCCAAAATGTGAAGCAAAGTTCTCTTAATTTCTTTTCCAGCTATTGCTGAAACTGGTTCTAATCTTCATTTTCTCAGATTTTTAAGGTGAAAAATAAGATCACAAACAGATCCATCAGTCAGTGGAGAGGGACTAGAAGTGAAAGGAAGAACTGCTAATATTCTCAAAATGTCCTTCTGTAATAAAGTATGCTAGCGAGGTGGCAAGTTACTCTACCAGGGAAATTCCAGATTTGCACTACCTAATTAAAAGACATTTCTTGTTGGGTGAGGGCATCCAGGATGGTCAAGATGGACCTCTTTCCCTGTAAGGAGAGCTGAAGGACCTTGGCTTTGTCACCCTGGAGGTAGCTGGCACAGAACCCTACAAAGGCCTTATCAAGAAGATGGATTTGGTTGCTTACAGAAGTGTGTGGTGGGAGGCTGAAAGGCAGTGGGCACAAGCTGAAAGAAGTTCAAGCTGAAGGTAATGAAAAACTTTCTCCCAGTGAAAGAATAAAACAGTGGCACAGGCTGCCCAGAGAGGTTGAATGTTCTATATCTTTGATATTTTCAATACCAGAATGGACAAGCCCTAAACAACCTGGTCTGAACTCACAGCTGACCCTGCTTGAGCGGAAGATTGGACCAGAGACCTCCTGAGGTCTCTGCCAGACTGAATTATCTTGTGGTTGTATGATTCTGTGATGTCAGCCTTCACATGCTGTTATTAGAAACAATAAGAAATTTATCAGACACCTTAAAATGGTGATAAATACTTCAGTCCTACATACCTACATATCATGAACAGACTTTTTTAACAACCACTTCAGGGCACCTTGGGTTAGTTTCTCTGCCTCACATGGCTGTGGCACTGGGCAGATATATTATGTAGACTTAACTATTATATGACATTTTTATACATTCAATGAGACATTATTATAAACACAAAAGGCAATTAAACTTCAAGGAAAATTATTTATAAAAAAGGAACAAATGCAGTTAGCTAGATATATGGATTAGTAAAAGAAAGTCTATATCACTCACAAGCACAGGCTGTATATAATAGGGATGTTTGTGTTCTTTATGGCCTACATAAAGTTGAGTCTGTTTGGGTATCTCTGCTAAGTATTTGCATATACTGGCATTTTAGATTTTTGACAGTGCTGGTTTTATATAATAATTTCTTTTTATGCATTTTAAACTACATCTCTACACCACTCTTTCTTTTAGATTTAAAATAAGAATTTTGGCTCTTCCATTTAAATTATTCTAAGAGCTAAGGAAGACAATATTGCAGTATTGCTTTAAGCACTTGCTTGCTAACAGAAGGCTTTAAGAGGCCAACACGCATTTGGTACAATTGTGAAATTCTTATACAATGCATCTGTCTCAGCTATTAACCGTATGAGATTGGTTCAGCAGAGATTGCTGAAAAGGAGTGTATTGATTGCTTAGTTCTGCTGTCAAAGGAGTACAAGGCACAGTATTATAATAGATGCAGATTACAGTGATTGTTGTTGAACAAGAAACTTTTGAGAGGTTCTATTTATTTCAAATGCTTTAACAAAAGCAATTTGAATGAACCAAAACACAGGTATTTTCCCTAAATTACGTTCAGTGTTCCTGTTTTTAATACATTTTATTTCAGAAAGTTCTGATAAGTAGGGTGGTGATGACTTCTGTACCGAATGGCAACTATGTTTTTGTGTGATAAAGCCAAAATTTATTCAACATAATTGACAATAAAATTCAGTATTCTTTTAATAATTCTTCCTTCAACAACGCACATTCCAACAAGATATTTTGATAGCATCTTTAAACATATGAATTTATTTAAGGTAGCACTAAACCACATTATTTTGTAATGTAATTAAACTGCAAATCTTAATGTAAAACTAGTTATAACATGCCCAACTTTTTATCAAGCACTGGGAAAATGACAGTTCTAAATACACCTAATATTTGGGTTTGTATTCTGAACACCTAAATTATCAGAATATAATATGAAACATGACTTTATGTATCTCAGCCTCACTACTCTGGGGATTCAGAACTGACAACTATCTCCAGTGAATTTCCATGCCTATGTAGTAAAAAAAAAACGAAGGCATTTTATTTGAATTAAAATGAGGAAACTATCAAGATAAAATAATATTTTTTCCATTACAAATTTCCATTTGTTTTCTATGTCCACACATGCAAAAATCTGCTTTTAGCTAAGAAGTGTTTGGTTGACTTTGATGTGCTTCCCTAAAAATCTTGATTAAAAAAATTATTAACCAAGCTACCATGTTAAATTCCTTGTCTTCTCTAATCAGAGCTGTAGAAATTAAGCAGAAACATCCTATGGATAGGAGAACCAAGAAAAAAATATGTTCCACCCCTCCTTCTTCCTTTGCACTGGCAACCACAAAGAAGGAATGCTAATCTGTAGTGATGGCATAAGCTGGACAAAGTGATGTTTGCTCTTGGAAAGAAACCAAAGAAAATTAGAAGAAAAGCGGAGGAGATTAAATTCTTTGCACACTGGATTTTACATTAATTTGCTAAGAAGTGAAGTTGGCTTATGGTTTTTTTGGCACAACGTATCAGCTTTGTTGAATTCTGACACAGCATCAGTACTCCTCCAGCTTTCTGGAATATCCCTCATCACCCAATATTTACTTAAATATTTCACAGGTTCAGCAAGACTGAAGACTTTTAGCAATGGCTGGGCTAGGGGTGGTTTAAAAAATACTTTTCTTTTCTTTTTTTAGATTACACCTTATTGTTTATACTAATGATTGGTAAAAAACCAGACTTTTTTACCTCACTTTCACTAGCTTCATACTCAACTTATTAGTTTTATTCAAGTACATGTTGATTTGGTTTCTTTGCATCTTTTTTTAATATATAAATTTAAAGTATATTAAAATGTGTTTTTTGTATACTTATATGGTATAAAACATTGACAAAAGGTATTTTACTTATAATGTATTTTTTGACTCTCATACGCCTTAGATCAACAGACTACTTTTTATTCTGCTTCTTTGATCTTCCTTTAAATACTCTGTAATTTATACTCCCATGTTTATTTGGTAATTTTCATGTTCTCTCTTTCCCATTTTCTCCCTATTGCTTTCCACTGAAAATTGCTGTCCTTTTTACTGCCATTGGGCTGCAAAGGACTTTTAGAAAAAGATAACTCAGTAAGTAAATGAAGTTTTCTTTCTATTAGACAAACCTTTTTTCATATCACTTGTACTCAAAATTTTCCATATACCATTTTGTTGGTATTCACAATTTTTCTTTATTTTCTTTGGGTGTTGAAAGCTTTTCTGAAGCACCAAATATACCTTTATCTGGTTGGAATTATCTTTATTTTCCTCCTCTTACCATAATAATATCATTATCATCAATGTCTAGGCTGCAACTAAGTTCCATGCAGGGATTAGTTAATTTTTGCCCATTAGAATACTGAAATGAACTTAAAATTTTAACAGCAAAGTGCACTAATATAGCATATTTTGTGAGGCTAGAAATAAAAATATTTTTTCTTGCTTGTCTCCTCTAAAAAAGAAACAAATCAATTTCATCATACCCGTTATGATAAAATGTGGGCCAAGGACCAGCTCTGAGTCTGCACAGAATGCTGTGTATATTGCACCTATTTTTAGTCGAATATTATTCATTGAATACATTATTTAGAAAATGTTGCTGGTTTTCAATGAATAATTTATTCAGTTTTGTTGCTATCTTAGACCAGCTTTAATTATAACCCATAGTGCAGTGCTGAAGCAGTGAGAGATGAAAAAAGATAAGCCCATGTATTGCTAGGATGTCTAGAGACTTAGGGCAATAAATACCATCCATCTAAGCTGAAATCAAAATCCTGATATTTTCAACTTGCATGTATTCTCTATTGTCACTTTTAAGTGTTTTTGATTTAGTCCCTCTCCTTTTTTCCCTTTCTCCCTGCTTTCTGTCTTTTTAGGGAAAATTTGCCTCCAATTTTCCCTAAATGTCTATTCTGTCTTTCCTGTCTCTTTTGTATTTCACCACTCACCTACCCCTGTCAACAAGCCCTCATTTTAGATATAGATTAAGGGTAGTCCAGCAGTCCTCTTGAGAGTAAGTGGATCCTCCATAAAGCACTAGAAGTTTATTAATTTTTCTCTGCTGATTCAGCTCAGTGAAGTAAATCTACAGGAAAACATTTCTCGGAGACATTTTATTTCCTTGTACACTTCTGGTAAATGAAAACAGTTCTATGACCATTGTATTTTAATAGTTCCCTTATGAAATCATCATCTGCTCTTGTCTATCATTTAACTCAGACTAGAAAAATAGGAAATTTACTGAGTTAGTCTGGCAACATCCATGAATACAAATTCACAGCAGAGAGAAAGAAATGCAAATACATACAGATCTATGTGCCAATCTTTAGGCAAGCTATAAAGACAACTCTTCTGAAGCAAGTAGGTACAGAAAACAGGACAGGCTGATTTCATCCAAGTCAAGCACTAATCTATGTAACTCATGACATATTGGCATTGGAAAATAGCTTAGGTAGTTGGTGCAATATTAGAAATCATTAAAAACTAGAAGAGAATGGCTGCAAACCAGAAGAATGTCTTGATTTGTCAGAGTGCTCTTAAATGAACTCCTATGCAATATCCCAATGTCAATGTGAGCCATTCTACTGCAGTTATCCAATAAGGGAAAACCGAAGAAAAGACCCAGCATGCCAAGCATAGTGTTTTGAAAATATTTATATTTTAAATTTTTTCAAATGTGGACAACTGGCTACTATAAAAAAGCTCCGCATATCTTGCTCTTGCACTCAATGGAACAAAATTTGTAAAATGTGCTGGAAATATTTCATACTGGATTGTTCTTATGCAGGAATAATATAAGAGAACTCAAAAGCAATGCCTATCTCAGGTTTCTGGGCACTATAAGAATGCAAATAATAATAATAGAAATTAGATGAAAACTAGACAACCACAAGGGTGTTTTCTGGTGGTTCTAAGAGAAAACAGATTCTTCTGGAGACTCTGTCATTGGTTAGAACAGCTAAATATAGTTGCATCTGAAACTTGTAAAGTACCAGCAGCAGCACATGATTTGCCAAGCTCGTAACATCTGCAACTCAATGCATTGGAAAGCAAAAGAACAAAGGTCACAGTCCCATATCTGTTATATGTTTAAAGTCTGCAAATAATGTAGCATGTAAAAGTGTGCCTTAAAGAAAAACTCAACTGATGAAAATATAATAAATATTTAATTCCCCCTCTCTGATTAAACAGTTAATTGCAAGAGCAGTGAGCATAAAAAAACATATATCAGCATATAGATATGGATATATACATATTTAGAGACACAGCTCTTATACAACACTTAGAAATAGATTTGAGAAACTCAAGATATATAAGAAGCCCTCTCTAAGGAAATGCTCTTTAACACTACAGACTCTGACTACCTCAAATATAATATATGTATTTTTTTTTCTGGAAGGCAGTTTTTAAAAAATCATCTGCATTTCTATTTCTTGTCCTGAAAACCTGACCTACTGGTACAGCATATTGCTAGCATATGTCTGATTCTTCATCAACCTTTTTTTGACAATAAATATAGCTACTAATGTTCTTGAAAACCTCACCCCATTTTAGAAAGTCTCTACAGAGATGTGAAAATTGAAATGGTTACACAGAAATTGACATAAAAGTATGTGAGTTTAGGCAGCTATTTTCCACATATCTTCCTTATTTCCTAACTTGTTGGCAAGGTTGTCATATAAGTAATGCTCTAGTAACTTTACAAAGATAAATCATAAAATGTTGCCTATTTTAATTATGACATCTGTTCTGCAGCACTGTATTATATGGGTCAATAACAACAGCACGGCTTGGTGTCACAGCTGGATTTGTATCACAAATATAATCATCAATAATTTATTAATGGATTGTCTACAATAACTTGCTGATATTGTTTCTCCCAACCTAAAAACATGAAAGATACTCTTGTCCATCCAAAAGTTATTCTATATGCAACCAACATACTTTTTATAGTTTATAATTAAAAAAAGTAATAATGAGCTCCCCAATCCACATGCCACAATTATTAAATAGTATTATCTTTAAAATTATTAGCAGTTCATCAGACTCCTCAACATTACAGAAAAAATACAGTACCTTGAACATTAGATTTTTCTAAGAGAAGTAAATGAAGCATAAAGGCCTAAATATCACACATTCTACAGCTGTACAGTTGTAGTTGAGAACACAAGACAGTAATAAATCTACTTTAATAGATATATTATGAGAGTGCAGGTAATTTTTGAATAATATTCGAGTACCTGTATCATCTGTTAGGAAAACTGCAGTGCAGGCATGTAGCTTTTAAACAGAAAGCCAAAATCACAGCTGAAGAGCAGGACAGAAAATGATAACAGTCCTTTTCCAGCTCCCTCACCAACTGGCTGTTGAATTTTATAGGTAGATTAAGTCATGCAAGATTAAGACAGAAGCTCTGCTCAGAGTACCTACCAGGCAAAAGAAAGCAAAATACAGCACTCCATTTACAATAATGTACTACGTAAAACCAGAAAAGCTGATTGGCAAAGCAATCATGTTTAAAATGTCCCTGAAGTCTATAAATAAAATACTATTATATTTTATACTGGAGCTCTGTGGTAGGACGACAACCCATTAACTCAATCAGAATAACGACAGGAGGGCCATCAGAATGATAAAGCCATTCTAATGAAATGCAGACTAAGATTAAAAAGAATTAAAAGTGACAAGTAAAATCCATTAAAGGACAGCCTTTAGCTACTGTAATCAAAGGATTATTACTTTTCTTGTCAATTAACAGCTGTGTGTCTATTTTTTTAGGCAAAACTGAAGACTGTGCCAAGTGTCAAAAAATCATTATTAATAGGAGGCCTATATTTTTATTTGTTTGGCTTGTGCAAGTACATTGTAAGATTTCCAAATGAATAATGTACACAATTTTAGAATCCATACCACACAATTAACTACAACATTCTGATTCTGTGTTATTATCGCCCTTAAAACTGAGTCTTACTGAAGAAAGAAAGCAATACCAAATGGAATCCACTGCAATGTATTAATCAATGCCTTTAATTTACATAAAATGTTAGAAGCATACACATGCAGAAATGTCCTGTTTTTAATTCCTTGACATTATTTCATCTCCACTTTGTCACAATATTTCGCATGGCAGGACATTCCACCAATGTTGGATTCTACAAATTACATAGGCAAATTAATTTCCTGTTCATTAACCTTGAAAATAATTAACAGTAAAAAATAAAACTTAAAAAAGTTTAAGAGAAAATTAAATTCTTGAATACAAAAGGCCAATTTGCACTTTTGTTTGGAAAAGGAAAATGTCATCCACAATTCAGCACAGATTTTTATGTTTATAAACACAAAAAACTTCATTACAAAGCCTTCCACAATTAATGTTAGACAATTAATACAATTAATAACACAAATAATTTTAGCAGATGAGGCCAAAGAAGAGGTCACAGTAAAAATGCTTTTCTTCTTTTTTATGTATTTATAATACGTGGCCATCAGCTGTGTTGTTTCCATCATCTTTAGCAAATTGCCTTTATGCTGCTTCCAAATTGCTCTAAGTACTTCGGAATGGGAAAATTTATGTTTTAGTTCCATGCTTAAACACATATGTCCTTTCCTCAGACAAATTATGGCAGTATTTTATCATTCATCCAGATTTTTCCAGCACTACAACTTTAAATAGATGAATGAATGGCCAAACTGATTAATCTTCTACTAATTCTGCATTTCTGAAACAAGCAAAATAGTTTGCAATATTCTGTAGCGACTAAGAGAGAAAATGGAGACACCATAACGTTTCAATTACATTCACTTCAATCTACCCTAATGAAACAAGAGTAATCATGAACAAAACATCACCCCAATCCCCATCTGCACTCCCTAAATAAATGTCAGGATACTTTGTTCTCCCAGTACTTATCAAAGAACACAAGTTTCTTGAGGGCTGATAGACTGCATTCAGAATTATGCATAATCACATCAATTGCAAGATTGATAGTTGCTCCTGTGAGAAGCATCTGAAAAAGCAAATATTTTCATTTGATGCAAATTGGCTTGCTACAGGGAAGATAGCAATGGCATTTACACCACTTAGGGAAATTTTTTTGGTCAAACAGCTTTACCTAAGGAATACGACGTTTTCTGCATTAAAAACTGAGTTTCTGAGACGCAGTAAAAGAACCCTAAACTTTTCTTGTAAAATCCTATCAATATGTTGCAGGTTATCGGTGAGTAGCAAGATTAAATTTTAGGTAAATCAATTGTTCATATGTTTTATTTGTCTTATATATTGTCAATTTTAAGAACTATTGGAAGGAACTATGTATTGCATTGAAACAGGTGATGGAATTCTGCTTCTTTACATAGCATTTAAACCCCGGATGGGAATTTTTCACTTCAGAATTATAGGAAAAAATATCTGCATGATACTAGAAATAATAATTTTATTTTTGCTGAAACACTTAATAAAATATTTGCTTTTACATCATATGAAAAAAAAAAGAAAGCTTTTTTAACCCTTATCATCTCCCAGCAAACAAAAAGAAAAAAAATCTGGCATTTCTATGAATTATTTTTTTCTCCCACTTCACCTAAGAAGCAAAGGGAATGAAGGAATTATATAAATTCAAGTAAGATTCCTGAAGGAGTTCCGTGTTTTATTCTGACTTTAATTACATCATCTGTGTCTAATACTGTCAGTAGGCAATGTTATATTTTTTCCTGTTTTCCTATACATTGTCTTCCAAATTCTCCTTTCCTCTGCTGTTTAAAGTGTTCTGCTTGCTCTGTTCTTGGATAGGAGCTGTTTTCTGTGGCTCACTGATTTCACCATAAAATGCCATGACCTTTGGAAAGCTTTTTTCCCTCTTTGAGTCTATTCTCACAGCTGCTTTAGAGAGGTCTGCTCATAGTCTTTTCAGACTGCCTAGAGGAGCTTGTTCATCAGCATTCAGATCTCTGGAGACAAACAGAGTCAGCACAGTTCTGGTAAGGAGCACATCTCTCAGCTGTGTGACATGGTTCACAGACAAATACCACACAGAGTTTTCCATACTCTACACAGAGGAAATAGGACAGGATCAAAGCTATGCGTTCCAGCAGCTTCTGGAGATTCTTTTGTAGAATGAAACGCTTTGTAGCTTCTCTTTCTCCTGTCTAGGTATGTCAGCTTTCCCTAGCATGTCACACTCCCTTTCGAAACAATGGCAAGGATGAGTGGTCTCTGACGATTATAAAATAAAGTGTAACTGTTCTAAAGTGTGGGATGTAATGTGAGAATATGAATAACATGGATTTGAATAAAGTCTAGCTATGCCTAGTTGCTACAAAATATTGATATTATTTTCCATTTTGTAGGACCAACCTTGCTACCTGAATCAGGACTGACAAAATTATTAATATCAGAATATTTTACACTACTCCATCCGCAATTTCTCATTCCTAATCCTATAAGAAATGGTTTGAATAGCATCTGGACAACAGGAATATCTAAAAACTGAGGGCAAAGAGGATTTATAGTTCCAGTTTTTCAGTGATGTCTTTTGCAGCAATTACAATGGCAGTAAGATCAGTCATAGTTGTAAATTATTTTCTATGAATCCTGAGGAACTGGAAATTATTTCAAATGACGCTAGGAAGGGTTCAGTCTCTCAAGGAGCACAATTTGGTTTGAAAATGTCTAGAAAAGTCCTGGGTGTTTATATCTCATTTTCTACCTGATCTCATTCGTAAATTTTTTTCCTCTTATTTTTCTGAAATTTTCTTAACAACCATCACCTAATATGGATGATCTTCCATCACATCAGTTTTCATGCACCAAAACATACTCTATTATTTTAATATAGAGTGGCATGACATTTTTTCCCCTACCAGAAATTTAACTAATGTCAGTGACAGATCTTTTTAGACTTACTGTGCCAGATTTTTTCTTTTGTTTTTGACAGACAGTTTGCTCCCTGTATTTGTTTTACCTTAGAAGGATTAAAGTTTCTATTTATACAGGGGCTTTTATAGATTATGTTTTTTCTTACTGATTAAGCTTGTGTGCCATTTTGTAGGTCAGATGCCTACTCAGTCCTAACTGAACTCTTTGAGAAACCTGGTCTCCTAAGGGCATATTCAGGCCAATGCAACACAAAATGTCTTCAGATACTATCACATTACAGTTACTGGGTGTTCTTTCTTTGTGTGCTTCAACATATTTTTCCTTTCTCTAGCAGAAAAATATAAGGACATCCAATAACAGAGTTTAAAATCTCAACACTTAACTGATGGTTTATAAATATAATGAAAGTTTTAAATTTACACTGGAAACCTGGATCAATAATTATTTATCCATGCATCCTTGTCCACTCAAATTGCCCTTCTTAGGTACTTCCAGCATATCTTAAATACAAAGACAAAAGTTCTTATTCTGCTCAGCAAGGCAATCTACAGAACAATATACATGTAAAGTGCTGTAGGGTGTTCATCACTAACAGCAATCAGATTGTACCCGGTCTACATGTACACTTATGCAAGAAGTGATTTGAATTATAAAGTTGAACTTCGTGAAAGGGACTTGCTCTTACTTTCACCCACCTCCTGTTTGGAAAGGAGGTGGGAACACCACTAGCAAACAGGCTGTTGTGTGATTTCCCCAAACTAGAAAAGTTTGCTGGATGCTGCAGAATCTGTTTTCTTCCAAGCAGTGAGGATCCTGCAGACAGTGGTCCCTCATGCAGACAAAACTGTTGGTTGATGACTGCACTAGGTGGATGTCAGAATGAGATATTTTATCTGGAGAACCTTTGCTATATCCTGCCAAATCATCTGACAATAATAATTGTCATCTACTGCTCAGACTATTTTCTTCTGAAGTGTCATCGTTTTTACACAGAAGGTGAGAAATTAAACCTCTACCTGTCCTTCACAAATTTTAAAATGTCCAACTTTGCTTGAGAAGATTTTTTCCTGCTGTTTCACTGCAACTCAAAGTGAAACAGGTGTCCAAGGTCCACACACAGTTGACCCAGAAGCAAATCTAAGGCCTCCAGATCCATTCAATATCTAGCTAGGTGACTGAAGTATGCCCATAATATTTGTAAAGGTTTTCATCTTTACACTGAACAGGAAAAAATGTGAGTGAGGATAGTCCCAACTCTTTAAGAAATTGAAGTGTGATCGGCACTTCCTTCCTTTTCTATTCTTTAATTTTTATATTCCTACTGTGCTTGTGACTTCCTGTGATGTGCCAAGAACACACTGCAAGGCAATGTTGAAATGCAGCCGCCGTATCAGAAATACAAGACAGAAACTAACAGAGATACAGGCAAGAAAAGCTATTTTATGTTGTCCTGACAGTCAGAAATACTGTCTGTCTAAAAGTCTCAATGCAGCACATATGTTTAATTTTATCACACAACTTCACAGAGAAAAATAGTTCAGTCCATTCAAGTTCCTTGCTGAATGACATAGGGCAGCAGCCTGTTGAGGCTGAGATGGTTGAGGTCCCAAACACAGCAACATGTTCATCATGTGTATGGTCCATAACATTCTGTAATAGATGAACGTTTTCAGGTTTGGGGTTATGATTTGTCTCCTTTACAATGCAATTTTTTGGAAATATGAGTCATTCTCAAGCAAATGAAGTGCTTTGCACACCATTTCACTTCTGTCATGCATTATTAAAGGCTGGCGTATCTTTGTCCATACATTTTGTGCAATTCAGCCATTCCTTCTGTTCCTTTCCATAAAACACACTCGTGCTGTTGTCACCATCATAGTCCCATAAACTGTGATACTGTTTAAAGGGTGGGCACATAATAGGCCATGAGGATAAGCTTCATGTTCAGCAAGACGCATGATTTTCCTGACCTAACTGACTCCACAAAAGTGTAAATACCCAGCCTATTAGCATTCCCTTTACAGTTAACAAAAACCGTTCACTTGAGTGCTAAGACTGATTTTGAATGATTAGTAAGAAGACTCCCTTGAATACTTGGTCACCATTATAGTCATGGCAGGAGAGATGCCTAAAGAAAACTTCTAGATGGCTAAATCCAGATTAAATAAATCCTCCCCTACATGCATACATGGACATCTCAAGTCATGTACTCTGCACTGGAAGGACTTTCACATCACATTTGAAAGTTATCAATAAAATTATGTTGCCTAACACTTTCTGATGGACCATGAATTATTTTAGGTATACTGATCAGTTAACTTACTGGAAAGACTTGAATTTTAAGCTGGCAGAAACCATGTTCATCTTATTCCAACTCCAATTTGCTGGCCTTCCATAGGCAATTTTTCTACTTAGTTTCACCATGCTTACCGAACTGTGTTCTCTGAACTTCCTGATAATGATTGTAACAACTTTTGAAACACTGAATATTTTCTGGCTGGAATAGCCACTATAGCGTGCAAACACTCCAACACTGACTTTTACATCTTGTCTTGTGTTTTTTACATTGTGCCCATAGAATTGCTGCCCATTTCCCAAAATGCACAAATCCCAAATATTCTTGCTGGATATCTGATATCAAGTAGTATTTCAGAATAAGAAGGTTAGCTTTCTCAGCTCCCATCAGAGTCAGTGATATAATACAGAAGAGAAGGGTGACAGGAAATAACAAAAGGTTCAGCAATGGCCTGTCAAATGCCAATCACTTCAACAATTTTGGACCACGCTTCAAAAGAGGCTCAGAAGTTAAATGCATCAAGAGCATATTTTTGACTAACATAATGTTGCCTTTTTGTTTTGTTGACAGGAAAAGTTATTGGCAGCTCTTTGGCGTAAAAAGCTTTACTCCTTATGTCTCTCTGAAGGCTCACTTGCAGCAGCTCCTCCTCCTCTGTGGTTCACAGCCAGCCAAGGTAAAAGTGGTGACTTGGATTTATTTCCAGAGAGAAAGGCAGCACACTATTTTCTACCAAGGTAAACTTCAAATTAAACTGCATTATAGAGCTCATAGCTTTGTAGATGGTTATAGAAATGTTTAGCCAAAACAGCCATGAGTGGGAAGGAAGCTGGTCATTATGGTTGCACCAAAAGGATTCACATGGACGGAGAGAGAGTGTTAGGGAAATCTCAGGGATGCACATGGGCTGGGAGTGATGGAGATCAGCAGCCACGAGGGTTTTTCTGAAGGAGCAAAGCAGGGCCCCACATCTTGGGCGCATCACCAGACAGCAGCAGGGCAGTGGGGGCAGCCCCAGCCCCAGGCATTGGGCACTGAGCTGGGACTGGGCTGAGCTGGGATGTGGGATCACAGGCAGAGCTGTGGAGGAGCCCAGAGCTGCTGCAGGGTTGCTCTGGCAGGGACTGATCTTTCTGGGAGCGAAATGAGCCCCAGCAGGAGCTGGGCAGGAATATCAGGCCTATTGATGCCCTCTAGACTGGGACAGGATGGACCAGTTGGAAACCCATCTTGTTAGATATTTTCAGTGAAAGTTTTGGCACAACAGGCAACTAAGTAAGAAACAGGTAACCAAGTAAGGTAACCAAGATAAGAAAATTTGGAACTTTATCATTCCTATATTATAAGTGAAAACCACATGTGCATATAATATGAAATATATATCCAAATGGCACAGTTGAGCAATCCTGAGGATAAAAAAGCTGGAAACAGGATAAAAAACAATAGCTGCTATGCTACACAAAACAGTTTAGCAGAAGAAAAAAGCTAGAGTTTAATGATAGTCATAAATTAAATTTGTCATCAGTTTGGATATGATAGCATAAAACTGGAACAGGAAAAAAATTTCAAATTTTCAGATGACCTAGTCAAGTATTATATGACTGGACAATGATTAGCCCACCTGGACCCAAAGCCAGGCTCTACTTGCCTCAAGGCACCTCACTGGAATGACAGAATTAAAGTTTGCCATTTCAGTTGCCACAAGGAAGAAAATGAGAGTCATTATGACTTCTTTCTATTTTATATCCTTAAGGGAAGGTAAAAACTATTTGAACTGAAGTGCAGTGCTAGAAGACTTCTAAATGTGTGGACTAATAAAGGCCTAATGCCTAATAAAGTTGTTGTGGGGAAAAAGGAAGTTAGATATTGATGCTGAAATACATGCTTAAGAAGAAAAAAATTGATGGAAAAATTAACTAGCAGAAGTGGCTAAACAAAAATTCAACTTTTTAAAGTTATAAACTCCATTCCAAACACAATGATGTCCAATAACTAAAATTTAAAGTGAGGAAATTCAAAACATACCTTTCTTTAAGAGGTACTTGAAAAGATGAAGTTTGAGTCATTAATTTGTGCAAGAGTACATTCAATTGCCAAAACTAAGACAAAAGAAAACGTTTATGTGCATTTTTCAGAAAGAAATATATTGCCTTTAAAAAAAGGTGAACAGACTGGTAGATCAGTCATTCAGTTCTAGCACCAATGAAACTGTAAGTCATAAGATGAATTATGTCTTTTGATCATAATCAGCTCTTTCTGCTTAATTTTTTTTTTCTTATATTAGAACAGAGAATAAACAATGCTCTCATCAGAAAAGCTGAGATAAATATAAGCAGAGTAATAGCAAGATTATGAGTTTTGAAGTCTCAGGTGTATTCCTGATCATTTAAATATATGTAACAATTTATATTGAGCAATTTATATTGAACCAATTCTAAGATCCTAAGTCAAAATTTTATGGGAATTGACATTTCTCTTGTTATTTCTGATTTGGAATGGATTTTCTTCTTTTTTTACTTTTACCAGGCTTATTTTAACCCAGGCAGTTTTGAAATACTGATAAAATACGCAATTGCAGCTTCATTCTGCTTAAGCTGATGAGTTTTAGCAAGCAATTTGGGATAAGGATTCTTTCTTGTTTTTCATTAGTAATGACTAATTGGTCAAACATTGCTATTTTAATTCATTAAAATTCACAGGAATTTCACACTTGATTAAGTAAATCTTCATAGGTGTAACAGCAGAATGAAAATACCTCGAAGTCATTAATTACCTGTTTAAAGGAATATTAATAATTTGCTATAATGAAAAAAGAATGAAAACATATTTTCCCCAGGAATAACTGAGCCACTGCCACTTCACAGGCCAATGAAACCAAAAAACATTTTGGTGTAGTAAGTTGCTGAACGAGGTGGACTCATTGTTCCTAGGCCACCTCCAGGAGATCACCTTGGCACCTTTAATGGTGACTTTGCAATGCACGCCCTTCATGAAGTGCTTGCAGAGCCCCACACTCCCCCGGACTTGCAGAACTAAAGTCTTGTTTAAATTTCTCTCTTGGGCTCATAGCAAACTGCAGAGCAGTTTGAGAATGAACAGTACTAGACTTTTTGTGGTAATATTAGGGGAAAGGAAAAGTAGCCAGAGATTTTCATGCAGGAGAAGGATTTAACTTCTTCACAGTCTTCCACAGACATGTGGCTCTTCGTCTTCTTATCAACCTTGAGTTACACAGGCTGCATTTATTAGTGCATAAGACTCCTCTATGCATATCTTTAAAATGACCCTAATTTTACTTCAAGACATTCAATTGTTCCTTGTTTTCCCTATTAGTATGCCCCAGTGAACACTAGCATTCATCACGAGAAATGTCAGACATAACCGAGAATTTCTTCAAAAGCCATTTTTTATTACATACAAAGAGAAAAGAAACAAGAAAGAAATTGATATTTTATATACCTTCAGTTTGCTTCAGTGTGTCCTTGATTTATGGTACAGTTGTCCTTGATTCTTTTGTTTGAGTTATAAATTAATATCTGCTATGTAAAGAGTTCACAATATTATGTACATGTAGATAGCTACATATCCTCCAACATGCTGCTTAGAAGAGAATTGTAAAACAATGACAAAATGCACTGTCCTTTCACACCAAAAATCTCACTATATAATCAAAACTGACTTATTTCATGTATGCAGTGTGCATTTTGTTAATTAGCTTCCTTCTGGCACCTCTGAAGCAAAAATCAATTTTTCACAGAATCATTTTCCCTCCTTGTAATAAGTAACACTTAATATTTGCTGGTACTGTGATAAAATGTATTCCGAGGTATTTTTATGGAGTACTAAATTAAATGTTTCAATTAGAGCTTCAGCGAACTGTTCAGCAATGATTTGAATGAACCTCTGTAGGCAAACCTTAAAAAAAATCCCCAGGCCTATATTTTCATGCACTCTATAAGGATGTGTCAGGCTCGCAATTAAAATAATTCATTTTTCTAAATGAGCTGAGAGAGATCACATCTCTTTTGCTCAATTACTCCTATTTCTACCACTTTTTCTTCTATATTATTTTACCCATGTGACTGTGAAGCAAAAAAATAATGTGAGAGTTTGGAGAGTAAGATTGGAACTTAGGATCTGTGAGCTCCAACTTTGGAATATGAAACAGAAAGGATAATTTTGATTGTTTTGTTGAGTTTTCCCAACAGGCAAAGCCCTTAGACATCTATCAGCTGAACATCTCTTTAGACTTTCTCTATTAGCATCCTCAGGGTCCTGCCATAAGATACTTATCCTAAGACTGCTGTTTCTTGCCCTGTCTCTTTTCTTTGGTCTTTTGGCTTGTCATCACCCCCTTGAAATTGTTTTAATCTGCTGTCATTAGGAATCTTCCACATCTGTCAAATTAGAGCTTTGAACACTGCAAGTCTCATGAGAGAATGTTTCTTAATCTTTGTTTAGCAGGGTAGACTGGGAATATTTCTGACATCTTTTTTAGTTCCTTTATTCTCTAGGGTTTTTTTTTTCTTCCTGGTGGCTAAGGATTGTGATAAAATAGATGGTTCCTATGAAAGTCCTAATCAAAGTGATAGGAACACAGACACAAAATTTTTGTATTACACAAGGTATGCAACATACTCATACTAAAACTGAAAGTAGTACAAAATATATTCACTTCTCCCAATCATGCCTTTCATGATTCAATCTCATAAGTCTTCAGAAACACAAAGCAGAAACTTTTTTTTCAAGCAACTTCTCCTTTATAAAATTTGTTCCCAAATGAGAAACATTAACAATGCAAGAAGCAAAAAAAAAAAAAAAAAAAAAAAAAGCAGAATTTTTGTGTAAAATATTATGTAATTTTACTGATTTTATATTAGTACTTGGGCAAAATAGAGCCCTTAAGTGTAAGATTAATTTCTGAGGTGATTCAGTACAACAAGTTCAGATTTCTTAGACAGCTATGAGAATCAAATTCATCATTCATTGCTAGTATGTACATTTAAAGGATGCAAATATTTATAATTTATCAATACTTTTGTGGGGTATATTTTGTAGGATCAGATTTGGGTGGGTTTTTTTAATCTGTTTTACATTAATTGTGATTTAGACAAGCGCTCAGGCCCACACAGTTAATGGATTCCACAGGACCCTGGCATATATTTATGCTTAATTAGGTGCTTTATTGCTGTCCTAAAAAGTAAGAATGAAAGAACAAAATAAAGGAAGCAAAAGAGAGAAAGAAAAATATTACTGTATATTTCCTCTCCCCTTAAAAGAGCAATTTCTAAAGCTAGTATGAAAAATTGAAAGTATACACAACTTGGATAATCATGAGGTCAATAAAAATTCAGCAGCTTTTAGAAGAAACTCAAGAGACACTGTACAATAAAAATTTTTATGAATGAAATTATATAGAACTTAATCAGTAGCTTTCATAATGATCTGAGAAAGATTCTTATCTGAACCGATTCTAAAGGAAAACAGTCATAAGGACAAAATCTCCTAATAAACACAAAACACAAGCTAAAGACAAACAAAACACCCAGAATAAACACCAACATAGTCTTTAGACAAATAACATTCTACCATGTAATATTTTTTTGACACTGACTAATGTTTTCTTTTTGCATGGGTAGCTCATAGGCACTCTCTAAGAAATTATTCAGTTTAGAGAGACTCAAGCAGCAAATAAACTTCAGTTGAGTGCACTTAGCTCTCAAGAACTGCACTAGAAATAAAAACAAACATTATTTAAATATCTAATCAGATAGATATCTAGTATATGTGTGCTGCACTGTTAAATTGGCTACATCATACATATAATATATATCCTGTTTACCTTGTATGCAAATGTTAATGCGTTATTTTAGTGCACTCATTTAATCTACACAGTAAAAAATATGCAGAAGAAACAATTTTCCACTTTGATGAAATATTGGGTTCAATTCAAATTTTTTTTGTGGTCTAGGCAATTACACCAACCCTGAGAATGGCTTAGTCATTCTCTCTCTCAACCTTAGCATTTAATTTTGAAAAATAATTACATTTATATTATTTCAATATCTATGCTGATAAAAGAGCTGTTGTATTTTACAATAAAACACCATTTTAATTGGATAGTTTCTAAATAAAATTCTGCTAGCGATATGGTTGAAATCAAATTAATTATGAGTGTAACTAAAAGGGTGTCACAAGGTTAGAAACACCAGTAAACCACGTGTCACAGCAAACATCACATTAAACATGTTTTCAGGATTTAATTTTGAAGATTTATACGTCACTTGACTTATCTCCTCCGTTTCAACGTCTGCATATATCTCCCAAGACATAAGCATTATAAAAACTGACTATTGCTGCTAAAAACAATAGAGGATTTTGTTTTGCTAATAGCACAATTGGTTTCCCAAACAGGAAATTAGAAACAGCACCCTTAGGAGTATTTTTGAACTACAGTGAAATGAAATAAAACTCTCTTCGTTGCTATTGACAGAACCTAATAAAATGTTTCACACTAAATTGCCTTTGATGCATCTTTACATAAAATTAATTATGCAAATAGTATAGTATCTTATCTCTATGGATAATTACAACAGTAATCATACTTATGCTGGTTTTTTTGATTGTCACAGGTGAGTATTCTGAAAGTTGTGTGAAACAAAACTGTCTGATTTTACCTACACTGTAATTGCCTGGTGTAGCACAGAGTGGCTGAAACCAGGAGACCCCAGTTTAGTGCTCTGCTCTGGACAGGGTCAGCTGGAGCAGGACACCCAGGGCACTGTTCAGTCAGGTTTTTAGTATGTCCAGGGATGGATCACTGTGCCATACTCAATTACCCACACCAAAGAAAAAGATTGTCCTAATGTTCAGACAGAACCTCTTGTGTTTAAGTTTGTGCCCATTGCCTTTTGTTCTTTCACTGAGCACAAGCTGAGAAAACCCTGGCTTCATCATCTTTGCTCTCTCCAGGTATTTATACACATTGATCAGATTGCCTCTGAGCCTTTTCTTCTCCAGGCTGACCAGTTCCAGCCCTCTCAGCCTATCCTCTTGAGAAAGATGCTCCAGTCCCTTCAACATTTTTGTGTCCCTTTGTTGGACACTCCAATATGTCCACATCTCTTTTGTACTGAGGAATCCAGAACTGGACCCTGTACTTCCAGTGTGGCTTCACCAGTGCTGAGGTAAAGGAGGACACTGAGGACCTCATCATTTTGCATGACCTCTGTCCTGAGGACCCATGCCCACTCACAGAAAGCCTCTATTTTCCCAAGCCTTCCTTTTCCTGCCAGCGTAGCTGGATCATGTCTGTGACAACTCTTGCCAGGATTCAGCTCCAGGTGCCTTTCCTAACTCCATTCCTGCATGCTCAGACAGTGTCTCTATCTTCCTTCTGACTGCTCTGATCCTATTTCCACCTTTGTATGATTCCTTTGTTTTTTTGTTTCAGTTTAGTCAGGAGCTCCTTATTGAAACCTGCAGATTCTCTGCACCTGTGCTAGACTTTCTTCTTGATTGTTCTTGAGCTTAGATGGTCTCTTCCTGTCCCTCAGCACCAAAGCAATTCCCAAGCATATGACACGAAGGTGTAGGAGGTATTGCAAACACATGATCTCACGAAGAACACAACTCTCCACTGTGTTGAGAGATCAGGTCATCCAGGGCAGAAATTGTCTGCCCTTTGTTACCGCAAAGACCATCCCTTATCTCTTCTTCCAGAATTTTCCAACTCAAACACAAATGGTTTCAATATGCTGCCATTCCAGACACTGTTCACACATTTTCCTGTGTCTTACGCACTCATTTTAAACGACAGCAAAGAAGAAATAGGAATAAACAAGATATGTATCTTATGAAATGCATGTCTCACAATTGTGGAAGTTTTGCCTTCTGCATTCCCTCACCTGCTGTCTTTGTTTATTGCCATCCCTTACTGTGCTATGTGCAATTTAGACTGCATGCTCCTTGAGGTTAGGATCTGTCAGATTTTATTTGTCTGTACAATGCTATACACACCTATGGCAACATAGAAATAATTAATAATAACAATTTATGACAGGGTACTTTGTTACCAATCATCACATATTGTGTTCACTCTGGTAAAACACAAAAAGCTTTTCTAATGGAAGTGGAATAACATGTCCTATTTCTTGAATGCTCACTTCTTAATATATCATCTGTATAAGCATGAAGGATTCCTGAAGAAGGGTTCATTCTTCCTAAGCTTATCTGTATTTCCAACTTTTATAATTTTAAAAAATGAGATTTTACTCAAAATGTTCTTTTTGCTTTATGTCCTGAGACTCAAAAACCAATTCTGGTAAGGCAAAGATTCTACCATTATCATTGTGGCACATAACAGGGATTTTCCACACAAAGTTTTTGCATAACAGGACAGGAGAAATGCAGTAATTATTTGATATATGCTGACATAAACCAAAACACAGGAGTCTCTTTAGATTAAATTAATTTGCTACAAAAATTAACCAAGTATCTGGTGTATTTCAGCAAAAGAAATAAGAGGAATTTATAGCATTTACTATCTTTTTTCCAATATGAACAGAAGATACTGAGTTACTCTTCTAGGTAGGAAACTTTTATATCTACACCTTAAAATTTTGGTTTACCTGAAGTCACTACTCTGGAAAACAGCTATATCACACAATGTATCTGAATCTCCTTTTGCAGTCGGTAATTGTGTTTGCCCACTAGTCTAGAAAAAGAACAGTGTTTAGAATTTGTAATAATAAATATATTAAAGAAACTACTATGCAAAGGAAGACCTGGTTTACCAATTCTTAGTGAGGAGTTTGTGGAATGGAAATTTCCAGAACACAACCAAAGCTGAGATATTTCTTTCAGAAACACTGTGCAATTATATAAACAGAAAAAACTGAACTAAAGAGCTCCACATTTTTCGTGCTTTCAGGCTAAAAAAAAAAAAAAATAAAATAGTATTTTCAGAATCACTACACCTGCTATTCTGTACGTATACATCTTACAATTATTTTTCATCCCTCCAGAATTAAAAATATAAAATGTATCACAAGTTTGTGACACTGCAGAGGAAACTCTCTTTGTCAAACCAGGTGAAGTATAAACTGTAAGAATTTTTACAAAAAAAAAATGTTGTGCTTTATTTGTGGGTTTATTATTTGTTTTTATATGTTCCCTATGTGTGGAATTCTATAGTTCAGTTTGTACTGACATGTTTTAAGCCCCAGATTCACTGTTTACTGATAGTTCACTCTTGATAGCACAGGGTGTTTTTTCCTTGGTTGGACCTCTCAGGACAATGTCTTCACATATTTCAACACTCTTTATAATCTTTTGTAACACAAATAAAAATGAATTATACTGACCTTTATAAAGTACTTTGACTTCTGCCAAGGCATGAAGGTTGCTGGCTGCAGAAGTCCCATGTACTGCTTGTACACCACTAACAGAGATTTATTTTAGGTCCTTTACATGGGCTGAATTTCACACCAAATTAATTTTATTAACTCATTACACTAATTTTGTATTATTTAAATGATATTTAATGTCTCTCCTTTCTGTGGCATACATTATAACTACTTTAGTCACACAAACTGTTCTCTATTATATTTTGGTTTGGGCATGAACATATTTGGATTTCAACTACCTCTCGCTAATTGCTAAACAACATATGTAATATAACACATGTCAATCTTTGAGAAAACCCCATCAAAAATATGAAAGGAAACAGTCTTATTTATTCCTCGTTAAGTTGATCATTATGCACGTCTGTAGCTGGAAGTGAGGAAGGGAAATGGCAGGAGACCTTTGTGCAAGCTGCAGTCTTGAGGGACAACCTTTGTAGGCGCACAGTTTGTGGTGATTGGGAGTGGGGCTGTGGTGGAGCCTCATGCCCAGTGGGCACAGCTGTGAGCAGCAGGTGAGCAGCACTGACAGCAATGAGCCTGGAGTGCCCAGGGCACTGACCAACCCCCAAAGGGAGCAGAGGGCACACAGGGGCAATGCATGGACGTGAGGGTGCAAAAGGCTGGACTAAAGAACAAGACAGGCAGATGCTTGCACCTTCTGAGGTGATGTCACTCTGTGTGGGTTGATGTTTGAAACCTTCTGATGAGGTGTGATGTTATTCTGTATGGGTGAATGCTTAAAGCCTTCTGGAATTTTATGGGGCTACTCTGTGTATCATGGCTGTCTCAACTGTGACATGTGCTGTGACAAACCTTAGGAGAAGCAGCTATCCTGTTGCACAGAACAAAGAACTCCCTTCCTCTACCCTTTCTTTCCCTCTTCTCTCTGCTCAAAAGTCTACTCCTGCTCCCTCTTTTCTCCCTGTGTGGCCTTTCAGGAAGCACAATTTCTTGCCACTGCAATTTTTCAAATTATGACTTACAGCCTTGATTATCAAAATTTGATATGTTGTTTTCAAATTGATTGTTATATTAAAAGTATTTTAAAAGATGGTTTGTCTTTCTAACTAAATGTGGCAACATGTGGCATCTTTCAAATGGGGATTGCATTATTTACTGGGGACACAAGCTGCTGTTTCCTTGATGTTTTACAAAGGAAAAACAGCTCAGAAGTGAAGGGTAATATACAGGTATCTTTAAGACCTGAGCACAAATTGCATGAATACTGAAGATAGACACACAAGCAAGCACCTGTAAGAATGTCTGCTTATAAATTGAAATTTATTTATGACTCAGTTCAGAAAGAATAGGAAAAGAGAGTGTCCTCAGAACAAAAATCTGGACCGAAATAACATATGCAATATAAATATCAGATTTGACCCATGCTAGCAAGATATTTTTGCTGAAGGAGGTAGAAACTTAAAAACATCTATGACATTTATATCTCTTTCCTAACTGTAATCTTCGCTGCTATTTATATTTTGCTATATTAAGGCAAAAACCAGAAAGGCATTCAATCATACACACAAGCACTCATAAATAAGAGGATGGAAACTGGATACTTTACTCAAATTGGAGTAAAGTAAGATAACTACAAAAAGACTGCCTGCGTTTGACTTTCAGTGTATTAGGAACATTCTCTGTCACTGAAACTGGCTAGCTTGAATCCACCCATACCCATATTAATAAATACTTTTTTTTCCATGACAGAAACAATGTGGTCTCCTCCTTTTAGTAACTCTCCAAATGTGCTCAGGAACTGTACAAGAAAATGCAAGCTGGCCTGGGCCCAAGTGTGTTCCAGGAAAAATTCTAAAATTTAATAGCAGAGATAATTGTGATCCAGTGCCTATGGCTGTTTCCTGACACTACCTTCTGTATGTGTACAAACAGTCAAAATGTCTGGTTTATGTTTCTCAGGGCTTCCGTGCAAATCAGCATAAGGTCTCTTAGATTTGGCAGTGCACATGGATTAAGTGACTGGACACTGGCCTTCCAAAAAAACATTACATACATTTCCAAGAATATTACAATAAACAAATAGGCTGCTAAATACATAACATAAGTCTAATAATAGTAGGTCTGTTTCTTATTTTCTACACATACTATTTGGAAATAGTCCTTAGACCTGACAATCTGCATGTCAGAAGCTGAAAAGCACTGCTTCAAAATAATCTGGCATTCATATACAGAGTGACATGCAGGAAATTATGTGTTCTCTTTACCAGTAGATGATTAACTGGAAAACTACTGTATATTTTTGGTCTTTACATTTGGTCACCTGAACTAGGATTTGATATCAAAACCATAATTTAGTGCTGCTTTGCACATGTTGTGTCATACTTAGAAAATTGCTGTGGTCAAAACAAATGAGAGGAGATATCCAAAATGAACATAGGTGCTTGGCAGAAAAAGTTTCTCATTAAAAAACTTAGGAAGACATGATTTTCTTACTGTAACCATACCTATTATCTTCTTCTAAATTGGATATTTGCATGCAGTGGTAGAATTTATTTGCTTTTTTCTAAAGCATGTTTCAGATTTTTAGCAGAAGGTAAGTTTAGTCTTTTTCAAACTCTACTATCAAAATGGACTGCTTCAGACCTGTCTGTCTGAAGAGCAAGGAGAGCTTAATTCAAATTTTTGTGAGGGCAGAAGGAGAAGATCCTCAGTGAGCCACAGGCTGGGGGCTTTATTGGCATTTATGTACTTAGATCAAAATCAGTGTTAATTGCATGTTTTCCAGTAATATGAAGCCTGAACTTAATATCTTTGTTACCTGTGCCTGTTAAAGAGTCAAAGATTCACAAAGGACCTTATTTTGAAAATTCAGTACTTGGATGCAGTGTAATTAATAGCCCTAAATGAAAAACCGCTCCTCCCTCTTTACACCCTCAGCAGAGCATCCATGGAAAAGGGAAACATAAACATTTACACAAACCAATGAGAGGTACACAGTAGAATGCCCAGCCCCAGATAGAGTGCAAATGTTACTACCATTTTTGAGTTTTGTATTTGCAATGTGGAACAGGTGAGGCCTATCCTGGAATAATTGAGGCAAAGGCAGCAGAGTGAGAGAGTGATCAAAGGGAAATGAGACATCTGGGGTCAAAGCCATTCTCTAAATCAGACTAAGAGAGGACCTGATCCTATGACTCCTCTTCAAGGAGAGGTACTAATCAAGTCACATAGGATAAAAATCTACTCTTTTAGGTTTGTTTTAAAAAGAAATTACTTTGGCACCTAGCTCAAGTTAGGGGGCAGAACAGCGATCTTAGATGGAAGAGATTTTACCCCATGAATCACTCAGGTACAATCTTGCCACCTTAAAGAGGCCAGTACACAAGTAACATCCCTCTAAAATGCATTTTTCGTTGATGAGTTAAACTCCTAAGAATTTCCTCTCCAGCTCTTTCCAGATATTGTGAGGAGCCTAGATTCTAGTGGGAGCTGGCAAGCTCTACATGATAGGTGAGTATGAAAATTAATAAGTGAGTTTGGAACTTAGAGATGATGTGGCACTAAAACTCTTGTTATTCCTATTCTATAGCCATGTCTCAAATTTCAGCAATGTAACCACACCTGGGTTTTTACCCCTCAGAGTTGATTATCTCTGTCACTTCAGTCACAGGGCTCTACTGAACCTTTCATAATGGAGATTTTGTGGAGAAAATAGTGTTGAGTTCCAGGGTGCCTTTACTACATGATTACTACTCTATGGCATTTTGGGGTCCATTTTGGGGTGTTTGTCCTCAGCTGTTACAATGTCACATGCCTGAGACAAGCATTTCATGAAAACCAGTTGTAACAAAACCCTGTAAAAAGTACAGGGGTTTGTGGCTGTTTGAGTTCACAGATCCATGGTGTCACTACCTTTGGTGCAACTGCCACAGATGACCATGCTGTCACATTTTGCACTGCAGCAGCAGGATTCTCTGACCGAGAAAATAACGTAAAAGGCATGTGCTGACTTTGATTTTTTTTTTTCCTTTTAATATCTATAGCAAGATTCATCTTTATTATTTGGTATTACACAAGCTCTCAGTTACCCAGACATGGATCTAAAGGGTCGAGTTGCGAGAGATACTGAAATATTAATATTTTTCTTTACAAACACATATACTTTCAGGGTATATCCAAATGTAATAATTTATACTACATTCACTATATATGTAATAATTTATATCTAAATTCACTGACCAAAGAGCTACAGGAAGTAAACTGATTCCATGAATCCCACACTAGTTGATCCAATAGTAGTAGTTACTGCTTTTATAGCCAAAGCAGAAGTGGATCTGACATCTCTCCAGCCATACTGCTTGTGGTTTGGGGCAAACTTCTTACTCTAGTAGCTGAAATGAAGCCCTCAAATGTTGTGCTGAAACTTACTATGGATGTTTAACAATGCAGCCACTAGCTCATGCTTCCCAGTGGGATGGAGGGAGAGAATTGGAAGGGTAACAGGGTGAAAAGCCATGGGCTGAGATAAAACCAGTTTAATAGGGAAAGCAAAACAAGGCATTCATTCATCATTTCCCATGGGCAGAAAAGTTTTCCCAGGAAAGCAGGGCCCCTATCACAAGTTGTGGTTACTTTGGGTGACAAACTTCATCACTCCAAATGTCCCCTCCCTTTCCTTCCAGGTTCACATGCTAAGAACATCACCAGGTAGTCTGGGATATCCATGGGTCACTTGGGGTTAAGTGTCCCAGCTATGTCCTCTCCCTTGAGCATCCCCAGCCTCCTTGATGGTGCAGTGGTACGAGAAGCAGAAAAGGCCTTTGTGCTGTGTCAGCGTTGCTCAGCAATAACTAAAATATCCCTGTGTTATCAGCACTGTTTTCAACAAAAATCAAAACCACAACCCCATAGTAGCTGCTGTGAAGGAATCAAAACGTGTCGTAGCAAAAACCAGTATGCTGATGAATGCTCCCAACTTCAAAACCTTTTTTTAAATTTATTTTTTATTTTCTTAATGTGTGTTTTGCCTTAAGAGAGGTAAACCAATCTATACCAAAGCAGATGAGAGAAGAAATACATGTGAAGCAATTTCCAGTTACATGAGAGGAGGGAGTGGTCAATGGTACATACATAGTTCAGCAGCAGTCTTCTGATTTGGAAAGAGGGTTTTATTCCTGTAATTTCTGTGATGTTGACAAGCAGGAATAACACACAATCCCCCATTTTCAACAAGATGACTCAGACCCTAAATTTCTTCAGAAGGTGTTAGCCCTTTTAAAAAAGCTATTAAGCAAAACCTCTAATAAACCAAATTATACAAACACCTACTTGAAAAATTTATATATTCTATATATATTTTTTCTCTCTGAATAATAATATGGCTTATTTTCAAGGAAAGCAATTGCCCAAACTAACTTGTGAAATTGGGTCTCATTATACAAAGTTGAAATTCAGAAGTCTTGATTAGGATTTAGTGAGGATAGTGCAGACTTTTACCTGTGCAACACAAAATAATAAATTGTCACTTGTATCTAAATTTAAGGACATATTTTAAGTGCTTAATATAGACATCCTTTCCTATTACATCTCCCATAAAACCAGTAGCAATTAGGAGGAATTTGAGTTACAAAAATTAATTCCTAGTTTGTACAAATACTTAAGTTTTTGGGTGTTCTTCTATTTAATCTGTACTCTAAGAAAATAATGTCACCTTAAGAAAGGAGAAACACACCCCAGGAACAATTTCAGTATCTGATCCTTCAGCCTAGATCCAAAAAATGCTTTGACACCTGTATTCCACTGATTTAAGTTGGACTTATGTGTGACAATATCTTTGAACATACTTTGTGTCTTCCTATATTAAAAAAATTGTTATCATTCAGGTATTCCCGAGAGGTTTAATGTTTAATGACATTCTGTCGAACTGAAAGGAGCAGGCAGCTCTTTTATGGGTCACATGTGGTATGGCTCTATTAATTTCAGTGGAATTTCAATAATTTTTAATCTTCCCTGGACTTTTCCCTTTAAAAAACAGGAAATATTAGAAAAAAAAAAAGGATTCTATCAATAAGAGAACAATGGAATTAATTGTTTGAAAATAATGCAGGCTGTTGTTTTCTAGGGAAAGAATTGTCATATTTCTATCTTTAATTTAGCTCTCCAAAGCTAAAAGCGAATGTATGAAAAGGGGAAATTCAATTACACAAGCTGATATTTATTACATGTAGTAGTGTTCGAAATGGACGTTTTTTAAACAAACTGCAGTACACCAAAAATAGTTAAATAGTTGCTGAATTATGAAACAAAAAGATGGTTGCCACTGAGAAATATCTTGAGCTTAGGTAGTCTACAGACAAACATTGCAGGAGTGGTTTGTACAGGTGGTGGCTCTCACACTGTGAGCCCAATGCTCGTGAGGCTGTTTTCTTCAGAACCCTTTTCCCCTTAAGCTTCCACCCCCTCTCATGAGAGGAAAACCTGCCACAATGGCCTTGCTCTACAATTTCTTGTCTGGTCACCTTGTCCAAGCTGTCCTACCCTCACCTTGGCCATGCTCTGGCGGGAATGGCAGACTAAGACTTGTGACCTGCCACTGTCACTAAAGCTTAGAACCTGACCCTTCCCTCCTCACACTTTACCAAAGGAAATTTCTACCTCCTGAAAGGTTTCTGTACATCTTTGAGGTAGAGGGGCAGCTTGAACTGGGTAAATATTGTCTCCCTTTGCAGCAGCTGACAGAACCAATTGGACAGAACCAATGCTTTAACCTAACAGCTTAGGAAATCACTTGTTGTGTCTGGGAAGGGTGGCAGGGGAAAAGACTGAGAAGCAAATACACTCTTAAATCAATCATAAAGACATATTTATTTATGCAGCTGGCAAGTGTCCAAATCCACCTGGGCTCTGAATGAGTTATGCTCTCCAAAGCTTTTGCACAGACCTATAGATTAGTCATGCTCTAAGTGAATTGCCCATTCAGCACCACAAGGTCTACCTGGCTACTTCCTAATTAGAAAATGTGTGTGTGGTAGCATGAATGGACAGAGTCAGACACTGAGTTGTTCAGTCCATGGCAAGGAAGCCTTTGGCACTATCTCAGGGCCAGCAATGGTTACCTGTGATGTGTTTCTGATTCCTGTAACTGTTTCTGCACTGAACCAGCCAGCACAGAGCCACATTCAAAAGCTGCTGTACCTGGAAATGGTGATCACAAGTTCAGCAGGCCTGCCTTCACACTTTTCTACCTTAGTGTCCCTGCATCTTCATAAATAGTAATTTATCATGCCATGAGCTAACTTTGGCATGGTTTCTCCCAGAAATTCTTCCATATATCTGGGCAGAACCATTTTGCACTTGTACCTAAAGAAATGGAGCAATTTTGTGCTTGTTCACATATGTGTTTACTTTCCTATCCATTCAGAGTGGGCTCACAAGATACATCTGTCTCAAGAGTTATATTACAATCCACCCTCTGATATCACAACATTTACTATTCTTCCCTTGGATCATACAGTCTAGTCAGCCTCAGATGGGGAAAAAAAATAACTTTGGGAGAAAAATATTGGACAGAGTTTCTGTAGTGGAAGAGAAAGATGGAAGAAAAGTTGATGGTGGTAAAAATACTGAGAAATACCCTGGGAAGGAGGAAGTCTTGAGAGCTTGAAAAGTCAAAAATTTGTTCTGAGAAGGAGGGAGAGAAAGATATCTGGAAAAAAATGGAATGCAAGAAGAGCCAATTATGGGATACTCACTAAGACATAAAATAAAGGGGAGATTAGGACTGAAAGAAACACATTTAAAGATGAATTTGTATGGAAAGTGGGATTAGAACAAGGCTCACCAATAGCATGAATAAAAAACTAGGTAAAATAGCATCTTGAGCGGTACACCATTCTGGGCCTGATATTGTGCATAAAATGAAGGATTGTTCTGGAAGAGAGGCACAGACCTACAGTTAAAAGATTGCTTGGCTCTATCCATACCACTGCTGAAGAGCAGTCTATTGATGAGATAAGGCACAGTGCTCCTTCCCCTGCATCCCCACAGCTGCATCACAGGCTGCCTTCAACAGCCTCTGAGGCTGCGATGTGGTGGGGTCTGGGAATGTGTGTGCACATGGGATACCAACCACATGGGACATTGCCCATCAGGGCAGACAGCTGGGCTGCTGCCTGAGGTACAGCTGGTGAACCAAATGTCAGGGCAGGTCTCAAGGGACAGCAGAGGCAAATTCACCATGGCTCTAGGGTCAGGATGTTTGAATGTTAGCTTTAACTAACCAGCAGTTTCCTCTGCACTTCTTCTGAGCATTGATTAAAATAATAATGAGGGTAGCATGAACTGTGAGAAAACAGACTGTGTGAAAAGCAAATGTGACTTGAGAAGAGTGCATCAAAGCAAAAAGCTTCACTGATAACCAATCATTCAGACAGCAATACTGTCTCCATAAAGTGTGAGCTGAATAGAAAATTCTAAATGTAAAGTCAATTTTGGCTTCATGTCATATCACAAACATGCCTGTTGTCAGTAGTCATAAGTAGTGATAAGGAGAGCTTAAATGGCTCTAGCATTTTAATGTCTCACTCTTGTATTTACCCGAAGAGTGAAGTTTTATGCCAGTTACTAATCACTTCCTAGCCAGAAGCAGCAGACTCCTTATTCCCTGAAGTCTGTTCTCAGTTAATTGCACTCATGAGTATGGCAAATTTAGAATTATTATTCTTCAACAAATCCTTCCAACTCCCTGGCCAGGAAGCTGGTATGACAGCCAGGCAATATAAGCTACATTATCACCTCATACTGGTCTAATATTTTAATGTTGTTTTTTTAACTATTGGTAACTGACATCTGTCCAGTCAAAAGGTGGGATCAGCAAAATATACATATGTATAAATAAAGTAAAAAGTAGCCCTCTATAAAAGCAGAATGAAAATTGATGCTACAATCTATTTAGCACTTTAGTTTATAGGGTAGGCTTTATGAATCCACACTGACAGCACACTCCAGAAGCTGTGCCCAAGCAGGGCAGCTAATGGTAATAACTGATTAACTTCATTTCGGTTGAAGGAAATACATTAGCTCTACACTTTGGAACTGGCTATTTCCATGAGCCATTGTCATGGATTGTTCTTAATAGCCAGCCTGAAAAGAATTAGTCATCAGTTTCAAAGTGTGCCTTTGGGGCCAGATTCACAGTTGGAAGAGCTCTGCTGATTTTTTTGTAGGCTTATACTGCTTTGCTCTGATGTTTACATGAAGTCTCATTCTGATTTAAATGATCTGAAGGAAACAGTGGCTTTCATTAAACCAGCAGAATTTTCTTTAGTGTTTTCAGTATTTTTCTCTCAGAGCTTAGATAGCTTTGCTGCTTGACTGAGTTGTAAGGACTGGTTTTGCTTAATTTTTTTTTTCCTGTGTGTGTGTTTTTTTTTGTGCTTTTTTTTGTGAAGATAAGTGACAATGTCTTTTACATCTAAGGCAGAAAAACAGGAGACCAATTCTAACTCTTAGCTAGGGTCTCCCAGGTGACATTCCTTCTGAATGTACTGACAGACCTCACAGCACTGCTCTGTACTCCCATACTTCTGCATTACCACAGCTCAGATCCACCTGCTTGCTGCTTAACAGTGGGAAAGAATCACTTACTGTAGGGCTTGAACAATAACACTGAAGTAGATGAAAAGATTTCACTGATGTTGGCAGACTTTGGCTCAGGACCTGCTCCCACTGCACACTGTGATAAAAGGGGTGAAGGTGGCTTTGCTGGGCTTTATCTCGAGGAAGGATGCTTTTCCTGAAGGGTGTCACGAACAGCAGCTCTCAGTGTCAGTAGCAGATGTGAGCTTGGAGACTTGCCTAGAAGTGATCAACTGTTAAAAGGTTCAGTCAAATTGTAAATAATTCAATTCTAACCCCTTTTCACAAAGTCAGGAAGACAGGAGTTAGTGGAAAACTCTGTATCACAGAAGACTTCCATTTCAAAATCTCCTGTTCAGAAATGAACAATATTAGGCCAAATAATGTAACCCCAAAAATATGACTGCAGTGATGTAAAAGAAAAAAATGGTTTGAAAAATGGAAGTAGCCATGGTTACATACACATACACACCCCATCACAACACAATGGTCCAGTCATTCACTGCACTGAAAAGCTGTTATATCCCCACGTAATGCAAGTCTTGGAAGGAAGAACAAGAAGGGGCAGAACACTGAGCCCCAGTGCCACTAGAAACCTCGAGAGTTTCAATTCTCCGCAGGAGGAGATTGACTGTTCTGCAGGTACACCCTCAATTTCAGAAACACATCTTGGTAAACACAAAGAGTTAATTGCTTACTTGAGCAACAATTTTGCAAGATATCATAGGTGAGCAAACTGAGGAAGAAACCCCAGGACTGCCTTTTTCATATCAGGTAACTCCACTAACGAGCAGTGCTAAACATTTCTATTTGAACTGTATAATGCCTAAAAGCTTTGACACATGTCTGGTATTGCTGGCTTTTTATAGCTTTATGTAATGAATCAGGGCATCTACAGAATATTTCAGAAATGCATGCTGCAACAGCTCTCAGGGCCTGTAAAGTTGCTGAGTACTTTCTAAAATAATTTCTCCAAGACTTTCTGTGAGCACAGATGGGCATACTGCTGCCTTCCAAAGCACAAAATTTGCCTGAGTTGGGCCAGATCCTCCATAGACTGCATGGGTGGTTGGGAAATCCCAGATGGGTGTGCTGCTGACCCAAGGGTAGCCAGTGCAGCTTTTCTGTCCATATTTCATCCCTGAGGGCCATGGCACAGCTGCAGTCTGGCCACCAGGAAACCCAGCTTTTACCAGACACATCCTCTTCTCAGCTGGGCCCTGCTGATGGCTCCCAGCCACAGGAATGCAGCTGTACAGATTTGGGACTGTGCCTGGCTCAGGGCTTGGAGCATCTGTATATCTGCTTTTGCTGTATATGGAATCTTTAACCTTTTCTGTATTTCAGTTAACATTGGTGAAAACACAGATAAAAGAAGCTTCCTTCTCTCCCCAGGTGTTCTCAGTCAAATTACATTAAATATTGGATGTACTTTTCTCATGAAACACAGACTGCTGATGGCATGGCTGAATCAAAAAGAATATTTTAGTGGCATCCTGAAGTAAATGTTCAAAATCCTGTGACCTATGGAGCTGTGAGGTTCTGCTCATATGAAAAAGGCAGAATACACTGTTTTCCATGGACTGAATTGCTGTCACTACCAGGAATCTTTTATTTAATTCAGAAGAACTCAGATCACTCAAGAGTCTTAACTGGGAAAGGAAGTAATTGGCAAAATTTTTTGCCCCAAGTTTTGCTGTTCTGGTCTGACAATAGCGCTGCATAATGCGGTCTGCATGCAGAACAGTACAAATCACAAGTTTAGCTCTTGCTGTTGTTCTCTGGAGTACAATGTGGCATCAGGGGTCCCAATTACACTCAGAGAGAGCAGTTTTCTGAATGGAATTGGAGAGGAAGACGTAGAACAAGGCTAAGGGTATTTAGATTCTGCAGTTCAAGAAAAATTACATCTATCATATAGGACTCCTGGGAAAAGAGTAATTGATCAGAAAATGTGTTTTTCTAAAGCTTAGTCTCCCCATGACTTTGTTTATTTTTAAAACATAATCCACTCTTAAAGAACATGCAGAAAGAGGGAAAGCCAACATCCTCACCAGCTAATCAGGATTCTTAATTCTGTGTTTACTGCAGGACTGGCAATTGCTTGGATTTAGGTAATTAGTTGATTTACGTGCCTAAAGACACTAGGACAAAATCAGAAGTGGTGCAAATGCAGATTCAGGGGAACCAATGTTTTAGATTTTTTAAAATATAAATTCACAAGAGGAATGCAATGGAAGGAACATAGAAAGGAAATTCAAAAAAGAAACCCTTCTGGGGAACTCTAAAATAGTGTAAATTAAAGTAATGCTCCCTCCCCACCATCTACTCAAATCTAAACAATCACATAGATAGTTTTTTGGCTGTAACTACTTAGAGTCACTTACTTGCAGTAGTAATAAATAAGTAAATAAATAATCTCTGAATCTGGGTCCCTTTTGGATGAGACTTCAGACAACTAAATGTTCTGTCAAAGTCTGAACTAATTGCTGTAACACATTTCCCAATCAGTGCAGGAGAATTATCATCTCTGGCTGATGATTTATCACAACAGTGTGAAAAACGTATTTTAGAAACATTTTCTGGAGGTGTCTTCTTCTTCCAAGTGATGGCTAGCTGCCTCCCCATAGTATCAGAGTCACAACAGGGTCCAAGCCATAAATGGAGTTTCCTTTAGATGAAAAAATTTTACAAATAAAAATATGGGTTTTTTCTAAATCAGATAGAAAGGTCAAAGTATCATCAGTTTTCACAGTGTGGGAGCTACAAGAAATATAGAATCAGAAGTATTGAGCTGTTTGTTTTGATAATGGTCTAATTGTCACACTTTTTGCTAATGTTAAAATATCTCAGAAAGGTAAAACCATTTAAATTGCACCAGAAAAATAAAAATTAATATAAATTATAATAGAGATGAACAATGTGGTCTGTCAATGTGAAAGTATCTCTAAATATGTGATATAGCATTTCTAATATAGCAAATAGAATAAAACTATATTGTTGAAGAGTCATAGCAATTTTTTTTTCTCTAATATACATTCTGAAGCACAAAGAGCATTAGTTTCAACACTTGTTTGAAAATTTTTCAAAATAAGAAATAAAAAAATGCAAAACCTCTGTTTTCAAGCTCAAAGTTTCCTCATTTCCTTGTAAAAGTTTTGGTTATAGCTCATAGAAGGCTCTTTGCTGTGTGGATGGCAGCTGCCTGTGCTGGATGATGCTGCCTCAGAAAAAATTCCATTTTTGGTGCATGTTTCAGCTCTAACTACTTCCACAAGCAGTAGCAATATTTCTGCATCTGCCATCCCTGTAAGCAGGAAATCACACCCTGTTATGAAGTATTATTGTTTTGCGAAGTGAATGGGACAAGACTTCCAGTGGTCTGTGTTTCCAACTCTAGAAGCTGTTAAATGCCAACCAAGAAGTTCCTCCTTTACAGCTGCCCTGTAGCAGCAGTGAGAGGGCTCTGTGCAAAATCTTGACTTGTTAATGACACCACAATGCCAAGCAGAAATGCATTCTTTGCTTCCTTGGACATTGTATAAACATACATTACCTGGACTTTTGACCAATCCATGGAGTTTTAATTCTAATTTTAATGCTTACCATTAATGATATATATTTGTGTAATAAACATTATTGCAACAAGAAAATTGAGACCTCCAAAGCAAACTATTTTTCAAACTACTTTTAAGCCTTGATGTGATTGTATTTTATGCTTTATTTTATTATTGAAGGTCTACAAGTAGAATTTCCAGCCAAAGATTCCCTATATGACCTTATTTTTAACTAAAGTTTTGTACTAATTAACCAAGAATGTGAATTAATAATTTTGATTTTGGTCCCAATCTGTATTTTATTTCCCTCATCCCATGTTTTTTGTATAATATAACTGTTTCTGTCAATGACAGGCAAAATGGGTCAGGTCAGGAAGGAATTGTATAATTCAAATATAACTCAATTTCACCAGTTAAAAGTGAGGCTAAAGTATAAAAGAATCCTAGAGAAAATCTATTTCAAAAAATTTATGAATTCTCTCTGATTTTGTGAGTTGCCCAAAAATTTAAGGGCAACAGCTGTCAGTACTCAATTATTCAAGATAAATGAGAGTGAAATGTTAATTTTTTTTAGCAATCATGACAAGGTTGTTACCAGCATATGAGGGATTGGCAATCTGGACAACAGTTCAGCTGTACTTGCAGACCTTGGGATGTTATCCTGGCTGTTGGACACTGTTTAACTGGCATTCTCCATGCAATTCTGAAAAACAGTAAGAATGTAGTCTTCAAACTTCAGCTAATACCTCCAGAATTATTCCCTCATAGAGACCCTACATGGCCTCTGACTTCACAGGAGAGCTTTTTTGATTTTCCGGTGAAAATTAATAATGGAGAAAAAAAGGAGAGATGAAGGTAACAGCTGCCACTTTGAACTGACATCAGAGCAACCGAGCTGGGAGACAGAGCTGTGAGCATCACCCACTGTCCTTGCAGACACACTGGTGGGCTCCATGTGTGCCCAGTCTGGATGCTCCCCAAGCAGAGCCCTGCAGGTGTCCACCATGGAGTTGAGTACATGGAAAGGCAGATCCCAGAGCACCCCGCCCAGAATGGAAAACAGTTTTCAAACATCTCTGGTGAAAAACAGGTGTTTTCTGCTGGATGAAGCCACTTGGTGAGAGAAATTTCATGAAAGAGACAGTGTTCCACCAAAAAATAAAGGTGAGACAATCTGAAATAACTCACTGAAACACCTTTGACAAACCTGACATATTGCCTTTGATCAGGACATCTTTCCCAAGCTACCAGGACACAAAGCTATGTGTGCTGAGAGGGATGAAGAGTATTTAATAATTGTGCTAGAAAAAAAAAGAAAAAGTAATAGTTTACAGCTTCCACCTGCATTTCCTGTTTTATCCATTTTTACACAGTGAATGGATATAACAATAATGGAGCTAGAGCCATGTAACTCAGCTATCTAAATGCCAAGTCCTCATCCCATGAATAAGTAATGGCTGTTAAGTACTTTTCTGAGTAGGGACAAAGTCCACATTTCCAGGTGACATAATAATTCTCTCTTTAGCCTTACCTCTTTTTCATTAAATGTATTATTTTGAAAATAAATTTTTACTGTAGATCTGGGGAATGTGTTCGATGACCCTGAGCATGTCCTTTTCTTGCAGCTACATTGGATGGTCTTATAGGAGATATTACCTTTCCCCACCAAGCTTTTCTTCCATTATTATTCTTAGAACACTACATCTGCGAAAGCACTAGCACTAGTTTCAATTATTTCAGGCAGCATGAAACAGCTTTCATGGGACTGAGAAAGCCTTTACACAGAATAGCCTATAGTGTGGCCATTATGATGTTCTTTTGGGACATGTGGGAGTAGGTTGAATCCTATTAAGTAGAGGAGACAATTGAATCTGCATTTCCTGCAACCTGGTTGAGTACTTTAATCATGACTTATTGGATAAAAGGTTAGGGGAGGATCACCATTGGCTCCTCCAGTTTCGTGAGAAATTAATAATAGCTCCCTCTGCAGTAGAGTTTCAGTTTTGTGAGTCCCACTGGCACTAAAGTTGTAAGTACTGGAGGACAGTTTAAGCCCACCTTTGTTCCTAGCAGTTCCTGCTGGCTAGCTTAAGTAGCTCAGCACAGTTTGCAAATCCCATTATTTGGCAGTTATGTCTCCTAAAGCACTGTACTGAAACCAGGCACCAAACTCAGGGCAGTGATCTAAAAATTTAGTCAGTGAACAACTAACTAGGAAGCCTGAGATGAAATTCTCCAAAAAATGTTAAATTATACATAATTTTCTGATAAGCTGGTAACTTCAATATCCTACTTCAGTAGTATAACTGATGTTCTGAAATAAAATATGTAACACATGTCTTTGGGATCTAATGCTACTCTGCATTCTGTACATTTTTCTGAGTACTATTAGTGAATGTGAGTCAGACAATTGAAAACATAAATTTTCCATTGCCATTACAACAAAAGGCAACACTTTTGTTCTCAATTCTCTTTAGCTATCAGTTTTTAGGTAAATCAAAATCATCTTCTTTACAAAGATTTTTACTTCAGAGATTCTGTGATAGTAACTTAGAATACAATTTAATTTAATTAACCTGATCTTCATAACTTAAACAATTGGAGATGGATTTATGGGTCATGGGTACATAATGTATCATTACATATTGCACAACTCGTAACCAAGTAAATAAGCACAAAAGTGCAAAACCAATAGTACCAGACATATTCATGCTTTTTTCTATCTCACCATATATTTTCACATGCTATAGTCACGCAGATAGGCAGAGATTGCATCCAACGTCACACAATTAAACATACTGTATGCTCCAGTAATAGGACCAAATCCTTACAATGGGCCAATTATCAATAAATGATTTAAAATATTTTGCTCCCAGTTTTGCTCAGAATTGTAGAAAAAACTCTGTAGAGGCCAGGGTGTAACCATGGAATTCAGCCTTCTGTTCCTTAAAAGGTAGCAAAGACACATTTCCAAAGCTGCTCTTGCGCGATGTTTCAAATGCAATGGAATACATTGAGACGTACATTTTTTAAAAATCTCATGCTTTCATCCAGCTCTAAAATGTACTTGACATGCACTGAAATGTCAGTAGCATTGTATGAGATGACTTGATATCATAAGCCATGGTGCCATAATAGTAAACAACCTTGGGAATGGGATCTGGAGCAGCATACATATCTGAAAATGCAGAATGTCCTTTAGCTGCTCACAGCTAGTTATTTTCTTTGCTGTCATAAAGATATGCAGCCTAGATACAACCTCAGCTTTTGAATTTACTGATTCTTTTATCTCTCCTACACTTTTCTATATCAAATTTCTTTATAAATTTAAGTTGCCTGCAGCTATATTTGTTCCACTGGGAGTAGAGACGAAGGAGGTTGTAGTTAGACCATTGGTGTGAAGGTAGACTCAAGTGCTCAGCACCACTCTGTCACAGAATTCTTTGATGAGTGTGGGAAACTCACTCAGGAGCTTTCTGTTTGCAAGTTATATGCAAGTGAAGCTACTGTGAGGTTTGTGAGGTGTTTAGCTAGTACACTAAAAGGGCCTTCTAAATATCATAAATCAAATTTTATTTCTAAAGTGAGTCAGGATTTAATTTAGTTAACAATTTCATTGATGGATTATATGGTCCAGAGCTGTCTATACTGGAAGCTAAGAAAGTGTTTTGTAATAACCTCACTGGAGACTTTGCACTGCCACTTTACATCTGTTTCCAATCCTATTGTCAATTACTCATTGTCGCACTGAAAAAGCTCAACTAGCAATGGTAAATTAGTGTACATCTTGTCTCGTAATGTCATAGCCACACTGTGAGACTGAAAAATATGCATTGCATTTAGATGTTCTTATTCTATGCATGTGCAGTCTTTCGATGAAAAGTATCTGAATATAGTCAGCAAGGTATGACTCTTGAAAATGCTATTTTTTAACATTGAAAAAACAATTTTGTTTTTCTGTCAAAACTGCAGGAATACTCTGAATTTCATGCTGTATTTTTCCTGAATCTTTCTTGGAAGGCTACCTCATTCACATGTGTGATTAGCAGACTTCAGATTCCAAAGCAAAATATTTGTTTTACACAGAATTCTATGAAAACTGTAACTGTCAGTTGCAAGAAATTGAGATTTCAAAACTATTTCCTTAAAAAAAAAGGAAAATCAATGACCAAAGCTTCTTGCATAATTTGAATTAATGTCTCTGAATATATATTTGTATGTGCTTATATATGTATACGTACACCCAACCGTAACAGTAATTATAAGTATAAATATATATATGACTTTAAATGTCATTTTGAGAAGAATTCTTCTGTCCCACGTGTCACATGTAAAAGATTTATACTGAAATATAATTTAGGTTTTCTAAAGAATGGAAGGAAGCAGTCATTCCCAAAGGACGATCCCTTTCTGCTGAAGAAAAGTACCCTAAAAAAGAACTGATTAAACCATTTTATGATGTACCCATTTTCTGCAAAAACTATAGACTGGTATACACAACTTTAAGTCAACTTTCTTTAGACAAGAAAAATAATCTAAAATTCATCTTATTCCTTGACTTTCTCTAATTTCACCTCAGGGTCCAAATTTCAGAGCCCCATGTGCTTAAAAGTGGGGTTCTAGGCAGCATCAAGGTGGTTGAGGTTGGGATAGGTGCCCAGTGATGACCAAGCTGGGCTTCCCCCAGGCGCCACACTCCATAGGAACATTTCTTGCTGATAGATCAGGGTCTTCGGAGGGCAAAACATTCCAGCAAGAAAATTTCTGATCAGTTCTAGTCTTCAAAAGCACTGATTCTTTTTTTCATTAATTGCAACACATTCTAGATGGTGTAGATGTTTTGACTGAGCCTTATAGATGCCCTAAAGACAGTAAAGCAGCAGACCACAATCCTGACATCTTCTCTTGCACCACAGTTAATCGAATTTCAGTATAAGCGAAAATCTGGTTGACCAACGTTCGCAACAAAAGTGATTCCCCAGCTTAAGATGCCTGTATGTAAACTGTTCATTGCTTTTCTAGTTGTGTTTAGACAGCTAAGGAAAGATCTCACATTTGCAGGGGTGGGATTGAGTGGTTATACCAAAAAAGACAAAACTAAATGCAAAGCTAAATAGCAAATGTGGGAAGAAACAAGTGTTACAGTAAGACATTATATGAGCAAAGGAAGAAAGAAGGGATGATGAATGTACACAGAAATTAATCTAGATAATCCATCCGAAAGAGATGTCAAGATGATTGTTTTAAGGCAAAGGAAAAACTGAGTCTCTAAAGAAAGACTGTAAGACTGTAAGGGACAGAAATTTCCTCTGAATCAGCAGTTGTTTGCATGGTGATGACAGCTGCATTTATTGTTAATCACTATTTGTTCCAAGTTTAATATTTCTTAATCTCCTTGACTGCCCTCTGTTTTCCTTTATAACTGTGCAAAAAACTAGAGTTCCCAGATAAAAAAAAAAAAAAAAAAAAAGTGAGCTGAAATATTGATTTTTCTGTTTCCTTTTCTTCTAGTAAAAGATAATGAGCAAAATTCATCACAGGAATAATTAGTAGAAATTATTCCTATTGTGTTGTGAAACCAAGTGGCATTTTATTGTTTATCTGGAGGCTTAATGATGATTTCTGATGATAATTACTAAGCTTTCAAAGTTGTTCTTAATATGCACCAGATTTCTCTGTTTATCCAAACTCAGAATATATGTGACTATACAAAAATATTTTAAATAGGTCTCAACTCTTGAGCTGTCCTGAATGGAAAAACAGTTTTCATTTTTTCATTTTTTTTATGATTCCATCCCTCAAATCTTTCTGTTGAAATCTGCGTGTAAGAATTAAAGCTGAGAGTTTACAAATGGGCCTTGATGTTTTAAATCATGAATAATGGTAATGAACAACCACAAGAAAAGCAATAGCTAAAGAAAAAAAAAAAAAAAAAAGGAAACATTTAAATTCTCTCCCACTTCTAAACTTCTGATTTATTCTGATTTAGTCACACATACCTACAGTACCAAAGCTGTAACAGGTAAATCTTATTTCGTGAGTACCTGTAGTAGGGATGGTGCAGAAATCCTTGAGACAGGACTGATGAAGCCAACTGTAAAACTCCTGCAGTATGTTTAGTTCAGATGCAATGCAACTTCCACGTGAGTCTGACCGCTTTCAGGGCAGCACTGCACGGTGTTCTGCAGATGTACTGGGCTACAGACCACTAGACATTTGAGGCACTTCTAAGGTCAAATGGTGAGAACTTTAATTATCTAAATGTTGGGATCATGCTCCTAGAGGGACAGTTATGGAGGTGAAATAGAGACTGTTAAAAATTAAATTGAAGAAAAATGTGTAAAACTGTGTAGTAATACTGTTTTACACATTTCCTCAGTTATTTTTTTAACTACATTTTTTTTGACCTATTGGAGATTTTAAGGTCAGATAGGTTCATTATCCAATGTGATCTGCTGCTTAACTCATGCCAGAGAAACTTTCAAAGGATATTTCTTAAAGCGGTATCTTGATGCTATCATTTTCCTTTGGGAACTGAAATAAAATTTTATTGGTTTTGGAAAAATTTATCAACATCAGTAGGATTCAATTATACCTTGGAGTCACCAGCTCCAAGTCAGCTTCTTTGTCCTGTGTTATTGTCATTTTCATTTTGATTCTTCTACTTAGTATGCTATTTCTGTCTGTGCTTTCAAGATTGACAGGTATACTACTTTTTCCTTTTTCTCATTTGTATCTCTCCAGCTCTTTTCAAGGCCTTAATTAATGGCTGAATAGTCCGGACTTAGATTTTAAGGCTACACTGATTACAAATTTGGTTATCATAGTAAGAATAAAATGTTTTTCAAAATCTCAAAAAAAATGTCAGTGGCTCATCACATCAGTTATGGAACATTTCAAGTTTAAAAAAGTGACGTCCTTGTCCAGGAGTTCCATACTTTATATAAGTCAAATTAAAACATTAAATCATAGAACGGTTTGGGTTAGGAGGGACCTTAAAAATTCTCTATTCCTAGCTGCCCTTCCATGACCAGGGACACTTTCCACTAGACTAGATTTCTTAAGGCCCCATCCAACCTGACATTGAACACTACAAGAGATGGGGCATCCATAACTTCTCTGGGAAACTTGTTCCAGGGTCTTACCACCCTCACAGTAGAACATTTCTTCCTAATAGTCAATCTAAATCTACTTTCTGCTTAAAGACATTCTCCCTTGTCCTGTTCCTAAAGGCCCTGGTAAAAAGTCCCTCTCCATCATTCTTGTGTGGACCCTTTATGTACTGAAAAGTTGCAGTAAGATCAATCAGAGCTTTCTCTTCTAAACATGCCGAACATCCCTAACTCTCTCATCCTCACACCTCATACCAAAGGTGTTCCAGCCTTTTGAACATCTTTATGACTCTCCTCTTGTCTTGGTCCAACATGTTCTTATGTTGGGACCCCAGAGCTGGATGCAGCACTCCAGGTGGGATCTCACCAGAGCAGAGCAGAGCAGAGCAGAGCAGAGCAGAGCAGAGCAGAGCAGATCCACCTCTCTCACCTTGCTGGCCATGCTGCTTTGGATGCAGCCCAGGATACAGTTGGTTTTCTGGGTTGCAAGGTCTTACATTGCTGGGTCATGCCAAGCTTCTTATCCAACACCCCCAAATCCTTCTCTGCAAGGCTGCTCTCAGTCCATTCTCCACTCAGCCTGTATTTGTATTTGGCATTGACCCAACCCAGGTGTGGCACCTTGCACTTGTCCTTGTTGAACCTCATGAGATTCCCAGAGACGCACTTCTCAGCCTGTCAAGTTCCCTCTGGTTGCACCCCTTCCCTCAAGCATGTCAACTGCACTGCACAGCTTGGTGCCATTGGCAAAACTGGTGAGGGTGCCCTTGATCCCACTGTCCATGCTGTCAACAAATATGTTAAACAGCACTGGTTCCAGTAGTAACCCCTGAGGAAACACTCCTCACTGGTCTCCAGTTGAACATTGATCTCTTGACTGCAGCCCTTTCAATTCCTTATCCACCAAGTGGTCCTTCCATCAAATACATCCTTCTCCAATTTATAGACAAGGATGTTCAGGACAGTGTCAAACACTTTGCCCAAGTCACAGAATCACAGAATGGATCATCTGGTCCATCCTGCCTGCTCAAACAGGATCACCCTAGACCACATGGGACAGGCTTGTATTCAGATGATTCTTGAATATCTCCAGGGAGGGAGATTCCACAACCTCTCTGGACAATCTGTTCCAGTGCTCAGTCACCTGTCTGTCTTTCTTGCCTGTCTCCTATTGCTTGGAAGCACTGAGAAAAGCCTGGTCCATCCTCTTGGCCTTCTTCCTTCAGATACTGACAGACAAGGATGAAGTCCTCTCTCTGTTGTCTCTTCTCAAGGCTGAACACTCAGTTCCCCCAGCCTTTCCTTGTAAGAGAGATGCTCCTGTCCCTTAATCATCTTTTTTCTTTGCTGCTGGACCCCCTCCACAGCCTTCAGGTCTCTCTTGTACTGATGATCTCAAAACTGGACACAGCACTCCAGATGTGGCCTCACCAGGGCTGAGTAGAGGGGCAGAATCACCTCCCTTGACCTGTTGGCAATTCTCTTCCTAATGCACCTCAGGATACCATTGGCCTGCAAGGCCACAAGGGCACTGCTGGCTCATGGACAGCTTGTTGTCCACCAGGACCCCCAGGTCCTTCTCCTCAGAGCTACCTCCCAGCAGGTCAGCTCCTGGCCTGTACTGGTGTGTGGGGTTATTCTTACCCACGTACAGGTCCCTGCATTTGTCTTTGTTGAATTTCAAAAGTTCTGCTCTGCCAATCCCTCCAGCCTGTCGAGGTCCCTCTGAAGGGCTGCACAGCACTCCAGGGCATCGGCCACTCCTCTCAGCTTTGTGTCATCAGTGAACTTGCTGAGCAGGCATCTGGTCCTTCATCCAAGTAACTGATGAACAAGTTAAACAATTCTGGGCCCAGTATTAAACCCACTGGGGACACCACCAGTGACAGGTCTCCAACTAGACTCTGTGCCACTTATTACAACCCTCTGGGATCGGCCATTCAGCCAGTTCTCAATCCACCTTACCATCAACTCACCCAGCCCACACTTTCTGAGCTTGCCTGTGGAAGACAATGAGTTTGCCTATGGAAGGCAATGAGTTTGCCTATGGAAGGATGTTGTGAGAGACAGTGCTGAAAACCCTGCTGAAGTTGAGGTAAACAATATCCTCTGCTCTTCCCTCATTCATCCAGGTGGTTGTTTCATTTTAGAGGATGATCAGGTTGGTCAGGTATGATTTATCATTAGTGGTACTGTGCTGACATCTCATCACCTTTTTGTCACCCATGTGGATAGAGATGGCCTCCAGAATGAGGCACTCCATCACTTTTCTGGGGATTGAGGTGAGGCTGACTGGATGATAATTCCATGAATCATCCTTTTTTGCCCCTTTTTGAAGACTGAGGTGACTTTTGCTTTCTCCCAGTCCTCAGACACTCATTGTGACTGGCCTCACCAAGGTGTCTACCAGCTCTGTCAGTACTCATGACTGTATCCCATCAGGGCCCATGGTACAGGCAAATCACGTCAGTTAAATTTATTGCAAGAGCATCACAGTCTTCATTAGTGCCAGTAAAAGCAGATGTTCTGGGACAGTGCTGTACAAACTGTGCATCCAAATACTGGGATCAAGGAAAGTTCTAATCATGCTTTTTTGAAATCTGCATCAAGCAGATATATTTGCTGTCTACACAGGGTATGGCAAGTAATACAATACAGCACACAAGTAGTCAATGAACTGAGGCCAGTCTTTGGACTTTAGAATAAAATTTTTGAATTATTTTAATTTGAATTTAGGAATTTAAGACAGCACAAGGACATTTTGATGTGCCTAACTTCACAGACACAGCTGGATGCTTATCATTAGAGGGAAGGCACGCCAGTTTGGGGGATCCTGAAATAGCTCTGTTTCTGTTCCTGTTTATGCATTATTCAGATCCCAAAACCCATTTTAGCAGAAAATTAACACCAAGTTGAAAACTTATTAAAGAGAACACCTAGCACTAGGAACTTGGACTGTCACCTGACTGTCTAAAAAGACACAAGTCCCTGGTTAAAATCAATCTCTTGCACACTAATCTGTTCATTTCTGAAATAATTAATATTCTCTGCGTCCATGGATTGGTGACCATGCTCATCAGGAGGAAGCACTGGCAAACTTCTCGATGAAGCCAAAAATGGGATATCGTTATACCTCATTTTAGACAAGCTTCTTGCTTTGAGTCTCCATTTATGAACACATGAGCTGGCAGCTATGGTTGTAGGAAAAACAGTCAAACAAGTACAAAGAAATTCTCTCACATAGAGATCCATCAGCATTCTTGCTCTAAACAATCATTTGAATTCCAATAAATTGTAAATAATAAAAAACAGTGCAATACGGGCAGGTACTAGCTCTTACATTTTATTGACTTCTCAAGCCATTCAAGCATATTGAACTTGACTCAAATGCTTAGGAGTTTACTGTGAACTATAACATCATCTCCCTTACTTCTAATCTTCATTTGATGTGTCTTAAAATGAGACATAAAAACAAGAGCTGCTTTCAAGGCAGTAATTGTTTCTTGATGTTAGGTCGACTATCAAATTAGCCTCAAACAAAAAAATTTGATGACATTTAGCCAACTATTAAGGTTATTAGTTGAAACATTAAATTGATTTATTTTCTCTATTACATTAACCTTCTCCTTTACATTCAGTGCTTTCTTATACAAGGCAAAGTAAAAGCAAGTTGATATTTAAACATGGCAAAAATGAATATAAGACATCTTGTTGTAAGCCACATGTTACTGTAAAAACAAGCTGACAATGACTTCTTAAGGATGTTCAGTGCTAGAAACAAAATGAAATATTTGTAACAGTGTCATAGTGGAAAATGAATTTGATGGCACTGAAAGAGGGAATGTAATTAGTAATAAGCAGGATTTATTTGAAAAGTTTATGAGATATATGACCTGCAATGCAAAGATATTTGAACAGAAATGTTCTTGCAACTGTAAGACAGGGCAGAATTAAATTAATTTGTTCTGCCCATTTATCTAAGGCTTTTATAATTAGATTGATGTATTTATATTAATGAGAAAAGCTTCTATCTTGAATGTGGAAGAATTCCTGTAACTAGAGAAGGGAGCAGGTAACCCTGTCATTATTAACAGGGAATTATTTCATTAAAATAAAATGCTAATTTAAATACATACTGCTTTTGCAAAAAAAAAAGAAACCCCAAACCTAAGAGCAGGGTATGAATAATAATTTCATAGATACTAAAGCTGTAGGTGTTTTGACAGGATAAAGCACCTGCTCTTCACCAGCAGCAGCTGTATTTTGAATCTCAGCACAGGATCCTTACAGCTGCTGTCCTCATATTTCTATCAGAAAGATATTTTCATAAAAAATATGTAAATTCATTAATCGAAAATATATTTACTGTTGATTTCTTATGTGTACAAAAGACATCCTTGAAATGTCAGCTTCTCCACCTTCTATTTCTGTTTCCACAAACAACCTCTCAAAAACTCCACTGATCTAATAACATAAGTCAAAACATAAAAATTCAGGTTAATTTCATTTTTCTAAGTACCTAGAGAGACCTTTTTTTCTCCTTAAGAAAAGTATCTAAGGGGAAATACTGCTTGTGAACAAATGTTCTTTGTTCTTTGGAGGAGAATTTGGCTGGACTGACACAGGGGACGTAGCTGCCCTAGTGATGCCAGGCGGACATGTGTGAACATGTGTGTCCCCTGAAAAGCTCCTCTGTCCCCTGCACCACTCATGCACACACCCAGCCACAAAGGCACCAGCTCATGCTCTGAGCACCATCGGCAGGTGAGGGCACTAGCAGCAGGGTCAGCTGTGAAACCAGATGAAGTGCTGGTCTCCGGGTGCCCTGGTGAGAAGGCGGACTTGCAGAGCTCTGCACATCAGATGGAGACCTGAGGCTGCCAGCTGGACCATGTTGCTCCACGATATCAGCAACACAGGAGGTACAACACGTTCACAAAGGCATCTACTCCACCATCAGCCTATTCCTGCAGAAGCTGAGTACTAAGAGGGAAAAGCACTCTATTTTATGGGAAAAGTGTTTTTTCTCGTTTTCTCAAGCATCACTCAGAGACAGTGTTTCTAAGGTTTCTGAGTATGATGAAGGTTATTGGTACTCACTGTACCTTTTGCAATTACCAAATGTCACTACTCAGAATTTTTCCCAGGTTCCCTTTTCCTTGCTGCAGTCTATGATTAACACATGGTGTTTTCAGAGAATATCCAGCCTACACTCACTCTTTTGCTTTCATATTTTTCTCCTTGTTTATTTTGTTGTATTCCTGAAATTGCTTTGCTGTTTGGGGACTTAGAAAATTTTGGGTTTATGGAGGTATTTTAAAAACAGCTTATCTGGGCTTCCTGGGCCTCTGAGAGACAGAGTGAACTCAGACATAATGTTTTCCAGTGACTCATTGTTGGTATTCCAGTGGTTTTCTTAACATACCAATAAGGTTGTGGGATTGTGTCCACTTCCAACTGGGAAGTTGATCTGCCAGCAGGCTTGTGCTGGGAACGTGGGGCAGCAAGTTTGCCATCAGGGATGTCATGCCATTTCTTAAAATAAACTCCAAGGGATCTAAACTAATGCAGTAGTGTTTTGGGTGCCCTTAGCACGCCTTACACCATCAGGGCTAATAGGTGGAGTCAACCATTTGTAAACCCACGCCAGCATTCACATATAACAACCATACATTAAGGTGAGGAAAGAAGAAAAAGTTCTCACTGACAACAGTACAACTTAGAATTTTGTCAGAGCTCTGAAACTAGGAAAAAACAGCATGAATGTTCAGTCAGATTTTCAAACAATCTGCTTTTGACCTTGTTTAACTTTGCATGAACATTTGGAAAACCCATAACACCATATTTTACTATTATCAATATTCATGTAAAGCAAGTACTAAGTTTTTATGCTCAAATATTTATAGAAAGTGGATTTTATGTTTGCTTTCTATAAACATTAGTATCAGAGTCCTGGTTGTTAACATTAGTGCTTCACTACAAGAATGAGAAACAGCACTATGTGTCTTACACAACCATCACAGTTAAACAATACAGACAAGACTCCAAAAGAGATCTATAGAGCAAATTAATCATAGAATAACAGAACAAATCTGCAGAAATAGTCAACTTATATAGGCTTCCTGTCAATGGAGAGAAAAGCAAGATGTATCTGATTCAATTTAACTATTAATTATTCAGCCAACTCTTTCTGCAGACTTGCCTTTCAGCATTATTTTTCACATTAGACTATACTAACTCACTTTGTGCATGTTAGGAAGCATCTGATCTATTATTTTTATAAAAGATTTGAACACAGTGATAGTGCTGAGGGCTTCTGTTCTTATGATCCTAGAAATTAGTCAAGAAAAATACTTCTCCTGCTGAGGCAGTAAAGAAAACAAACTAAATATGAGATGACAGGAACATTATTGTCTCCCTTTTACTGAAGGTAAAAGAAAACCTTTTAAAAATAAACCATTACCATGTTTTTAGATAGCATGGTGGTAGATTTAAAGATCTAACCAAGCCTCCTACTGCTAATTACTAATAAGGTGCATGTAGACAGATTCCATTTTCCTATATATGTTTTATAGTAATTTTTAAGATCCATTTCATCTTTTCCACAGAAGCTTCTTGAAATCACAGGCATTGAATAAAATTGGTCAAAATTGTGTTGCTTCCTCTAGAGGTCACATTTTTTAAAACAATTACCTTCATTTCGTTCCATTACCTATGAGGAATATTCACTCTCACCTCTGCACCAGGCTGATTGCTGTACACCCTGATGGGGTTTCAGAGCTCCTTTCCAAAACTAGGAGCGTGCACAGGCAGGATGCTTTTTTGGCTGTGGCCACACAGCTTTTTAAGCCCGCTCATTAGACTTGCACTGTCACAAGCACTCGTGTAACCAGCTCCAGGTGACACAGCTCCAAGACAAGCACTAGTGGGCCTGCAGAGGCTTCAGAAGAGCGACACAGAACAGCAAAAGCAGTACTGAGCAGGGAGAAGGAAGCTGGAATTAGAGTAGTTCAATCCATATCCTCATTCAGAATTGTCCTTAAAAAGAGAGTTTTGGAGTAACTTCCATATTGCCTCATCAGAAACTTCATTGAGAGTCTCTTAACAATTTCATTTTGCACAGAGTTGTCACAGGTTAAAAACCATCATCATATGATGTGTTGGCACAGTCACTTTATCTCAGCTAGATGGTTATGGTTTTGGACAGTATTTCCCACAAGATGTTTCTTGTTCTGTTTTTACACTATCCCCAAATCATGTTCAATTTCAACTTTTTTTAAAAAGGGTTTTTTTTTAAAATCTTAACTTCATACTGATCTCAAAGCCTATATATTCAATGAAGGATCTTAAAGTCTGACTGTACAGCTTTGTAGACCCTTTATTGCTAAGACCATTCTTGTTAAGATTCAGGAAGAGGCAGTGCCTGGCCACCTGGATCTATTTGACTTTTACAGTATGGGACAGCCTTTCTAACCGGAGAGGGGAGTTATTTTGGTAGCAGAGCAGGATCCCAATTTACAGGGACCGTGCTGCACTCAAATGCCTTCTCACACAGGTGAATTCCATTTTTTTTGCATAGTGCTTATTTTTAGCTACTGTCATTGAAGTTATTACTAGAGATAACATAGATTCAAAATGTCCCTTGCACTTAAGCAAAAATAAAGGTTTCCTGTGATTCCCTGCACTAGGAGTTTTGCATTTAATTTTTTTTCCAGGTATTAATTCATTCTCAAGCAGTCATCCCCAATTAGTCCCGCTGATATCATATGCTTCTAAAAGTCACACTTCTCATATCAAACTTCCACAGTCCCTATATCTTCGTAAATTCTGACTTTTAAGGAGAGGGTATTTTTTATGTATAACCCAGTTCTTATTTAGGAATTAATTTTATTTTAATGGCCTTCACATTTTTCAAATAAGCTTCCTAATTTTCACTTGTAATTAGTATATTATCCAAGTAACAGATCACTCTGTTTAAGACTGTTATTATGCAGGCTGTTGAAATGCAGAAGGATTGGTAGCCATTGCTGAAAGCTGCCTGACGAGAACAAAAATAGGGGGTAGTGAACAATATGGAGATTCAATCAAATAGAAAGCATTAAACATTCACTGAGCAAATTGACCACTATTCAACCAATACTTTATTTATCTGCAATTAAATAAAGTGAGAATTAATCATTTTTCCATTGTGTCTGAAACATATTTGGAGAGCCATAGCTGCTGCACCAGCTGCTCATCTAGCAGGGTGGGAAGGTGAAATGAAATTTCTGGGCATGGCTGGAGGCAGCCCTGACCTATGGACAGGGCTGTGCTCTCCCCCAGGTGTGCTGTACAGGGTTAGGTACATGTCATTTCCACCCAGGCTTATCAGGAAAGCATGAATTAAAGCTCTCAGTATCCCCCCACCTCACTGGGCATGATACTGTTACTCCCATGTATGTCCCTGAGGAACAGTGGCTGCTGTGGCTGCTGTGACCATCAGGGCACCGCGGCCCCTGGCCCTGCACTGTGACCTTCGTGGCTGCTGCCAGCCCTGCCAGCTCAGGGGAAAATTTGCCCTCCAGTTCCAACCCCTTCATTGTGTCTTTGCTTGTGGACACATGGTGCCCTTTTTCTCCTGTTTGTTTTTCCTCTGCAATCTTTTCAGGATTTCAGTGCTAAGCAGCAGCTGCTTTTAGTCACAAAATGCATTAGTGGCTCTGTACAGATCATAGTGGAAATGATTTTGTAGCAAATGACAGTCATGAGGGAGGCATAAGGAATTATTTTTGGGAAATAACTTTTGTAAGGGAGTCACTTGTGGTATCACTCAAGTGTTTTTAGTACTCAGGAACAGGCTATGTGAGGTAAAAGCTTTTTTTTTGCATTGGATGCAATACTATAAGGGACATAACAGCTACTGAATACATAAAGGCAGCTTATCTATCCTCTCACAATGTACTAACTACTGTACATGTCAATTAATGTAATCTGTTCACAGGAAGGCTGATCTACACCACTGAAGTCTTGGAGAGGAACATGTATAGGTTACCTGATATCTACTCTAGGTAGAAGATGAAGAAAACATTGGGGTGGGCAGGGGAAGGGGGCTTTGGGGCAGGGGTCTGGGTGGGTGAGGAGTGCCAGGGAGAAGCACTTCCCACTGTCAAAAAATACTGTTGCTAAAATACTCCAAATGCAAGCTCAGGATTGAGTATACCTCATACATGGGAATTTCCCACCCCTGCTGTGTTCCTCACACCTTAGAGGTACACACATCTGCTCCCCAGTTGTTTTAAAGGAAGGCTGAGATAGGCTGTGGTGCTTGCATGGAGGAACTGACTTCACAGGACACAGAGCTTCAGAACTCCCTGTAAAGGCAGAGCCGAGAGCCCCCCATGTTCTGAGTGAGGGGCATGGAGTGCTGGGGTCTGAGCTCACAGCTGAGCTGAGATGGCAAAGGGCAATTCCACCTTTCTGGCACAGGACCAGCCTTCAAATAACTCCCTGCTGTGGCACTCAAGCCCAGCAGGGAGAACCTTTTATCAAAGGGTACAGGTGTTGCTTCGAAGATAAACGGCTTTGAGAAGCAGGACTCTCCTTTGCAGTCAGCAGACTTTAAGTGCTACTCTATAAGATGCTACTTCTTTCCATGGGTTGCATTTTAATACCAAATGTAAAAAACAGTTTCCTCCTGAAATGGGTACCTGTTTGGTATTCCCTAAGCCACTGTGAAGTCTTTTTCACAGGAGATATTGCTCAGAAAAGATTTATGAAATGTGGCAGGGCAACATCAAGGCCTTAGAATCATTAATTTAAAATGCCTTTCCCCTTCATCCTCCCGTGTAAATTGCTGAGCAATCATGATTTCTTCTTACCTTCTGCTCTCAGTGATACAGCTTGTGTCATGCCAGGATCACAGTTCCATGACATTAATTATACACAGCCAAGATACACTTTTTATTTTGTGCCCCAAATGGAAAATAGTGCAAAGGAGCACAGAAGACACTGGCTCTGCTTAGGGAATTTCATTTCAGCGCTGTATCTTAAAAAAAAAACAAAAAACAAAAAAAGAAAAAAAAAAACCTATGGCTTGAGAAATCTTTCATTGTGAAAGTAGTAAAGGGGTCACTGCTACATTCAGAGCTGCTTACAGTGGAATGGCTTGAAATATAGAATAATAATATCAGCAGAAAATTTCTTGGGCCTGCTTACTTTTGTGTAAGTGAAGGTAGATGACACAGCCAAGATAACAATCTGACCCTAACATATCCCCCTCAGTGCAGTACAATACAACCATGTAAGTCAGATGTAACAGAGCCAGAACATCAGGTCAGTGAGTCTGCCTCTTCCTAAGGCAGGACTGTGGCATCTGGTGCATCCTGCGGAGTGAACAACTTGCATCGTTTCAACTACAAATTTATATTATCAGGTTTTACCTGTACAGCTGCAAAAATTATCACAATGCATTAGTCAAAATTAAATATGTTGTACAGAAAGAGACCTTTACAGGGCCAAATTCAGACACTCACCCAGAGCAGGATGGATGCAGCATGGAGAACAACTGACTATGCACACAGGCATAGGACTATGTACACAGGCATAGGACTGTGTATGCACTTTCTCACTCCAGTAATGATCTCCTCAGCCCAAGGGCCACACCTCCTGAGAAGTCTTCACTGGATGAGCATGGGAGCAGTTTTCAAGTTCTTCTGTGGTCCCTGAGACAGCTCTGCCTAGAATACAGCTTACAAGGAGGTATTGGTACTCATCCAAATGCCTTGAGGATGCTAGGTGGGGGAAAGACCCCAGCAAAGCTGAGAAAAGCAACTTGAACATCAGATACCACAAAGCATCTACACCTCATCTGCAGCCCCATGGGCTCACAGAAAGGTCAGCACCAGCGAGGTCCCTCTGCTCCCACAGAGCCAACAGGAGCTGGCAAAAAGGAAAAAGCAACCTGAGATGATCCCAGATACTGGCTACAAGTTCATACAGCTTGGCAGATCACCAAGTAGAACCTTGTCTCTGATGGTGATTTTTCAATGCTGGGGAGCTACACAGAGCTGTGTACCAATCTGTACATCCTTCCCTTTGCATGTGGTCCAAATGGAGAATGAAATATTTTTACTTCAGCAGCCATGACAATCTAGATAACACCAACTACTTTCTTCCTGAACTCCTTTTTCAGCTCTGCCAGCAACTATCCCAGGCTACTCTGACAAATGAAGAGTGCTGCTGCAGACAGAACTAGATGATTTCTAGATGAGGCTTTAAAAAATAGAAAGAAATTATGGACTTCTCAGGTTTCTAAAAATCTATTTGGAGTGTTTTGAAGAAATATTGGTGACTCTTAATCACTTTTCATACCATCATTTTCCAATTAGTTTTTCATTATTTCTGGATCTTAAGCTGCTGCCTTCCTTTAATGCTGTGAGATTAATGAAACTCTTTTGTGATTGATCTATGAAAGCAAGTTTATCACAGTGTTTTATGAATCTGACATTTCCACACACATGAAATCCTAGGCACTGAAAATGCGGTGATTTATTGGTAATCTATATTGTATAAAAGAATAACAGGGAGGAATATAATGGCATAGGAAGGAATCACACACAGCCAAGACCTGATCCATTGAAATACCTACTGGAATTTCTTAAAACATGTAAGTTGCCCATTCTAACAGATCATCAGAACTACTCAGAGACTTCACTTTTTAGAGGGTTTTTCCTACCTTGCTATTATACATGCCTTTAAAGTTTGCTACTAGAAGAAAGGATTTTTTTTTTTTTATTTCCAGAAAAATATTGAGATAATTTTCCTTATAAATACTGTTTTGAGACTCCTAGGTGTGCCCAGAAGTCACACCCACAGACTTTTGTCAAAGAGACAAAATTTCAGAAAATGAGGCTGCCACTGGCTCTGGCTGTGACCAGCATCTCTGTAACCACAAAGAGCCTGGACAGGAGCTGAGGGAGGGACATGAGGGCCACCAGCACAGGAGCACAGGAGGAGGAGACAAAATCCTGCAGGCCTGAGCCTGGGACAAACCAAGCAATGTGACCTTACCCCATCCTCAGGAGAAGCTGCAAATCCCAGGCACAGTTCAGGTCTGGAGGCAGCAACTGCTATAGGGAAGGGCTATAATTTATGGTAGAGAAAAGATTCAGCTGCAGAGTAATTAACTTTATCTTTTTAATCTGTGCCTGGGTACTTTATTTCTCAATGTGGAGATTCAAAGTTCTTCAACTTTTCAAGACCAATCAGTTATTCTCTGCAATAACACAAGAACAACCAAATTTGATGCATAATGAAAACAACAAATGCTACAGTGGTGTTATGCCAGTTTAGCTATGTTAAGCTTTTACTGCATCCTTTATTCCTAGATTATATTAGGGGTTATATATTGGTGGCTCATATTCTTTCTTATTATGATGCACATGATAAAATTGTCCATGTATGGGAAAAAAATTAGGATTCTGAACACTATTTATCTCACATACAACTTTAGACCCTGAGATGTGTAATGAACAGAAGGATGTCAAACCAGATAGTAGATTTCCCAGTTGCTCAACTAGCACTTTATTTTTCTGATTTGCTTTTATTTTCCAAGCTCAAAGTGGCCATGATCAGCTCCGTTGCCTTGCTGTGTGTGCTTGGGCACCCCTGATGTAACAAGTCACAGACATCCAGACTGTCACTGATCACACTAGAGAATGGCATTTAGGCTGCTTTGAAGAAAAAGTACCAACTGTTCTTCAACTTTGAGTAGACCTAGTCCTGTAGAATACAAAACAGGAGGATAAAGTCATAAACCAAACAGAAGAACCACTGACTACTGAACAACAGCTGCCTTACAAAAATCCCCAGGCTGACTCTGCTGGGGATACTGTCTAGTCTACTGCATCCTGAAAATTTCAGGAAGAAATATCAACTAACAACTTTATAGAGCTCACAGGAAAGAATAATGGAGAGCAGAACCAGCAACTACAAGGATTTTGTGGTGTTTTGAGAACTCTGAATAAATTAATAGATTTGAGTGCAAAAGCAATAACCACAGTAATTTGTCATCTGCTCTCTTCGCTTAACTGTAGGCATAACACTGTGATCATAGAGAACCTATGCAGTTCCTACCTACAGTCCAACACCTGGAATTACATTCCTTTGTATTGGGAGCATATTTTCAGTTAAAAATCTAGCACTTCTCTGAGGAACCAGTACTTATCTTTCTTCTTTAAAAGTGCTAAAAATACTTATTTAAAGTTTGAATTTCACCAGCCACAGCTTCTAGGTATTGGCTTACTTTGTGCAGCTTGCGAGATTAAAAAGCCTACCATTTTCCTCTGGAAAGGTTAATCTACCTGTGTTCTTATGTTTGCGAGGCAGAAAAGGAGTTTTATCTTCAGACCAAGATAATAGTGCTATTTAAAACATATAGGTAGCATAGAAAACCAGAAAAGTATATTCAGAGAATTTGTCCAAGATTCCCATCTAAAAGAGTTGGTAACATAGCACAAATGTTTTTCATGGACTGAGCATGATACTATAATGAAAACTTTTCTTTTTTTCTTTTTTTTTTTTTTAATTTTATGTATTCTCTAAGAGAGGTAAAAACCACACAGTTCTTCCCCTGAAAATGAAGAAAAAGAAAGGCACTCTTAACTGTGGTAGGACGTGTGGAAATGATCTCCACTCATCATCCTAAGATAAAACACAAATTTATTGTAATTAAAAAGCATATTCTCATAAATAAACCTATTGCAATGCCAATGCTATTACCTCACAGATTTCTTCAATGCAAGTATGTGAAATGTTGATTAATACATAATGCTGATAATTTTTGCTTTTGTGTCAAGGTTCAGTATCAAATACAAACTTCAAAAAAGAAGCATGCAAATCACAGTCATTAGCTTATTAATCTTTTGCAGCCATGCTTTGCAAAAAAATAAATCTCATTAATGTGTTGAGGCAATAGGAAGCCATGTTATACATGCTGTCTCCAAAACATAATAGTTACTGAAAAAGTGAGAAAATAACCACAAGTGCATGATACCTATTGCCATCTAAAAATGTTCTATAGAGACTCAATTTCCTTTTTTTTTACACTTGTTGAATTCATTGTTATATTATTTATCTCTTGCAAAATCTAACTTTTTGTACTAGATTTTTAACCTCCTCAGTGATTAAATGCAAGGTTGTGATTGCTAATTGTCTTTGCCATGTCTAAGTAAAGCAAATGCCTAAATCTGCTGTCTTTTTCATGAAACATGTCACTGTTCTCAAAATCAGCCTTAGGCCAGTGGTAGCAGCTCACACCATAGCGACAGCAGATGAAGACTGTCCATGTCCCCACAGCCAGGGTGGCTGAGGGCAGGTGGCACTGGGCTGCTTTGGTGGCTGGGGTACCCAGGGCTAGCACATCACTCAAAAGGGCATGCCAGGTTTCTTCTGCTGCTGCCTGTGAGTGAGAAAAGAGCTATTTTCCCTATGCCCTGGCTCCAAGAACACCTGCATATTTTAGCAAGGTCTGTCTTGTCAATATTGCAAAGTCAGATGCAGCTCCCCATTTCTGAGATTCCTTACAGGTCTAGGTTGAGAGTAACTTCGGCTGCAAGTCAGGGAAATCTACAAGGAAAACACAACTTCAAGGCAATGGTTTTTCTTTGATCTTGCACATCCTCTCCTCAGACTCCGGGTAAAACAATTGAATTTGCTTTTATCCTGCAGTGAGTTTGGGAGCTCTCCCAGGTTCGTGCACAGAGGGGGTTGCTCGCTAGTACACAGCAAAAGGATCTGGCTCTGCACCATGTTACCAAAGCCCACCTGGCTGAGTGTTAGCAGCAGCACAGCACACTCTGGTGACAATACACTGCTGTCCCTGGAGCTGCCTCCCAAACAGCTGCCAAGTGAGGGAGACAACCTGTGTGTATCTGTCATGGCAGCATCCTCCTGCAACATCATTGCATTCACTTCTGTGATGCACTTAGGTTGTATTTAAAACTATATCTCTAAATGGGTACATTTAACTATGGGATCTGGTGTCTTTGGAATTAACATCTTCGACAGCATATGCACTACACAGGTGACCACAGTCCTCAAAAGACAAGAAAAAAGAACGAGCAAGCCCCTCTTTTAGGTATATCTGCTTCTTTTCCTTCTTGCAGCTGAAACTAGAGGCCTGGTTTCATGCCACATTTCACAGCATGAAGGGAGTGCTACAGGACAGGCCACAAAATAGTGCCAGTGCTTCAAATCTGCTCCATCATGGGCAAGACACGAGTGAGACAGAGCAGCTGTTAGCAGTTAAAAGAAAAGAAGGTGCCTACCTGCTTACTCTGTACTAGGAGCTCATTAACCACTGGTTATTGCACAGGCTGAGATTGATCTCTTAACTTTAGCATGTAAAATTTAAATGGACATGATTACAGAAGACATGGGAGATACCCACGACTGATGCTCTACTTCAAACTTCTGATTGGAAGAGTGCAAGTTTTTAATGAGAGGATTTTCCTGCTAAGAAGAATAGCTTCATGCTCAAAAAAGAAACCAGAAGTTAAAAGCTTCTGGTTTGGATTTGGTTTTTTGGTTTGTTGTTTTTTTTTGTTTGTTTGTTTGTTTTTTGGGGTTTTTTTTTTTTTTTTTTTTTGTTTTTTGGTTTTTTGTTTGTTTTTTTAAAGAAGCTTAGCTGTGACAATATACCTATATGGCCTAAACAAATTAATTCAATAAACTCATTTTTCTTTCTAGTAATCTAAATTACCTGTCCTTCCTGTGTGTCTGAGACAAAGCCATATACTCAGAGCTTCTAGATTAAACAGAAAATATCTTTGAGAGCACAGAAGACAATACCCAGATTTCTTCTTTGCTGTTTTATCAATTTGCCTACTATACCAAAGTGGAATGTTCCCAGAAGCAGCCACACTGCTGCAGAGACAGATCCCTCTCAGCTCCATTTCTATGGCAGTAGCTCTGATTTGGGAGAGCCCCTGCTGACACGATCAGGAAGTGCTGAACCATGCAGGCACTTCTGTTACACACAGTATAGATATTTTTCAAAGGGAGTTTGCAGCAGCTCCAGATATTCTGAATCATTCTCAGGCTACTGGATCAGGAGTGCTCTCTGTAGGGAAAAGCACTGGGAGAAGGCTATGAGTAGAGTTATTGCAGACAACTAGTCAGAAAGACTGTGACCTCCTGCTACAAAAATTGAATCTGGGGCAGCACATCCATTCTCCTCTTGACCCCAGCCATGTATTTTCAGGTGTGCTGTATCCCAAGAGACAGCAAAGAGGGGCAAGTGGGAAAATACCCACCAATACCTTCCACCTGTGAGATTTCCACACTTGATAGCTCCTGTTATTTCTTCACAACCACCTCTTCTCAATGCAACTGCAAAGCCCTCTGAACCATAACCTGGAGGACAGCCAGGCTGTTGAAGGAAAGTCCCTCTGTGCAAGCAGTGAATTATATCCCACATAAAATGTAGTTTTAGTGCGGTTCCATCTGACTTTTTTGGGTTATTATTCAGATAGGTATTAAGATCTAACAAATTGTCATCATTTGCATTAATTGGCATTTATATTACAGTTAAATGCAGATGGCAAGTACCTGCAGGCTGGTTTCCTTATCTACATTTGCCATTCCACTACGACTTTGTAAATCATGGCTTTCAAACAGTTGGAGAAACAAAGCACTGAGGAAGTGTCTTCTGAAGATGGTGTACTTACTTTCCTAAAAGAGTTGAATTTTACAAGAACAGAAGAAGTACATTTTTTAAAGAATCCTGCACAATTTCACCCAAAAAGAGTCAGAGAGAGGATACTGTACACAGCCAAAGCAAAATCTGTAAAGTGAGTAAGCTGTATGTACTGGTTCAGATTCTGTTGACAATTTTCCACACAGAACAAACCCCATTAGCCCAGCTGGGAGCAGCAGAATTCCCCAAGTGGGCAGCATACGGGAAACTGGATAACCCCGGATGAGCCTGAAGTCTGAATCTGGAGCAATGCTTCAGACCCCATGGGAAATTGTGGGCTTGCTGAAAGAACAAAATGTGAAATGCAGAAGCCTGGAGTGGGAAGAAAGGGAGACGAGATGATCAAAATAACAACGTCTTCTTGTCTCATCACAGAGGGAGTCTGGGCAGTCCTGAGCTGCATCTGCAGCTGAAGAGCAGCAACTGCCACACATTCCCATTCCACACATCCCCAGCTTTTCACCCTTTATGTTTCAAATATGTGATGATACTAAATATTTTCAGCCAGATGAAAGTTTACCTTTACTAGTAGAACAGATGTTATATGCTCATCAATTTAAATTACTAGATACCTAAGGAAGAACTATAGTCTTCTACAGTATCCAAAAGAAGATGAGTTATTCACCATTTTGCTAGGTGGAACATGTTACTGTCCTCCCTATCTCTTTATTACCTGTGCAAAAGTACCTGATAAATTAGTTGTGGTACAATGGCAGAGCATAAATATTTCAGCTAGGAATTCTTAAACTGGAAAAACCTGTCTGTAAATTCCCCCACATTTTAGGGAGCTACTCCCTAAAAAAATTGTTGTTGAACCTCAGCATGTAGCTAGTATAGGTCAGATAGCTAGTTGGATGTAAATATTCCCAAGAGCCAGAACATTGCTGATGACCACCAAATGCTCCTAATGCTTTTAATCCCTTTTGTTACTCACAGGGGTGCTACCTCTGTGATCCTCACCTTCCTCAGTGATTCATTATCCTGAAATCTCCTCTCAGGTTTGAGTCAGTCTGCAGTCTTCCAAAGCTTGGTTTGGTAATAAATTTATCACATTTTTGGAATGTAAAAAATTGTATTCTTTGGGGTTGTTTTGGGGAGCATTTTTGTTAGGAAATTTTTAAAAATTAAAGACTTCTTTCAACAAGACTGAGACAGTATTTTGATTTCCCATTTTTATTTCTAAGCTCATTCTTACCTACTATTTTGGAATCACTGTTATTAGAAGAGTGCCTGGCACCGGTCTCTGAGCTCAGTCTCATTTATTGCTATTAGCCCAGCAAAGGTGTATTGAAAAGTGTGGCATTCATCAAACGCAATTTGTCCATCTTAGTTCTTTATTCTTTCCCTACAAATGCTCTAAATAACTGATTTTTCCCACAATTTTCTCTGAATCACTAATTATTACATTTTATTTCCATTAATATGGCAGCTAATACTATTTGAAACAGTCTGTCAATAGGGCAGACAATCTTAATTTAGATATATCTCACATTTGTATGTTTTCCAAATATAGGTGGGCATAATTGTAGCTAATTGGTGTTTAGTGCCTGGTACCAGCATTCCAGCTCTATGATATGTATATATATGTGTATATATTACATTACATACATATATATATATATTTGCACTTTGCTGCAAGGACCCAGTTCTGCAAAGCATTTAAACTTCTGCTTTGGACCTTTGGTGCTTTCCTAGCTAAAGCCTAATTCTGTGTGCCTTTTCTCCAGACATGTTTTCTAGATGCTAAGGCAATGGGAATAATGTCAAATTGGCATGCTGAGAAACTGATAGCAGACCCACTCTCTCTGAATGAAAATTTAATCTGAGCTAAGTAGAAACCCTCCTGCAAGAAGGTTTTCCCTGTTCCCACTGCCTCAGATCCCACTGCACCAACACTCCACTCAAAGCTCTATTTTCCCTCTGTACAAAACATCCATCAGGAAGTGGAATAGTGCACAAAGAAGCAACTTCCATTAATTCTTCTAGTATCAAGCCAAGATTTAGGTGACATTTAAAATTACAAAATGCTCTAATTTTTTTGTACTTTTGTGAGCATAGAGGCATGCAAACAGTGTCCTTGGGAACACCAGCTTCACAAGAATGGGTTCTGTAGATCAGTGCAATTTATCCTCATCATTCTGAGCTGATGAAAAATTACAGGTGTATTTCAATCAACGAAGTTTTTCATTAAAAGTATCAGAACAAAACCACAAAAGTTTCAAATTGGAAATGTTTCTTAAAGTAATGAAGATGTAAAATTTAGCTGCCTGGTGATTCCAGTTGTAGCACAGCACTATGACTTCTGTGAGGACCAGACACAGCATCCACACAAGTTAAAAGCAATTACACATGGGATAAGGTGAGCGGGCCAGGAATCCCATCTGCAGGTATTACTACAGAGGGGATGCAGCTGAAAAATAGCTCAGTGTTTCTCAGGATAATAATTTTTAAACTGAGCAATCTCACGTGATAATTTAGAGTTTGAGGATTAAAAGGTCAGTTATTGTATTTCTGTTACTAAATACTGATACAAATTTTGTTCTCCTTAGGTGGGTGAGGTAAATCATAAAGATTTTTAAATTAAAATAAGTTCTCTGTTATGGACTGCATAAAAAGTGTGGAATGTAAAAAATGGTACAATAAAAAAAATCTTAATAGAAGTGTAAAGCTTAGTAAGAAAGTGTGTCATTAGAAAAAAAATATTGCAATTTAACTGGTAATTTTTTTCTTGAATTCTTCTTTTAAAGAAAGCAAGATAAGATCAATGACTAAATTCATGTTAATAAAATAATTGTTTGCTCATTCTTTACAGAAAAGGTTTGATTGATGTTCTGAGAGGCACAATTCACCATCTGAATTTTCTGCCCAGGATTAAATTGCCAATAGGTCTCTCTAGCAGGAGACATAATTTTTGTTTGTTTTCCCCCAAGCTGTTTAAAATTATAAACATATGGTGAAAACATATAACAATATTATGTCAACCAAAACTTGAATGTGAGTTTGTAACAGAATCTTCTCTAAAATAATCTAAACAATCTCTGTGACTTCAGTCTGACTTAATTAGCTTTTGGACTTGCCTTTCCTTTTTATAAATGAGATCCAGTGAATAAAGAGGTAATATATGCCAAGTTCCCCACACAGACACTGACATGCTGCCAAGTGCTGCCCAAAGCAAAGTAAGCTGCCTTCCATGGAAATTCACCCACACAAAATAGAATTATGTTTTTCTACTCTCCCTGAAACTGCCATACAATCCTTCTGTTTAATTTCAGAAGACAGGAATAATTTTGTAGCTTAACCCTTGTAATAAAGGAAACAACTTCTGCTGGGAGTCCTTCATATTGTAGATGTAGTTTACAGAACAAAGACAGCTGACATCCTTTAAAAAAAAAAAAAAAAGGCAAGTAGCAAGTTAAATCTGCCTGATATAGTGGCTTAGCAGAGGGGATCACAGACTCCACTGAATTATAAGCGTTACGGTTGATTTACCAAGCCACTGTCTGGATTTGGGGAGTAAAGCAGTGGCTAGCACTGGCAGAGCTGCATTATCTGTATGCATCTGCTGTGCTCCATCAGAGCTGGAGACTCAGCACCACCCATGGCCACGAGTACCTCTGAGGAACAGTGACTTCCATATAAGCCCTATCTGCTTCCCCCAGGATGGTAAATATCAGGATTTTCATTTTAACAGCAAGCCATTAGGGCCTTGGGGGAAAAAATCCCCAACCTTAGCAGAAAAATAAACAAAACTTTAATGCAGAAATGATAGTATGTGATGTGGGAGTGTGCAGACAACATGTTTGTTCAAAAGGAGAAAAAAACACAGGAATCCCCTGTTCTCTGTCCTCCAGTCAACCTACAAACAGGGGTGAAAAACAAAGGAAATTTTCTAAGATTTGGCTCTTCTAATAAATGTTTTGCAAAACAAATTAAGGAGATTCTTCTGCTGTCTTTGCAAGTGAACTTTCTAAGGCCTGGGTTTTTTTTTCATTATTCCTTTCTTCAGTTGTACCTGCACACAAAGCATTAGCGGAAATGATGCTGGTCTAGCAGCAGAAATATTGCTGCTTAACCTCTGCCTGCCCTGTCTCCACACAGGGAGGCATTCTGAAGAGACTGATAACTGAACTGCCTGCCTCTTGGCCTCCCCATCCTACAGCACCATGGAGACCAGGTGCATGGAGGTTACTGAACAGTAGGAAAGATATTTTTGTCATCTAACTTGAAGCATTTTGTCACCTTCCTCTTCACACAGAAATAGCAGCAGGTAGAAGAAGAGCATTTGTCAAAATGAGGGTAAAACTTGTTAAGGACTTGAGTGCCTTTTATATGGCAAAATCTGATGCTCTGTGACGGATATAAAATGCTACAGACTAGCATTTTAAATCTAGGAGTCACTTTCTACACAACTGAAAACTTAGCTACACCACACAGTATCTCGAAAGCTCTCAGGCATTCTGTAGCAACTTGGTTTGTTCAAAATGTGGTGCAGAAGGGCCACATTTTGCAGAAGGGCCCAGCTGTTGTGATTTGTTAAGCTGCAGAGGAGCATCAAACTTTGAAAGAAAATCTTCAAGATATGCCCTCTATTAATTCGACAAGATTTTTGCACCATTTGAATGATAGCCCCATTTTATTTATTGTGTAGAACCTAACCTAGTGGCCATGGTTATTTTTTTTTATTATTTTATTGTCATATTTTTCAAAGATGGTTTGGAATATACAAAAGATTACTGAAACAAATGTTTTTGTGTTTTAGTGCACAGATGTGACACAATATTCTTCAAATTTTAGTTTCCTAAAATTAGGGTTCTGGTTTTTATGTACCTTTTGTGTACCTTTTCTCTGCAGGGTTTCACAACCCCTAAAATGAATGGGTTTGCAATGAGTTGGAAAAGTCAAGCCAGTTTTGTTTCATTTTCTTGATAGTTACTTTTGAATCTAACCTTAGGTATAAGCTGCAAACGTGCTGTCTCCCAGAAAAATGTCTGAGATTTTCAAAGATGTTCAGGGTTAGCCTAAATCTACACCACTGTTTAGTGAAAATATTAAATGTAGATTGATTTCCCTAATTATGGATAAACCAATACCAAGCACTTGTGAGAATCTCATCTTCATTGCTTATAGGTTGTAACTCTGACTTTAACTCCATTATTGAAATGGAAAATAAAGCCCCTCCCAGAAATTTTAAGATTGGGCATGCACAAATCTCTTTCAAACCAACAGATTGAGTGGCTGCATGAGAAACATAGAGAGCAGCATAAGTGGCAGCATGTGCAGTGCCTGAGGATGCAGGGTGAGTACCTAAAACTGCGGAAGAGTCTCCTGGGGGGCTCAGAGCACTTGGAGCCGTAGGAAGGGCAGGGGCTTGGGGATCATCAGGCATCCTTTGGTTCAGGGCTTGAAACCCCCCCTTTTCTGCTGCTGCTCTACTGACTGCCAGCTTGCACCCACCTTTCTGGAATAAAGCTTATCAAGTCCAGCTTGTGAAGGCTGTTTTTTTGGTGCCCAATCCATCATAATTTCCATGATTTGTATGTGGATGGCGGTGATAGGGGTAGTGTGCTATGAAAAACTCTCTTCCTTGGATGGGACCTTGTCAGTGACAGCAGCAGATTTCTCCTGATGATTCTTTAATTTAACCTGATTTCCACCACCGTCTACAGCCTAAATTAACCCTTGTTTCCCAAGACTGTTCACTACACCACACCATAGCTCCTATTGGGTATGGTATTTTGTTAGTGCAGCTGAAAATAGTCTTCAAATAGGAAAAATTCCACCTGATCAATTTTATAATTTTACCATTTGATGCCAAACTTTCACACAGTAGAATAAGTTGCAAGAAGTAAAACAAAAAAAAATCAACATGAAGTAAGATGCTCAAGGTGTCCTTCCTCATTGCAGGGGGTTGTAACTTGCTCACCTCTTAAGGTCCCTTCCAACCCAAACTATTCTATGATTCTATAAAATGCTAATTGAAATAATAGACTTTATCAAATTCCTCTTAGTTCATATCGAGTTTTCTTATTATAACATAAAGATTATGGGAGACCACCACACAGTGTAATTACATTACATTAAATGATTCAACACATTAAGGTAAAAATGTTCTTCTGGATTTGATATTACTTAGCTTGTGTTTATATTTTGGCTGGAATTAAATGAAGGTTTCCTAATGTTTCTGACATAACCATTTTAAGCAAATACTTTGTAAAAAAATCCCATGAAAGTCACAAGCTATGTGGCAAAACCACACTGAAATTTATCTGAATGCATGTTTTTTATATGAAAGAGAAATATTACTGGATCCTACATTCACAGTGAAGGAGAAAGCCAAAAGCATCTCATCACAGGTTAACCAAGTTAAATTGGAAGAAGAAACAGCTTTCAAAACAAAGGAAAAACTCAATTACTTCCTATTTTTTCTCCCTCAGTGCTGTTACACTTTCTCATCCTGTGTTTTTTCTTGTTTGGAACATTTTTAAGCCAGTATGCCATATAGATGGAAAATATTTAATTTGAGAAGTGAAAAATCCAGCCTTGATACAGTTGAACATAGCAGCAGAAGTTGAAATAATTCCCAGTGAAGACAAATGGTATAAAATCCTGGGCTTATTTTGGTGCTTTGGGCTCTAGTCCTCATCATTTCCAGCAGCACACGCAGCCCAGCAGGACCCGTCTCTCCCACAGCCCAGTGCCAACTTCTGCATGCAGACAGCAGTGTCATATTTGCTGACAGAAATCTTCCTCCAACCTCGGTGCTGGCCAATGTAACATGAGGTTTTCTAAAATAAATAAGCTCTTCTACTATAATTTTATGTGTATTTTCACACATGAAAATATCATTGCCCTCTTGACCTCTGTAGCATATAATAAATGCAAGTTTTGCCCTTTAAGCAACCTTCTACTGTTTTTCTTCTCTTCCCTTTCTGTATTCTCTTGTCAGTTTAGCAGAGACTTGATTTACTTTCTTTTTTCCATTCAGTATTTGTCTTTCTTCCCACTTCACAAGTGTCACAGCACCTACAGTTCATTGTATTTGATCAAGTTAGATCACATATACATAGTGAAGTCCCTGAAACACACAGGCACTGCAAGATGAATTAAGGAGGTCACACAAGCTCTTAAAATCGCATTTTATGAAGCCAGCAGAAAAGCCAGTGATGATAAAAGGCAGTCAAACCACAGATTCTGCAGAACATGTCTGCTGTGAGGCAGCAGGCTGACCACTGCTTGTTGCTTGCCAGCTAAACAAAATGGGATGCAACTTATTATTTGCTGGCTTTTCTGCCAGTCTGAGAAGATGTAATTCACGTTTCAAGTGGTGAGGCTGTGATCTCCTTCAACAGTAACATTTTCATTACAATCACTGAATCTGTCCCTCTGCCTCACTCCAAACACTCATGTGCTAATGGGAAAATGTTGAGGGCCAATTTCCATATGAGTATCTAGAAACTTGCTACTGATGTTGAGAATAGCACTGTTTTCAGCAAATTACCAGATCCTTTCCCTACCCCAGGAAAAAACTGAGGGGTGTTATCGCATCTCTGACTTGTTCTACTTAATGCCTGAAAGTAAAACCTTTTTTCCTTTTCTGAGTTAAGTGAACAGGGAACCAGCAAGTGTCCCAGCTTACAAATATGTCAAAACCAAACCCACATTTCTGGCAGAAAGTGCTGCCCTGGGGGCGGAAGTTGCTTCCCACAGTGATTACAGCACCGGCTATGTCTGGAGCATGTGAACAGTAAATGTGAACATTTCCTGAGATTTAGTTCAAGCTCCAGACATCAAAAAGTTAACACAAGTCACTGCACTTTGTGCAAGAAAGAAGGACAGGTAGAGTTTATATAGATGTTAAAGCAGATTGTTAAGAGCAATTTGTCCATGGTACAATTATTGTGCAGCAGCTGGAAAGAGAGGTGGTGTCCATTTATGTGCACATGGATGTGTGCTGGTGTTTGCAAAGTGGGACAAGTGCAGAAAGATGGACTTGCCTCTCCTCAGACCCTAGCAGGCAAAGGTTTGGAAGTCCAAAAGCTGCAAGTCCTCAAAGTACCAGGAGACCTCAAAGGACAAAGGACCTCTGGGGCTGGAAAATCTTGCTTCTCTGTCTCTACACCACCAAAGCTTTTCTAGAGGACATGGAGTGGGGCCAGGCAGACATACTCAGCTTACTGAATTAGTAGTAAAACAGTCATCACAACCAAAAAATGACAGGGTTTGAGCCCAAAAGACCAACATTTCTTTGCACAAAAATGAATACTCAGAAACAACAAACACTGCACTCACCCTTAATGGGAAGTTTACCCTATATTCAAAGATCAAACTGTATACCAAAACTCCATACACTCAGAAATAGTCAACAAAATGTAACTGTTCTCCCAAGATACAAATCAGAGCTCCCAAATGTAACAAAATGAGCCAAGATGGAATTGATAGCTACTAACAGAGAATGTAATCCTTCTCACAAAATTCAACACATAGAGGAAATTTAGCTCTTAGGAATAGGTGCTATTTATCATTTGTTTGCAGTTCCCCAGCTGATCAACTCCCAGCTGTACACCACAGGGCATTAACTCAGCTTTGAAATGGAGTAATCAGTCTATTTGGTCATGGAGCTGCCTCTCACATGACTCTCACATAATCTAAATTCCTTAGAAACACATGGTATTATTTCATTATTGCACCAACAAACTCTAAAAATGGTAGTTAAGCCAAAAACTGGATGGACTGTGAAAAAAACTCTCTTGAATAACAAACAATATGCTATTTGGTGATGAACTGGCTTAGAACTGTTCATTAACACCCTATTAGAGACCACAAGGATCTCTAGCATCACTAGTCATAGATATACAAGTTAATGATATCTTAATGGGCTGCTCACAACACAAATAATTTTCTTAGGCTGAATTGCCATAGACTAAAATAGTCAACTATGCAATGCACTACTTGTATAATGAAGAATTAGCCTAGCCATGGGAAAATATCCTGATTTCATGGTGTTCATCTGCTTTTACTGAGATACTGGCTGGTCTTACAGAAGGCCAAATGCTTCAGCTGGAGTTATATTTGATGTATATTTCCTACTGTGATAATGTGATATATTCACAATGATTTAGAGGGATTTCAAACACAGAACTTTAGTTCTCTGCCATTTACAGGTGACACCAACTTGTACAGGATGAAAATATCAGTTACGTATCAGCAGTCAGTGCAGGTTTAGAAAATTTTGGGCCACTGTCTGTACATTGACTCTCATTGTACATTTATACACATAGAGACCCCAACCAGGCCCCTTAAGGCTCCATTCTCTGACACTATGACAGACATTCAATTTTTCTTCTGACACAGCATAGTAAGCCTATGGCCATCTCAGTCATAGTCTCCAATGCCAGTGAAAAAGAAAATGAAAGAGCCACAGAGGCCAAAGAAGAACTATCCCATTTGGATTTCTTCCATGTGTAAGTACCAGCTGTTGCAGCAGGAAGGTATTAGGATTTTCTGCAGAAAAATAGCTGCTAAAATGTCTCTTGCTTCCTATTCTGGATTTGTACTTGTAAATACAGGCTTGGGTCTTATTTGTTTGTTTGCTTTTCTTACATGGGCTACTACACTGTCATGCACTGACAGTCTTGCTCAAAAAGTTAATTAAATGTTTAATATATATTACAGCTTCCTTCCATTAATATTCATTTGTAAAAGCCGGGTCAACTCACCCATTAAGTTCAGCTACATATAATTTGTTCTTATTGTATGCTCATTATTTGCCATGAAAATATGAAAGAGATTTCTACATAAGCCCTTTATTCAATACAATTTCATGCATAGCCAAATAGGCAGCACAAATAGCACCGGTTCTATTTTTGAATCTTTGCATCATAAGGGTTAGGGTTCCAGGCACATGCGTTGCTGCAATGCAATCTGGAAACCCATGCATCAGCAGATCACTCAAAAGCATACATTTAATTGTGAGCTGTCAAATGTGTGTCCAGCTTTGGTTCAAAAATAATTCCTGAGGCAAGATGACTTGTGTCTTTGTACTTCTTACTCCAACCCAGTAATATTTAGTTAAACAATGATAAATCCTTCATTAAATATTTTAATTAATATTTTGCTATAAAATTACAGGCAGTTATTTAAAGATTGAAATAATTTAGTAATTATAATCATTTAATAATTTAAAGGATATATAATTGCTATTTTGAGAATCAGACAGAAACATTATTTCAGGGAAGAAAAGTATTTCTTCTCATCTGTCCTATGCTTTATCTGAATTCAATAATTCCCTAGCAGTGAACATTGGCTAACAGTCCTTTGCCAAGAATAAATCAATGAATCTCCTTAATTAACTAGTAATGCCCATGGTAAGTTAAGGCTTCTACATCTGCATATTTTAGACAGTGACAGCCAAAGATTAATGTTCTTGTCCTTACCAGCAGCCTCATTCAGAAAAAGAGCAAGGTGCATGCTAAACTGAATTTCTTCATCTCCTCATTCACTTTTCTACCACTAGGCAGTCAAGGCAGTCCTGCCATAATTTTTCAGACCAAAATTGTAGAATTCATGAGAGTTCTGCTTTCACTGAATAAACATCAACCACATAATATGAATGATGGACCCCAAAGCAGTACGCTTCTTATATGAATCCCAAGTTTCCATCCTTGTCAAGCAAGTTCAGGAAAATCAATGTACAAAGCTTGGTGTGATTTTAGTTATTACTTTGGACAGCAAAGATACAAGAATGTAGAGTGCAATAGCCAGCTTTTTTTTTTTTTTTTTTCCAAAAGAAAATGGATATTGATCTTTAATTTTTGATAAGAACTATTTGATGGTCTGAATATACCAACCCTTCCCTTTACATCTGTCTGAAGTGTTAATTTAAAAATAATCACTTGGCGAATGTAGAAATAACAAGTCTCAAACTGTCAGTTAAAAGGATCATAAGAAACCCTTAGAAATTAGGCAGATAGCTACAAATACTTCTTGGAATTTATTTTTCTCTATAAGTTTCCAGTATGTTCAGTGATCATAAGAGTACCACAATTACTGTCTTGAATTTTAAACTGATCCTTGTCTGGAAGACAAGAGTGACTGAAATAGGCCTATCCAGCTGAATTTCCCAACCAGAAGAAAACCCAAACAGCTTTTCTAACAGTTGTTTCTGAATTTTTGTGAATGACTTACTCACATTTTTGGGTTTTTTTTACTCCTGAATGTATAAAAATTCACTAGGCAGGAAAAATTAATTCAGAATAAAAGGACATGTTTCAATTTAAGCAATAAGGAGGTACCACACACACTAATATCTTCTTAGAGGGTGATGCCCCTGGGTTTTTATGGTGTGGTCTAGAAGAGAGCCCACAAGATGAATGAATGCCCAGAAGCTCTCCCAAAAATACTTCAGACTGAGGTGGCAAACAAAAAATTAAATTGGTGAATCAAAACTACTACATGAGGCTAAACTGGGACATACTGATATGTTGACAAGGTTACTGGGAGGTCATGGCTGTTTCAAGCTACACCTAACACGGCATATAGAGTGAGATGTGGAAGGGTGTTTGTGAGAGAAACCAGAGATGGCTGGAGAGGAGCAGGATGTTGCATGGTCTCTTCTCTGTGCACTGTAAAAGTCTTGCTTCCTACTGCAGGAGCTTTTTTCCAGCTGCTTTGTTTGCTCTGTGATTACATGTGTGAGCAACCAGAATTTATGAGTCCACACAGGTCAAGTGAAAGGCTAAAATTTTTCATTGCAAGAAAATGAAAGGAGAGGGAGTCAAGTGAAAGTTCAAGTCAAAGGCTGTGAGGAGTTAGATACAGATGAGTCAATAGCCCACATGTGGACATATCTCAACAACAAAATGCTTCCTTACTTCCTCACTAAATTTTTCAGTTCTCTGACTGAAACATTTTAGACCCATTAACATGATTCCTCTAATAGTGCAGACAGGCTTTTTATGCAGGGATGCCTCTGGAGATAGGATAACTGGAGGAATATTCCTCTCTATCAGGAGAACTGTCAGAGGAAATTACTCTATTATATGTGCACAGGGCTCCTCCAGTAGAGGAAGGCTGCTCCCTTATGGGGAGATGAATGGAACTTCAAGGATGTTGTAGTCTTTGGTTATTCCCTTTTGTTTCTTGCTTGAAGCACTTTTAGATCATGTTAGGAGATTTTAAGCACTTGAAGTAAATGAGAGCTTCCATTTACTTTCCTGGTAATTTAATGTTTGGCAAGCTGGAAAATATACAGATTAATCGATCTGCCAGGCTCATCTGGTTTAACAAATTAATGAGTCTGTGTGAAAAAGAAGAAAAACTGCAAAAGCTTTCCTTCCCTAACAGGTTATATACACATTAGCTGAGTGTTCTGTCCTTCCTCTCCAGTGGGGGTTTAGGAGCTCAGCAATGCAAGTAAGAGGATTTCTATTGACATCAGTGATTTCTGTGGTCTTCGAATAGATGCTAAGTATTGTACCCTGCTCTAGTGAACTGCTTGGGGAACTTTCCATTGATTTAAAGGACGGTTCAGTCATTCTACAGCTATAAAGGGGGTATAAAAATATATGGAAAGCAGAAATTATCTGAGAGAAGGTGTAAGGCATACCTCTGGATGAATAAATTGTCCTGATGCTGCCCCAAGCAGATCAAAACAAAAATTTTAGAAAATTATGTTTCTTTTGAAGTTAAGACAGAAACAGCCCACCAATGCCTTTTATATTTCCAGTTTGCAACATGTGCCTGGAAAAGGGGAGAGCAAGATCCAGAAAGGCTGTAATTGTTTTCCTGCTGATGTTTCACAGGTGGACCAATAGGGGCTAGTACAGAGGGAGTTGGGAGGACCCTGGAAAATACCATAAGCACTGTGAAGAACTGCAGACCTGTCGTGTCCCAAATGCACTTTCCTCGTGCTGGTGGGACGCCAGTTTCATCCCACCTCTGGGTCACTAGCTGCTCAGTCTCGCACATTTTCAGCGCAGCTGGCTCTGGGTCTGCGGCCGGCTCTGCCCAGCACGCAGGGCAGCAGCTGCTGGTTGCACTGAGACAGGAGCTCCAAGGAGTGCCCAGCCCCGACGTGTGTTCCCACCACAGCCCTGCTGTAGAGGTGTCTCTGCTATCACTTAATCCACTGCTACTGAATTATGAACGAAGAGAATAAGAGCAAAAAGTCTGGATCGAAGGCTGGACCTGGGATCAAACCCAGGACCTTCCCAAGGACGTTCCAAGCCCCAGTGTGACTGCTGCAGGCATCCCTGAGAAGGCTGGGGGAAAGGTGCAAAAGAAGCATTACACAGGCCTCAGACTGGCAGAGGGGGACAATTTCCAACATGTTGTCATCCTCTAAAACACTTAATAGGATGCTTTCTTGTATGATACAAACAGTTTTGCACCACAGACAGCACATCTCCAACTATTCTTCAGAATTGTTGGCATGTTTAAATATTTATTATAAGATAATATGACATTTCAATGAGATAAACACAGCATTTATCTCATCTAACAGACAAGAAGACAGTTACTCAAGCACCTCCCAGAGCCATTAAAAGTTCAAGGTCTGAAAAGGGATCCTCTTCTGCTCATAAGCTTGCAGGTGGTGCAGAGTCAGCTGTTTGCCTCTCTGGGAGCAGGAGCAGGTCTGGTCTGCTCATCACCCACCACCTCTAGTTAAATTTCCAAACTACCAAAAATATTACTCTGCTTGCTGGCAAAGATTACTCTGCTTATCACCAGTGACCAAAAAGTACTTTTAGAAACAGAGAATATCATTAGTGACCTCACAGAAAAATAAAAGAGAGATAAATCTGATGGGTGGGTTAAGCCTGCACTGTGCAGAGATAGCCTAAGGCAGCGTTTGCACTTTATCAGCTTCCACTGACTCAGTATGTTGAGTTTTTTTATCTGTTTGTTTTATAGTAGCTGAGGTCTTTTTTTATAACAGCAGCATTTTTGTATGAAAATGTTAATTTCCATACGCAGGATCTGAGCTTTAAATTACATAAACACAAAGGGAGAAAGCATCCTGAGAAAGACAAACACAAGGGATACATGGAGGTCAACAGATTGCAATTGTTCAATGAGTAACCATATCCAAGGTGCCCAGGCAAGCAAAGTAAAACCCCCGTGGCCATACAGGCAAGCAACTACAGGGCAAGGTGAAGGCATGATATCCACATTTTATGATCCAAATGAAAATCAAGCCAGACTGCATTTTAGAGATATAAAGGGAGATGCAACAACATAATTTAAAACCCAAGAAAAATAAACTTTATTGGGTCACATAAATATCAATGCAGATTGATTGCTGGGGAACTAGAATATTAACAAGCCAAGCAAGTCCACTGTCTGCTCTAAACAGACGTAACTGCAGGTCAGCATGCAAATTCCTTCTATTATTTATACAGTCCCAGACAGTTATAGGATATCACATACTGCATAGAATATTAGCAAAGTCATGGTCCTGCAGAAAAAATACCCTCTAGATTTTAACTCTGGTTGAAACATTCAGAGCAGACCTGAAAAGTGACAACAGAACATTATCAGTTCAACACAATGTCACCACACACGCTCCAGCTCCCCACCCAAGTTAGTTTTGTGTTCAGAGTCTTTACACCAGTTAATTATCCCATTAGGAACCCCTGGAGGAGAAAATGAGGGAATGATGACTCCAAGATTTGGGCTACATAGTGGGAGAAAGGGTAACTGAAACACAGGAACCAAAACCTCCAAAAAATGAACAGAATTATAAGGCCTTTGTTGGGACCCTTTTTTCTTTAGCTATTGGTTATTTCTGGTACTGAGCAATTTTCAAAAAACAGTGTGAAGAAAAAGAAAAATTGTAGCAACATTCCTAGAAAGCTCAACGAGCTCAGGAAGAATTAGTAGCAATTTCATGTGAGACTGTGTATCAGCCTTGGACTGAATCAATGAATGTATAACAATCCCATCTGTTTTTTTCCTGTCTCTTATGAAGATAGCTCTGTGTATCTTAATAGTCTGAGACTTTCCAGTGACTAAAAGTCATTAATGAAGGAAGAATAGCATAGCTTATTTTTTTGTGCTTATCAAAGCTGATACCAGCATTTCCATTCTGGCAGGTGAGAAAATGTTGAAAGATAAATAATTAAATTAATCAATTGATTTATGTATTATGTACAGGAGCTGGAATTATAATGGCTTTCACATTTCCCACTAGGATACAGTCTCTGCAGTTTACATTGCAAGTACACATTTTTTCCTTGCAGTCATAATTTATCTCATGACTTCTGCCTTCTGACAAATGGGGACAGAATCTTTATTCCCTTCCCTGCTGTCACCACTCAGCCTTGGAAGGACTAGAAGGACTTGGAAGGACTGGTCTGCTATCCTTATTGCCCAAATAATCCAGCTGTTTACCCAGACCTCATGTTCTTATGGCACACACAGGAAAGGCCCAAGACTCAAAGTGCTTTAAACCCTGTTCAGTTTGCACAGTGATGCTGTAGCTCAAGCTAGATCATGGTAACTTCGAAGCAAACCAAAAGCAAATTCCACAGAAGCCTGACAACAAGAAAAAAACCCCTCCTGTTCCTTTTAAATTATTTAGGAAATAAATCTCAAAATAATTTTCATTTTCTTCATGGAAACTCTGAGGTTTTTTTTACGTCTCTTTATTAAAGTGACCTAAAAAACTGGACAATGTGTTTATAGGACAATATCACATCATTCCTTTCAAGTAAAGTGCTGCTGCCACATGCCCAGCAACCCTTCTGGACAAGACACCTCTTGTCCAGTTACCTATGATGGACAGGGAATGGACCCAACTCCTCATTTGCTATGTAACCAACTCATAAGAATTCCTCAGTGCCGAAAACTCTATGCCAATTAAAATACAGTGTGTTGAAAGTCTTATTTCTATTATTTTTTTCCAATAGCTAAGAAAGCCTGAGAATGAAAAAGTGAAAAAGGGGGTGTTTTTCATGAAAGCAAAACCTTCATCTCAAAAATATAGATTTTTTAAAATTTAATAAAAGTGGGGCAAAACAAGGGTAGTGGAAGACAGAAGAACTTTAAAGATAAAGCTTCTTCCAATGGAAAAAAAACCTCATGGGAGAAACTAAAAAAAAAATTAATATATATTTTACATTAACAGAATATTTTCCAGAATAAGCTTCCAGGTCTAATTAGGAAGGCTCTCCTGCCCTTGATTCTAGGAAGGGCATCTGGTAGAGAGCTCCTGAAGTCATAAGGGCAGCAATAACAGCATTGTGAGGGTCCCAAAATGCAGTAGGAGCCAGCATTCATTGATTTTGGCAGCAATAAGGCTCATTGATTTTACTGCTTGACACAACTAGAAGCAAAAGAAAAATCCTCTTCAAGGAAGATATGTCATGTGTATTCTCTGAATATATTAACAAAAGAGGCCTTTTGGAGGCATGTTAATATTCTACAGAAGCCGGAGAAAATCTCACATGTTTTGAGGATGGTGCTGAAGTAGCTGAGACATAACCAAAGATGAGTGGCAGCCTCTCACACTCTCACCATGATCACAACTTCCACTACTTTCTTTCTCAGGTGGTTTCAGTGACTCTTCTTGGTACTGAGAAAAGGACGGAAGAAATGGCAGTGTAGGGATGTCAAAGGGTGAACAGGAGTCACCAGCACACAATCTTCTGGATTATCTGTATCTTATCTAATAAAACGTAGTTCAAATAAGAACAATATCAGGCCATGTATTGGCTGTGAAAGAGAGCACTTGAAAATCTGCTCTAGAAGGAAAAGTGCAGGAGCACTTTCACAGACAGTAAAAGAATGTACCCGTGCATTACCACCACCTTTCTTCTCTTCGCATATCAGTCTGCAACTTCATTTCTCTTAGAGGTAATGTAATCTGACTAGAAACCAAATAAGCAAGTACATTTCATGTTTTCCTTACCCCACTTAGATAGCATAGATTGTAGTTTGCAGAGCAAAGCATTTCTTGGGTATTATATACTATTTCTTCATCTACTACCTAAGAATCTTAAGAATTAAGAATCTTAAAATATTAACAGAATTAACAGATTACTGTGTTCAAGACTCTTGGCAGTTACAGATTCTTGATATTTTTCCTCTTAAAAAAGAAAGAAAAAGGTAATGAAAATAAATTATATGTCTTGTTCAAAGGCGCTCAGGCCTACTCCTTAAACAGAAATTTGAATAATAGAGGAAAATAACAAAATGCTGTTTCTGGTTGACCAATGAATACAATTTTGACTAGTTGATAATTTTAAAACACAACCAATCCAAAAGAAATATTTTGCTCTACCCAAAACAAGCATTTTTTATGTTTCTACTTTCTGGTTCATGTCAACATTATTCAGCAGCTACTTTTAAAGTATAAATTATTTCTTAATATAGTTCAAGCATTTAATTTAGGAAATATGCTTGCAAAACACTTGGGATTTTCAAATCAAAATAATTTGCAAAAGTGTACATTTTGAAAACATTTTGCATGACTCAAATTGAAATACCTGGGGAAAAAAGGGTCTAGTTATGTTCACTCTACACAGTTCTATTCACTACATTGTCCTTTTCATTTATTTCAGGACTGAATCAGAAAATAATGAAAATCAAATGAGCCAGAATAGGATTGTTTTCTCCATTAAAAACCTACATTGCAGAATGAAGAGATATAATTAAGGGCCATCAATTATCATTATTATTTCTCCAGAAGAGAGAAAAAAGACTCTTGCTTTTTCACTGCATAATGTGACCACAAAAGAGAAAATTCCAAAATAATTTTTAAGAGTTTTCCAAAATAATTTGGTCATATTAGAAGCTGAAAATTATTTCTGGCAGTAACATTGCAAAAGAACCTGGTGCTATCTCAGTAATCACTTTTATACCAAAGTGGGTTACTGTTTTACAGATATTAGCCTAAGAATTTAGAAGCCTGTTATATTTGTACTTACATCTTACCAAGCCTTAATCTGCTTGACATAGCTAAACAACATAAAAAATTAGTAAACATTATTCAGAGTGTACCAGATACAAACCAAAATTCTATTTAGCAAAGGCATGTATGAATTAGAATTATTCAGTCCAATTTCAATTATTCTACTTCTGAAGTGGCTGGAAAGACATCCAATCATACAGAAGACTAAGACATAGGTTGGAAAATAAAACTTTAAAGCTGGAAAAACTTATCAAGCTTGTCTGTGTCTTATTCTATAACAGATCAGCACTGGGAATAAGCAGTCCCACTGGAGAGTGTAGACAACACTTCCAAAGAGTAACCTGGCATAAGAAAATTGAAAATTAACCATTTTCAGAAAACCTTCTCTTAACAGCAAGAAAAATATTCTCAACATCCTTTCAAGTCTCAAGGTCATGGGTGGAAAAAACCCTGCAAGTTTGGATGTTCAAGGATCTGAATATCTAAAGCAATAAAGTTAGCATTCAACCGTATCTAAATTAGCACTTATTGGATGGAATTGTGCAACACTAATATTTGACAGAAAACACTCACATTATTATTATTTTTAGCTATAAATGGAAAAAGGCAGAATCCATAGAGCAGCACTGGGTAGCAGTGTGAGGAAAGTCAGTAATCCCAAGTGTAAGGTAGGAGGCATTTTCATCAACGATCACAAGGCTGAAATATAAAGGATCATAGCTCACCTTGCAACCCAAATGCAAATGTCCATAATTGGATATGACACTGGAATAGGGTTCAAGAAGCCCTGCCCCACTCAAACTTTTCATAGCAGGGCTAAAAATGCTCTGAAGTGAAAGAGCAAATACATCACAATGCTACCAATTCACTGATGAGTAGAAGGAAACACCTCCTAAACTCCTCTAAAGCTGGCATTGGCCAGAAGAGAAATCTTAAAATTGACATGGGCTCAAAGACTGTTCATTAGCAAGTCTCACACATCTACCACGAAACTAGCATGTCTGCTCAAAGGATGCTTCATGTTCCTCATCTTCATCATCATCATGTGCAGAGCAGAACCAAAACTGGATCCCTACAGACCAGACTTACCAGCTTCCCAAAATACCAGGATTCATCCCAAATGTTTTAGATGAAATGGGTCCAAGGGAGAACTCTTCTTAATACCTGACACATGTGCCCCCCAGCATTTCTTCCAGGACCCTACACAACTTGTCTTTGGCACAGGGATGCAAGCCAGTATCTGAGGGAGCACTGAGCACAGGGCCACAGGAGCAAGCGCTCTCTGTGGCTACTAAATGTGACATATCCCGTCTGTGTGCCTTACAGGTCTGAAAAACCCCATGCCCTCCCAACCTCCCTCCTGCCTTTAAATTGTGCATTTCACAGACTTTGGCATGATTGTACTAGACGGCTGACGTTCCATCCTTCTCACCCCTTTAGTAGGAATAAAAGAAAACCCAAATACTGCCTGTAAGAGTGGCTGGGGTGCAAGGAAAGAGAGGTAGTTCCCTGCCAGTTTCTTACAGACCACTTTGGAAATGAAAGCCACCTGGTGTGAACCACTGCTGAGAGATCACCTGTAAATACAACACATTTACACTCCAAACATGACAATACTAGAGCCATAATGATGTTAGTTACTGTGTGAGAGGAATGAGCGGTATGCCTTCATCTATCAGAGATGAGGGGGTGAGCACACCTCTGATGTGAATATATACACAAATGAGCAGCTTTTCAGGTAACCCTCAGGGTTGTGTTTCCTTCTTTCTTCATTCTGAAGATGCTATATACACTCAATGCAAATTACAGAAAAAATGTATCATTAGGAGTCACAGATTTCCAAACCACTTTGGCAAAGAAAGCAGTTCTCTAAATTATAGAGATAGGCTGTGATCTGTATTTGCATAAAAACATGAAAATGTCTACTGTGTGATTCAAATACTTCTAGCACTTTAGCATAATTACTGTTCCTGCTTAAAAATCACCCACGGAGAAATGGATGAGGCCTTAAAATATAGCACAATACAAAATGTATCTTATGAACTGTACAGCTTCTAAAATGATCTTGAAACTCAAGAGGTGGCATGATTTAAGGTATACTCTCAATTTCATGTATATTATAGACTACACCTTCCACCCCAAATAGTAGGTTGCCATTAGTCCTCAAACTTTATGAGGCTCGTGATCTAGCAGAAGATTTCATACTGTGCATCTGCATTAGAGTTTTTATTCCATTCAGGAATGTGCTTTTGAAACAGATCTCCTGGTCACTGAATGAGCTTTAGTTCACATGGACTGAAAGAGTAGTCTGAAAGCACATGGACTTGAAGGCATACTGCAGGAGTGCCTGCATTGTACTCCAGTCTCTAGTGGATGAACACGCCCACTGGACCAGACTAGAGTTTTCTTCCTTTAAAATTCCTGAAGTTTTTGTAGTGTGGATATTGTGTCCGTAGTGCCAGTAGCTTCACTCTGCTAATCCACTCCCATTGGTTTCACTGCTTGCTGACGTAGACATAGTGTATAGCTGTGCAGATGTTAGATTAAACGTTAAACTCTTATTGGAAAACAGGATTCATCTTCACAGAGAGAAGGTAGCCTTAAGCAAGATCTGGCCTCATGTGGTTTGACTTGGCTCTCAAACCTTCATGGCATAATGTTCTCACTTCCTGTGCTTTTTCTCCAGTAGTGGCTGAGTTCTACCAAAAGAATAAATTGCCAGAATGTGAGGTGATTTTGGAAACCAGGACTGGCTGCACTTGTGGAACTAGAAGCTCACAGAGATGAAATTGTAAGATTATATATTTTCATCTTCTTTCCCAATATATGGAAACTGGACCACACATTATTATATAAGATATTAAAAATGTTTTTGTTCCCAAATCCTTATATTCATAGCTTTTACTATATTCATAATTTAAATGTTCTTCTCTTGTCTGTGCTGCAAACTGTAGTGCAGAACCCAAAAGCCAGAAGTGAAGGACTCATTTCTTCAAAGCTTTAGGGAAACCTATTGGCAATTGATTTACTCCAGGCTAAGATAATGTACAGTTAAAAAAGAAATTAATGGAAATGGTTCCAGCTTTGATTGTGGTCATAATGCATGCACCTGGAATGCAATTACTGGGAAATAAAAAATTACAATAGCAGAGGCAGCAAATTTTTTCTAACTGTATATACAGATAGCAAAGATGTTATCAAACACATACATCTGCATTCAGCAACTCTCACTTCTTCAAATAAAAGGAAGGAAGGTATTTGTTGGTTGAACAGTGACTGCAATGTTCTGACTTGATATTAAAACAAAATCACCCACATACATCATTCTGTAAAAAAACAATAAGTGATAAAAAAATGACAGTACAGGTACTGGGACTAAGATGGAAAAGCACCAGTCACCAAGCAAAATTGAATGTTGCAAAAAGGGTGATACAGAGTGTAGTTGTGTAGTTTATAACCCAGGAAGAGATCAGCTTCTCACTAGAGGTCAGGCAGTGTAGTTTGGCATTAAGAAGCATGGAACTAAATCAGATGAAAATATAAGGTTAATGTATTCACAGGTGAAGCGGGAAAAAAAAAAAAAAAAGAAATGTTCCCCAGAAAGTTTCTCCCATTGCTCCATAATGAGAGAGAAGAACAAGCTCAAATCATGGCCATTGATGGTCATGAAGGTTTTTCTTTAAGCCAGAGCAGGGAAATGTAATACAATAGAAATAAAACCATGCTTCTCAAGTGGTCCAGCAGTCCTTTGTCCTGTCTACAACAGAAGAAGCAAGGAGGGAAAGTCCAGGCTGGAGCAGGGGCTCTGGACAATTGTGTAGAGGACAAATGGGTGTTGGAACAAGGCACTGTAAGAAGGTGTTTAAACTGCTGGCTCTGGTCCCACCAGCTGTGATCTGTGGCCAGCAAACCCATGCCTCTCTTGAGCAAGCCCCTCAGCCACCTTCTCCACCGCCTCTCTTCTCTCTGGCCAGGCTTCCCTTTCAGCATCCTCAAATATCCCTGTCATCAGTTTCTGTGCGTGGTCCAGGAGACAAAGGCTGCAATCATTTTCTGCAGCTGCAGGTGCTGCCCTGTTCCTGCTGCAGACAGTGCCACTGCAGTTTGGTGGGGTGAGTCAAAGGCAGCCTCCGCATCCTCATCCCTTACTGCTCCCTAAGCTCTCCCAGATGTGGCACCTGGATCAGAAGTTCTGCTCCTTTCACTTCTCATTTCAGATAAAGACAACTAGCTCAAAGGGATGTTGACAATTGCCCCTACCTGGACAAATGGATTACAGAAAAAGGCCAGATTCTGACCACCTCCCCTTTTTCTGATATGAAACACATACTACTTTTTTACTCTCTTAGTATGCTTTACTTAGTTGTTATAAGCCAAAAGAAATACATAAGACTAACAGTTTAAAATAAACTATAACAATTAAAGTGAAAATTTTATGAGCCTTCTTAATAGAAGTGGTTATATATGGCCTATTTTGTAAAGAGCCTTTAATATTATTTCATTCTCACAAGAGATTAGCAAGCAGATATTATCAAATTGGTTGTATTAATCTAAGTAATAACCTCATCTGAGTTTCCATGTTCTCATTTATCCTGTTGCAACAAATTTTTAAACTTTTATCTTGAATCATTGAAATTACAGATTATTTTAATAAATATTTTAATATTTAATAGAACAATAATTTAATTTTCCTTCATAAAACTGTCATTATTCTTTCATCACAAAATAATGTTGTTTATTCAGTAGTTACTTGCTTGTGAACAAAAAATGTGAAGCTCAAATCCAACTACCACATGAATGACAGTTCAATCTACTTAAAAGGTCTGAGCATTCCCAGACTTTTTGATAAATGAATTTGAGTTAAGGTGAATTAAACTTTCAAGAAACATTTAAAACTCAGTTCTTACTACATTTAAATTCCCATTCTCTATTTGCTACTAGACATGCAGGGAGAAATTGAATAGAAATCAACAATATGATCCCAAATACAAAGTGAAAACATAAAGTGATACTTTGGTATATGGCAATTTTATATGTGAGCACAGCGCAATTCTGGACATGAGATGTTAAAGTGCTATTTAAATATTAGGTCTGTCAATCAAGCTACTTTGACAAATGACAAATTCTCAAAGTTGTAATCAACAGATATTCCAGGAAGCAATTGTTTACTTTAGCACTTTTTCTAGATAGTTAAATTTGGTTCAGGCAACAAAAGATTTTCTTGAGTGATGCCAGCACAACTAGTGGAATATTAAGCATTTACTCTTAAAAAGATTTCTTTATTTGGGAAAGACTTCATCATCAAAAGACAAAAAAGTGTGAATTGTATCAAATGCTTGTTTAAGGATACTGCTAAACAGAATGATACAGTAAATACCAGATGGAAGTTGTGTGCTTCAGGCAAGAGAATAGAGGCCTGTAAATTCTGGAAGAGTGAAGGGGAAAAATGAACACAATAATACTATATGAAATTTTAGCCCCTTTCAATCCCAAAATTTAGTTTAAAATAGTTTAAACTAGCTAGTGCACAGACCAAGTTCTACAGTTTAAGGTAATTTCATAAATCTTTTTTAGGGGGAAGAATCTCAAAGGTGTTGCAGGCAGAATAATCAGCATTCAACAATGAGCATTTTTTTGACAAAACATAATGAAATTCTATCAATCAATGAAAATACACTTGTACAGAGTACTGCAAATAATCTTGAAATAAAAAAAACATTAAATAATTCATTATATAAATATCATCATGTTGTTGATTATAGGACTATATTCTAACAGAATATGGGAAGACTTTTGATTTTTAACACATCTAAAAAAGTATTCTTCTCAAATCTTATCCAAGAGAAATATTTCTTCACGTGATACCAGGAATACAAAATCCATATTTGACATATTATCAGAATACAAGTAAGTTCTGGTCCTGTACCAGAAAGACATTGTGCCTATAGGCTCATCTTAAATGTTTAGATTATGTTTTAATCTCTGATGTACTCAGTTCACAGACACATGTATAAAGCATTTGCCCCCTTCATGTCTGCAGAGCAGCTGTTTAGTGAATCTGCTGAGCATCACATCATTCCTGCAGACATCTCTGATATCTGCATACATGTGGAGGTACACTGGGTTTTACTGAACTTGAATTCTTCAATGTCTTTCTCTAACTCAGGCTGTTAGCTATTTATCTCAGAATTCATGTGAATCAATTGTTCATCAAATGCTGTACGTTAAGCATGTAAATTGGATCTTTGGGAGAGCAATAACACAAAACAACTCCTTGGGGAAAAAGTACAAAATTATTTCTCTGTATATTCAGTCATTTTAATGACTTTACAGCTGAGATGCAGGAAATAACAAAAGTTGTAAGGAGAACACAAAAAGTAAAACAATATTGCAGTGTGGTATTATTGAGGAAAAATGTTTAGCTACAATGTGTGACATAAAAACAATAAAGAGAGGCTTGTGATACCTTTGATGTTTGACCTTATTACGTGTTTTTCTAGAGAAAAGTGTCTAGAGAAAAGATGAGGATTAAAATTTACTACCCTTTAATTGATTGAGATGTTTTATGAGTTACAGTGGACTAGTAGTAAGTTATATGGGGAAAAAAAAAGTCAAATTGGCTTACAATGAAAAATGTATGCAGCACCAGAGGAATAGTTGTCCTGGTCCTGAAGGCTTATTGGAGGTAACAGTGGACATCACAATCTAAAGTGATCACACTGAAATGAAAAGGAACATTGCTGGATAGTGCAAGACACTGACCCATGCCTCAGTTGTGGAAACCAGCTCTGTATCCTTTGACATCCTCAGCAATATAACCCAATATAGCAAACAAACACATTTTTGTGTTCCTATTGCTTTAGTTGGGCAAAGCATTTTTCAAGTCACGGACCAGCCTCAGATGAGAGATACTACAGCTGAACAAGCAGAACAGCACATCTGAGCATCTAGTCCTTCAATCCAAAGCATTGCAGTGTGTGGTGGTGGAGTTGACTTGGGAGGCTTGCAGGAACTCCGTGGGGACTTTCTGAATCCCTGGAGGTGGTCCAGGAATACCACAGATGGTGCAGGGAAGGCAGCTGGAAGGCCTGAGCACAAGGGCACGCTGACGCACCAGGAGGCTCACATACCACTGATGGCATGAATTCATGGGACACAAGAACTTTGAGGTGACCAAGTGGAAACAAAGTCAGGACAGAAGAATATAGTACATTATTGAAAGATCAGGAATGAAGTACAATAAATGGTGGTACAGCAAGAAAAGAAGAACTCATGGGAACTCATGGATCTGAGATAATGGACAAGGCAGAAGAGCAGACTGAAGTGAGTTGATAGGCAGACCAGGAGACTGATTCAAAACAGCTGCTAGGAAAACTACAGTAATGTGTGCTGTAGTCTCCTGCAGCTTAGAAAAGATTGCTTAGCGATAGCATCAATAATTAATGAGCTCTGCCTCACCAACCTGCCTGCCACTATCTGTGCTATAATCTGCCATCTCAAGTAGCATGGTGCTGGACAGATTGAAACTGGACATACCATGGGACATAAAATCTCTGGCTGATACTAGCACATTCTACAGCCATTTTTGTGTGGATATGGTGAATATCTGTATCTGTTCAATGCTAGATAAAGCACCAATCCTTGAATGCAGTTTGCATGAACTGCATTAATAATTACTCTTCAATTGTGGTTAGTCAGCCATCTGTCTAACAATTTCAAAAGCATTAACCACATCACTTTTTTTCTGATGCAGAGTAATGTCAAATGCTCTACTGAAGTCAAGAGATATGTCCTCTTTATTCCTCTTTTCTATGAAGCTTATTATCTCATCAAAGGCAGAATTCAAGTTAGCTTGACATGATTTATTTTTATGAATCCATACTGACTTTCTGCATTAATCTATTTTAAAAACTTGAAGACTGTCCACTTCACTGTTTGTTCTAGTACTTTGACTACTTCTTCTGGCCTATGCCTTACAAGATTTGATATTTTATTCATCTTTCCTAAAGATAAATAGTTTTAATTGATGTTTTGTACCACTTCAGAGGTGCTAATCTTCAAATTGAGTCCTGGCCATTTCTTTTACTATCCAGAAAAACCAGATGGATTAAAGCCAGGTTTGAGAAATTTCTGGCCATGCTTCCACTGTATCACCACAATGGAAACCTCTGACACTGGATTGTCTACTACCGCTAGAGACAGGTCTGTTCTCTGCTGATCCCTGTACCATGCTGACAGAGAGGGTATCTTGATATCTGACTAATGATTTTTGACTGTTAAAGGACATATTTTTCCCAGTGTTCTCACCGACACCATTTAACACTGTTGAGTGAAATTCACTATGAAAAGAGAAACATAATCCAAACAAGGATGTCCAGTAAAGCTCTGTTCTCTGGAAAGAGTCTAGAAGCTGTGGGGCAGCTGTAGCCACACCTCAACATTTCTTTCACCAAGAGTAGAACTGTCTTACTGCAATTTTCCCTCACAAAGTGCCTATCTGACCCATGGGAGATCATGGCTTCTCTTCCCATGCCTTGGGTAAAGCCAGGTGCAATTTTACTACAAAGGTTAGGATTTATCTAAGAGTTGCCAGAAATTCTTGACTTCAGACAGTAACTCTTGGGCTTCAGGGACCAAATCCAGGCAGCTGTGGATATTGAGAAGACAGTAAAACCTGATTTGAATACAAGATAAAATTACCAAAGAAAGTTGAAAGATAAGATACAACTACATCATCCAAATCTAATGGGAACCCACATTATCTGTCATCTCTGTCATATTACTTGTCAACATGGACAAGAGCATGGAAGGCATTTCTGGCAAGATTTATTTTTACTTGAATGACAGCTAATTTGTCATATAAATTGATCTCTAGAGCTATATGATGTCCAGTGTATAAAAGTCAGTGACTCATGTTAGCTGAAAGATATGGCACTTTTACTGAGACCCGTATATTAATACCAATATTTTTATTATTCAAGGAGCACAGGGCAGAAGAATAAACATCTAAGCTGACATTTCAGCATTACAGACATACAAATGTGGAACTGTGGCTGTTTGCCTTAGCAAACAATAGCAGAATGCTAAATTTTATGTTAACTTTCTCACTGGTGGTGAATTCAGAACTTCAAAAATGAAATAATTGTATTATAAAGATAGATAAAATTCTGTCACCATTTCTGTGTGGGTTTAATTGTGAGATTCACTGCATCATTCTCTAGACCTCTCTAGACCTAGACATTAGTGAAAGCAAATGAGGTCACATGAATGAAAATAATCATTATTATTTTTCTTAATTTTTGTCACCATTATGTTACTGAATTTATTTAATAAATACATTAGCACTAATTACAAGTACAATTAGAGCAATATCTTTTTAACATTTATTACCCAAACCAATTCACTATGACAGATTTGTGCAATGAATTCCAGACAAAATTGTATATAATTTGAATAATTGTGATGCTTTTTCTTTATAATGCAGTCAAAACTTTAAACTAAACCACATCCTCTGTACCTTAGTTTTCTAAAAGCTGGGCAGTGTTTAAGCACACATTTAGATGTATTTACATGTTGGAGAGACATAACTGTCATCAATGCTGTGTAACCAACCTGTAAGTTTTCAAGAAGTAACAATTTTGAAAAAGCATAGTTCTCTGTATTTTGTCTGAGCCATATCTGCACATATGTAAAAGGGTCACGTCAGGTGACCCATAGCTCCTCTCTAACTGCTACCTGTAGGGCCATCTAATGCTCTTGAAAAGGAAAAGTTGCATTTAGGAACATGCCCTCTTAATGTTATGTTCACCATATTATGTTAATTTAGCATTTCAGTCATGTAAACACAGCATTCAAAAATGCCATAAATTCAGTTTTCCTGTAGGACATGTTATCCCAGAGATTTTAAACATTTCTTGCTGTATAGGTACACCACCAAGGTATCTGATGTGACTGTCCAACAGGAGAGCTACTACCTTATCCGAATTTGTTGTGAACCAAAACAATCCCATGCAACCACTGTAGTGCAACTCCAAATTCAAGCCAATAAACTGAGATAAACTCTTCTGCCAATATTTATTAGATTTATCTTGGCAGTTGCACAAATTCAGGTCAGCTCAAAGAGAGCTTGCACTTGCCCAGAGTACATTTTATAAACATACCATAAAGAGGCAAAATAATTAACAGATACTTTCCAGGGAAAGACATGTGCTTTTTCCCTCATTGCTCCCTGATGAAAATTGTATGATGTTTCATTTTCTCTAGACTAGCCCAATTTAACAACAAAAGCAGTTTGATAGCTCAGTTTATTTAAAAGTACATTACACTGTTAATTTTAGTGCCACAACTTGGTTCATTTCCTCATCCACTAAATATTTAACTTCAAAAATATTCAAGCAGCATCTGTGCTCCCCCGTACACTGAGTCTCAGATACTTAGAAGAGATCAAAGGGAAAGCTATAGCTTTAAACCTAAAGCAAATTTCCAGGGTAATCTTGTTGCTCTGAAGTGGATTTTTAAAATCTATATCTTGTTGATCTGAAGTGCCTTCAGAAATGTCAACATGCTGCAATTTAGATCAAGTTTTAGAAAAAAAATTCTCTGATTCCTACATACAGCTCAAAACACAGGAATTTAAGGTAAAGGTCTGTCAAGGAATGTATCTTCTCAATCTTCTACACAGTTAATTGAGGATGTCTCACACTGAAGTAAAAACTTCAGTATAGGCTGCATTAATATTTTGTGAGGAGAATCAAAATCTCACAAAGATAAATAAGTTATTTAGCATGAAAAATTAACATTCATTTATTGATTAGGGGTTACAGTCCCAAAAATGTGCAATTCAATTGAACAGAACATGTTCTTTTGTGAATAAAATAGGCAGTTACTTGTATAATTTACAGTCTGTAATTAGGAATGATGAACAATTACAGGTCTAGAACAGAAAAGGTGACCTTAAAAAATGCAAATCCCTGATCATGCTTCTTTTCCCCCAATTTGAAACATTTGCAAATAGAGAAGATGATTAGAACATGATTATAGGCTTCCAATATAAAATTAAATTTCTAGGTGAACAAATGGAAAAAATCTGGAATTTTCTGCAGTGTTTGTAAAAGGCAATGGGTAACTGACTGCATAATATCCCACTGGCCATCAAGATACTATTTCCAAGAATATCAATCACTTTTTTTACATGTGTGGCAACATACACCCTTTCTACATCTGGCTTTTAGAATAATTGTATATCTTGGAAAGATATACAGAAGTTCTTTCATCCTTCTATCTAAATCAGCAAGGTCCTTATGAAATTTTGGGTGTTGAAAGTGTTAACTTTATATGAGACAGGTCTGTGTCGATCAGAGATATCAGAGAGGCAGTGCCTGTCTGCTGTCTCCCTCTGACTGTCTAGCTGGCTGTCAAAACTTGCAAGGGCTTCCAAGTATTCCAAGTATTCCCTCCTTGTGTATCTTTTCTCTCCACTATTGTGGAAAAAATGTAAGTCTTCTTTTTTTTTTTTAAATAGGTTTTACAGTTTATCTGTTTTCATGGTATTCTAGATATTATGTTTAAAAAATAGTTGCCTGTAGGAGAGCTGTATCTTATTTTCATCAGGTGTTTCTCAGATGAGTTTTGCCTGATGAAAGGTCAATAGTTTAGTTTGCCCTTTGTTATGCACACATGTTGTACTTCTGCTGAGATTTCCTCCCCGTGCTGCTGTTTCTCATGGTGCTCACCATCCTCTCTTACCTCCTGGTGCTTCTCATAGGTCCCTTTACCCCCGTCTTCACATGTCAGATACCCAAGCAGGGCTTGCTCAGGGTTTCTGCTGTGCCTCAAGCTACTGAGCTCTGACCCATTAACAACGTTCCAAGCAAAACACCTTGTAGAACATTTGAGCTAACTGATCAAAAGTGGTTTAGAAGCTCATACATTCTACAAAACTTGACAGGCTGCATTTTTTGTGAGAAATCTTGAAACGTGTTAAGCCCACATGTCCTGAGAGCCATAGATCCCAGTACCATTACTAGGCACAGCCTAATAATGCTCAGCTCCTTTGCAGAACTAGACACCTTCTGAGAGACTTTCTGGCTCTAACCAGTTAGCCTGGCCGTTTAAGATACACAAGACTCTGGAATTCAAAAATTTGCAATGAAAATACACTGAGAATTCTTTAGGAAAAGAGAAATGAATTTGATATTTCTGTCCAAAGATGTGGCAGTGGCATATCTAAAGAACAAAAGAGATCCTTAATGAACTACAAACTGAGAGCAGATGACACATTGCCTGACATACTTTAAGCTGGCTTTCATGCACAAATTAAAGGCAGCCGATTAAATACAGAACTGCAATTTATGGGAATTTCAATATTTGTGTGAGGTGCATGATAAATGAGATAATCTATATCTGTGATACAAAGAGGGAAGGCGTGAGGGTGAATAACAAGAAATGGGATTCAGAAAAAGGATATTTAAAGATGAGAGGCCAAATATGACAGGGAAAATAAGAGGCAACACTGAAAAAAATCCCCATTTTTTAAGAGCAGAGCTTTGAAAAAGCCTACTCTCACGATAGTAAAAATTTAAAGATTTCATAAAGACAAGACAAAAGGGGAGGTATAGGGAACTATGACAATGTACAGGCAACCATGCAATATACAGATCAAACAGTATCAAATTTATTCAGATTTAAATCTAAAATGTGATGTCACTCCAAGGAAAGCTTTTAAGAAAGCTTTTAAGGCAGGGAAGATGAAGAGACAAGGCAGGAATTGTATATGTCCTTCCAAGAAATTTGTTGACAGTAAGTATCTGGAAGACCTTACAGAGCCAGTAGGATTAATTTATGAAGAAAGACTGAATTTCCTAACCTCATAAAGGCTAAATGACAGCACAGTGGGAGGCTGAGGGTAGACATTTCTACATATTTAACAGAGTGTAAATGCCACAGGGTAGATCCTGTGCAACGCAACATGAAGTTTCAACCGATGGAAGCATGAAGAAGTTTTATTAATGGCAAATATTTTTGACCAACCTAACATTTTCACAGGAGAAAACAAAGCAATTTTCACTTATTCTAATGCTTTATTTTTCTTGACAACCCTATTGCTATTTCAGAAGAACATGAAATTCTTGCAGTTTCTGTGTTATATGCAAATTTTACAAGCTAACATGCCTCAAGCAGGCCGCAGGGGTGAGCATTTTCTATATAGCTTTACTCAGTCCTGATCTCATGGCACATTTCAGAGGAAAAGCCTAGCCTTTAGTGCAGTGGATCTTTAGAGGTAAAGCATTTTTAGAAGCATTTGCTGCTGGGAGAGTGAATAGAAAAACTGCTGGAAGTATGAGACTCTACAGCAAATCAGCTCCTGAAAGCAGACTAGGAAGGCAGCTTGGAAAAAATGTGAATAGTCTAAATGAAATAAACCAGCTAAGAAGATGTGTTTTGATCTTTCCCTATTCCTTCCTTTGTTTTTCATGTTCAACCTCCTTTTCTGCATCATCTATTTCCCAGTTTTTCTTTTCTCATTTTCTTTTATTTTTCTTATTTTCTCCTTTCTCTTGACTTTTTTATGATCTTGTTCTCCATGCCTGTTTAATAGAACTTCGATGTTCTTACCCACCTAACTCATTAGCCATATTCCTACATGCCCTGTGCTCTGACAATTTCTCCTCTTGGAGAAATGTTCTTTTATGAACAAGGCCTTACAAACTGGTTCTTTTCTTTTTAATAAGTAATATTCAAAGACTGTACCAAAATTGTCACTAATATTTCCAGTCTACAAATTAGCAAACAGAAGCACAAGGAGACTTGGTCTACAGCAAGGAAAACTTGTGTCTTCCAAGTAAAATTTATATGTTTTTAAGTATTAACTGTCTCTTTACCTTTATTCTGTGTTTCAAGTTCTTCTACTTCATCAGTAGCTCTTCTTTACTCTTCATATTTTCTTTCTGCTTAAAGGTTTTTTCCCTTTCAGCCACCAGAAATATTCTGTTACACATGTACACATAAAAATATATATAAGTACTTATATGTGATACTGCTATATTCCCATATGTAGCTGAACAACCAGAGAACTGTGATAAAAAGAAGGTATGCAGTAAGGCATCAGTCACATGGGATAATGATGACTAAGACACACTGGAAGTCACCAGATATAAATATCTGAGGACTTAAACTATTTTAGTTCATTATTTCATACAGTGTTCATCACTATCTCAAGAACTGAGCATTTAGCAATACCATGACACAAGTAAAAAGTAGCTGTTCCATCTTCTTTTTATGAACCCATCTGGTCCTGAGATATGATTTTTTTCCCCTAGTTTTCCTTTAACCAATTATTTTCATCCTATGTGCCACAACATTGGTGTCTTGATTGGAATTTAATAAGTCCTGCATCTGATGTCTCCTCTTTAATTTCTAATTAGCAGAAAAAAATTTCTCATTACACCAAAAAAAAGCCATTTTCCATTTGACCTAATTTTTATGTGTTTTCTTCCTATTAGAATTTTTTTTCCCCTGAAATACTCAGTCTCAGCTTCCTATCACGATTTGAAACAGTTTCTTTATATACCTTCTGAATTCTAGTTGTTCTCACAAAGAAACTGTGTCACTTAGTGCCTCATTGCACATGTCAGTCACATGTCAGTGTCACATATCTTCAAGGGTTGGGATCAGGGAAGTCTGTTAAATATTAATGATTATCCATTCAAATGGGAATAGCTTAAGACAATAACATGATCACTTTGTAAGTGAGGTTAGATTTGTCCAACTTTGATCCCCGTGACTGAAACCTACAAGGTTTAAAATCCCCCTCGAAAGCAGACAGGTGTTTTAGCCTAGACTTGGAAAAGCAAAGTCCCTGAGATATGGGGAACTTGTACAGAAGGGAAGTACATACAAGCAAGAACAGTTAGTGCATTCCTTCATGACTAGAGTAATTTTATTAAAGCAGCAAAAAAAGCTGTGACAATGGGCAATGGTTTTGAACCAAAAGAGGGTAAATTTATGTTAGACATAGAGAAAAAATTCTTTACAGTGAAGAGGATGAGACACTGGATCAGGTTGCCCAGAGAAGTCATTCCTGTAATGTTCAAGGCCAGATAGGATGGGGCTGCGAGCAACCTGGTCACCTGGAAGATATCCCTGCCCATGGAAGGGATGCTTTTTAATCATAGAATCAATCACAGAATGGTCTGGGTTTCAAGGAAATTTTAAAGATTATCTAGCTCCAACTCCTCTGATCCAGTGCCTCACCATGCTCAGTGTAAAGAATTTCTTCCTAATATCTAATTTAAATCTATTCTCTTTCAGTTTAAATCCACTCTACCTTGTCCCTCTTGCAAACAGTCTTTCTCCATCTCTCTTGTAAGCTCCCTTCAGGTCCTGGAACGTCACAGTCAGACCACCCCATAGCCTTCTATTTTCCAGGCTGAACAATCCCAACTCCCTCAGCCTTTTTTCATATGAGAGGTGCTTTATCCCTGTGACCATCTTGGTGGCCTCCTATGGACTGGCTCCAACAGGTCCATGTCCTTCCTGTGCTGGGCATCCCAGAGCTGGATGCAGTGCTCCAGGCGGGATCCCAAAAGAGCACAGTGTTGTCTTGGACCAGGAGAGTTGCTGTCTTGGACCATCTCCTTGTCCCATGCGACTGAGCATAGCTTCTCATAGGGAAGATTTGTTACATGATTTTACCAGGAATAAAGGTGAGGTTGACAAGTTAGTAGTTCCCAGGGTCCTCTTTTCTATCCTTTTTGAAAGCAGCTTTTCCCTTTTGCAGGTACCTGGGACTTCACCTGACTGCCATGACTTTTCAAGTATCATGGAGAGTGGCTTGGCAACTCCATCAACCAATTCTCTCAGGACTTTGGGATGCATCTCATGGGTTCCCATAGGCATGTTTGTTCAGGTTGTTCAGGTGGTCACAAACCTGCTCTTTACTTATGGTGTGGGGAACTTTGCTCCCCCCATCCCCATCCTGCTGTCCATCCACTCAGCAGGTGTGGGAAGAGAGTTTGCCAATGAAGACTGAGGCAGACTTTTCATCCATTGTTATCGGTTTGCTAGCATCCATTACCAGGAGGTAAACCTTCTCTGACCTTCCTTTTCTAGTTAACATATCTGTAGAAGTCTTTGCTGTTATTCGTTGTGTCCCTTGCCAGGATTAATTCCAGCTTTGCCTTGGCCTTCCTCACCCCATCCTTACACAACCAAACTTCTCTTCTATACTCTCCCCAGACCACCTATTCTAGTTTTAACTGCCTGTGCATTTGCTCCTTTCCCTTTGCTTTGACCAGCAGGTCCCTACTCAGCCTTGTCCATCACTTGCCTTCCTTGCCTGATTTCTTATTCCTGGGGGTTGCCAGCTCTTATATTCTATGGAAGACTTCCTTAAAGATCTGCCAACTCTCTTCTGATTCCTTGCCCCTGAAGGAAGTCTCCCAGGGAATCCTATTGATCATCTCCTTGAAGAGCTGAAAGCTTGCTTCCTTGAAGTTCAGGGGTCTAATTTTGCTCCTTACCTGACCCGTATCTCCCATAATCCCCAACTCCATCTGTGCATGATCTTTGAAGGTCCAGTCATGGCAATCATTCCCTAGAAGCTGCACTCAAGAAGAATTTTTGAGTCTGCACAGAGAAAAATATCCACAAAAACTATCTACAGGCACAATTTAAAGAACATTTATGTTCTCTGCTAAATAACTATGAAACTAAGCACCTTTTAAAGGTAAACAAGGGCCTACAGGGCTTTCTTAACTAGATCGTGAGTATGGTTAATTGCAAGTAGTTGCTTATTCCCTTCTAATGGGAAGCTGTTTAATTCTTCTTGCACATGCAGGTTTGAAGGGTTGATTATATTATAAATTACTATGTTCGCCACCACTTATTTCCTTTTGATAATTCACTAATAGTGTATGCATTTCAGTGTTGGAAAATTTAACTTTAAACTCACAGAATTTCTGTTTATAACCAGGATAAGTGTTCTATACATTTATAGTTTTACAGTATCTTGGTTAATAATCAAGTCATGTCCTAAGATGATATAAGATCATTCTTCTTTAAATAGATATATTTAAGTCAGTGAAGAAAAGGTTTATTTTGTAGCAATTTTCATTTCATGAAATCTACCTTAAAATGTTTTAATCATTTGCGTATATAATATCTTCATTTTTATGGTTTTGGCCACTCATTTCCTGTGTACCACAGCTGCATTCCTGTCAAATCACTGTGTTAGAATACCTAAGATTTTATACCAAAAGTTGATGTGTCAGAAAGCACAACCTGAAAGGTACATGATATTTATACCTTTTAAAAGAGCATTTCTAATAATGGCTATGCTTTCTCATGCAAGAATTTATGGCTTCACAGGGAATCTCCTATCCACTCAAGCCACATAAGAAATCCCACTGCAAACTGAAATGATACTTGCTTTTTGCTGTGGCTGGTTGACTTCACCTGTCACTCACTAGTGCAATCAGCTACTTCTCAATCTCTAAAAGGAATTTCACACTATTGTTTCAGTAAGATCCTAGACCATGAGAACCACAATATGAATGGAAATTCTTATGTCAGATGCATTGTTATGAAGTATTATGTTTGCAACAGGACCTACATGTGCTCAGAATTTCAACGCACAATAAAAAGCTTATTTATAAACAGATACTCTTGATAAAATCCCATAGATATCTAAAAGCTATATGCAATAATTCAACTTAAGAACTATTGCACTATGGCTGAATAGCAAAAGATCTGGAAAAAAGCTTTCATATTGACTTTTTTTCATATCTATTGTACACTTGCATAGACAATTAGAAATGAAAGGATTTTAACACAAATTATCATAATGTTTAATTTTATTTTTTACTTTTTCATGGATAAATAATTGAAAATCTATTGTTTTAAATATATTCCATATTGCCTGATGCTGGAGACAATACTCAGGAATCAATAACAGCAATTTCCTGACAGTATAAGTTCTAATGAAAAATAGCTTATTACAATCAATGCAGTGAATCTACCTTCATTTCCATTCCAGGAAAATGCAAATGGATATTAAAATAGCAACTAATTTGATCCTTTCTCCTGGGTATTTTTCTATAGTAATGAATCAGACTGTAGCATACCAAGTGCTGTAGAGTATCACACTGCTGCATACATAGTTTAATCCCACAGTCAGAAAATAACCAAACTAAAGATTAATATAGTCTCAGTTCTGTTCTGATGTATTGGCATTACAATAACAATAATTTTGGTACTATTTGCTTTATCATGTTTGTAATGTGGATATCTCTCAATACTATCTTTAATTTAAATTGTTCTTTGAGACACTACACATCATAGCTTTTAGGCTGCTCTAGACACCTAGGTGATCCCCAGAGCTTCAGAGCTGGGCGGTGTGAGTTCCCTTACTTGAGGTTATAAAATAAAGTTCTGTGGGACTTCCTGTGAAAGGATGGAAAAGCATTCTCCTTTTTGTGAGGAATCTGGGCAAGTCTATGGCCATACAGGAACAAGCCAGTCCAGCAAAGCGTTTTTCCTAGGTGTTTATGGCTTGAGGTTTGCATGAGAAGAATTCTTGGAGGTTCCAAGGCCTGCAAGACCCCTGCAAGGATCCTACATCCTCATTCACATTTCTCCCACCTTTTTGTGCTGGTACAAGCAATTATGAAGCTGTGCTGTGATGAAGGAGTGAATCTTAGTAGAATTACATACGGCCAGAAAAAATTAGATCTGGTCAGAAAAAAAAAGTTAGTTTTAACCTGAATCAAGTTGCTGATTTTTTCGGACACTAACATTAGGATCCTCAACGATCTGGACACATGATTGGAAGGAAAGATAAGGCTGGTGGATTCTCCAGATCACAATGCCCAGACTACAGCACTGACAAGATCCTAGAACTACTTATTTATAATGCAGTCATAGGAGAATCAACACTATCCCACTAATCCAATATCTTATCTACCTATTAGAAAGAAAAAGGTAATCTTGAGTTATAACTCCACCCCAAACACACTAGGACTCTGTAAGTAGCCAGTGGATGTTGCTACCACTTAAATCACCTAACAAGTTCTCTTGCTATTTAGGGTCTTTTTTAAAATACTGAACTTATCTGTTAGAAGAAAATCCTCACAGTAAGACTCAAAAACTTCATCTTGCCACCCAAGCCAGAACTTTACATGAATCTGGGCATTTTATGAAACTTTGTAGTATAACATCTGTTCCATATATATATATATATACCCCATCCCTGGAAGCATTCAAAGACAGGTTAGATGGAGCCTTGAGCATCCTGATCTAGTGATATCCTTACCCATGGTGAGGGGGTTGGAACTAGATGATCTTTAAGATCCTTTCCAACCAAAACCATTCTATGCTTCTGTGTACATTTGGCAGGTCGTTATTCAGCACTGTGGGACCATTAGCCTCACTGCTCATTCCCTCACTCAAAGGTAGTGCTCTTCTCTACAGAATGCTTTTCCTCTAAATGGACTGCAGTCCTACAGTAACCCTGTACTCTTGCTATTTGACTGTTGCTACACTGCTGAAGTTTAAAGGGACCTGTCTAAATGAACCAAAACTGTGGGTGCTGGGTAGGGAACCAGGCATACAGCCCTTCTCTGACTGCTCCAATGACTCTCCTCCAGCTACATTAGACCTCTCTGTCATGAAATGTAGACACAGTAGGTGAGTAGATAGTAATTTTTTATCTTGCCTATCAATTTCTTTGTGAATACTGAATACTATTCAAAGCACTCTTCAGTCTTCCTGATTTGCAAGTCAAATATGAAAACTTTTTATCCCCCTTCTGGTTCCAAATTTGACAGTTTACTCATACCTTTAAAATCAGCTAAAGCTGAGCAAGTTTTAAAAGGCTACAGTAGTTTTCTCCATCAAATTAGTGGGGAAAAAAAATGAAAAAATGTATTAGTCAGTGTCAGAACTTCCTATTAAATCTGCTGCCCTGTTGATATAAAATGAGCTTTACTGCAAGGGGTTAGCTTAAAAACCTAACAAGAATTGTATGATTTCTAGAATACCAATTTAACACATGCAGCTCTAAAGCATTAAACATGACAGAGACCATACACAAAGGGTGGTAATTGAATTACAATTGAGTTATAAAGCAATAAATAGGAGGTCAAATGTTGCTCTCGCAAACTACACCAGCATTGCTCACTGCAGTGGCATTAAAGAAGTATGGACCAAAACAGAATGGTTTAAGATGTGTCTAAAATAAAGTTTTTACATTTTACTAGAGGTTAATCTCTTCTTTTATTTTATATGCAGAAGGCATTCTTAGATAATCTAGCTTGACATTCTGATTAATAGAGGCCACTGAATGATCCTCTAGCTGCTGTCTTCCATAGTATAAGTCACAGAGTCCAGCCCTGCAATAATTTCTAAACATACGCAAGGGACAGAATCTAAAATTAGTCTCATCATCCACTCAGTAAGACATTCCCCACTATGATTTGGAGTGATAAATTCCAGTTTTTTCAAAACTAGGGTTTTTGATTCTAAAAATCCCCAAACCCAAACAAAGGAGACTATAAAGTATTACCAAAGGCTGCACACCTTCATAGCAGCAGGCATGCTGGTTGTGAAAGTTTCTGGAGACCTTCAGGTTAAGTGCCATGTTTTTTAACTACAGAACATCTACCCTCTCATGTTTTCTCCAGAGGAAAAAGCAGGAGATCCCTGAGCATCTGGCCTCCTACAAAGGGAGCAATTCTATGACCAGATAATCAAAGCTGGTTGCTCTTGGATGAAAGTAAGAAACTGTCTGTAAAATGGACCAAAAAAAAAAAAATCTGAGGTCCAACATCAGGAGAGGGATTTGGGAATGCTAAAAGGATGAAGAGCATGTTAAAGAGATCAAAGAAATCTTCAAAGCCTGGCTAGGACATCAAACTTTCTGACTGCTTATCCATATGAGAACCCCACAATTTAGAGGTTTGCTCGCAGGGGCACTAAATTAAAAAGATTAGAACCAGACAAGCAGTTCAACCTCATATCTGAGTCCTTTTGCTTTGGCAAGCCCCCATCTTAAAAGCAGGCTTAATTGATGAATGCCACTCAGAGGCAGAAGACAGGCAGAGCACAGATTTGGGTTAAAGCAGCCCTGCTGTTTCACCAGAAGTACAAGGTGGATCTGGATCTTTTCACAGACACACACACACAGAGCTGACAGCAATCCAAATGCCACTGAAGTGTTGTATGGCCCAGCCTGGCACCAGCAGGGTAAAGTAAACTCAACAGTCTCTTGTATCTTCTGACTGCTGCAGGTGCACAGTGACAACCAAAAGGAGTTGGAAGCTTGTATTAAAGGCAGACCAACAAAAGGCGTATCTCAATGTCTTCAACAACAATAAACTCAGAACAGGAACTCAATGTTAATAGTATAGACAATACCACACACTGTAAAGCATAACATCCACAAGTGGGTAGGACACTTGACAGCTGCTGATGAAATTATCCACCATTACCAAATCACTAGCACGTGGACCTTGGAACACAGGCAGGAAACCTTCCTGTTTTGTCAAAAAAACTTTCTGTGGTTATCCAGATTAAAAATACAAGGAATCAATTAATAAAAACGGAACATTTAATGAACATATTTAAAAGGCAACATAATTTTTTTTATGGGTCTGAAAGTAGCAGAATCCAAAGGAAGGCATCATTCTGATAGTTCTGAAAAAATCCAATACACTCATAGGCACCAAGACTTGAACACATGTAAATGGACAAGGGACACAAGTCAGCTCAAAAGCAACCTACGCATCAGAATACTTTTGGGAAAAGAGTCTTGACTTATTGTTAAGTAAAATAATAGTAGATTTTAAATTGCAATATACGGCAATGAAGCCTTTTATGATTTAAATAACAAGATGATTAAAGAAAAAAATAAAAGCAGAGGAAAAATAAACCTCGGAAAACCCCAAACTCTGCAGGTGTCACCATCAAAAAAGGTATCACAATATTCCAGCCCAACTAAGAGGGGAATTGCTGGCCATCTTGATGATCAGTGAGATTCAATGATGCCACCTGAGACCCTCCATGTTCCCTCTGAAATTCAACAAATTACTTCAATATAACAGGAATCTGAATAAAAAAAATGTAGGTATGGAAACAGCAACTAGGGTCATGGCAAACTAAGTGGCAAGGAAGTTCAATGTTTTGTGAAAACTAAAAAATGTGCATCTTCATTGGCATCTGCCAATATGCAGCAAAAAGCAGAGCTCCCTGTCCCAGCTGATAGTTTAATTTAAATGAGCAAAACCAGGCGAGGAAGGAAATGTGTTTTGTAATTCAGAACATAGTTTTCAATTTTCAATGGTAACAAATAGAAAAAGAAGCTAAAGGCAGAGTTTAGAGTGTGAATTAGCAGCTTTTATGCTGAAATACTATGGCTGAATTTATCATATCAACAACATAAGGGTTTCAAGTATGACTAATGTGATTGTCAATCTAGATTCAGTAAAATTACAGTAATAATAATAGAAAACTCCCTTACCTTTGAAGAGAATCCAAAATTGCTATTTTCCTCAAAGACTTCCAAAATAACATCATATCTCCAGCAATGAGAATGTAATGCAATCTTTTGCAGCTGAACAAAAGGCATTTCTTGGAATATGGCTATGAGTTGTCTCCAGATAACCTAATGATCTCTATGTCCTCCAAACTATAAATCCTGGTATCTTCTTACCAGGATGGGATAGTTAAGCATACTTATTTCCACAGCTGACCATTAAGATGAAGAATGTCTTTTCTAGTCATAAATTATTAAGATACAGCCAGAAATATCAAAGCTAGCGTCAGCACATCAGATAAATTTAGGATTCAGAGCATAAATAAGGTAGGCAAAGCTGTCACATATCATCAAATGTGTGTCTTCAGACATGGGCAGAAATTTGCTCCATACTTGGACCTGTACAAGGTCCAAACTCAGCAATATCCCACTGACACATCTTGAGGAAGGGAACATCTTAGAGAATAGGTTGCTGCAAAGAAAATAACATAAAATCCTTCAAGATCCTGCAGAAGGATCACTGAAAATCCAAGTTATACACATACAGTTTCAATACTGTCAAAGTATCCAAGTGTTTCTACTTGCCTGTATTTACCCAAACTAACTCTAAGTATCTAGAAACACTATCCATTTGTCTGTACTTCATCAGCTTGTCTACAAGGATGATAAAAGTCTAGCTGAAGTCAAGATAAAAGATATCCCCTACTCTTCCCTCATCCATTACCTCATCATAGAAGAATTATCAGGATAGTTAATCTTGATTTGCCCTTCATAAATTCATGCTCAATACTTCCAGTCACTTCCCCCCTTTTCATATATTTGGAAATATCAGCTCCATCAGCGTCCTAGTGGTCAAGTGAGGCTGACTATGTTGTAGGCCCCAAATCCTCCTTGTTGCCTGCCATTTACATTCTGAGTCCCCAGAAGCCCCCCCCCCCCCCCCCCCCCCCCCCCCCCCCCCTCCTCT